>NC_059102.1:31637527-32298777 GCF_020740685.1 Jaculus jaculus
AGGAGAGAATAGACAAGCGTCAGGGTCTCCTGCCATTGCAAATGAATTCCATATGCATGTGCCACTTTGTGCATCTGGCTTTACATGGGTACTGGGGACTCAAACCCAGCTCACTAGGCTTTGCAAGTGAAGGACTCAGGAACCAGATGGACGCATGACAGGCTTCAGAGTCCTCAGTAGGCCTAAGTTTCTGTTTCCCGGCAAGGTCTAAGTTTTTATTTTCCAGTAAGGATGGGCTTAACAGCTACTGGAAACTGATTATGCCATACACTCCTGAAGTCTTAAAGTTCAATTCCCCTAGCTCCAGCCCGCTGACCTTGCCGTAAGGGTAGCTTAACAGTTAAACCGGTTATACCATACATTATACCATATATTCCTGAAGTCATAAGACATTCCTGTAGTCATGGATGAGCTCAATTCCCCTAGCTCCAGCCCGCCAACTTTGCCCACCAAAATCCTAAGCCAACCAGAAGAGTATACTGTTTAAATCAACCAATCATGTACCTGTCCCCTTCTTCTGTGTATGTTCAAATCCCTATAAAAACCCCCCCACTACTCGGGGCTCTTGTACAGACCCACTGTGTTGGTGAAGTCAAGAGACTGAGCTTAAGCCCGAATTAAAGCTCCTTGCCCTTGCATACGTGTTTGGTTCTCCTTGGTGGTACTGGGGGTGCCAAGAACTGGGCATAATATAAGCAAGTGCCTTTAACCACTGAGCCATCTCCCTAGCCCTTGGAAATATTTTTAATAGTATTTTAAAAAAATAAGTCACTCATGGGCTGAAGAGATGGCTTAGTGGTTAAGGTACTTGCCTGCGAAGCCTAAGGACCTGTGTTCTACTTTCCAGGTCCCACTTAAGCCAGACGCACAAAGTGACACAAGTGTGCAAGGTCGCACGTGAGCACAAAGTGGTGCACACGTCTGGAGTTTGGTTGCGGTGGCTGGAGGGCCTCATGTGCCAATTCTCATTCTCGTTAAAAAAAAAAGCCACTCATGAGTAAATGTAGACTTATTCAAACTTAACATTTAGCTCAGTATAGTCCTTAAAGTCAAAAGGGAAAGATCTTAGGAGAGACTGAAGAGGGCAGGAAAGGAAGAGGGGTTGTTAAAGTATAGTAGCAGACAGGGCTGCAAAAGAAATCAGACTTCCATCTAACCCCATCTTACATGCCTTGTTAATAAATTAAAGCTTTATTTTTCAGGATAAAAAAAATATTTTGTCACAGAAAGTTAGCAGTAATCTGTATCATAACTATTTTCTTTCATATTTCAAACTCCAAGTATGTAACACATTACCTTCCCCGATTGGAATGTAATTGCTAAGCATGGCAGAAGGCAGCTTGGATTGCAATGCTCACGAGCGACTGTCACCCACCTTGTATAAAGGAGCTCCTCCTGAAGGAGGGAGGAAGTAGGAGTTTATATTACACCTAAGGGGGGAGGGTCGTTTTACTAAACTTGATTGAGGACAGCGTATTTGTCTGTTTGTCTGTCATCTCTCATTTATCTATGGCAGGGTCTTACTCTACCCAGGCCGATATGGAACTCACTCTAGCCCAAGGTAGTTTTGAACTCATAGTAATTCTCCTTACCCAGCCTTTACAATATTGAGATTATAGGTGTGAGCCCCTAATGCAATTACCCTCTTGTTGCTGGGACAAACACTACACCAGAAGCAGTGTATGGGAGGAAGAGGTTTATTTCAGACTTACAGATTCCAGAGGAAGCTTTGTCATGGCGGAAGAAACTGGCTCACTGGACACATCCATAACAGAGAGACAAAATGACCAGCCAGAATTCAAGCTGGCTCTCAGCACACCTAAGTAGGCCTGGACTCGAGAGCTGCCTCTGGTGACTCACCTCCCCCACCAGGGCTCCACCTGCTGAACCCTAAGTAGGAAGCTGAATCAAAAACACTTGAGGGGGCTGGAGAAATGGCTTGGTGGTTAAGTGCTTGCCTGTGAAGCCCAAGGACCCCGGTTCAAGGCTTGATTTCCCAGGACCCATGTTAGCCAGATGCACAAGGGGGCGCACGCGTCTGGAGTTCTTTTGCAGTGGCTGGAAGCCCTGGTGCGCCCATTCTCTCTCTCTCCCCCCACCCCTTTCTTTCTCTCCCTGTCAATTGCTCTCAAATAAAAAAACCACACACACACACACACACACAAAATCCACTCGAGGGTGGGAGCCATTTACATTAAAACCACCATGGCCACCATGCCTGGCTCACCTTATTTTATTTTATTTTTATTTTCTTAACAGAAAATCTTAGGCCAGAAGAGGAGCTATTAGAAAACTTTTTAAAATTAAGGGCTTTTACTTCATATGAATAGTTCATAAGGATGACCAAGAGGTAACTGGGCCAGGGAGCTAGTAGAAGTTGATGTGCCTGGCTGTAGCTTGTGCTATTGGTAGTTAAACTCAAGCTTGAATTTATTCATTACTCTTGAATTTTAAATTTGAATTTCTTTATTTAGATTTGTTAATTTGCATATATTTACTCTGAGAATTAACTTTTTTGTATTTTAATCTTATTCCTCTTAAATTCTGTAAAATATTTTTGTTAATACTGTTCCCTTCTTAAAGCTTGTTCTCTGTCTCCAACAACTTCTGTTTCAATGGCTTTTCTTTTAAATTCTGAATGCTCTCCAGGTTCTCTCTTGAGCTGCTTCTGTTCTGTGGTTGCATGGTTTCATAGATGCACATTGATGAGCCCATTTATCTTCCTAGTTTGTCTCTCTAAGTGTTTTTTTTTTTTTTAATTTTTGTTTGGAGACAGGGTCAGACTTGTAGCCCAAGCTAGCTACAATACAAAGCCTCAATCCTCCTGCCTCAGCTTCCAGAGCACTAGGATTACAGGTGTGCACCCCCATGCATGGCTTGTTTTAAACTCTTGAGTTTTGTTTCTTATCATCTGCTAAAATGTCATATTTCAGTCAGGTATGGTGCAATCCCAGCATTGGGGAGGCTGAGCCAGAAAGCCTAGGACCTTCTAATTCTCCAGCTTCCACCTCCCAGGTGCTAGGATTACAGGCATGCAGTACCATGCCTCATTTTATTATTTTTTTTTTCCTGCCTAACAAATTACTCCAAGAATTGGTGGCTTAAAATAATGAGTTTTTAAATTTTTTATTTTATTTACTAGAGAGAGAGAGAGAGAGAGAGAGAGAGAATGGACATGCTAGGGCCTTCAACTGCTGTAAATGTACTCCAGATGCATGCACCACCTTATGCATCTGGTTTACGTGGGTCCTGAGGAATTGAACCTAGGTTCTTTGGCTTTGAAGGCAAATACCTTAACTATGAAGCCATTTCTCCAGCCCGAATTTTTTTTTAAAGGTAAAACTTCTGAAAATTAGCTGGCTGTGATGGCTCACACCTAACAATTCCAGCACTATGGATGCTGAGGCAGAGGGATCATGAATTTGAGGCCAACTTGAGCTACATAGCAAGACCCCTTCACAAGAAAACAAAACAAACCAAAAGATTTCTGGGTAGTTCTGCAGTTGGTCAGCAGAGCTCTCTGAGCTCCGTCATGTGGTCAGCTGGCAGCTGATCTAGAATGGCCTCGCTCCCATGCCTGGCAGTTTATAGGCTGTTGGCTGGGCACTTCCTTTCTTCTCTGCCCTGTATAGCTGACTGTCTCACTCTCACGTTTCCAGTTTATCCTAAAATTTCTTCCACTTTAATTTCTTTATTTTTTGGCAGATGTATGTTTGTGCAGAGTATGTGTAGTATATTATGTATGAACATGTGTGTGTGTTTGTATGGAGTATGTGTGGGGTGTAGGTATGACCACATATGTGTGTTTGTAGTGCATGTGTGATGTATATGTATGAACATGTGTTTGTGTAGAGTGTGTGTGTTATGTGTAAACGTGTGTGTAGGTGCGTGCGCTGTGTGCCTGCATGTAGAGGCAAGAGGGGAATGCCAGATAGCTTTCTTTTATGCTCGTCCATGTAGTTCCTTGGGAAAGGGCCTCTCAGCCCAGAGCTGTTGTTCTCTGTCAGCAAGCCCCAGGGACTCTCTGTTCCCTCCCCTCTCCACCCTGGAGCTATAGACATGCATGTGGGTTCTAGGAATTGAATAATCTCAGGCCTCCCTGGTCCTCAGGCTTCAGAGCTGTCTCCCCAGCCCCAGTGTAATCTTTATACATGTTAGGTGATTAGCTTAATCCTAAATGGTCCACTTTTCTTCCTGAATGGAGTTTAAGAACAACAGCATGATCTGCCTTAATCCACCTTCCTAGCTCTGTTCCCTTTTCTCTACTAGAATTGGATTCACCTCTGAACTGGTCCACTTATCCTGTGATGCCCATTGCTGGTACCACCACTTAATGAATCCTTTCTACAGGATGGTTTCTGCCTCACTCTTCAGACCCTCCCCTCTTCCTTGTTTGCTTTCTTTTGAGATAGGGTCTCACTGTGTAGTCTTGGCTGGCCTGAACTGTTCTGTAGCTTGCTATGTAGCACTTGCCTTAGCTTCCCCGTGCTGGGATTATAGGTGTGAGCCATAATGTGTAGCCTCCTCCTACCTTTGAAATCGTTTCTGATTTTCTCATAACTGTTCACAGCATTCTCTCAGTAGTTGGGATTTTTTCCCCTTCTTTTTATTGTCTACAGTGTGTGAGTTATCTCCCCTACCAAACTGAGAATCTTCCCCCACCCCAAGAAAGTGCTTTAAGGCTCAAATCTGAGCCTGTTCATTTTCATAGCTATCTGTATTTACTGTTTGGAATGCTGTCTTGCACATAGCTGTCAAAATATCTGAATGAATTTTTGAATAATGAATATTCCCTCAGTTACCATGTTAATTTCTTGAATGTCAATTTCCAAATTTTCTTGCAGGCCAGAAACTAGAGAGCAATATCCGAATAAATTTATCCAACGAGATGACACTGAACGATTTTACATTCTGAACACACTGTTCAATCTACCAGGTAGTCCCTTCTCTGCTTGTGTGTACCGACGCTCTTCCTTCTTTCCATGACCACGGGTCTGTCCTCAGGGGACATAATGAAGTCGGTCTGGCTGCTTTCATTTAAAGCTTATTAATATCTGTCCTTCATTTTTCAGAGACCTACCTGTTGGCCTGCCTAGTAGATTTTTTTACTAATTGTCCCAGATATACCAGGTATGTGTATATTACAGTTTTCTTTTTCCAATTGATTTAAAAAATTAATGTATAGGGTTTTAGAGAACTGGCCATTGTAGGTCTTTTCTGCTTTTCTAAAGTGAATGTAGTGCTAGTGAGAGATGCTACATTGCCAGCCGAGAGATGGGACAGCAGCAGCAGCTCCATGCAGTCTCTCTCCTCCCACTCGGCCCTCTCCTTGCCACTGTGCTGCAGCCATGTGTGGAAGGGACCACTTCTGATTGGCTTCTCCTGGGAATGAAGACGGCTAGCAGAGGTGCTAATTGTGACAACTGAGTGGGAGGTTTGTGTGGTGATTATCTGTCCAAGCAGAATTACACTAAAACCCCCCAACTCATTTCACAGCAGCTACCTAGGAGCCAGTCAGGGATGGTAGTTTGGTTTCATTCTCAGGTCCAGCAGGTTTTTATGGAGGGATAAAGATGTTTTTATCTTCCCTAAAGCAAATCTGTGCTTAGTTATTGCACAGTCCATCCTCTCCTTTTAGTGGGAGTTGTGTAGCCAGGTGCTGAAAGTGACCATATGTGTCAGAGTTTGCTAACTTCCTACCTTAGATCTTATCCACTTCAAGACGGTACATTTTATGAAAAGCTTAGTCACTAAACTAAAGAGAAAATGAACAATACCTTTGTATGTTGGAACAATGTCAGAAGTCAGAGTGGAAAGAATTTAAACGACAGTTGATCAATTTTATTTAAACATTTGTTCAATGAGAACCTGTTTCTAAAAAGTGATGAATAAAGAACCTGATATTCTGGAATCTTGGCCTTTCAACTTCCATTTAGTACATTATCCTATTAGCTTGTATTTTCTCACAATTACTGCATAACATTGGTACAATAACCCTGGCCATTTTTAATGGCCAAAATGGAGTTTCATTAGGGAGTAATTACTTTCCTAATTAACCACAGCCTATACCCATGCGATGTGGAACTTTTGGGTCCCTTGGGCAATTTTAATACTTATCTTATTTACACTTGGATTCCCTGTCATGTTCTTTTCATGTTTCCATAGCTGTGAAACAGGATTTAAAGATGGGGACCTCTTCATGTCCTACCGGAGTATGTTCCAGGATGTAAGAGACGCTGTTGACTGGGTTCATTATAAGGTACGTGGAAACAGCTGCTCACCCTTTGGCATGTTTTACCATCTCACAGTCACTTTGTGAGTATAAGCAGAGCAGAGTTTTCCTTCTGTTTAAAAAATAGGTTGAGAAGATATTTGACCCCAGGGATAGGTGTGAAGATTACCTTGTTCTTTTTTGGGGGTAGTGGGGGAAGTTCTGAGGTGGGGTCTCACTCTAGCCCAGGCTGACCTGGAATTCACTCTGTTGTCTCAGGGTGGCTTCTAATGCACAGCAATCCTCCTCCTACCTCTGCCTCCTCAGTGCTGGGATTCAAGGCGTATGCCACCATGCCCAGCAGTGACTTTGCTCTTATCCAGCCAGCCCTTGGTCTTTCCTAAGTGGTGATGCTCAGCTTCTAGACTTTATTGAATTTGTATTTGCATTTCTTGTTGTTTTTTTTTTTTTTAGTTATTTGAGAGCAACAGACAGAGAGGAGAGAGAGAGAAGGAAAGAATGGGCGCGCCAGGGCTTCCAGCCACTGCAAACAAACTCCAGATGCGTGCGCCCCCTTGTGCATCTGGCTAACGTGGGTCCTGGGGAATCGAGCCTCGAACCGGGGTCCTTAGGCTTCATGGGCAAGCACTTAACCGCTAAGCCATCTCTCCAGCCCTGTTTTTTCATTTTTTTGAGTTAGGGTTTTGCTCTAGAATTTGCATATCTTTTTTTTTGTTTTGTTTTTCAAGGTAGGGTCTCACTCTGGTTCAGGCTGACCTGGAATTAACTACGTAGTCTCAGAGTGGCCTCGAACTTAGGGTGATCCTCCTACCTCTGCCTCCCGAATGCTGGGATTAAAGGCATGTGCCACCACACGCGGCTTAGAGTTATTTCTTAAGCTTACTTAGAAGAAATTTTAGTGTATTAAATTATAGTTAGATATTTTGTGGGTGATGATTAATTTATTGGTCAAATACCTCCAACATGACCAATAACATTAACTAGTTAATGTTAAATTTATATTTGCTTTAAATTGTATTGAATAAAATATGATCTTAATTTCTAAAATAGGAATAATTTTATACTTTCTTTTTATTTTTTTATTTATTTGTTTGTAAGCAGAGAGAGAGAAGAGAAACAGACAGACAGAGAATGGGCACATCTGGGCCTCTAGTCACTACAAACGAACTCCAGACACATGTGCCCCTTGTGCATCTGGTTTACATGGGTTCTGGGGAATCAAACCTGGGTCCTTTGGCTTTGCAGGCAAATGCCTTAACTGCTAAGCCATATCTAGCCCCATTCTCAAAAAATACTTATTTATGAGAGAGAAAGAAAGCAGATAGAGAATGGGTGCACCAGAGCCTCCAGCCACTGCAAATGAATTCCAGGTACATGTGCTATCTTGTGCATCTGGCTTTGGAAGCAAGCACTTTTAACCACTGAGCCATCTCTCCAGGCCTAATTTTATACTTAAAGTCATTTTTTTTCCTGTCCTTTATCTACATTTTCCAAATTGGCAAATGCAAAATCAATTCAGGTTGATTTTTTTCTTTTTCAAACTAGGGTCTCACTGTAGTCCGGGCTGAGCTGGAACAAGCTCTGTAGTCCCAGATTGACCTGGAACGCACAGTGATCCTTCTACCTCAGCCTTCTGAATGTTGAGATCAGTGGCATGTGCCACTGTACCTGGCTGAACAAATTTTGCCTTACAAACTAAATATCAAAAACTCATTTAAGATCCAGGCATCCATTTATACAATGGAGTTCTACTCAGCGGTAAAGAAAAATGAAGTTATGAAATTTGTAGAAAAATGGATGGACCTGGAAAGGATTATACTCAGTGAGGTAACCCAGGCCCAGAAAGCCAAGCACCACATGTTCTCCCTCATATGTGGATCCTAGCTACAGATGACTGGGCTTCTGTGTGAGAATGAAAATACTTAGTAGCAGAGGCCAGTAAGTTAAAAAGGAGACATAAAGGGAAGAGAAAGGAAGGGAGGAGGGTACTTAATAGGTTGATATTGTATATATGTAAGTACAATGATTGTAATGGGGAGGTAATGTGATGGAGAATGGAATTTCAAAGGAGAAGGTGCGGGGGGAGAGGGAGGGAATTAACATGGGATTTTTTTTATAATCATGGAAAATGCTAATAAAAATTAAAAAATAAATAAATAAAAATTAAAAGGTTAAAAAAAAAAAGATCCAGGCATGGTGGCACAACCTGCAGTCTCAGTACTGAGGAGGCTCAGGCAGGATGATTATCACAAATTTGAAGCTAGCTTTGGCCCCATAGTGAGTTCCAGACCAACTTGGGCTACAGAATGAGACCTGGTCTTCAAACAAAGAAGAATACTATGAGCTGGACATGATGACCTTACAAATACTTGGGAGGCTCAGGCAGAAGGATCCTGTGTTCATGGCCACCCTAGACTACGTAACTAATTTAGTTCAACCTGGCCTGTCCTCTAGAGGTAATAGCAAAACCTCTGATTTTATTACTCCTTTCTTCTCCTAGGGCTCCCTTAAGGAAAAGACAGTTGAAAATCTTGAGAAGTATGTAGTCAAAGATGTGAGTATTAATGGGATAAATCAATAAAGCTGTATGGTAGCTTTTATTACCTAGAAAAGAAATGAGTAATAAGCCTGTGTATAATAAAATGGACAAGGGAAGATATTTCTTTGTTGTAGAATAGTATGTCCCAAGTATAGGCGCTGAATTTTCTACCAGAGCATCAATTTTAGTAGTTTTTTCTATTTGTTGAGCGGCCAGAAGACCCAGTATTTAATTTGACCTTTTACCTTTAATTATAACAATAGCAGCTAAAATGTTTCAGCATTACCATGCTACAATTAATGCCCAACACTATCTAGTTTTCCATGTAACTCTTAGTTAGGGATTATTATTACTTCTTTTATAAATGAAAAGCTGAGGAATAGAGGAGTGATTATGTATCTTGCCCCAGGTTACACAGTAAGTAGTTAAAGCCAAGACTCAATACTCATATAAACCAAGATGATAAGCACTGCACTTGATCCACTCAAATGTGCTGATACTTAAAAACGCCTTTAACATATTAGCAGAAAATAGTAAAGATAGCTTTTTTTGCATGTGTGTGAGTGTGTCTGTGTGGTATACGCACATGTATATGCAGATGCAGCATCCTGTGTGCACATATGTGGAGACCAGAAAACAACATGAGGTCCCTCCTCCATCACTCATCCATGTGTTTCCAGGAGATGTACTCTCCCTCATCCCAGAGCTTGCCATTTCATAGGCCCCAACAGTTCTCTGTCTCTGCTCCCCACAGGACTGGGGCTACAGACTTGTGTGGCTATGCTCAGCTGTTTACGTGGGTCTGGGGAATCACAGGTCCTCTTAGGCCCCCATGCTGGAGTGAGGAGTGTTCTTACCTGCTGAGCTTTACAATGCCTTAGCTGTCAATGGAAACCTGATAACTTCTAAGAATGTCTGTAGTTTAATTCATGGTATTTTACTGTTAGTTTTTCAATTTTTATGATTAAATGTAAGTACACTGGTAAATAAATAAGTATATATATATTTGTTTCTCAGCTTTTAAAAAAAATTTTATGTTTATTTATTTATTTGAAAGTGATAGAGAAAGAGGCAGAGTGAGAGAGAGAGGGAGAGGGAGAGGGAGAGGGAGAGAAAGGGCACGCCAGGGTCTCCAGCCACTGCAAATGAACTCCAGACGCATGTGCCCCCTTGTGCATCTAGCTAACGTGGGTCCTGGGGAATTGAGCCTCAAACCAAGGTCCTTAGGCTTCACAGGCAAGTGCTTAATTGCTAAGCCATGTCTCCAGCCCTTTTCTCAGCTTTTTTTACTACCAGACTAAAATGGCTTTTTAAAGTTATGGACTAGAGTGTAGCTCAGTGGTAGAGGATTCAAGCCCCAGCATTTTTTTTTTTAAGTTAAACACAAAGAGTCCCAAGATGAGATACTTATTTCTCTTCTATATAGTAAAAACAGAATGTTGGGCTTTTTGTTTTTGTTTTTTTGGCTTTCAGGGTTTGTACTTTGCAACCCTTCCCATCCTTCCTGTTTCAAGAACCCTGAATGGGAAGCCCAGAATAATTTGTGTAAGGAACCTACTTACTGTGAAAGAAGGAAAAGGTGTTTTTGCTTCTAGGCACACGAGGAATTAGAATTTCCTTATTTACCTGCACCTGGGTGGACACTTCTAGGTCGGATCCACACATACCATTTCCTTTCTCAAGATGTCTTATAAAGCCATAGTGGAGCCCTAGTTAGCTTCTTACAGAGTATTTGTTGATGATGTTGAAAATCAATTTCTCATCCCTAACATCTAAATTACATACTTTAGGAAATAACAAATTAAAGTCTTTCCTGAGGCAGATGATATAAGGATGGTAAAGATCTGTTGTTGATGACCATATAATCATTTTACATAAAAATGTGTGGACACTGTATGTAGTGTTGTTTAAAGGCCTAATAATTTGGGCTTTTATATGTAAACTTAAACCAACCAACTAACCCTTAAAGGGCTTATTAGCCTATTCACTTTTGTGGACACAATTCCAGTACATGACTACTCTGAATTGTAAATGTAAAACTATGTCAGTGTTTTGTTCACTACCATATATTTCAGGGAAAGCTGCCTCTGCTTCTGAGCCGGATGAAAGAAGTAGGGAAAGTGTTTCTTGCCACCAACAGTGACTACAAGTATACAGATGTAAGTGCTTAATTTGTATTTGTTTATAAGGAAACGTGAAAATAATGAGGATAGTTTATTAAGTAAGGATAATTTCTTGCTATCATTTTTAAAGCACAGTAAAAAATTCAATAGTATATAGAATAAAAGCCATATTAGAATTGTTCTAATTTTTTTCTAAATATTATTTTTGATGCTTACTGTGACTACTTAAAGGTTTTAATGTAGGGACTGTTTAAACATTTGTGCAGATTAAATTGGCTTCTGTGTCTTTTAGAGCATCATTTATCTAAGTTGAGAAATTATACCTATTACTTTGTAACTTCCCTGCTGTTGAAAGCTCTTTCAAGAGAGTGCTGGGACCTCTTTTGGCCCAGATGGGCTAGACTCAGTGGCTTAAGGCTCTCGAGTTCATGACATCCCTCAAAGAAGAATTAAGGAATGTGGACAAAGAGGTGAGGAGGGCAACAGTAAATGTTATTAAGAAAAATATAGAATCCTGAAAGTGGGAGTGTTTCCTATAAGAAAGAGGGTTGCCAGATCAGGGCGTGAAGCTGGGAGTGTGAAGGTAGAAATGTCAGGGCCAGCATGGAGTGTGCTAGCATCAAAGAAGAAAACAATAAAAGGAAAAGTTGTGCTTTGAGCTAGAGGAGTAGTCAGGCTCAGCAGTGACGGTCTGAAGCATCTGCACTGAGGAGAGGGGCTTCCTGTGGGTATAGCATATTATCTGACCAAGGGGATAATTATTCTTCCTACCTCTTGATGAGGGGTGGCCTCTTGACCAGGTGAGTGACGGACAGACTCCCAGGCCCAGAGGACTTTGTTTCTCTGGTCAGGAGGAACTAGCTCTTCCCTTTCTATTATTACCAGAGCAACAGGAGGTGGCATCTTTCCTTCAGAGACCTCTAAGCCTAATGTCTGCCTACCTACCACCTTCCCCCTCAGGAGTTAAGACTCTTCACGTCCTTTAGGAGATGGGCAGCACTGCAGGGCTGAAGCAGAGCATACAGAGGCCCTAGGACTCGATCTTCTGTAATCCCCATTTTAGTCTTGTAGGGCAGATTGGCATCTATGGTCTCTTGGGCCTGTGTCCCTAATTTACTACCTGCAAAAGAAAACTGTTGCTCCTATTCTATATCAAAAATTTATTGACTTTTAGACATTCAAATTTACTTCCTCTGTAAACTTTTTTTTTAAGACCATAACTGATTAACCTCCTGACTTATTTTTTTTTCACCCTGAGGTAGAGTCTTGCTCTAACCCAGGCTGATCTGGAATTCACTTATGTCTTGAACTCACAGCCGTCCTCCTACCTTAGCCTCCCGAGTGCTGGGATTAAAGATGTGCTCCACCACACCTGCCTAAGCTCCTTACTTTTACTGAGACAGTTACAGGTTAATAGTTCAGCGAGAAATTCTATCCCCCCTCAAATTATACTAAATCTATTTCCATGCGCGTCATTAGTTTTTTCTGCGCTCTTATATGTGCCCCTTACCTCCAGGTATGAGCTCCAAGAGAACTGGATAAGGACATGTGAGTTAATTTAGACAGAAACAACAAGTAGTACACATCTGCTCTGAGGGTGTGAGCAGCTTTTGTTTTGTTTTGTTTTGTTTTGTTTTGTTTTTCTTAGGTGTATGTGGGATGGGGTTGAGGGGAGGGAATCTCATGAAGCAGTTCTTCTAGTTTCTATGGCCATGACTTCATAAACTTTAGAGAAGACAAGGATGTGGTGAATCCTGTATTGGAACAAAAATGTGTCTTAATGAAAAAGCTTGTGTGATTTTTTAATGTATTATATATTATTATATATCTTTTGTAAAAATCATATATGAACTTTATTCTGCTTTTTTATTCCCTAGAAAATCATGACTTACCTGTTTGATTTCCCACATGGCCCCAAGGTACTACAGTAACTTAACAAGCCATTTCTGTAGTAATAATGAGTGCATTTAATCATTCTGGAATATTTAGGGGAAAGAATTGGTTGAGATCCTATTTGTAGAATTTTAGTCCTTTCATGAATAAACATCATTAAGTCTCTGCTTTGGTATCACCCATAATTACAGTGTACAGTGTTTTGCAGCTTGGCTTGAAGAGATGAATGACTTTAGTTAATATAACTTTTACTTTAATTTTGTGATTTCCTTGCAACATGAGGCAAAGGCCAGTCTGTGCCATCATTCTTAGAACTCTGCAAGTAAAACGTCCTGGCGTGATGCTCTGTGTCATCTTATGCACTTCCGTGCCAGTCAGGCTTCCTCAAAGTCTGTCCTGTGGATATCGACTTGTAGCTCTCCTTAGCTCCTCTTCTCATATTTCAGTGTATGGACATTATATGCCTAAATGCTATGAAACATTCTTATAATTCAGTAAATGATTTAAACTGTAGCTATAATGAGTCATTATATCTGTTTGCTTCCAAAAAGATGTGGCTTATAACCAAACACAATTTTGAATTCTGTATGTGAGTGAGGGCAAATGTCAGGCATGCAGTGATGTTCTGGCTGTTGCTGGTTCTTCTTCTGCAGCCGGGGAGCTCACATCGACCATGGCAGTCCTACTTTGACCTGATCTTAGTGGATGCGCGGAAACCACTGTTTTTTGGAGAAGGCACAGTACTACGTCAAGTGGACACTGTGAGTTGAGAAGGTGATAGGTCTAGTAGCACGCTGTTCTTCATGTTTCTCCTTTCCCTGCTTCCCTATACTTACTTTTAATTTTTAACGGCCATAATTTCTCTTTTGAAATTAAGAGTTGGCTGTAACTGAGAAAGCCCAACAAACTGCTAAATGAGAAGAGTAAGTGCCATTCATTTGGCTGCCTGGACAAGTAGCAGTGTGGGTAGAAATTGTGGTAGCATGACAAACATTACAAAGTCTGAATTCTCTTTACCCAGAAAACTGGCAAACTGAAAATTGGTACCTACACAGGCCCTCTACAGCATGGTATCGTCTACTCAGGAGGTGAGCTGCAGGTTTGGCATAAGTCTGCACAGTGAGTATTGTCTCTGCAGGCCTGTTCAGAGGTCTCCTAAGACCTCATTGTAGGGCTGGAGAGATGGTGCAGTGTTAAAGGTGCTGGTTCACAGAACTTGACTGCCCAGGTTCAGTTACTCAGTTCCCATGTAAAGCCAGATGCACAAAGAGGCACATGCATCTGGAGTGCCCATATGCACACTGGTGTGCCCATACGCACACTGTCTCACAAATGAATTACATATGGAGACCTCACTGCAGAAGGTTCCATCATGTTCTCAGCATAGTCCCACATGCATCTTCAGGATTGGAAATGTTATCTGCTAAGGGTAGATAGTCACCTCTTGGGGTAAGAGTCGGGGAAGAGATGTTTTTTCACCAAAAGACCCTTCTTTTATCTATGTGAAGCTTTTTTAAGCATTCATGGAAATTTTGGATGTGTTTCTCAAAAGGTTTTGAAGGAACCCATGTGGACACAGTTATATTTTATGTCAAGAGTTAGAAGCATTGACAGGAGTGGTGGCACATGCCTTTAATCCCAGCAGAGGTAGGATCGCTGTGAGTTCAAGGCCACCCTAAGGCTACCTAGTGAATTCCAGGTCATCCTGAGTTAGAGTGAGACCCTGCCGTGAACCCCCCCCCCAAAAAAAAGTTAGAAGCAGTTTTGAATAAAGTCAGCTTAATGATAGATTTGTCATGAAAAATGGTGGTGGTACTTTTTTTTTTTTTTCTTCGAGGTAGGGTCTTGCTCTACCCCAGGCTGACCTGGAATTAATTATGTAGTCTCAAGTGACATCAAACTCATGGCAATCCTCCTATCTCTGCCTCCTGAGTGCTGGGATTAAAGGTGTGTGCCACCATGCCCAGCTTAGTGTGGTACTTTTGATGGTTCAATTTGCCACAGCTGAGGCATGTATTAGTATTGATTTTGGACTTGGTGGTCAGAGCTGTGGTTAATATAGTATAAGTAAAAGCCTTGTCCTAAAAGCAGTAAGAATGGTGAGACTTTAAGAAAAAGTCTTCCTCTCACAAAATTAATATAGCATTTTATAGGTATGGCACTTTGGATTCTGGCTTTAATATAGAAACTTGTTTTCATAATTCTCTCTAATATTACAGGTTCATCAGATACTATCTGTGATCTGTTGGGAGCCAAGGGCAAAGACATCTTGTATATTGGAGATCACATTTTTGGAGACATTTTGAAATCAAAGAAACGCCAAGGGTGGCGAACTTTCTTGGTGATTCCTGAACTTGCACAGGAGCTACATGTCTGGACCGACAAGAGTTGTAAGGAGCTGTAGCTTTCACTTTTTTATGTAACCTAGTGTATATCTTGAATGGCCAACTTAGAATCAGTCCTCATTGATGAACCATTACTTTGTATGCAAGGTATCAAGTATGGTAGTCTTATACTGGACAACTCCTTCCCATTAGAATATTCAGGCATTTCATGGCTGGAGTTCTTGAATATGTACATCTCTGTGAACTTCCTGAGTCTCTCAAAGGTGAAGGAATAGCACATTGCTACTTCGAGTTACAGAAACAGGTAACCTGTGAGCTGGCACTGCACTTTGCTCTGCAGTCAGTGTCGCTCCAACTACGTCTCATAGTCCCAACCGTTGTTAACACCCGTATCTGTGATTCTGGGGCAACAACAGCTTTGAATATTAACTACCTCCTAGTATTTGTGTATTCTTTTGAGAACTGAAGAATGAGGCCAAATTGTATTCTTGAACTCAGCCACACACACAATGTATTCGGTACATGTACTGGTTTCAGTTGAACCATGGGGATTTTATAAAGGTGTTTGATATACAAGTTGTTCATTCAGTCCAAATGAGAATCACCCACGTGGTGGGAAAAGTTACCAGTTCCAGAAACGAGGCCTGCCTTTAATAGGAACCCTGGATTCAGCCCTTAAAAGCTTGCATGTACATAGGCCTTAGTTTTCTCAACTATAAAAATGGTACTAATAGTAGCTCTTCCAAAAGCTGCTAAGATACAAGATGACAAAATGTAAGATGATAAGAGTACTATATACATATACGTACATGAAATAGAAGTGACAACCCTTCTCAAAGCTCTTGTTATGGACAGTAGAACATCTAAATTGATTTGAATAACTTTGATTCTAAAGATGATAGAAGCTAGATGTGGTGGTGCACACTTTTAATCACAGTGCTTGAAGTCTGAGGTAGAAGAATCACTGTGAGTTCAAGGCCAGCCTGGGGCTACTCAGTAAGTTCCAGGTCAATCTAAGCTAGAGTGAGACCTTGCTCTCAAAATAAATAGATGGGTAGATAAAATAGATGAAATACTGAATGAATAAGGTAGAAGAAAATGTGTTCTATACAGTGGATGCATTAGGGCTTAGTTCTGTGGAGAAGCTCAGCTTGCAAAACACTACATCATATAGAAAGCATGCAGTAGAGGCTGTCTGTGGCTCTTAGCACCATATTGATTTTCTGGTTAGCCTCTTGTCCACACTGTAAGCTTTTCACCTGTGATGGTGACTTGGCTGTCCTAGTTCCTGAGCTTTTGACTCTTTACGATGCACCTAATTGTCAATCTTTGGTCTTACAAATGGGACTGTGCACACTTGCTTTGCTGACTGCACCTGAGGCAGTAGAAATCAGTACACAGATGGCAAGGAAAGTTGGAGTCAGTGGCTTTAAGAAGGAAAGACAGCTGATGAAGGAATTAGGGTACACATCTACTGGCAGGGTAGTGTGGGGTCTCCTGAAGGAGAAGCAGGTAGCTCATGCACCGTGCTAATCCCATGCTATACTTTTTGGTCATATCTGGAACTTTTTACTTCCAATTTTGCACCAGGTAAAAGCTGTGTATTTTATATAAAATATTTTCCTTTCCTCAAAAAAAACAAAATAATAATATTAAAATGTTTTCCTTTCCTTCCCAAACCCTAATAGCACTTTTTGAAGAACTTCAGAGTTTGGATATTTTCTTGGCTGAACTCTACAAGTAAGTTTCCAATTTCTAAGACTTTAAAAAGAAAATATTGTACCTTTAAGTAATTCTTACAGATTTTCACTGAGTTTTTCCTCTTGTCTCCAGGCATCTTGATAGCAGTAGCAATGAGCGCCCAGACATTAGTTCCATCCAGAGACGAATTAAGGTATACAAACCAAATGGGATTTGGAAGAACACTTGAAAACTCAGTTGCTTAAATGATTCTCCCCAGAGACTAGCATATAGCTGGTGTCCAGTAAGTAGTTGAATGACTGGAGACTCCGGCTCTGCTTTTCTTGTAGAAAGTAACTCATGACATGGACATGTGCTATGGGATGATGGGAAGCCTGTTCCGCAGCGGCTCCCGGCAGACCCTCTTCGCCAGTCAGGTGATGCGGTACGCTGACCTCTACGCGGCCTCGTTCATCAACCTGCTGTACTACCCATTCAGCTACCTCTTCAGAGCTGCCCATGTGCTGGTGAGTACGGGACTTTTTACGGTCAAGATCTGCTACTACCTTTGCTGAATGAAATGTGATACAGTTTGTACACAACCTAAGTGTAGCTGTTATGGTGGCATACACACAAAAATAAAAAATAAAAAAAATAGAAGTTTACATACTATAACTTAGCTTTCTGAAATCACATTGAATGTGAGGAGCAGGGCTTGGTGACATGTGTCTGGAATTCTAGCACTTGGGAGGCAGAGGTAGAAGAATGGGGAGTTTGAGGCCAGCCTTGACTACATGAAACCCTGTCTCAAAAGGCTAAAAAACATTTTCTTTCTTCAAAATTTGTTTTAATTTATCTATTTATTAGAGAGAGAGAAAGAATGGGTACACCAGGGCTTCCAGCCATTGCAAATGAACTCTAGATGCATGTGCCCCCTTGTGCATCTGGCTTATGTGGGACCTGAAGAATCTAACCGGGGTCCTGAGGCTTCACAGGCAAACACCTTAACTGATAAGCCATCTCTCCAGCCCTTTTCAAAAGTTTTTTAAAAATTTTATTTGAGAGAGAGAGAGACAGAGAGAATTGGCACACCAGGGCCTTAGCCACTGCAACTGAACTTGACACTTGTGCCACCAAGTGGGCATGTGCAACTTTCTGCTTGCCTCACCTTTGTGCATCTGGCTTACATGGGATCTGGAGAGTTGAACCTGGGTTCTTGGGCTTCGCAGGCAAACGCCTTAACCGTTAAGCTATCTCCCCAGTTCAAGAATGTGGTTTTTATATGTTCTAATAATGATCTGTTTCAGGACTAGTTTTTATTTAATATTTTATTCTACTTTACCGATTTGAGAGAATGAGAAAAGGCAGAGAGAGAGAGAGAAAATGGGTGTGCCAGATCATCTAGTTCCTGCATACAAACTCTGGATGCATGCTTCACCCAGGGCATCTGGCTTTTATGTGAGTATTAGGGAATTGAACCTAGGTCCTTTGGCTTTGCAGGCAAGTGCCTTAACTGGTAAACCATCTCTCCAGCCCAGGACTGGTTTTTAGGTCTCAAGAATCTTCCCTATTGAATCTAGTTTCTGGCTGTAGTAAATGATGCTGGCAGCTTAGGCATTCTGTCAAGGCCTATCAAAATGACCGGTCTGCATCAGGTCCCATGTAGAAGTCAGGATTGGAAAAGCGCTTACTTTGGTTTGCCTGCAATCTGAGCCTTTGGTTTTGTTCTAGATGCCTCACGAATCAACAGTGGAGCACACGCACGTGGATATCAATGAGATGGAATCTCCCCTTGCCACTCGGAACCGCACATCAGTGGATTTCAAAGACACCGATTATAAGCGGCACCAATTGACAAGGTCGATTAGTGAGATTAAACCCCCCAACCTCTTCCCACTGGCTCCCCAGGAAATCACACACTGCCACGATGAAGATGATGATGAAGAGGAAGAGGAGGAGGAAGAAGAATAAGGAGGAAAACCAAAATCCTGAGCACCCATTAAACAAGTTCTGGCAGGACTCCCAGGAGCAAAGAATGTCCTTGTTTGGGGCTCTGCTAGGGAGGGTGGGGAACTCCATCAAAGGTATGTCTGGAAAGTTTGTGAAGGCTTTAAAACATTCTAACTTAGAGAGATGCTTCTTTTAGCTTTGTGTATCTGTAGTCTTTGCAGATGGTTTGAAGTTGTATTGGAAGAAAGGGTCAAAGTCAGTTTGAACTGCATGCAGATGGCTCCACGGTGGCTTGTGATTCTGTTCCCTGTCTCTTCATCACCGGTCTGTCATCGGGATACAATAAGGGTGCAAAGGGTTTCACAGTGGAACAAGGAGGCTGGTGGCAAAAATGTGATCCAAAAATGCTGTATTGTTACAAATTGTGCTATTACTCCAAAATCTAACTTTTTCAATACATTACACAGTATTGTGTATCAGTGGAGAAGTACATTGTTTTCATTATCAAGTGGAGTCTTCTGTCAAGGTCCAGTTTCCTTTAGGAGCCTTTGCATTTCCTCTGTAACTGGCAAGGCTGCTGCTACGTCAGTGCCTTCACAGGTAGCCCCTGCTTTGGGTGCCTCTGGAGTAGACTGTAGAGGGTTGATTTTGAGGCAACAGTCCTCATCCTTTCTATATATATATTTTTTTTACTGACAACACAAATGCTTGTTATCTAAAAACAATCTTCTCTTTACAAAGGGTTTTAGCTGAAAGAGGACAATGGAACAGGCCCCTAGAAAGGATCAGGAGGGGTTGTATTCTGGTAGCCCGAGCATTTTCATCCATGTGGGCTAGAATTGTGATTCCTGCTGTACAGCTGCACATGCTTGTCTGGTGGGTTGATGGCTCTGTTTTAGAAGTTGAATACAGAGGATGAGATGAGGCTACTAAACAAAAGGCACAATCATTGAGAGTAAGTTTACTTTAGAATTCAAGTGAAACTGAACTTAGAATGACAATGAATCATCACTGTGTCCAGGCATTATGATGCTTCCCCAGTACGAGAGAAGTTGTTCCAACATTTCCACAGTTGCTTACTTTAACCTTCATACATTTTCTTTCATTCTTGTCATTGGTCAGTAGGGGAGGATAGCCTGGCTGCTCTAGAATTCAATAAAGCATAATATTTCTCATACGGACTTTGACCCCTTGTTTAGCACAACTGCAATAGCTATTGGGCTTCTAGTGGCTTAGTGACAGAGATTTGACATTCTCTTAAGGGGAACATACATTTTCAGAATTGCTGAACATGTCCATAATTCTTTTGGTTAAAAAAAATTAAAGAATTGATTCAGCCTACCATGATGATGTGTATAGTAAGTACTTCGTAGAACTACAGATTTTTTTTTTTTTCAAGGTAGGGTCTCACTCTAGCCCAGGCTGATTGGAATTCACTATGGAGTCTCAGGCTGGCCTTGAACTCATGGCAATCCTCCTACCTCTGCCTCCCAAATGCTTGGATTAAAGGCATGCGCCACCAAGCCTGGCCCTACAGATTTTTTTTTTCACCAAGTGTTTCGGCATACGATACTATGAGGTGAGCCTTTGTAAAGATATTATTTTATAGGTATACAACAAAGGACAGTACCTTAGCCAAGGACACACTTCCTTGTTACTTTCCATATATG
Organism: Jaculus jaculus; assembly: GCF_020740685.1. NCBI lineage: Eukaryota > Metazoa > Chordata > Mammalia > Rodentia > Dipodidae > Jaculus > Jaculus jaculus. The sequence goes on from NC_059102.1 coordinate 31,657,960, forward strand.
TGGCTTTAGATTTCATCATGCCAAGGAACATACATTCTGACTGATAACATTGAGAAGAATCAGAAATGCTGTGTAAGCAACGGCTAGATGCTCTCTCGTTGTACAAATTTAGAGAAGTGTTTGGAGTCACCCTAGTTCCTGACTGTGCTCATTCAAGATGAAGCTGCAACTCAGCTTGAAGCCCTGAGTTTCTCAAACTTAAACCGTTTCTAAATGGCTCAGTACAACCACAGAATGACTTCACAATGGAACATTTCTTCCCATGTTTTCCCTTTGAAGCAGAGACTGCCATCACCTTGCTTCATTTCCTACACTTTTTGTGTTGCCTATGTGCAAAAGTTCATCATTCAGGTGACTTGGGGTGCTGACTGAGAGATAAAAGGCACACAGTTGGAATAGGAATTCCACCGCTAGTCACATTTTCTCAAGACCACCAGGAAATACTACCAAGGAGCTGGCTTCCCATAAGAAGTCACAGAGCCAGAGCGACGTGATGTTTCTCCGTGTGCTGTTGTGTCACAAGTATGTACCCAGGAGTCTGCAGGTATCCACAGGCGGCCTGCACAGCAGCTGCTACTGGCTTTTCAAAACATACCATGTGCGTGTCTTTGTTGACACTTGTTTAAGAAAACTGAACTTAAATTGTGTACTTTGACTTTTTTTTTTTTCCTTCGAGGTAGGGCCTCACTCTAGCCCAGGCTGACCTGGAATTCACTATGTAGTCTCAGGGTGGCCTCGAACTCAGGGTGATCGTCCTACCTCTGCCTCCCAAGTGCTGGGATTAAAGGCGTGCACCACCACACCCAGCAACTTTTTCATTTTTTTTTTTAAACCTGGACAATTTTAGAGTAAAATACAACAAGATTTCTGTCACTTTTGAGGTTTTTTCCCCCCTAGATATTCTGAAAACACTACTTATTTTCAGGCTTCGTAGAATATCAGATGTCCCTTCTTGAGTGCTAGACTGAACTGCTGACCCTGGAGCCTGCACCAAGCAGCTGGCCACAGAACACAGACCTGAGCCCCGCACTAGTCCTGCAGAGATGGACAATCAAAGCACTGATAGTGGGCTCCAGATAAGATCGGGCGTGTTCAGGGTGGTATGCCCTTAGACTGAGAGTGTATTTCAGAATCTTTTTTTTTTTTAAACAATTTTTTGGTTTTTCAAAGTAGGATCTCACTCTAGTCCAAAGTGACCTGGAATTCACTATGTAGTGTCAGAGTGGCCTCTGAACTCACAGCAATCCTCTTACCTCTGCCTCCCGAGTGCTGGGATTAAAGGCGTGCACCATCATGCCCAGCAAGAGTCATTTCTTGAAACCAAGAAAGTTTAGTGTTCTGCTTTATACCCCAGATTGTCCTCTTCCATAAGTATAGTCCTGCTGAGATCTAAAATGAGCCACCCCTTTGAGCTACCCTAAGATGCTTTTAAAAATGGTTCTTCATTTTTAAATGGAGCTACAAATCCTTAAGTCATCTTAGAATTGTTTGTAAGAAGCCACTTATCAAAGCCATATACAGTTACATGTCAGATTTAAAAGTACTTTGTCTATGTTTAGATTATTTCTAAATCAGATTTATTTGTTTAAGAAATACTTTGTCAACAACTTTAAAGCCCTGCAATTTTTCCAAGGCTTCCTGGGCCCTTTAAAATACTCTGCCTGTTCGCCACAAATAGCTTGAGATAAACAACTGCATATTTAAGTCTGTATTAGGGTAGGAACTTTACTCACATTCCATGTTATGGAAACTATTCAGTCTCTCCCTCTCTCTCTCTCTCTCTCTGATGGTGGGAAAAATGGTAACTATGATCCATCTATTGCCATCTCATTGACAGCCTAATTTCCCACTTGGTCTACCAGTTAGGGGCTCAATACTTAAGTTTCTCATAGCATTCTTTCTTGGTGACTAGGACATTCAGCCTCTCTCTTAAGTTTTTCCTCAAGTGGAACAGTTTCAAATGATAGCTTTGGAAGCCCTGAGACTATATATACCTGAGCACTGCTGAAGGTGAAAGAACAATGTGCACTATACTGAGGAGCAGAGATGTGGACACACACAGCAGCCCTGCACAGTGCCACAGCCAGTGCAGACTATCTAGAAACAACAGAAAGCACGTCACTGAAAATCAGAATTCATTCACCTATAAAATTAACAGCTTTTTTGTTCTCAGCCATTGTCCTCTGCCTTCATCCCAAGGCTATAACAGTTTGACAGAGGTGCCCAGTAGAGTGGTATGCAATTGCAAAAAGTAAATAAAGCCATGTACCACAATGACATTTCAGTCAATGACAGAGCGCATACATCATGATAGTCTATAAGATTATATTGCCTACTGATATAATGTGCCATCTTGGTTTGTTTAAGCATATGCTATGAGGTTCCCACAACAATGCAGCCACCCAGTGACTTCTCAGAACCTGCTTCCATTGTGAAGTGATGCAAAAGTATGTATCTCAGTCATTTACGTTCCTTTGTTGACACCTGATTGAACTCATGGCATTTCATCTCAGACTTGAGAATTGGGTACTTCATGTCTAAGTAGTCTGTATTTTCTGACTTAAAACAAAATTACCAGTCTTAAGCCTGGCCACTTCATATTTCTTCACACAAATAAGATAACTGAACTCCATGTATTACCAGAGTAAGAGGAGGTGAGCTCTCCTGTACCTTTGAGCTCTTCCGAGGCCCAGGGGAGGTCTGAGAGCCGGGATGAGGTAAGCCTTCCAACATAAGTGAGCCTGTGTAGCACAGAGCAGTTTTCCCTTGGAAGATGGCAACAGTGCCTCAGAAGTCTCGGAAGTTCCTGAAAAGAGGATTTGCCAAGCAAACTTCCTTTACATTAAAAAGTATTTACTAACTATCCATTCTTTTTTGAGAGGTTCTTATCAAAGTTACCCTTTGACTTGTAGGTGTGAATAATTTTCATCTTTCATCCATGGTTCTCACATTTCTGCATAACTGTGGCTCAGTCTAAAAGTTCCTGTCCACTGTTTGCCTCCTGTCTCACAACTTCACAGTCACTAACGCCCTAGCAGGAAAAACACTTCTCCAGAGTCTAGCAACTTGTCTTCCCTGAGAAGCCTGTGTCAGCTTCCTAACCATCTTCCAGGAGAAATGACATGTCACCAAAAAGTTAAAGCAACAAGGGCCATACAATGCTTCCTTTATCCTGGAACTTGGTGAAAGGTGTCCTTTCAAGCATGATCATCGATGCGAGCCTTTGGATGGAAAATAGCTATCTATAGAAAGTATGAGAATTAGCCGGGCATGGTGGCGCACGCCTTTAATCCCAGCACTTGGGAGGCAGAGGTAGGAGGATCGCTGTGAGTTCTAGGCCACCCTGAGACTACATAGTGAATTCCAGGTCAGCCTGGGCTAGAGTGAGACCCTACCTCAAAAACTCAAAAAAAAAAAAAAAAAGTATGAGAATTAACCAGTCATCTATTATAGTTCAACCTTTTGGATTAATAAGGATTCAATGGCATTGAGTTTTCCTTCAGAAACACCAATTGGATGAGGATGTAGCTTAGTGGTAGAGCACTTGCTTAGCATGGGCAAGGCTCTGGGTTTAATCCCAAGCATAGCAAAAAACACGATAAATTTCTATAAATCGGCCCCAACCTATGAAAGTTCATTGAGCCACTTTCTCTACAAGAGCTCTGTATACTGTCTGTCCTTAGAAGCACTGAGTTGAGAAGAAGCTCTCAGAAGTTCCGCAGAATATAATTTATGTGAAATAAATAGCCCAGAGCATAGAAGTGAACGGATACATGCCTGTGTACTTTCCTGAGGCTGCATAGGGAACGCTGAGATAAATTCTTCACAGTAAGAAAAATGGCCTTCATTTTCCTCAGGCATTTCCTAAAGCCTCATGAGATCAGGATCCAGCCAGATGGAGCCAGACTAGCAAGTGGAATGGTTGCCGAGAGAGCCCCACAGCCACGTCCTGGACCTGCGCTGCTTCCTGGAAACTGAACAACCTGCCAGGAAGACATCTCACTGTGCTACAGATGGCTCTTGTTCTACTTCAGGAACTGGAGTAATAACTGGAGAGGTCAGGCAGTGTTTCAAAGCCAGTCATGGCAGCAGCTCCTCACTGATATGTCCCTATGTATAGGACAAGTGTAAGTAAGACAAACGGTAACCACCGCAGTTAAATACAGTGGTGTGGGACTCTGGTATGGAGTCAGGAAGTTCAAATCTCAGAGGATGGTCTCCTTTGGAATATAAAATAGAGATTAATAGTAGAGGGGGGGAAATGCGACTCCAGAAAGAGGTGGTCTAGGACTGGACTACAGATGATCCCTGAAGCTTGACCGCGAGATAGCCACATGAGGAGGGCACAGGGGACTGAAGATGTCAAATGTTGATGGCGTTGCACAGAGGAACAGGGAAAGAGGGAACACACATCTGCTAGAAGGGTAAACAAAATCATTTATCTAAATAGAATAGAAATAAACAAAACCTTTTAAAACAATCACAAGATTTACAAATAAATTGGTACAAAATAAATAGAGATTGTAAATCTACAACATCATTTGAATTATAAAACGCATTCATTATGACAATCAGCTCATGAAACCTATACACTTGACTTGTGCTCATTTAGCTTTACATAGCTCTGAATGTTCAGAAAACCTCACTGCTCAAATGCATGAAATATACACCAGGATACAGTGAGAAAAGGCTTAAGGAAGATGAAAATCGTGAAAGCAGGGGCTTACTTTAGGGCCAAGGTAATGTTGGCACTGGGCTTTAACACTAAGAAGAGGCATTTTTAAGAGCCCAGATGGGCAGGCAGTTTCCATGGTCCACAGATTCTGCAATCTAAGGTGAGACAGGCCATCATATTGGGACCAGGGAACTGTCCTGGCTTGGGGGAGGGGAGAAGGAGGAGGCTGTGGTCTCACAACCATACTTGTACCAGTACAAAGGGGAAGAAACCCAGCTACCAAGAAACCACTTGACGTGATATTTCATAGAGGGATTGAGAGGTCCTGCTGCGAGGGAGGACGCCTTCCTCCACCTGCCTCCCAAATACTGGCCATCAGGAATGAGGTGGGGCAGTAAAGAAGCCAGGGTAAGAGCAGCAACATGGTTTTTCTTTTCAGCAACACAAAACAAAACCCACCACTGCCCTCTCATCCCCTGCAGGGCAACAGAACCCTAGGCTGTACAGATGAGGGGCTTCAAAACAGAATTTGACTTAGTCACATATGTATGCTAATGATAGAGGCATATGTACATAATAAATAATATAAAATAAAGCATATACATTTGTGGACTTAGAGGACTACAGAACAAGAAAAGTCTGGATAGACAGACTCTTCACAGTAGACTTCAGACATGGGGAGCAGTAAATCGGAAGCCAGGCCGGAGCTTCTCAGGCAATTCAGAGATCTCATTCTTCCCCACTTCCTTCTGCTCTGGGGGCCCTGTGAGCCCAGCTGTTTATACCCAAGCAACCAAGTCTCCAATAAGAACAGGCATCCAGGCCCATCAGGCTCCTTTGATAGCGACTGGAGGACTCTTATGTTGGTCAGATGTGGGCAACACCAGGAGGCACCTTTCCACATGAGGCAAGACACACCCTGAGTCATTCTGATTGGTGCCTAGTCTCAACAGGCATTACATCCTGAAAACACTGTGTACTCGCAGTCTATCTTATAATATGTGTTGGGTCTGTATATATAACAGACCTTCACATGCAAATACCTAGAACTCGACTTGCCACTAAAACCTTCATTTCTATGCTGCTTAAAGTACCACCTGCATTTCCCATGAAAGACATTTAAAACAACTCCAGGTGAGATGGTGTCAGTGGCCCTGGCACACACTCCCAGGAGCAAATGTGACCCCCAGCTGTTCTCACTGCAGTGGCTGTGGACTGCTATCTCCAGTTCCAAGGTGACTAGGGACTCTGGAATAGAAGGAAGAGGCAGAGGAACAAACCAGCTGCTAAGCTTTGGCTGCAGGAAGAACACACAAATGCCAGGGGAAGGCGTGGGCCACGGTGCACCACTCAGCCTTCCAGTGGAAGCAGCCAGAAAGCCTCTGAACTCATCTTTCTTATCAGCCTACCCAAACACCACCAACTATACGTATATAAAACGTAAAAATCCACTGAGTAGGTTGCTCATTGAAAATTTAAATCAGAATAAGTTTCCCGGGTCCCCTGGGTTGCTTTCATTTTCAACTCTAAACACCTCCCAGTTCAGGGTTAGCCTACAACTTCCCCAGTTATCCTTGCTGGACAGAAGCACCAGGAGCCTACCACCCAGAATGGACACAAACATGGCCAAGGAAAGAGCTCATTTATTCAGTAAGAAAGGGAGCGCTGGGCCTCAAGAGCTCCTCAATGATCCCGCCACGTTGGCTTGGCCTCAGCCCTGCATGGGCTCAGGGGAGCCAAGCTGGCTACCCAAGCCACCCCAGAGCTTATGCTCTACGTAATGGTGTGCACAGCCCTTCCTGGCCTGCTCGAGCCCCAGGAACAAGGTGAGTACCTTCTCACACTAACCCAGGAGAGTCATCTGCCCGGGTTCACCCACCCCCCATCCCAGACACGGTGAGGATGGCACAGATCTCGGGCAGCCTTCAGAAGAGGACAGAAGTGGCTGCTTTTTCACCAGGGGACATGGACTAACTATGTCAGCCAGCACCACAGCCAGGAGAACTTGAGGGCAGAAGCTCGCTTTTCCTGTTTAGCTCAAAGCCCTGTTGCTCCATTTCTTAAGGAAAATGCATGTTTGTATTTCCCACTATTTTCCTAGACTTGGAAAAGCTGAAGCTTGCTCTTTACAGAATGGGGAAACAAGGTACGTCTATGCCCAGCCTGTGTCCCAGATTCAGTGACGTTCTGGACTTACTCTTTGCACAGGTTTCTTGGAACAACATGGGGAAGTGGCGTAATGCTCAGTCCCCTGTGTGTGGGAAAGGCAACTGTGCCCAGCGAGGAAGCGAGAAAAGAACAGAATTTTATGTGGCACTCTTTCAGATTCAAATTAACCAAAGTTTAAGTTAGTTGATTAGCATCCCTATACCCATGTACCAATTTTAGGAGTCACTTTTCCCAAGAATTCACAGGATTTTGGAGTTGCCCAATAAGGGAAGAACAGTACAAGGGGCGGCCCTTGAAGGCAGTGGAAAAAAGCTCTCCATACTTGCTGAGGGAACATGTGGATGCTTGGAATCTAGTTCCGAGTGTGGCCCTCTGTCCTGTGGTTGGCAGCGGTGGCTCCAGAGGCCACAGTAGAGAAGGGTTAGGCCTTCGGGCTCTGCCAGTGAGGGCTCTGGCAGTGCCCAGAATGCAGAGACCTGCGTCTAGCCCGCCGGGTTCTCTCCTTCCCGCGCTGTCGCGTGCAGCAGGCAGCCTTAGGCAAGGACAGGGGGTCAGCGGCAGGGAAGGAGAGCCACCACGCATGGACACTGCAACCTCCTGCCAGTCTTTCTTGGCTGTGAAGCCCATGGGGTCAGACCATCAATGGCATGGGCTTTCCTAACCCAGACCATCCCCCTGTTGAACCAGAGAACCAAGGAGCCAGTGTTTCTCCTTGAACTGCCCTAGGAGTCTGTTGGCAGAGGGAAAGTCAGACCGAGAAGAGGAATTTAGTCCTGCAGATATTAAGTGCTCTGTGAAGGGTCATGAACTCTTCCCAGAACAGCTGTCATTACAGCCAGAAGTTCACCTTAATTCCTTTAGGAAGCAGATAGGAGTTATCCTGGAATCCCTACTATAGAGCAGATGAAGAATCAAACGTAGATAGTTAATGGGAAATGAATACTATGCAGGCTAAAATGGCATCCTTGAGCCTTCCCCATGCCACCCCAGGAGCCACGCCACCAGCTTCTCTGTAAGAAAACTACAGAAGCCACCACACTAGGCAAGCAAGGCTGTGTGGAGTTCTATTCTGACGTCAGAAGTAGTGGCTGGTGCATCCACAAAGGAACAGTGGGGCCCTGGAAAAGGACCAACGTGATCCTCCTGCACAGGCACCTTCCAGCAAGTGGCAAGGCTGCCCAGGCCACCTGCACGTGGTGAGGAGCCTGGCCTGGGCTTAATAAGCTGCTAGAGTGGGGTGCCTCACCACCAGAGTGCTTCCGCTGGGCTGCAGGGAAGGCTCACTACTGGGCCCAGACTGGCAGCTTGCTGCGGGAGAGACCCTGGTCCAGGCCAGCGCCAGGTCTCGCTGTTTAGGAAGTGCTCATTTTCACACACATCCTTCCTGGGTTGTATTCACATAAATGCTCCTTAGGACACTGTTTTTTTCAATCTAGGTGGGTGTTTACAAAAGGGGGTACTCACAGTGTGGGGTTCCACATGGTGAGAACTCTATTCCAAGGTGGCAGACTGGGTGCTAACAATGGGGCACTTACTTTTGGGGGCCACTCTCAGTGATCCTCCACCAAATGAGCCAACACCTGCATACTAAGGGGCATGGTGTCTTTCCGAGTAACTCCTAGCTAGGGTAGCGGTCAGTGAATGTCACACCACAGGCAAAGAAGAAAAACGAAAGCTTTTCAGGGTTACCAGCTTCTCACCAGGAGGCAGCCCAGCCTGTCACCCTCCCAGAGCCCAAGCTGGGGCTCACAGGGTTCCTACCTGAGGGAGGAGGCGGAAGCTGAGTCCCAGGGGCTCCCTGCACACCAGGAGCCCAAGCACAGGAACTCTCACTTCGTTACCAGTGACCTGTGTAATGACAATCCCACTGAACGCTGTGATCAGGGGTTCACTGCAGTGGCCGAGTGGTCAGCAAGATCGTATCATGTCCCCTGGCCAACGCCACACAGACAGACAAGAATGAAATACCTGCGGACAGGACTTGGACCGCACACAGTGAATTTGGTATAAAAATAAGACAAAGATACACATGACATGGCCACAACACACATTTGGTTTCTGAGTCCCTGTCTGGGGCTAAGCTGACCCTGGTTGGACAGGCAGCCTCTCTGGCATTGGCCACATCTGAGGCAGGAGACACAGCAGCCCCTGAGCAAGGGGCACCACCATTGTTGGGCCCCACAACCTGGGGGCAGAGGGGCAGAGGGAGGGATAGTTGGCTGTCTCAGAGGAAAGGGCAGGATTGGCAATCCCCAGTTTTCCTCCTTTAAAACCATGGATCTAGAAATGCCTTCTTGGCCCCAAGTATAGCTTCGATCTCCTGTTCTGATAACTACGTATCTCCCAGTGGGAAAGGGGGTACGTGACCTCCACACACGTGTTTACTAAGAAGCCCCGTGGAAGGGTTCCATTTGGCGTCTGCGTAGCAGCATCTCGGGTCAGCAGGGGCTGGGAAGGTGGGGGGTCAGCGCTCTGCACTGGGGTCGGAGGAGAGGACTGGCTGAGCTGGAAATGTTGGGATGATGTCAGTCAACTTGCCTCTTGCCAATGATAAACCATGGGTTTAAAATTCAATAACATTCATTTTGGTGATAAAAATTCCTCAGAGTGGGAGCAAAATCACATTCCCAAGCAAATGTTAAACCTTCCTGAGGGAAAGGGATACGGTTAGACATTAAATTCTCCAAACAACACTGAGCACAGCGGAGCATCTGCAGGTGACACCCCACAGTGACGACAGACTGGGCACGCTCAGCAGATAGGGTTTTTCTTCATTCATCCATCAGGTTCGACAGCGACACCCACCGGGGCACAGAGGAAGGGTGTCCCTCCTGGGGAGGGTCAAGACAGGCCACTCAAGGGCAAGTCCATCCTGTTAGGGTCATATCATGGGGTCATAGCAGAGTTCGGACAGAACAACTTAAAACTCTGCAAAAGACACTTAAAAAAAAAAAAACATGATCTCTTGAAAAAATAAGTCGCGACCATTTTCAACTTCATGCAAATTGAGGGAGGAGAGTAATGATAAAAGGTACAGCTGAAAAAATAAACATGATTCTATTTGGGCAGAAGAAGTTTGTCTCCAGAATCTTGAATGTCACGCCCCAGCTGTGGATGTCACATTTCTAGCTTCTGTCCCTCCCCGCGCTGTCCTCCTCCGTGGCTTCCAGGAAAGGGGCAAAGTCTTTGGTCTCAGAACGTTGTAGGACACAGCATGGCAGACAGGTTCACACTAGTGGAAGTCATGGTCAGACAGAGGCCAGGCCTCGGGAGGGGGACAGGCTGGGAGGGTCCGCAGAGGCACCCCTAGATGGCACCCTCATTGTGCAGGCTGTGGTTGGCCTTGCTGTGTGTCACGCAGTTCTGTTCATTGAGCAAGTTGGCTGTCTCGTCGGGCAAGCCATCATGCAGCTCCGTAAGAGTCAATTCAATTTTAGTGTTTTCACTGTCTGACGACTGAGGGGTTTTGTCCATCCGGGATGCCATCAAGGCATTTTGGTATTGCTGTCTGGAGATCTAGGACCAGAGGACGACACAGAAAACAAGGCAAGATAATGCTTATTCTTATGTGTTTATGTGGGTTCTTTTTTGTCTCTTTCACTATATAACACATTAAATATCCTAAAAGGCCTATAGCCATTTTTTTCTAGGAGACTATAGATACAGCCACTTCCTTTTTGTTTTGGATTTTGAGGTAGGGTCTCACTGTAGCCCAGGCTGACCTGGAATTCACTATGGAGTCTCAGGCTGGCCTTGAACTCACAGTGATCCTCCTACCTCTGCCTCCCTGAGTGCTGGGATTAAAGGCGTGTGCCACCATGCTCAGCATTTATTTATTTATTTATTTGATAGGGGGAGAGAGAGGAAGAGGCAGATAGAGAGAATGGGTGTGCCAGGGCCTCTAGCCACTGTAAAGGAACTCCATCCAGATGCATGCACCACTTTGTGCATCTGGCTGATGTGTTTACTGGGGAATCAAACCTGTGTTGTTAGACTTCACAGGCAAGTGCCTTAACCACTAAGCCATCTCTCCAGCCCTGAGCCACTTCTTAAAGTTCAGGCTGATTCTGGCAAACAAGTCAGTCCTTGTATCTGTAACTATTTCCAAATTTTCTCAGAAACTAGAAAGTGGAGGTCAGCTTCCACCAGTGAAAGCTTTGTCCTAGTCTCCAAAAGATGTCGCTATTTCAGACTAAGGGAAGAACTTGTCTTGGGACAGAAAGAAAGCAAGAGAGGCCTTTCCCAGCCTTCACAGTAGTCTGAGTCTCCCCAGCCACCAGGAGTAGCCCAACCTCAGTGCTTTCTGGACCAATCACAATGTCACTCGCCATGTGCTCCAGGGGGCGCTGTGGGAAAGCATGGCTCTTTTCCTACCTCCAGCTTCCATTCCCTGCCAACACCCCATCTGCTTTGGCTGCTCATCAGGGTGAGCCGAGCTCAATGTGTTTGCAGCCTCAGTGCTGGGTTCAGCAGGGGGAGGCAGGGGACTCTGAGGAGGAAGGGGAAGCTCAGCGGAGGGACAGAGGCAGGGGCAGGCGCTAACAAGTCTACCTGCTGGGTCCAGCCAGCCAAGTGGCCACCTCTTCACGTACCTTGACAAACTGCAGGTCAGAGAGGGCTCGTACTGAGTAATCAGGGATGTAGACTTGTAGGAATGAAGAGTTGAGCTGGTTATTGCTGCTCCCCAAGGTTGGTGTTATTGCGTCAATCCGGTCACTTCGACTGAGAGAGTCGGAGTGATTCAGGCCGCAGGGGCGAGGAGGCGACTTGTTTTCACCTAGAAAAGGAGGGGGGGCGGGAACCTTTAAATAACGTAGGTGTGTGGGCAATGGTGAGTGTTTTATTTCCAAACGAAAAGTGATTACCACACAAGCTTGATCTGCATATGGCATACACCAGCTTCCCTTTGTCTCAGCGCTGTCAGATACAGTTCTCGGGTCTGATGGCCCAAGGCCCTGAGGCCATGTGTCTACCTTAGTGAGGAACACACCAGATACACACCAGAGGTTGGGACATGGCCCAAGACAGGGAAGCTGCCTGACACCAAAAAGGGCCACGAGAAGACGGCTAAGCCAAAACACTGTCATGCACACCCACAGCCAAGCTTTGGCCCCAACGCCAACAGAAACCCCATCAGGCAGCTCAAGGATGCCTCAGGAACTCAACAGGACTTGGTGACAGCAAACCCTTGAGGAGGTTGGGTACAGTGTTTGTGTGCTGTGGGGCTCCTTACTGAGGTTCCAAGAGCAGCCTGGCCGTGGAAGGAGATGGGAGCAAAATTACATTGAAAATAAAACCTGGCCCCACCAAGGTATGTTTGCTTTTCTAGCCAGTTTTGATATTAACTGAACAGGACCTGCATTGCGGAATGTCACAGGAAAGGAAGGGACCCATTCTCCCATCTGATGGGCAGTTCCGCTTTGCCAGTGTCCCTGGCAGATGCCTCCCCAGCCTGCGGCTGGTCCTGCCGTTTAACTGTTGGGAAGTCTGTCGTTGTGGTGACTGAAGTCCACCTCCCTGACATCAAATGGCAGGCTACTCTCACTTCCACTCAACAACTTTCATTCCTCTGCTATTTGAACCAGTCCCAAGGAGTCGGAATAGCTATTTCCCTGAAGTCTCTTCTACCCAGATTATTGCCTCATCCTATCACAACCCCTCAGCCTATCCCGAGTGCCGTCTTGGGCTCCATTTAGTACACGTCCGTCTAGAAATAGGCCATGTGGAACAAAACAGAACTCTCAGATGACAAGTTCACTTTCTCCCAAGATTCCCACATTACCACTTTCATGTCTATGCACTAGTTTGTCCACTACTAGTCAAAATTAAGCTCAGAGTAGCGGTTCCTCTTGGTGCTTCAGAGACCTTACCAGTTCTACCAGTGTTTTATATTTAGCACAGCAGAACTTTGAACTGGTGCCTAACTTTGCTGGGCTTTGGATTCCTTATCTGTGAAACACGCACAATAACAGTACCTCCAGGACTGAGGGTTCAAGGCGAGATAACGCAAAAAGTGCTCGACATGCACCTGACTCCTGATAAACGTGCCTTGCTGGCATTTTCTATTCTTTCCTGCTAGCTCCCTCCCAGGTCTTACCACTGTGACCCTGCCCTTTACCATTGTGCCCTGCCCTCAGGGCCAAGCCTTTCCATGTAGGGATGAACGATCCCTCAGGTATTTAAACAAGGAATCCCACTGTGCCTCTGAATTTCAGCCACAGAACACATCTTCTCCACTTTTGAAATAGTGTTAACTTCTAAGTGTTAAAATTTAAAGGTATAAAGCAAAGCATCTAGGAGGCTCTCTGCTTTTTGGCCAGACTTCAGGCACTACTGCTAAGTGGTGGTCAAGGGCCGCCAGCTAGTGACCACTCCCTGTGTTTTTGTGGGATGGACACTCTCCTTTGCCAGAAGCCACTGCCTGTCATCATGGCCACAACCTGGAGAAAGTGCTCATTTCCCCTCACCCCTGCTACAGCGCCATTGGTGCCAAGCATGACTGGCTGGGGCCCCCCCCCGCCCCCCGGGGCTTTAGTGCACTGCTCAGCACCTCGTTTCAGCCACACCAATTAACATAAGAATAATAATAGCCCACATCCTTTCAACAACAAAACTCTTGGGATAAAGGGCTGAAATTTCGAAGTATGACATGGTCCATAGGTGTCTCACCTGTCCAGCAATTCTGGGGGCCAACCTGTAATTCACAGATTCTCCTGCAGTGAGACACACGGGGACCCGAACCACGCAGGACAGAGCTTAGGATGCCACCCCACATTTGGGTTATGTGCTCCCCAGCCCCCCAGTTTATGTGCTAAGGTTTTATAGCAACCATAATATATAAAACTTCAATTTTAGCTGGTCTATAACTCCAGCCACTTGCGAAGTAGTGGCATGAGGATCAGGAGTTTAGGAACGTCCTTGGTTATAAGGTAAGTTCAAGGCCAACCTGAGCTACCCGAGACTATCTCAAAAACAAAACCAAAAACCTCAGCATTGTTTCTTCTGCTGCTTTTTGACTATTTTATCCATCCTACTAGGAATCCTTTCCTTTGGCAGCAAGCTAGAAGCACAACAATGAAATATTTCCAGCTTCCCCCTTTGCAAGCACAAGGCACCTTCTGGAAGAGAGTGGGTATGACTGGCTCGGTCTAACCCCACTTACAGTTCACACCAGCATTCCTGTGAACCAGGACCCACAAAGGAGGGTTTCCTATTACTTTTCTCTGTCTGGATCAGATGGAGCAGGCAGAGGAAAGAAATCTCTGATTCTATGGAAAAAGGAAGCTTCAAATTATGTCTTGTCATGAGCTTCATTCAAAAGCCAACAACTTCAGCATCTGAGACATGTTAAATGCAAGCACATGACATTAAAGAAAAAATACAAGCCTATGTACGTGTGTATATGTGTGTGGACACACTTGTGAGTATCCTCTGACTTGATTCAAACATTTCTATGAATATTTTGCTCCCAAACTTATTTGCACATATGTGTCTGCATATGTGTCTGGGCACTCCAGGGTCTCTTCTTGTTGCAAACAAATGTTAGGTGCATGCACCACTTTTGTGTGTGTTTGTGTGTGTGTGTGTGGGGGGGCTTTATGTGAGTTCTAGAAAATTGAATCCAGGCCAACAGAATTTGCAAGCAAGCACCTTTAATCACTGAGCCATCTTCCCATCCCAATACTCCCAACTTTAAGAGCAATCATTTTGGTTGTGTTGAAGACAAGGTCACACTCTGTAGCCCAAGTTATCCTTGAAACCATAGCAATCCTCCTGCTTCAGCCTCCAGTTCTGGGGTTGCAGGCCTGACCCACCACGCCTAACACAAGGACTTCAGGGACATGAATCCCCTCTAACACAACGATTTCCTCTTTCAAGCATCAGCTTCTAGAATTTGGCTGAAAGTGGATTATGATATGCAAATGTTATCATTCAGATTAAGACCTACCAGCTGTATGGGACATAAACAAATACAGAAATGTTGTTACCCAACAGACGTGCCCAGTGATGGGGACTCACTAGGTAGATAGCCCATGCTGGTCTTGAACTCACAGCCCTGCCTCAGACTTCTGGGTGCTGGGATCACAGACGTACACCATCACACTCAGTTAAGGACAAGCCATTTTAATTACAGAAAGACCTTTTCTTTTAAATGGCTAAATATGTTAGCTAGGCATGGTCAGATTTTCCTGCAGGACATGAATATACGAGGCATTAATGCCACAACAAGGGGAGGGGACAGGGAGAAGGAGGGCCACCTGCCCAAGAGACAGCAGAAATAGTGTGAGGGCAAGGCACCCAATTGGGAATGTGGCTGACATCTGCGGATGGGGTAATTTACCTTGCTTGCTAAGAAAAGTTCATAGTCTTTCAGGCTTTTGGCCACATGAATTCTAGAGAAAATAAAGGCATCCTAGACCTGGGCTTTGATGTCACTGGGGCCTCTGCAAACTCCACACCCCATGATATGCTGAGGTTGGATTAGAACCCTGGGCTGACCCGAGAGTTCCAGGTCACAGCGCAAGTGGGATGGGCAGGAAGCACCAGCCCTTTGTTTCGGGGTTCACAGGAAAATGAAACAGCCATGTCCAAATAGAGGGTCGACCTGGCCAGGGTCACAGGAGAATTATGAAAAGGAAACATGCAGAATTACCTGGAGAACCTGCTGCTAGCAACTCTGTTCTGCTGACAACAAAGGTACGAGACAGGGACAGAGGAACTGGAAAAGGGAGAAAAACAGGGTGAGACCATATGGAAAGACGGAAAGAGATCTCTTATTCAGGGTCAAGACTGGATACGTGGTCTGCCCACATGAGTCTTCCATCTCAGAAGGACCAGAGCCCACACGACATCATATAAACACAAATCACACACACTGCTTTCCAGGAAGAGCGAGACAGGGAGTCCACAATCTAGAAACATCTCATGTGCATGTTCCCTTGTGCCTTAGAAGACAAAGGTCACACTTGTCACTGCTTACCCGGACAGAGGCTGTATAGGACGGAGGCTGCATTCTGGGGAAAACCTCACGGCTGTGCAATAGTGAGCAGGGTTCACATTTTCTAGGCACACCCTAGAAAAACTAGACTGTAGGCTTTCTGCAGATTACTGACTTTATTTTATTGCCTTTTTTTCCTTTTCTGGTTTTGATTGGTTTTTGAGACAGGGTCTTGGCTGGGATGGAAATCACTATGTAAAACCAGACTGGCCTTGAACTTGCAATGATCCTCCTGTCTCTGCTTCCTGACTGGACTTTATAAGCAGAAAAAGGCAACTTTTTAAAATCTGGAAATCCTACACTAATTATACCTTTCAATGAATATACAAAATTCCCAGGTCCTATTTATAAAGTAAAACATCAAACTAGTGAACAGCAGTTCTTTCCTTCTTCCCTCCCTCTCTTTCTTGACAGTCTCATGTAGCCGAGGCTGTCAACAAACTCACTTAAGTAGCCAAGGCTGGCCAGATGTTCCTGCCATCACAGGCATGTGCCACCATACCCAGCTCCTGCTGTGTTTTCTGAATGGGATTCACCCTCTCACTATGGTTCAATATGCCTTGAGCTAATATTTAGGCTCAAATAACCAGTAAGAAATAAAGCCTCTTCTTTTTTTCAGAGCCATCTTATGGATCTGGGTCTGCTAATGAGGGCTACTTTGAGGCAGGCTGCCCCAAAGAGCCAGTTTGTAACCCCTTTCTGTTACATGGCATTTCTTCTCACGGCTGTTTTGGTGATTTTACTTAACTTATGGCATGTGCCCTGCTACGTACACATGACTGTTGTCCTGGCACTACGGCTGGCCTGGAGCTCACTGGGAAGACAGGCTGGCTTCAAACTGTGGCAATCCTCCTGCCTCAGCCTTCTTAGTGTGGAGACCACTTCATGTATTAAAGGCTGTAAAATACTTGTGTAAATGTCCTCCATTCCTCCCTCCTGACACACAAGAGGCAACACTAGTATATCCTTTTAATGAAGAAGAAACCAAGGGCTTCTCTCAATGTCGCAAAACCTACGTGTGACGGGACTACGGCCCCAGTGTTCTCATGTCTGGTTCCCCTCTCCAGTGTCACCAAGCAGGGGAAATGGAAGACCAACTTCGAGTTTATAACAAAGACCTACTTGGTCCAGTGAGACAGGGCCCGTGTTTATGCTGGGTGTGGGCAGCACTTGGCAGTCGGGGCACTGTGCCCACTGCACAGGAGAGTGGGAAGACACACTGGGGCACAGAAGGGTTTCAGAAATGCAAGTGAGATCTTGACAGGTCCCTGGCTTTCTAACTGTACCATCCTTGGATCTCTTAGACTGCTGGACATCATGATAGAGACTTGCCTAGAGAGCCCAAGGCCCATTTGAGACTTTGTTTATTTTCAAGCAGAAGGCAGAGGGAGTGGGCATGCCAGGGCCTCTTGCTATTGCAAATGAACTGCAGATGCATGCTCCACCCATGTGGGTACCAGTCTTATGTGGGTACTAGGGAATTGAACCCAGACCATCAGGCTTTACAAACAAGTGCTTTTGACCACTTATCCACTTCTCTAGCCCCTAAAACTGTTTTTCAGGATGGACAGCCTTCTTAAAAATGGGCTAGGTTTAAGTTTGAGGTTTGTAAAGGCTTGCTAGAACAGCATGGCCTTTGGTATTTTGGCCACAAGGTGGCACTCCAGCATCTCTGTTTACCTGCCTGACTTGCTCAAGCCAGAGTAAAGCAAACCACAGACAGACAGCCTGGAGGGGAGGAGGCGCACCCGGTACCTAGTACCTACGGGGTGGGGGTGACGTTGCTTCTGGGACAGAGGTGGCTTGCTGGCATCTTGGAACCCTGTGCTCAGGGAACTTGCTCAATTTCCCATGAACCCACCCTTAGTTGGCGGGTTCGGCTGGTCATTTCTCTACCTAAGAACTGGCTATACGGAGTAAAGACCTAACAGCCTTCCTCATTCTCCGAGAAAGGCAGCGTAAAGCTTCCCAACAGCTATCATTCATGATTCAGATGTTCGTGGAGAGTAGTGGAGCCTCACAGGACGACAGGCAGGAGGGTAACTGATCTTGTCTTCTGGGAACTGGGGGTGTCTACTAAAGCTGGCTAGCAACTCAATTTCAGCAGAAACACACACACGCATGCACCAGAAGCCGTGTATGGGGATTTTCACCCACCTCCATACAGTTCCCAGTAGTTCCAAACAGGAAACTGTCCTAGTACCCACCACCAATAAAAAGGATCAGTGCATTGCTACGTATTCAGACAGTGGAAAATCACACAACAGGGAGAAAAAAAATGAAATGTAACCACATATAATATGAATCGTGGCAGACAGCGCTGATTGGAAGAAGCCAGATACATTCTGTGAAGTTCCATTTACCCAAAGCTCAAGGAGACAATGGTCACCTCGGGGTGGGAGGAGGGTGGCTCGGGGGAGGTAGGAAGTGGGTTGTGTAGGGTTTGTTAATGTTCTGTCTTCATCTGGGTGCTGGTCTGCACCGTTGTGTTCAGTGTGTAAAACTCATGAAGCTATGCTTGAGGTTTGTACTTTTATGTACATGATACACATCAAGAGAAAGTCCCCACAGTGAGCTCAGCTGGCAGGCACCCCTGCTTCCTGATGGCAGAGGGGCTGCTTTTCTAAATCGCGGCCCTGGGGAGAGAAGGCAGGTGCACACTCACCCGGAGAGGCGGTGAGGGCCATGACTCCGTAGTAGGAGAAAGCGCTCGCTTCAAACTTCATTCCTTCCTTCCCGGCTTCGACCTCCACCTTCCCCTGTGGAAAGAACGGGGCATTCAGGGTCAGTGCAGAAATCGATCGGCCAAATCCACACAACATCCGCTCCTTCTCCAGACTGGTGTCTAAATTCCTTTGCCCAACAATTTCACACAAGCAAAGCTTCAGAAACTATTGCCTATGAAAAGGAGTGGTTCCGTCCTCTCAACTAGAAAAGTGGGTTCGGCTGGACACGGGGCAGGGATCTTGTAGGTCCACCTACCATCTTCCCAGTGTCCTTAGTCCTGGGTCTGAAGAGCCCCCTGGCCATACAAAACATCAACGGGAGGAGCACGGAGGAGGCGCTAGGTGAGGGCTGCCCCAGGGCTCTTGGGGGGGGACAGAGCTGGGCAGAAGGGTCACGGGTCACCTTGCTTCATGGTCATGGAACAGAGAAGCGTGATTGGCTCCAGGGAAGAACCCATTCTCTTCTCCCAAGTCCAGTGTCCTGACCAACTCAGCAGACACCTCACATCACCCTGCCCACCCCCGCCTGTTTTCCCTCTCCCTCCTGTTCTAACAGGTCTGCAAGCTCTCCTTCACCTCATCCCCTCTTCCATCACGACAGGTACTCAGCATGCCTGCTCTGGTCAATAGGAAGTTTCTGAAAGGAATCTCACTTCTAGGTTTCAGCCCAGAGTCAGCATTGACACTACACCAGGTTTCATAATTCATTCATGCTTACAACTTCTAGGAAGCAGACACAATTGTCCCCCCCTCCCCGCTCTTTTAAATCAAGAGACGGGGGCTCCAAAAGGTCTGGTGACTCGCACTTTCCATTTCTGATGCGAATGAGCTCCATTATTTGGACACTTCCTAATGAGTACTTCCTAATTAAAGGAGACCTACTTTGCTCAGTTTCTCTAGAAGATTACTGTGCATCTCTTGCCAATGGAAATATTTAGTGTCATAGTCCAAACCAACAATTGCTATAAGAAAGCAAGTTGAGGGCTGCAGAGATTGCTCAGTGGTTAAGGCATTTACCTGCAAAGCCTAGTGACCCAGATTTGATTCACCAGTACCCACATAAAGACTGATGCACAAAGTGACACATGCATCTAGAGTTTGTTTGCGATGGCTAGAGGCCTTGGCATCTCTCTCTCTCTCTGTATCTTTCTGCTTGCAAGTAAGCGAACAAAATATTTTTTTAAAGGAACTTGAGATCTCTCTCTCTCTCTCTTGTTTTTTGAGGTATGGTCTCACTGTAGCCCAGGCTGACCTGGAATTCACTCTGTAGTCTCAGAGTGGCCTCAAACTCATGGCGATCCTCCTGCCTCTGCCTTCCAAGGCATGCACCACCACACTCAGCTTCATTTTTTGGCCTGGTGTGTTCTTTCGTGTTGCTCTAACCCAAATCCTCGCACTGGCTAGGCAACTGTCTCACCGCTAAACTCTGCCTGTACAAAGCCTTCCTACCCATAATTTGAAACCAACCTGCAAAGAAAATAGGTGTTAAAACCTCCCACCACATAGGTAAGGCCCTGCAAGGAGGTTCTAGGAGCCTGAGAAGCCTCTGAGCCACATTCCAGTGGGTGGAGGACAGCATATGAAAAGCAGTGACAGGAGGCACCAAACAAGCTGTGACAATAAGAACACACAGAGCTCACAGCTGGGCGTGGAGTCAGAAGTGGGAGGACGGCCGCAAATTCAAGGCCAGTGTGATCTACACAGAATTTCAGATTAACCTGGGCTATAGAACAAGGCCTTGTCTAGAAAAAAAGAGGGATAGAGAGAGATAGCTTAGAGGTTAAGGTGCTTGCCTGCAAAGCCTAAGGACCCAGGTTCAATTCTCCAGGATCCAGGTAAGCCAGATGCACAAGGTGGCACATGCATCTGGAGTTCCTTTGCAGTGGCTAGAGGTCCAGCCCGACCATTCTCTCTCTTATCTGTCTCTTTCTTGCATTCAAACAAATAAAATATTAGTTAAAAAAAACAACACAGCATAAGGAGGGTACTTTTAGGCAGAGGAACATAAGTTCAGGAAGATAGTCTAGACCAATGCAGGCGGGAGCCATAAGATAGATGAGAGAGGGCTGGAGAGATGGCTTAGCGGTTACGCACTTGCCTGAGAAGCCTAAGGACCCCGGCTCAAGGTTCGACTCCCCAGGAACCACGTTAGCCAGATGCACAAGGGGGCACACATATCTGAAGTTCGTTTGCAGTGGCTGGAAGCCCTGGCACGCCCATTCTCTCTCCTTCTCTCTATCTGCCTCTTTCTCTGTCTGTCACTCTCAAATAAATAAATAAAAATGACAAAAAAAGTTTTTTTTAAAAAAAAGATAGATGAGAGAAAGCCTAAGAAATCTACAGAATTAAAAAATATATATATTTTTTCATTTATTTGAGTGAGGGAGGGAGAGACATAGATGTATGGGTATATACATACGTGTGTGTGTGTGTGTGTGTGTGTGTGTGTGTATGTATAGAGAGAGAGAGAGAGAGAGAGGGCAGGAGAGAGGGAGAGAGTAGGAGAAGAAGAGGATGGGTGTACCAGGGCCTCCAGCCACTGCAAAGGAACTCCAAATGCATGTGTCACCTTGTGCCTCTGGCTTACATGGGTACTGGGGAATTGAACCTGGGTCCTTAGGCTTTGCAAGCAAGTGCCTTAACCACTAATCAATCTCTACAGGCCTGGAATCTACAGAATTTAGTGAAACTATCATGGCGAGTAATATAAGGGACAAAGAGGGGAGGAAGGAAGAAAGGGGAAGCAAACACAAGTGAAGCTTCCCCCAGTGCCTAAGTCAAGCTTTATGATGGAAAAGTCAGAAAGGGGCTGGGAGATGTACAAAGTGGCGCGTGCATCTAGAGTTCATTTGCAGTGGCTAGAGACCCTAGTGGGCCCCTCTCTCTGCTTGCAAAAAAATAAATTATATATATATATATATATATATATATATATATATATATATATATATATATATATATATATGTGTGTGTGTGTGTGTGTGTGTATATATATATATATATATACACACACACACACACATATATTGGTTTTTCGAGGTAGGGTCTCGCTGTAGCCCAGGCTGACCTGGAATTCACTATGTCATCTCAAGGTGGCCTCGAACTCACAGCAATCCTCCTACCACTGCCTCCCGAGTGCTGGGATTAAAGGCGTGCGCCACCACGCCCTGCTAAAAATATTTTAAAATAATTCTGGGGCTGGAGTGATTGCTTAGCTGTTAAGGCATTTGCCTGCGAAGCCTAAGGACCCATGTTTGGACAAGCCAGACACACAAGGTGACACGGGTGCACTAGGTCGCACGTACGCACACATGGTGGCATCTGCAGTTCGACGGCAGTGGCTGAAGGCCCTGGCATGGTAATTCTGTCTCTCTCTTATTAAAAAGTAACAATAATAAAGTCCAGTCTGTTAGGTTTGCCTCAAGAAAATAAATTTTAAAAAATTCTAGAAAGGAAGGGAGGAGGGTACTTAATAGGTTGGTATTGTGTATATGTAAGTACAATGATTGTGATGGGGAGGTAATATGATGGAGAATGGAATTTCAAAGGGGAAAGTGTGGGGGGAGGGGGAAATTAACATGGGATTTTTTTTTTATAATCATGGAAAATGCCAATAAAAATTTAAAAATTAAAAAAAAAATTCTAGACCACAGAACCCGCCTTCCTCGGGATGACGGATCCGCTGACTTCCAAATCTCCAGGCGCCCGCGTGTGCTACAGCCTGGCACCACCCTGGCTTTCGGAGTGAGTATGGCAGACAATGCTGGGTGGCCAGAGCAGCCAGTTGGCACAGACGAAAGACGTTCTCAGACCCCGCGTGCCAGCTGCCACCCACCACCACTCCCTCTCCAGCTGAGCTCTCATGTGCTTTTGCTTCGTATCTCTGCCATGCTGGGAGGTAACCAGGGCTCGAGAGAGCTCAGCCACCCAGCACGGGCACTGAGTTCAGACCCCCCGCACCACAGTGGAAGTCGGGACCGGTGGCGCACACCTGTAATCCCAGGGCCGAGGAGGCGCAGACAAGGTCCCTGGGGCTTGCTGGCTCGGCTAGCCGAGTCAGGATGCTCTACACTTAGTGAAAAGACCCTGTCTCAAGAAATCACATGGAGAGAGATTGAGGAAGACACCCACTGCTGACCTCTGGCCTCCACACCCGTATGTACACAGATGCATGCACATGCAATGAACACAAACCACACTGTTTTAATTTTTCAATTTTTATTATTATTTTGTTTGTTTTTTGTTTTGGGGGGTAGGGTTTTGCTCTAGCCCAGGCTGCCCTAGAATTCAATATGTAGTCTCAGGGTGGCCTCGAACCCATAGCAATCCTCCTGCCTCTGCCTCCCGAGAGCTGCAATTAAAGGTGTGCACCACTATGCCCAGACATACTTTATTTTGTTGTTGTTCATTTTTTATTTATTTATTTGAGAGCAACAGACACAGAGAGAAAGACAGATACAGGGAGAGAGAGAGAATGGGCGCGCCAGGGCTTCCAGCCTCTGCAAACGAACTCCAGACGCATGCGCCCCCTTGTGCATCTGGCTAACGTGGGACCTGGGGAACCGAGCCTCGAACCGGGGTCCATAGGCTTCATAGGCGAGCGCTTAACCGCTAAGCCATCTCTCCAGCCCACTTTTTTTTTTTTTAAGGAGGTAATTAAGGCTAGGGATATAGATAAGCTGGTAAAGTGTTTGTCTAGCATTCACAAAATTCTGAATTTGATCCCCCGAACCATGTAAAACTGGTTGTGCTGGTGAATGCCTGTAATCCCAGCACTTAGGAGGCAGAGGAGGAATCAAACATTCAAGGTCACTCTCAGATACATAGCCAGTTTTGAGCAGTTGGAGGCCAGAATGGGCTACGTAAGACCCTGTTTAAAGGAACAAGGGTTGGAGAGATGGCTCAGAGGTTAAGGGACTTGCCTGCAAAGCCTAACAACCCAGTTTTGATTCCCCAGTACCCATGTAAAGCCTGATACATAAAATGGTGTACACATCTGTAGCTCGTTTGTAGTAGAGATAGATGGCTTAGTTAAGGCAGTTGCCTGTGAAGCCTAAGGACCCAGGTTCAATTCTCCAGGTGCCATATAAGCCAGATGCACATGGTGGCACATGTGTCTGGAGTTCATTTGCAAAGGGTGAAGGCCGTGGCATGCCCATTCTGTCTGTCTGTCTCTCTTCTATCTCCCTGTGCTTGCACATAAATAAAAATAGATTCTAAAAGTAATTGAATACCAGAGGCACATATATGAGATGTTTCCTACAAAAGGGACATGCCACCCAAAGATGTCTGTCCATGCCTTGGGTGACTGTGGCACTTCCTCCCCTCTTTCTCTAGTTACAGCTTCCCAGCTGGCACCTTCCAATATAAGCCTGGGGAGTCTGCAAGTTCAGAAACACTTACTTTAGAGAATATTGGGTAGGCTGGAGAGATGGCTTAGCTGTTAAGGCACTTGTCTGTGAAGGCTAAGGACCTATGTTTGACTCTCCAGGTCCCACGTAAACCAGACGCATAAGGTTATGCAAGCGCACAAGGTTGCACATGCACACAAGGTGGCGCACGTGTCTGGGGTTTGACTGCAGTGGCTGGAGGCGCTGATGCACCAGTCCCCCCCATAAAAAATGGGTAGTTAAAAATTCAAACTACAAAATGAATTTCTGATCATCACGTAACCAAGTGTTGCCATCAGATGTCACAGCCATCTCCGGTAAGCGCTCACAAGCACACTGGTGCCAAGTAGCGTGGCTTGACTTACTGTGGCTAAGCTCAACCACCTCGGAGCTTGTTAGAAACAAAGCACATAGAGGTCTGCAATTAGCACGGTTCCCGAGATTTCTGTGCACATTCAAGTGTGAGGGCCGGATGCAGTAGGGCCCTCACATGAAGACAGCTCAGCCAGGACTGGGAGACGCACGGGCAGCCAAGTGCTTGCCTTGCAAGCATGAGTCGGAGCCCCAGAACCTACTGGCCAGCTAGTCCAGCCTACTTGGCAAGTCCCAGGCCTCTCTCTCAAAGAAATAAAGTATTTTTTAAAAGATTCATTTTTATTTATTTATTTATTTATTAGAGAGAGAAGAGAGAGAGAGAGAATGGGTGTGCCGCAGCCTTCGCCCTTTGCAAACGAACTCCAGACACATGTGCCACCATGTGCATCTGGCTTATATGGGACCTGGAGAATTGAACCTGGGTCCTTAGGCTTCACAGGCAAGTGCCTTAACTATCTCTCCAGCCCATAATTTTTAAAAATTTTTTTGTTGTTTATTTTTATTTATTTATTTGAGAGCAACAGACAGAAAGAGGCAGAGAGAGAGAAAGAATGGGTGTGCCAGGGGCTTCAGCCACTACAAATGAACTCCAGATGCGTGCGCCCCTTATGCATCTGGCTAACATGGGTCCTGGAGAAACGAGCCTCGAACCGGGGTCCTTAGGCTTCACAGGCAAGCACTTCACTGCTAAGCCACCTCTCCATCCCCATAAAATATTAAAATTTTTTTTTATTTATCTGAGAGACAGAAAGAGACAGAGAAAGGGAGAATGAATATTGGCATGCCAGGGCCTCCTGGCCACTGCAAATGAACTCCAGATGCATGTGCCACTTTGTGCATCTGGATTGTGTTGGTCCTGGAGAATTGAACCTGGCTCCTTTGGCTTTGGTGGCAAGCACCTTTAACTACTAAGTCTCTCCAGCCCTAAAAGTATTTTTTTAAAAAAGATACAGGAGCATGAAGATGAGACACAAAATGAGTAAGAAAAATAACTCTAGGGGGAAAAAATATTCCTGTCCATTATACAACTGGCAAAGAAAATGGCTATTCCATTTTCCTGTTACCCTTATATTTGCTAAAATCACAATCTGGTATGTGCTGGGAAAGAGTAGTCATTCTATTTTTTATTTGCTTATTCAGACATGTATTTATTCTAATACCAACAAATCCTTCATTGTAAAACAACAGCTGCATAAATTATATAGTGGTATATATTACAGCTTCCCTGTTTTATAGGAAAATGATCTATAACAGTTCAAATTTATTTATTTATTTATTTATTTATTTATTTATTTATTTATTTTGAGATAGGGTCTTGCTTTATCCCAGGCCGACCTGGAATTCACTAGCTAGTCTCAAGGTGGCCTTGAACACACAGTGATCCCTCTACTTCTGCTTTCAGAGTGCTGAGACTAAAGGCGGGCACCACCACACCTGGCCATTTTTAATTTCTTTAATTACTACTTAATTCTCTCCCATTTCATTTCAAAGTTGGTTAACTAATTGTGGTGGTTTGATTCAGGTGTCCCCCATAAACTTAGGTGTTCTGGATGCTAGGTTCCCAGCTGATGGGAATTGGAAATTAAAGCCTCCTGGGGGCAATGTATTGTGGGGGGTGGGTTTATGGGCTTTACAGCCAGTTTCTCCATGCCAGTGCTTGGCATACTCTCCTGTTGCTATGGTACACCTTATGTTGGCCAGGGGGTGATGTCCACCCTCTGCTCATGTTGTCATTTTCTCTGCCATCGTGGAGCTTCCCCCTCGAGCCCGTAAGCCAAAATAAACCTCTTTTTCTCACAAGCTGCTCTTGGTTGGGTGATTTCTACCAGCAATGCAAACCGGACTGCAACATCAATAGACACAGAAACTATTTCTACTATCTTATAGTAGACTTGTTATAAATATATTTGCCTGCAAAGCATTGCAAAACAATAATTTAAATGTGACACTGCTAATTTAAGGATATGGTTGGTTTATGGCATTTTTTTCTTTCTATTATTTGTAGTTTGGTTTTTAAAAAGACTTGTTTCTTTCTTTTTTTTTAATTTTTTTATTTATTTATTTGAGAGCGACAGACACAGAGAGAAAGACAGATAGAGGGAGAGAGAGAGAATGGGCACGCCAGGGCTTCCAGCCTCTGCAAACGAACTCCAGACGCATGCGCCCCCTTGTGCATCTGGCTAACGTGGATCCTGGGGAACCGAGCCTCGAGCCGGGGTCCTTAGGCTTCACAGGCAAGCGCTTAACCGCTAAGCCATCTCTCCAGCCTGACTTGTTTGTTTCTTAAAAATCAAGAATGGATGCTTCCTTGTGTTCTCTCATTTGTGAAAACCAAAACAATAAAAATAAAAAAGGAAGCAAGAGAGACAGAGAGAGGAAGTCTGAAAGTAGAAGAGAGACTAAGGGAAGGAAAGTACAGGGACTGGGGAGAGCAGAGGTCAGAGAGGATTCTAGGAGAGAGTTGATGGAAAACATGATCTTTATGTTATTTAATAATAGTACTGTTATTCATCATATATTACAAAGTGTTCTCTATCTGTTCTCCTTTATTCAGTGGTTGGAGTTTCTGTTGTTGTTTCTTGATTTTTCGAGGTAGGGTCTCACTCTAGCTCAGGCTGACCTGGAGTCACTATGTAGTCTCAGGGTGGCCTTGAACTCATGGCAATCTTTCTATCTCTGCCTCCTGAGTGCTGGGATTAAAGGTAAGCACTACCACACCTGCCTCATTTTTTTTTTTTTTAGTAAATTTTCAGAAAAAATTCACATATAAGCATGTTTATGTGAAAGAACAGTGTACTTTTTACTTTTATACAAATAACAACATATCCATTATACTTTTTAATTGTATATTTTTATTCCTAATTTCATTACAATCTAATATGAGTGGTTTTAAGATTTTTCTTTTTCATATTTACTAGAATGTGGTACAATAAATTATCTCTTTTAGTGAGTCACTTGTTTTTTTTTTTAAGGTAGGGTTTTGCTCTAGCCCAGGCTGACCTGGAATTCACTGTGTAGTCTCAGGGTGGCCTTGAACTCACAGAAATCCTCCCATCACTGCCTCCCACATGCTGGGATTAAAGGTGTGCGCCACCATGCCAGGCATGAGCCACATGTTTTAAGACAAGGTATTCACTAGTCAGGTAACGTGGTGATGCACATCTGTCATCCCAGGATTTGAGTGGTGGAAACAAAAAGAGGAATTCAAGATCTTCCTTAGCTAGCTCCATAGAGAGTTTGAGGCCAAACTGGGCTACATAAGACCCTGTCTCCAAAAAAAAAAAAAAGCCCTAAAATTTTTAAAAATGTATTTTTCTTTCTTTTATGTTTGATATTCTCTAACTATTTTATTTATAATTTTACACTTTTATACAATTTTTGGTATGATGGTCGAAAACATCTCCATCAGAATTATGTTCCTATCTACTTCTACTTTTAGACTTCCATTTTGCTAAACTAGGTAAGGCATGCATAGTCAATACAGATTGTGCTGTAACTTACTGGCCTCTCATTATTGCATTGTTCCTCTTATTCATCCCTTGGCACATTTAAAAATCTGCTTCTTTGAAAAAACACATCAGTTTTAGCCTTTTTTATGCGTATAGAAGGAAGTATATACATTGGTTGACTTACAAAACACTCATGCTTGCTGAAATCATTATTTTGAATAATCTGGACTTTACTGCACATAAAACTTAAACTAAAAATGTAAAATGATGTGTTTCTAAGTGTCACACTCTTCCTAGCACCAATCACTAAAGGAGTTTTCTGGCTTGCAGAAGCGGGCACCTTGGTGCCGGGAAGCTGGCGGGGAGGGAACTGCACCCTGTGGCGTGCTCTTGAAGTGGTCCACAGCCGGGCAGATTCTGAGTTGGATTGGCAACATTTTGGGGTGGAATGTGCTTGGCAGATGATAACAGCTCTGCCAGATTGACCGAGGGTGTCATGGTATTTCATTCTGCTATTCTCTGGGTACTTTGGGTAATTGGCTACTCTGCAAGAACATGACATTGCAAGCCTTGAAATACCTCCTCCATAGGCCTGATTACCAAGCGTACACACTATTTATAACCCCCTGTGACATCATTCCAACAAACCTGTGACATTTATATAAATATCTAACATGAGGAGGTATTCAGACATAGGATCTGTGCATAAATGACTTATCAAAAATGTAGCTACAAGGGCTGGAGCGATGGCTTAGGGGTTAAGATGTTTGCCTGCAAAACCAAAGGACTCAGGTTCAATTCCCCAGGACCCACGATAGCCAAATGCACAAGGGGGCGCATGCACCTGGAGTTCGTTTGCAGTGGCTGGAGGCCCTGGCATGCCCATTTTCTCACTCTCTCGCTCTCTCCCTCCCTCCCTCCCTCTTTCTCTGTCAAATAAATAAATAAAAATAAAATATTTTAGAAAAATGTAGCTACAAGACACATACCAGGGCTGGAGAGATGGTTTAGTGGTTAAGCACTTGCCTGTGAAGCCTAAGGACCCCGGTTCGAGGCTCGGTTCCCCAGGTCCCACGTTAGCCAGATGCACAAGGGGGCGCACGCGTCTGGAGTTCGTTTGCAGAGGCTGGAAGCCCTGGCGTACCCATTCTCTCTCTCTCTCCCTCTATCTGTCTTTCTCTCTGTGTCTGTCGCTCTCAAATAAATAAATAAATAATTTTTTAAAAAAAAGACACATACCAGTGGGTAGACACTATAGGTCACTCTTCCTCACATATCTTAAGATGCATGGCTGTCTTCCATAACAAGAGAATGTCACTGAATCACAACTGAGCAAGCACTAGGAATATGAAGACAACGGAAAGCCACAGGGCTTCTTTTGTTACCACTGAAATCCACAATCTCAATCCTCAAAATTCGCCTAGTTAACAAACAGTCTTTAATGGAATTCAGAGCTTCACTGGGTTTAATAAACAGTTACATGGTGACTTGGAATAAAACTCGGTAGCAGAAGCCAATAAGCTAGAAAGGGGCTATAAGGGAGGGAGAGAGGGGAGGACTTAAGGGGATGGTATTGTATACACGTAAGTAGAAGAACGGATTGTTGGGGGCGGAAAGGCCTCAGTGAGGTCAGGGGATGAGATTAAGTAACCCTCCCCCCACCCTTCCTTTAATCAAAAGAGGATATGAATAAGCCATATGGAAATCTACTTTTTTGGTCAGTGGAACACCCAGAAGCCATACATTGTTATTCAAAAATTTTCAGGGCCAGGGATGGAATACCTTTCAGTGAGTTATTGGCCGGGGAGGTCCTTAATGCCCCCAAACCATTACAGGCCATTGCCAAGGCTCTAGGATTCCCACTAGGAATAGGTGGTAAAACCCTATTATTGAAGACTCCATGTACTTAGCCTGCAAGGTTACTGAAAAATCTTGCTTGAGTTGAGCTGAAACCCTCCTTTATGTAGACCAGTGGACAGAAATCTGGGAAAAGCTATGCTGCATGCAACTCCATGGTAGAGAGAGAAGTCATCAGTGGAGAAAAGCAACAGTGGACATTGCAAGCTTTAAATTTCACCAGCCAGGCCAAATGGCCAATAGGTTCAATAGTGGCAGGTCTGTCACAGGGGAAACCAACTGCTCTCTAATTGGACTGGAGTCCCGCTCCATGGAAGGGAATAAATACATCCCTGATACTGAAAACCTATGACGGGGAAGTCATGAGCCCTAGGAGTGTAACACCTGTGGTGTCTGGCTAAATGCATATTCTATGCTCACCAAACTGCCCAGTAGGCACTTCTCCTAATGTTCATACCCACATAGTAATGCGATTTCCACTCTTAGTTAGAGAAGTTTCTCCTTTTAGATGGTGGCCTTGGGATGACTCAGAAGGCACCATGGTGCTGAGAAGGGACAGAGGAGTGTCCAGCACTGAAACATCTCGATCACACCTTCCAGGGCTCAGGGTCCACTGCAGAAGAGTTGGCAGACAGATAAGAGCCAAAGGAAGGGTAGGACTCCATACAGGGCACTCTTCTTGACACAAAATGGCCTGGATATCCATGACCTCACAGTGCCTGGCACTACCTACAAAAGACCATCATACTAGGAGGAAAAGATGATGACATCAAAATAAAAGAGAGACTGAGTAAGAGGGGGAGGGGATGTGATGGAGAGTGGAGTTGCCTGTTAAGTTAAACTGTGCCATCATCACAAATCCTCCTGTCAATGCAGACACTAAACCCTCAAAGAGGGCTAAGAAGGATGGCCGTCCCTCCTCACATTAGTGAGAAGAATGGAATTAGTTACCGCTACCTCCAGGGGCTGGCATGATTATACCAGTTCCTCACCACACAATCCAGTTAATTAACTAGCAGTCAAAACAATAAGTGGATTATTTTCATGATGTTAATAGAAAGAGATACTAAGATATGGGGATAATGAGATCCTAAGATATGTCTTGATCACTGCATGATAGCAAGTCCTAATGAAGGATGCACCAAAGAAAACAGAACCCACATCAATAAACTTCAAACACCACCCTC
Organism: Jaculus jaculus; assembly: GCF_020740685.1. Classification (NCBI taxonomy): domain Eukaryota; kingdom Metazoa; phylum Chordata; class Mammalia; order Rodentia; family Dipodidae; genus Jaculus; species Jaculus jaculus. The sequence goes on from NC_059102.1 coordinate 31,688,786, forward strand.
CCCCAATATTGAGACAGGCACCTCACCAAATTCTTCAAAAACTATTCACCGAATTAATCAGTCTTCATTTGACTCAGTACTTTAGCAATCACTATGCACCATGTGGCACTAAAACTTAAGTAACTACTGACATTGCTTTCTGTTAGAATTATTTCACAGAGACAAAACTCTCCCCTTATATACATAAAAGTGGACATACACCTCGACACCCAGTCACCTACGCCAGGCCTCCGCCAAGCTGAAAAGACGGGTACTCAGTGAGAGCAAACAGGTGCCAGACAATTCCTGACCTGCAGAATGAGAACGAAGTAGTCTACGGGCTTGTTTCGCTGGTAGAGGTAGTACTCGGGGGCTTTCTTGTTCTTCTCGTCATACTTCAGCTCCTGGATGACATTGGGGTGCTTTAGCAGTCTTAGAAGGATCTTCTCTGACATCTGGGATGGGCTAAATGCTTCTACTTCTACAGACATAAACACAACTTGACATTACACTTCAAACGGAGGGAAAAAGAGCATGCTAGACTAAGGTGCTGAGATAGCAAGAAAAGTTGGCATCAGAGTGATAGGAACATGGGTGACCGAGACTTCTGTTTGGTGATCCACTGGGGGCAGGTTACCTGGGAGAAATCAGAGAGGGTGGGATGCTCAGACCTGTTCCTTTTTAATCTTTTCTTTTCAACCTGTCATGGTTTCCGTCTCATACAAGTACCCTATGTTTCTGATTGATGGAAATGATAGACCAATCAGCAGCAGGCTCCCTGAGCGCCAGGGTGCCCTCCAACTCAAGCCACAACAGTCTGACTGCCTGACAACAGCCGAGGGAGAAAGCCAAGGGAGGGAAGCATTGAGGGGGCGTTAGTACCAGTGCACAGACACGGGCTCCGCCTCTCGCTCCCCCCGCCACTCTCCTGAGGAGTTCCAGGGACCACCGAGGGACAGATTTGGAACAAAAGCAAGGCCGTGCACACATCGACATGCACTCCAACTTGCCAACATAAAAAAAAAAAAAATTTTTTTTTAAAAGGTAATGTTGGTCAGCACTGGCAAAGATAGACACTTTATTGCAAATAACAAAAAATCAAAACTGCTGACTCAGGGCGCTACCGTCCAAGTGGGCTTCAGGCTTCCTCAGAGGCAGAGTAGGGGAACACTCAGTTAGTGTGTGGCTCGTCAATGATGAGCAACAAGACCATCAGAATTAGGAGGAGGACAACAGCAAGTTAAAGGTAGCTTTAAATTAGACATATTGTATATGAGAGCCATCAATTCTGTATTCACATTGGTGATTTTCATAGTAATACAGTACACGCTATAGGCAATTTGGAAAACACAGAAAAAAAATATAATGAAAACAAAAATGATCTATGAGCCAACGGCTTAACTATGGAGAACAATTTGGTGAGTATTTCTTTCCAGTGCTTTGCCTAGGCATGTGTGCATATATAAGGACCACGGCTGTGATCTTAACATAACATACTTGGATGTCCTGGGTGTTTTCTACTTTACAGTAAAGCATGGATACTTTTCCATGTCCTACATATGCATGTGAACATTTCCATGTATCTCAGAGTGCAGGTAACAGCCCGTCATGTGGTTGCTTTTGGCCTCTCGTTTCAAACTACGTAAGTAAATACTCTGTATGCGGTTGAAAGGTACTGGCTGGCTGCCCATCTTGGAAACAGACGTCTTCTGGATACTTTCAGATTTTTCTCACATTTCCCCAGGCCAACAGAGCTCACCCTTCACCTAGAGGGCCATTTGGGGATTGTGACAGGGTTACTTAGTCTCTTAGGTCCATTCAACCTTGACCTCTGGGGAGCAGTCAGTGCTGGCTGGGGTGGTGGTGGTTTTAATAATGTGAAAACTGGCCTTCTGCATGGAGGCCCCAGTTAACAAGCTGATTTGAAGAGGCCACCGAGAAATCCATGTCAAGAGTCCTTAGCATGTCTCATTGCGTCAAAACCATGAAAAGATTAGGAGTGAATTCTGCAAATCTAGGTTTCTTCTTTGTGATCACAGCACCTGCGTTACCACTGGTGTCCAAAGTGTTCTTCCAAGGCAAGCTGAAGAGAGAATTACTCAACTGTCCAATCAAGCGAGGTGGTGGCTGGTTTGTACCGCCAGCCGGCTCTCCCACGGGCTTAGCTGGAAGGAGATGACCTGGCCTACTGTATACATGCAGTGTGGCACTAACATTCATCCTTACCTTTCTGACCAATTTTAAGTTACTGGTCCACCCCTGGTAAATGTCTCAGGGTTCATGCCGACACTGAACACAGGAGAGGAGAAAATTTAAAGAGAAAACAAAAACAAAACAAAACAAAAAAACAAAACAAAACACAAAAGTGGCATTACTTGTTACCCCAGTTCCCAGCCTTCCCCCCCCAACCCTCCAGTCGGTGGCGGTGAGAAGGGCCAACAGTGATCTCCAACAGCGATAAGCGCACTTGCCTGTTGCTAGGAAACGGTGCATGGCCAGGAGAAGCTGGGGTGATATTTTAACCTTCATCTCGCTGTCTGTCTGCTTAAAGGCAGAAAAATCTTGCTTTCTTTCACGGTGGGCCACTTTCTTTTTCGTTCTGTTATCGGCTGAGGGGAGAATGAGAAAACAACAACAACAACAACAAAAAAAAAAACCCATCAGGACTCTTAATTTATGGATGGAAAAAAACAAGACACTGTTTCAAAACCCTAGGCTCTCTCCTGGGGCAAGCATTGCCTACAAATGCCACAGGCCAAAGAAGACGGGGTGGGGGTCTCATCCAATGGATATGAAAAGCACGGCCACCTTTGGGTCCTCTGTAAGCCACAGCTGGGAACCTGATCAGGCTTTGTGAAGGGTGTTTAGCCTCTAGGAGGCATGATTGGCGGGTGGGGCGGGGCCCCTTCCAGAAGGTACAGAAGCAGCCAGTGTGGCCTCAAGCCCGCACAACTTAGTCACCGCACTCCACTGAAGACCACCAAAGGCTACAGGCAAGGGAGTTTGCTGCAGCCTTTCAGAGGCTCTGCCTCAGCTGAGAGCAAGTGAGCACATCAGCAGGGCAGCTGCAGAAGCAAGCGTGCACCAGATACAACTGGCACACGCTCGGCTGCATCTCCGCCACAGACAGCCTCTGCGAAGCTCAAGGTCAGGCAGGCTGCAGAAGGTGACCTAGAAGAGGCCAGCGAACCTCCGGGAAAGATGAAGAGGCAAATAGTTTTGGATGTGTGGATGTGGCTTTTTTTTTTTTTTTCCACAGAATCCACACTGCTCTTCAGCGAAAGCAGTTGTGCTTAAATATACTCCAAAGCTTTATTTATGGAAATGGAAATTTGCATTATCATTTAATTTCTCTAAGTCAGAAAGGATTCTGTTGGGATTTGTTTGTTTGTTTGGGTTGTTTTTGGTTTTTTGAGGTAGGGTCTCACTCCAGCCGAGGCTGACCTGGAATTCACTATGGAGTATCAGGATGGCCTCGAACTCATGGCGATCCTCCTACCTCTGCCTCCTGAGTGCTGGGATTAAAGGCGTGCGCCACCACTCCTGGCTTTGTTTTTTTTTCTTTGAGGTAGGGTCTCGTTCTAGCCCAGGCTGATCTGGAATTCAGGGTGGCCTCAAACTCACAGTCATCCTCCTACCTCTGCCTCCCTGGTGCTGGGATTAAAGGAGTGCACCTCCACACCTGGCCTGTTGACTTTTTCTTCTTTCCTTCCCTCCTTTCCCCTTCCCCTTTTCTTTCTTCCTTTCTTTTTTTCTTTCTTTTTTTCTAGTCATTTAAAAATATGAAAAGCCATTCTTGGCTTTGAAGCCATATGAAACCAGGGGCAGACACTCATGGGCTGTGATTTGCCAACTCATGGTCTAGAAAGAATCCCTTGCTCATTTTTATTTATTTATCTTTTTTTGTTTTTCGAGGTAGTGTCTTGTTTTAGCACAGGCTGACCAGGAGTCCACTAGTCTCAGGGTGGCCTTGAACTCATGGGGGTGCCACCATGCCTGGCCCCTTGCTCATTTTTCAACTATGTTTCTAGTCAAAGTAATGATTAAAAGAAAACAAACAAACAAAAAAAGACTTGACTTAAAGTCAAGACACTGTTAAACAAAGTGGTATACACCTATAATCACTGCATTTGGGAGGGAAGCAAATTATAAACAAGGTCATGAGCAGGAGAGATAGCCCAGTGGTTAAGGCTCTTGCCTGTAAAAGCCTAAAGACCAGAGTTAAATGCCCCAGTACACATGTAAAACTGGATTCACAAAGTGGTGCATGCATCTAGAGTTCATTTGCAATGGCTAATGGCCTTGACCCATTCTCACTCTCTCTCCTTGTAAACAAACAAAAATACTTTTAAAAAGGAAAAAATAAACAAGGTCACAATTGCTTTCTCTTTCCCCAAGAATCAAGAGACTGACTTACCATTTCCTGCCTAGGGTAAAACAAACTGATTACTACAATTTTTGTAGGGAAAAAATGCAATTGCACCATATACTTATCTTCTATTTTAATGGTTTTGAAAATCATACTACGTAATCAATACAAAAGTTAAAAATATTTTCCTAGTGGCAAATGGCTGTCATCATTGCTGATCTCCTGCCCAGATTAAGAACACACCTGAAATCACAAGCTAAGCATTTCCTACAGGCAGCCGGGGTTAGGCAATGCTTCTTTATGAAATCAGTCTCCTCAAGGTTGAAAAGAGTTTAGTTAACATTCCTTTAAAACCAAAGCATGGGCGGGGAGATGGCTCGGTGGAACAGGGCACTTGCAGCTTCATTGTGAGGACCCGAGACCACCCAGGTTCAGTTCCCCTTCACTTACATATAAAAGCTGGGTGTGGGGGCTGAGGAGATAGCTCAGTGGTTAAAGGTGCTGGCTACTGAAGCTGGACTGGCCCAAGTTCAGTTCCCCGGGACCCACATGAAAGAGTTCGTTTGCAGCGGCAAGAGGCCGTCTCCCATCTCTCCCTGTTTATAAGTAGTTTCCTTTTCAAAGCTGGGTGTGGACACATCTGTAACCTTGGCCCTGCGGGAGGCAGAGAACCATTGGGCCTCCACCAAAAGACAGAAACAGCAGTTCCAGGTTGAGGGAGAGATTCTATCTCAAGAAAATACACACAGATGAGCAATAGAAGGTATCCAAAGTTTTCCTCTTGCCTCTCTGTATATGTACAGGTGCATGAAACTGCGCGCGCGTGCGCGCACACACACACACACACACACACGCATGCAGGCACACACACACTCACGCGTGCATACCACACACGTCTCAACAAAAAAAAAATCCTGAAGTATGAAGTATGTAAAATCGCCTAAACATTTAAACTGTCTTTCCCATGACAAGTGCTATTGCTAGAAAAACAGAAATATACAGAGATATAAATGATACTATGTGTGAGGAAAAGGATGAAGAGAATGTGAACACCCAAAGAGCGGTACCCCCACTATAGAACCCCTGCCCACCCTCCAAGTGTCAGAAGCATAAATCAGACACGGGAACAAATGCCTTTAAGAATGCTATATAAGGGCCGGGCATGGTGGCGCACGCCTTTAATCCCAGCACTGGGGAGGCAGAGGTAGGAGGATCACCGTGAGTTCGAGGCCATCCTGAGACTCCACAGTGAATTCCAGGTCAGCCTGGGTTAGAGTGAGACCCTACCTCAAAAAAAAAAAAGAATGCTATATAATTGCTGGAGAGATGGCTCAGTGGTTATGTGCAATTTCTGTACAAGCATGACGGCCTGAGGGTGCCTGACTGCCCAAGTTTGAATCTCCAGGACCTATGTAAACAACTGGGTGTGGTCATACACATCTGTACCCCAGTCTTCTGGGAGAGTCACTGGGCTCCAGAATCAGTAACAGACTCTTGTCAAGGAGGAAGACATCTGATGCTTCCCTCCAGCCACCACAGGCAAACTCATGGGGGGTCACAGGAACACATGGGTTGTCCCAACAGGATATACAAGTGCCCAAGTGTACACACCATGAGCTCAAGCACATGCACCCGCACACAATGCCATATAAATGTGAGGAAAACAAAGACTCCCCCCACTTTTTTTTTGGTTTTCAAGGTAGGGTCTCATTCTAGCTCAGGCTGACCTGGAATTCACTGTGTAGTCTCAGGGTGGCCTCCAACTCATGGCAATCCTCCTATCTCTGCCTCCTGAGTGCTGGGATTAAAAGCATGTGCCACCATGCCTGGCTTTAGGGCCCATTTTTCAAAGATAATTATTAGTTATAATTTTTGTTTCCTTATTGGTGCTAGAAAACTTATTCCCTTTAAAATGAGGCATTTTCCTCTGGAGAAAGACTGAATAAAATCACCCTGGTGGGGACTGGGACAATGGCTCCATAGTTAAAGGCACTTGCCTGCAAAGCCTGCGGGCTTGGGTTCAATTCTCAAGCCACTCACATAAAGCTAGACACAAAATGTGGTCCAAGTGTCTGGATTGTTTGCAGCAGCCAGAGGCTCTGGTGTGCGCGTGCACACACACACATACACACACACACAAATACATTCAGATAAATACAAAAAAATTAAAAAATCACTCTGCCTTAAGCAAGGTAATCTCTGTCCTAAGTGAACTGGGGGTGGGGGTTCAACTTTCCCTTCCAGCTGTGTTTCCAAGCCAAAAGCCCACATGCTCCTTCCAGCTGCACACCCTGGAGCCTATAATCCCAGCACCTAGGAGGTGGAGGCAGGAAGATCAGCAGTTCAAGTCAGCCTTAGCTACACAGCAAGTTTGAGACAGTCTGAGATACATGAGACCCTGTCTCAAAAAAAGAAGGGCCAGCCAGGAGTGGTGGTACATGTAGGATTGCTGTGAGCTCGAGTTCAAATTCAAGGCCAGCCCTGAGACTACATAGTGAATTCCAGGTTATCCTGGGCTAGAGTGAGGTCCTACCTCGAAAAACCAAAGAAAGAAAGAAAAGAAAGGCTGGAGAGATGGCTCAGCAGTTAGGGTGCTTGCCTGATGACCCCAGTTCGATTCCCCTGTGCGAATGTAAAGCCAGATGCGCAAAGTGGTACATGCATCTTGGGTTAGTCTGCAAGGGCTGGAAGCCCTAGCCATTCTCTTTGTCTCTCTTCTATCTCACTCTGCTTATAAATAAATTTTAAAAAAATTTTTAAAAAATAAGAAGAAGGTTGGAGAGATGGCTCAGTGGTTAACAACACTCCCTATGCAAACATGAGGGCCTGCGGAGGCCTGATTGAGTTTGGTCCCTTGGACCCATATAAACAGCTAAGTGTGGACCCACATGTCTGTAACTCCAGCCCTGTGGGGAGTCCGGACTGGAGAACTGCCAGAGCTCATCAGGCCTGGGGCGTGGGTAACCTGGCCAGCTCTGGGATCAATAAGAGACTCTGGCTCAAGTAAGAACGAGTGGTAGAGTGATAAAAGGGGACACGCAACCTTCCCCACTAGCCTCCAAGGGGAAGTACACCCCACTGCAGGTGAGCACACAGGCACATACACATGCATACACCACATACACAAACCACGTTACACGAGAGGAAGAGAGAGAGAGAGAGAGAGAGAGAGAGACGAAAGGAAGGGAGGGAGGGAAGAAAAGACAGAGGGAGGGGAGGGAAGAGAGGGGAAGAGAAGAGCAAGGGCAGGATGCCCCGCTTGTGGGCAGAGCTGGCTGTTCAAGTGAACGCTGCGCTTGCTGTCACAGCCTACTCCTCTCGCCTTTGCCCACAGGGTTCCTGCTGCCTATCCACACCATGGCACCGTTAATGTAAGCAGAGCTGCCCACCCTACAGGAGACGTGTCAGGTGACCCACAAGTGAAGAGACAGAAAAAGCAAAGGTGTGTGGAAATGGCACTCTGACACGGTTACTCACTGTATAAGTCTGTTTCATCTAAGATCTCAGATTTGATGATTTCTTCAATCACATCTTCTAAGGTGACAATTCCCAGAACTTCATAAAATGGATCTCCTTCGCCCTCATTGTTCACTCGCTGCACGATGGCCAGGTGAGATTTACCTTTAAAGAGAAGAGAGCGGCAACATTTAGGAAGCCCTTTTCTGGATTCCATGGTTTGTGTACACATAGCATCAAGCTTTTCTTTCCTTTGGTGCTGATGTATGCGAGGCAAATACTCTACCATTGTGCTATGCCACAGAAGCAATTTTTTTATAGCAAAATTTGGTACCAAATTATTAAAACCTATGTTTGAAGTGAGCCTCCGACATTGGCCTCCCAAGTGCTGGGATCAAAGACACGTGCCATGTTTAAACAGCTACATAGTTTGGTGACCAGTATTTTTCAATGGACTATGGAAATGATGCTACAAGACCGTGCATGGGTAAATGATCAAAAATGCAGGACAGAACAATGGATTTGTAAAAAAGAAACATTAAAAGCCACATGGGGTGGGGCTGGGGAAGGAGCTTGGTTGGTAAAGTGGGTTGCCATGTAAACACAGGACCTGCATTTGACCCCAGAAACCATGTCAATTCCAGCAGTGGAGGCACACGCCGTAATGCCAGCACTGGGGAGATAGATTTCTGGAGCTTGCTAGCCAGTATGGCCTAATCACTGAGATCCAGGCCACTGACAGACTCTGTCTCAAAGGAGGTAGGTGTGTACCTGAGGATGACACTCGTGATTGTCCTCAGGCCTCCACATATGTGCACACACATGTACACATGTGCCTGTACACACATGTGACTACACACATATGAACACACAGACACTCATACATGCGTGCATAACCTATGTACATAAAAAGAAGCAAATGAAGGCTGGAGAGATGGCTTAGCAGTTAAGCGCTTGCCTATGAAGCCTAAGGACCCCGGTTCGAGGCTCGATTCTCCAGGATCCACATTAGCCAGATGCACAAGGGGGCGCATGCGTCTGGAGTTCGTTTGCAGTGGCTGGAAGCCCTGGTGTGCCCATTCTCTCTCTCTCTTTTTCTCTCTCTCTGCCTCCTTCTCTCTGTCACTTTCTAAGAAATAAAAAAAAAAAAGCAGATGGTGGACCTGAGGATGACACCCAAGGTTTTACTCTGGCACACACACATATGCACACATGCACATGTACTTGCACACACACGTGCCCACAGACATACAAACAAAATACACATACATGCATAACACACAAACACAATTTTTTAAAATTTTGTTTATTTTTATTTGAGAACGACAGATGGAGAGAGAAAAGCACAGAGAGAGAGAGAGAGAGAGAGAGAGAGAGAGAGAGAGAGAGAATGGGCATGCTAGGGCCTCCAGCCACTGCAAACGAACTCCAGATGCGTGCGCCCCCTTGTGCATCTGGCTAACATGGGTCCTGGGGAATGGAGCCTCGAACCGGGGTCCTCAGGCTTCACAGGCAAGCGCTTAACCACTAAGCCATCTCTCCAGCCCTTACAAACACACAATTTTAAACCAAGCAGGTGGAGGGGCTCTTGCTTATAATCCCAGCACCTGGGAGACTGAGGTAGGTGGACTGCTATCACTTTAAGACTAGCATGGTCTACATGGTGAGTTCTGAGCCAGCCTGGGCTACAGAGTGAATCTTTGTCTTAAAAACAAGAAGCAAGGGCTAGAGAGATGGGTTAGTGGTTAAGGCGCTTGCCTGTGAAGCCTAACGACTCATGTTCAAATCTCCAGGTCCCATGTAGCCAGGTACACTCTGGCACAAGCACACAGTGTTGCACATGCGCACAAGAGGGCGCACCCATGTGGAGTTCATTCACAGCAGACTGAAGGTCCTGGTGTGCCTAGTCTTTCTCTCTTTTTCTCTTTCTCCCTTCCTCCCTCTGCCTCTTTCTCTCTCTCAAAAATAAAAATAAAAAAGAAAGAAACAGGGCTGGAGAGTGTTCAAACACTTGCCTGCAAAGCCAAAGGACTCAGGTTCAATTCCTCAGGACCCACGTAAGCCAGATGCACAAGGTGGCATATGCATCTGGAATTCATTTGCAGTGGCTGGAGGCCCTGGCACACCCATTCTTTCTATCTGCCTCTCTCTCTCTCTTTCTCAAACAAATAAATAAAAAAAAATATTTTTTTAAAAAACGATAAAACAAGAAACAGGGCTGGAGAGATGGCAGTTAAGGTGCTTGCCTGTAAAGTGTAAGGACCCAGGTTTGATTCCCCAGTACCCATGTAAGCCAGATAGACAAGGTACTACATGTGTCTGGAGTTCATTTACAGTGGCTAGAGGCCCATTCTCTGTCCCTCTCTCTCTGTATGTGTGTGTGTGCGCATATGTGTGCACGCCTCTGTCTCTCAAATAAATAAGTAAAATTGAAGAAATAATTTTATATTAAAAAATTTTTAAAATGCAGCATAGCATTTCTATTGATTCTTTGCCCAGTTTTCCCACTGTTAAACCATGTCTTAGCAAGAAGTATTTGTCAAGTGAAAATGACATTGATACATTACCATTAAACTCCAGATAATGTACTTGGGCTTCACTATTTTTTTCCAAAAACATCCTCTTTCTGCTTGTTACCCAATCCTGAATATCACAATGCCTTTGGTTGTCCCTTCTCCCTAGTGTCCTAGGTCTGTGACAGCTCAGTCACTTCGCATGATGTGAATGATCTCCAGGAGCGCCACTCAGGTCTCCTCTAAGTCACCTGGTCTAGCCCACCTGCCAGGGAGGAGACAGAGGCAACTGACCTCCTTGTCCTACAGTTCTGAGAGAAGAGTCTGCCTAGAGCACTCAGAATTCTTCTGCAAAGAAGGGTTCAGACCTTGTATGTGAAGGGGACAGAGCACCCAAGTCCACGGCAGCATTTCAGATTCTACAGTGCACGCATGGAGCGCTGGTGAAGAATCAAGTATCAGTGAATACCCACAACTAGAAACAGAGGCTAGTAAAATGTCTCTCTTTCCCAAATACTTATCTGTGTGAGGCCAGATGTTCATCATGTATTTTAAGGAAATAAAAGATCATCTGGAGAGATGGCTTAGTGGTTAAGGTGCTTGCCTGCAATGCCTAAGGTCTCATGTTTGATGCCCCAGATCCCACATAAGTGCCAGATGCACAAGGTGACGCGTGCAAAAGGTTATACATGTTCACAAGGTGGCACATGAGCCTGGAGTTCAGTTACAGTGGCTGGAGGCCCTGGTGAGCCAATTCTCTCTCTCTCTCTCTCTTTCACACACACACACACACACACACTCTCACACACTCTCTCTCTCTCTCATTAAAAAAACAAACAAAACAGGCTGGGTGTGGTGGTGCATGGCTTTAATCCCAGCACTCAGGAGGCAGAGGTAGGAGGATCACTGTGAGTTCGAGGCCACCCTAAGACTACATAGAGAATTCCATGTCAGCCTGAGCTAAAGTGAGACCCTACCTTGAAAAACCAACCAACCAACCAACCAACCAACCAAACAGGTATGAGAATCCAGGTGCTTTCCACTCAGCTGGATAAGAGAGACTACCAAAAAGTCAACATTCTTTCCTAGTTTTTAAACTTTTTTTTTTTTTGAGGTAGGGTATCCTTTTAGCTCAGGCTGACCTGGAATTCACTATGCAGTCTCAAGGTGGCCTCAAACTCATGGCCATCCTCCTACCTCTGCCTCCTATATGCTGGGATTAAAGAAGTATGCCACTATGCCTGACTTTTAAAAATGTTTTTATTAATAGCTTTCATACATTTAATTCCAGGTCAGTTTGGGTTAGACTGACCTGGAATCCACTATGTATTCTCAGGCTGGCCTTGAACTCATGTTGATCTTCCTACCTTTGCCTTCCGAGTGCTGGGATTAAAGGTGCACCACCATGTCTGGCTACATAATGTGTTCTGATTATAATCCTTGCCCATTACTTCCCATCTCTCCTAATTTTTGTTCTGGAAAATATGGTCATATTTAACTAAATGTTATTTATGTTAGCATACATGGGAGTTATTATTGTGCTTTAAAATGAACAGGTAAATATATCTTAAATTTCACAGCTTTAACTCAAATAGCACTAAAATATTAAAAGACATAACCTATATAAATAAAAGTTCAAAGATTTTCAATAATTTTTTGAGAGCTTAAAAGATATGTAAAATTCAGTGAATTAAAAGGACCTATGGCTTTAGCAAGGGATGAACTCATAAGTTCAACTGTCTTGGCACCCACTGGCATTACCAGCTGATGACTAGAGCAAACGGAACATTTCTGATTTCCAATCCCCTCATCATGGTGACTGTCCCCATCCCACCCCAGGGTTGGTGGGAAGGACAGAGGGAACGCTGGCATCCAGAAGAGAGTGCCCATGATCCACTGGGTATCAATCAGGGGCAATTCATGTTGTATGAACACATTTCCCCAGTCTAAAGGCATCATCAATTTATTGCTAGCTTAACTGGAAGGAAAAATAAAACTATATTAGACAAACACAGACATTAAAGATATACTTCAATTTCAGAAAAATCTTTTAAAATAGTAAAAGTACACGGGCTGAAGAAATGGCTCAGAAGTTAAGACACTTCCCTGCAAAGCCTAACAACTCAGCTGACCCGTGTAAAGCCAGATGCACAACACGGCGCATGTACTTGGAGCTCGCTTGCAGTGGTTGGAGGTCTGGTGTGCCTATTCTTTCCTTTTTTAAAAAAGATATTAGTTATTTATTATTTGCAAGTAGAGAAAGACAGAGAGAAGAGAGACAGACAGAAAGAATGGGCATGCCAGGCCTTCCAGCCACTGCAAATTAACTTCAGGTGCATGGGCCACTTTGTACACTTGGGTTTATATGGATACTGGGAAATCAAACCTGAGTTGTTAGACTTTGCAGGCAAGTACCTTAACTGCTGAGCCATCTCCTCAGCACCATTCTCTATTTCTCTTTTTTCTCTCTGCTTGCAAATAAATAAATAATTTTTTCTTTTTGGTTTTTTGAGGTAGGGTCTCACTGTAGCCCAGGCTGACCTGGAAATCACTATGGAGTCTCAGGGTAGCCTTGAACTCACAGCGATCCTCTTACCTCTTCCTCCCAAGTGCTGAGATTAAAGGTGTGTACCGCCACGCCCGGCTTAATAAAACTATTTTTAAAAACAGTAAAATAGAGCCGGGTGTGGCGGCACACACCTTTAATGCCAGCACTTGGGAGGCAGAGGCAGGAGGATTGCTGTGAGTTTGAGGCCAGCTTGAGATTACATAGTGAATTCTAGGTCAGGCTGAGCTAGAGTGAAACCTTACCTTGGAAAAGCAGAAACAAAACAAATAATGGAAGCTGGGCAGAGATAGGAGGATCACTGTGAGTCCGAGGCCTCCCTGAGACTATATAGTGAATTCCAGGTCAGTCTGGGCTACAGTGAGACACTATCTCAAAAAAAAAAAAAAAAAAAAAATACACCCCTTCAACATCAACATGGGTTTCCCCAATTAAAGGGATCTACAATATACCTGTTTTGAGTCCATGCTCTTCTGTAAAGCACATTTCTGACTTTGTATGTGAATGGGACAAAGAACTAAAGTCCATGGGGGTGATTTCAGATTCTACAGTGCGTTTATAGAGTAAAATACACAGGGCTGGAGAGATGGCTCAGCGGTTAAGGCACTTAAGCAAGGCCTGGAAACTTCATAATCAGTTAATGTTTATATTACTTTATAAGTGACAAGGCACAGGAGTGGGATGGGGTATTAAGCAAGGCTAGATAACACTTGAAATTGGGTGAGTTCATGCAGACACAATCACTACAGAACTTCTCTGCAGACCAGGCCCATCAAGTACCCAGGACTGACTTAGAAGAAAAAGACTCTGGATTTGTAGGTCCGCCAGGCCTGCCTGCATGAAGCGGTCTAAGCTTCCACTTGCCCCAGGCCCCTGTATGGGTGACAGTGTTTGCAGTTCTAGAAGTTCAGATTGTTAGACAATTAGGCACCCTAACCATTTTCATCCCTAGCATACTCATGCTCAAAGAATGAAAATATTTTGAGCAAAAGAGGCAAGGAGGGAAACTTATCAGCCACAGATACAAACTTTGCCAGCAGGTCAAGTCAAGTGCGGACCTAGTCAATTCCTTCCGGTAGGTTTCTCACATCTGCCTTCCCAAGAACCCAACATAAGCAGTTAAAAATTCTTGGTGAATGCTGTCTGTCGAAAGTTAAATTCTTTTGCTATTCCCAGCTTGTGATCATTTAAAAGGAATTTTCCAAAGCAAGGTCTAATATTAGACTCAAAATGAAGTTTCCATTCCGCCGAGGCGCTATTCTCACCAAAGTAACTACCGCATAATCAGATTGTCTTGGAGCAATTCGTTTACATGCAGATGGACATACCTGGAATACCAGCCCGGAGAGGCACACGTTGGGAAAGGGCCTCACTCCAGGAGAAACCATTCGTGTGAACCAGGCTTCTTAGGAAATTGCTGAGTTCTCCTCACCGCCCCTTATATAGCTGTTCACACCCTTGCCTCTAACTCTGAAGCTTTTGCATTGGCCCCAGACACATTCTCTTAGACTTGGAATTCCTGGTGAGAAGTATTGTTTGCTGAAACTACTTCCTGGTGTGCAGTTAAAAAAAAAAAAAAAATCTGGGGCTGGGGAGATGGCTCAGTGGAAAGGGTTCAGATTCCCTGCACACCATAAAAGCAGAATACAGTAGCCCCTTTCCAGCTAGTGGGAAGGCAGGGTGAGAGGGGGCAGGAGTGGGGAGGGATGGAAACAAGAGAATCCCCGAAGCACATGGACCACCTAGCCCGGCCAGTGCAGCAGTGAATAAGATATCCAGCCTCAAATAGGGTGGACAGCGAGGACAGGTACCCAGAGTTGTCCCTTCATCTCCACATGGACACACATGCATGCATGCACCCATGCATGTAGCAATTAAAAAAAAAAATCTGCCCTACCCAGGCTTTTGGAGACCAATAATCCAAGCAGCTGCATCCAATAACCATTCACCACAGGGGCCTGAGTGTTTAGGCCTTACCCAGGAATCAATCACAAGAAAAATGCAAACAATTTTAAAAGGTGAACCAAACAGGGTCTTTTTATTTTCCTTACCTAGTGTTTTTTCCTTTTTTCTTTTCTTTTTTTTTTTTGAGACAGTCTCACTCTGTAGCTCAGGCTGGCCTCAAACTCATAGCAACCTTCCTGTCTTGGCTTAAACAGGACCTTTCTTTTATTATTTATTTGCATACAGAGAGGGACAGCGTATGTGTATGAGAGAGAGGGGTGCGGGAGAGAATGAGAATGGGCACACCAAGGCCTCCACTGCAAATGAACTCCAGACGCATGTGCCACCTTGTGTATCTGGCTTACTTGGGTACTGGGGAATTGAACCTGGGTTGTTAGGCTCTGGAGGCAAGCACTTAACCACTGAGCCAAGTCTCTAGCTCCCAATATTTTGGATGTTTGGGTGTTTGTTTTTTGAAGTAGGGTCTCGCTCTAACCCAGGCTGACCTGAAATCTACTATGTAGTCTCAGGGTGGCCTCGAACTCACGGTGTGGTCCTCCTACCTCTGCCTCCTGGAGTGCTGGGATTAAAGGTGTGCACCACCATGTCCAGCTCAAGAGGCAACCTTTTGTGCGTGGCATCTGTGTGTATTGTATGTGTGTGGGCACATATGTGTGCACGTGCATGTGGAGGATACAGGTCAACATCGGGTGTCTTTCTGAGTTCTCTCTACCTTATTGAGATAGTGTCTCTCACAAACCTGAGGCTTACTGATTGGCTAGGCTAGCTAGCCAGAAAGCCCTCGGGCTCCCTCTTACCTCCCCGTCCCCAGCGCTGGGAAGACAGGCACATGCCGCTGTGCCTGCCTGTATGTGTGTGTTTGGAATCTGAACTCATGTTCTCATCCGTGCACAGCAAGCGGTTTATTGACCAAGCCAGCTCCCCAGCCCCAGAAGAGCAACTCTGAGACAAATAAAAGATTGATAAACTAAGCATGGTGGCACACACTTACAAACCCTCAGCACTTGGGAGGTAGAGGCAGGAGGATCAAGGTTATCTTCGAGTACACAGTGAGTTCCAGCCTAGGCTACATGAGACCCTTATCTCAAACAAAGCAAAACCATAAATTAAAAAGCAAAGCAGGAGCTGGGCATGGTAGCGCACGCCTTTAATCCTGGCACTCGGGAGGCAGAGGTGAGAGGATCGCCATGAGTTCAAGGCCAGCCTGAGATTACATAGTGAATTCTAGGTCAGCTTGGGCTAGAGCGAGATCCTACCTCAAAAATTAAGAAAACAAAACAACAAAAAACCCAAAGCATCAATGGTTGACAGAAGGATTTGGAGAGAGTTTTTGTTGGCTAACTAGGAGAGGTTTTACAGCACTCTAGTTACGTTGAACTGTCCTATCCTGTATTAATACCTCCTATATCTCCCTTCCTAGTCAGAAATGTAGGAAAATTGGACCATGAAGCCAGGTCCAAGAGAATGAGTCAGGCCCTTCTCAGAGTATGGGCTCTAGGTCTGCATCTCCACTTGTTCAGAATTATAAGATATGGGCTGGAGAGATGCCTTAGCAGTTAAGGCACTTGCCTGCGAAGCCTAAGGACCCAGGTTTGATCTCTCTCCAGGTCCCACATAAAGTGAGGTAGCATATGCCCACTAGGTGGCACAAGCCTCTGGAGTTCAATTTCAGTGGCTTAGGCCCTGGCACGCCAATTCTCATTCTGTGTCTCTATTCTGCTCTCACTCTCTCTAGAAAAAGAATTACAAGACCTTACTATAAATCAGCTAGGTGGTCCCCTAACTGTTAGGTGCTCAAGGAAGGACCCTGTAGAGATGGACTATCAGGAACCAGGTCTTCCTTGTGAACTGGACCTGGTGACTCCCTTTTACACAAAGTGGAACTGGGTCAGCCTTCTGTCTCTACTGCCCCACCATTCAGAGGTCCTAATTTGCATTCTCTCTGTGGACAGGTGAGCCATCCTGAAAGAGCAGCGGGTTACCACATTTGCACAATGCTGGGGTCAAATTTAGTGACAGACGCCATTCGTATTTTATTTTTTAATAAATAAATTTTTAAAACTTTATTATTTTTAGTTATTTATTTGAGAGCAACAGACACAGAAAGAGGCAGAGAGAGAGATAGAGAGAGAATGGGCACGCCAGGGCTTTCAGCCACTGCAAACAAACTCCAGATACATGTGCCCCCTTGTGCATCTGGCTAACATGGGTCCTGGGGAATTGAGCCTCAAGCCGGGGTCCCTAGGCTTCACAGGCAAGCACTTAACTGCTAAGCCATCTCTCCAGCTCTAGTGTTTTGTTTTTTTTTTTGTTGTTGTTTGTTTGTTTTTAAATTTTGGAGGTAAGGTCTCTCTTTAGCAGCCCAGGCTAGAATTCTTTATGTACTCTCAGGGAGGCCCTGAACTCATGGCACAGTGATTCTCCTGCCTCTGCCTCCTGAGTGCTGGCATTAAAAGGTGCATGCCACTATGCTCAGCTTCCATTTGTATTTTGATAATCCACAAATACCAATCACTAACGTGACAGTGATTACGCTGACAGGTATATGTCACCACACAATGAAGATGCAGACGCCTCTGCTCTGAAACGACACTGCTGGCGACAATGTGAAATGCACCGCACGGAACAGCTGGGGAGGAGAGCCAGGGGGCGACTGAGGTAGGACCAGATTAGGATCAGCTGCACAGCTGTGGTAATAATAAAAAAAATGCCATACAGTAGTCAAAAAGACCTGATGATCCGAGTGCAAGGCAAAGGGCGCCTGTGGAGTCCTAAAGTGCAGCCCAAACCACAGAAGAGCCAATGAAGAGACGCATGCCCACATTTTCCGCCACCATCACGGCTGTGCCACACAATTCCAGGGGGCGCTCCGTAGGCACGGGACACAGGGCCTCCTCGCGTGCTGTCTCCCTGCCCCTCACTCGCCAGACAGGGCACGTGAAATTCTTAATAGGCCTTTGTGTTCAATGGATTCCAGTTTACTAGCAGAATTGTAATAATAATTCAATAACTAGAAATCAATAAAGTTCTCAAGAAGCAGTTCTCCAGAACTAACGATGAAAGCAATAAATGCCCTGTCACGGCTCTGGTTCTATAGAACTTTTACAATGAGATGCAAGATTGGTATTTGTAAATAGTTATTGATTTGAGAGAGGGGAGAGAGAGTGTGTGTGTGAGTATGGGTGTGCCAGGACTTCTTGCCGCTGCAAACAAACACCAGACCCCTGCATCACTTTGTGCATCTGGCATTAAATGGGTGCTAGGGAAGTGGATCCAGGCCAGCAGACGTGGCAAGCAAGCACCTTTAACCACTAAGCTGTCTCCCCAGTCCATGCAAGGCAAATATTATTTGTTATTGTTATTGTTTGGAGGCAGGGTCTCACTCTAGCCCAGGCTGACTTAAAACTCACTGTGCAGTCTCGGGCTGGCCTCAAACTCACAGGAATCCTGCTACCTCTGCCTCCAAAGTGCTTGGATTAAAGGTGAGCGCCACCCATGCCTGGCTTGAAAGATATATTTCAATAGCTGTGGCTGAGCTCTCTCAAGAGAACCAACTTGCTTCTTAGTAGTTAAGGAAGTCAACACACTTTATATGCTATTAGAGTTAGATTTCGTCTGATTTACGAATAAACAAATTGATCACATGAGATATGCATAGAAACATCATTTTTAAGCCATAAGATATTCTGCTATGTACATATCAAGGATTGTTGATATTTAGTCATTCAATACATATTTACTGAATGCTTACTATGTGCCAGGTTCATCACCCAGGGAACAAAACCAAGCTCTGGCTCCCAAGGACCACGCCCGCAGGAAGGCAGGTAGTAAGGGAAACAGAACTGCCGTATTCTGTTCCGTGAGCCATGGGGAGCAGGAAGGCAGGGCTGGGACCGTATCTGACCCAGGGCAACTGGGGAGAGGCCTTCCTGCCTGCAAGGTGACATCTGAACAAAGCCAAAGGATATGCAGGGATCTAGTAAGCAGATGTGGGCTGGGGGACAATGTTTGCAGCGAGGAACAGTAGGAGATATAAGAAGGGGCCACTTAATGAGAGGGAGAAAAAGAGACAAGACCAGTGTGGCTGGAACAGAACCAGTAGAGGGAAAGCATGAAAGAGGCAGAGTTTGTGGAGGGTGGTGGTGGTGCAGATCATGAAATCACGTGTGACGGCTCGTCTTCATGAGCAACTTGACTGGAACAAAAACCATCTTGAGTGCCCCTGTGGGCCTGTCCGTGCGGTTGCTCAAATGATCAGGGAAGACCCCCCGTGAATACGGGTGGCTCCACCCCACAGGCTGGGATCCCATACTACGTGAGATGGACGAAAAGGGGCTGGAGAGATGGTTAAAGGTTAAAGGCACTTGATTGCAAAGCCGGTCAGCCCAGGTTTGTTCGAGGCCACCCTGAGACTACACAATGAATTCCAGGTCAGCCTGGGCCAGAGTGAGACCCCACCTCAGAAACAAAACAAAACAAAAACAAAAACAAAAAAGGGAGAGTGATGGAACACACACTCAATCTGTTAGCCAGGATAAACCCTTCCTCATATAAGATGCTTCTTGTCAGGTGTTTTTGGTGACAGCAGTGACAAAGTAACTGATACACCATGATAAAGACTTCAGCTTTCACTCTTGGACTGGGAGGTTGTGAACAGGAAAGGGACATGACCTGTGTGATGGTTTGAGAGGTCACCCGACTGCTCAGTTGAGAAGTCTGCAGCAGGAAGGAGGTGAGAGGCAGGCCAGAGAGGAGGAAGCTTTCGTTCTCACTCAGGTGAGCGGATGGCTGTGTGGCCCCCAGACGGGATGGTGGTAAGAGCAGAAGCCGGGGTGGGCTTGGATGCCAGAGACACGCTTGTGCACATTCTTAATGTCCACACACTCACAACTGGCCCATCTTTGTCTCTGTGCGTCTTGTTTATATTGTCCTCCCCCCCCTCCTTCCTTTGTTTGAAGGGAAAGGGAGAATATGTTTACCTAGGCTGGCATCTGGAGACATATTTTAATATTTTATTTATTTGTTAGAGAGGGTTGGAGCGATGGCTTAGTGGTTAAGGCACATGCCTACAAAGCCTAAGGACCCCAGTTCAATTCTCCAGGTCCCACATAAGACAGATGCATATGGTGGCACATGTGTCTGGAGTTCGTTTGCAGTGGCTAGAGGCCCTGGTGTACCCATTCTCACTCACTCTTTCTGTCTCTAATGAAGAAATAAATAAAGTAAAATAAAATAAATTATTTGTTAGAGAGACAGAGAGAGAAAATGGACATGCCAGGGCCTTCCAGCCATTGCAAATGAACTTCAGATACATGCGCCACCTTGTGCATCTGGCGTACATGGGTTCTGGGAATTCAAATCTTGGTCCTTAGGCTTCACAGATAAATGTCTTAACCACTAAGCCATCTCTCCAGCCCTGGAGACATATTTTAGACAAAGCCTTTGGGACTGGCTGATGGTTGGAAGGGAGGCAGAAGAGAGACAAGAATTCTCTGGCCCGGCACTGGAAAGGACAGAATTGACGGCAGGGGATATACGTCTGGAAATGAGAAATGGCAAACAGGAAGTGAGGTGCACAAGTCCAGGATTCAAGCCAGATGGACAGAAGTGTGGGCCTGCACTAACAACCGTGAGTCGGCTGGGGGTGGGTGGTAGTACAGCCAGCAGCACCCCGTAAGCTTCCCTGGGGAGTGGGCAGCGAAAACAGCTGGTGCTCAGTCCAAACCTGACACAGTTTCCTCAGGGGAAGTGGAAATATAACCAGAAAGCAGCCTAAGGAGTGGTCAGTGTAGTGTGGAGAGAATAAACACAGCAGTGTTGTGAAACTGTTTCAAGCAGCAGAGCGCAGGGGGAGCTGGGCGTGGTGGCACAAGCCTTTAGTGCCAGCACTCAGGAGGCTGAGGTAGGAGGATCTCTGTGAGGATGAGGCCAGCTTGGGATACGGGGTGAGTTCCAGGTTCAGCCTTCATAAAGTGTCTGCCACAAAAAAAAAAAAAAAAAAAAAAAAGAAAGAAAAGAAAAAGAAAGAAGAGCTGGAGAGATGGCTTAGCACTTAAGCGCTTGCCTGTGAAGCCTAAGGACCCCGGTTCGAGGCTCCGTTCCCCAGGACCCACGTTAGCCAGATGCACAAGGGGGCGCACGCGTCTGGAGTTCGTTTGCAGCGGCTGGAGGCCCTGGTGTGCCCATTCTCTCTCCCTCCTTCTCTCTCTCACTCTCTCTTTCTCTCTTTGCCTCTTGCTTTCTCTGTCACTCTCAAATAAATAAATAAAAATAAACAAAATTAAAAAAAAAAAAGAAAAAAGAGACAGAAAGTAAAAGAAAACGAAGAAAGGGAAGAAAGGAAGGATGGATGGATCGGTGCAGCCAAAAGATTGAGAGAGAAAATTTTGGTGATCAAATCTGCTCAAGATAAGGCTGGCCATGGATGAAGAGTCTGAGTTTAGGCGACACCCCCAAGGTCTCTGTCCCATGTGACGCTACTCCAGCCCTTGCTGCGACATCTACCAGGGAGGCAGGCCGCCTCAGTCAGTAAGCAGAGGCACAGGCCAGGGGGACAGTCTGACTTGTCTTTGTGGACATCACACTTCATTCCTGGAGTCTCACCCATGCTCTCCCTCCTCTGCATTTCTGTTTGACTGACGAATGAATGAATGAATACATGAAGTGACTGAGACGCAGACTGGTGAAACTCCACAGACAGCTGCAGCATGACTGCCAGGCGAGGCTGACGGTCAGGTCCGCACGGCAGGGAGGCAGGAGGCTGGGGACGCAGGGAAGGGCAGCCGCGAGCGCCAGACTAGGAGGCACAGACTTCAGGCTCCCATGGGGATACAGAGACGGCTCCCTCTGTAGCACCAGAATCTTCTCCCCGCCCACGTCTCCTCTCTTTGCTGATGATGCAGGGTGGCGCCAGCTGGGCAGGATACAACATCAGCACCGGAGAAGCCAGCCATTCCTGCTTTATGAAGCTGTGCCTGGAACACTGTGCTTGGCCTGGGTCTCTGGCTTTCTAGAGGCAAAGTGAGGGGAGATGCTGGGAGATAAGCTATGCCATGTGAGGAGCAATGTGAGCGGTCAGGGCCGTTTCACTGTACCTAACGAGAAAGGCCATCATTTGGCTCCTGGGCTGCCACCTCCTCCTCACCCACCAACCCGTTACGATCACTAACTCCTCATTCATCTTTGTAGGGCCCCTCGGCCTACACAGCAGCCTCTTCTCTGCTCCTATAAAGGGGTACTGTTAAGAACCACAGCGTAGTCACAGGGTGCCGTTATTCACATGTATTTAGTTCCTAGTCAGTGGCTGGCTACTGACTGCCCTGTCTCTTTGCCGCTGAGGCCGGGGGGACTGGCAGGGCGGAACCCAACAGCGCCTTGAGAGCACTTCTAAGCGTGGGCTTTAAAGCCATTAAACCCAAGTCCCCGCCATGCCAGCCTGCCACCCTCCCGCCTCTGTGCTTCTCTTAGGCTTTCATAGCTCAGCCAGTCAGATGACCTGACTGTCATGTCAGGACCCCTCTTCTTGTTTTATTTTATTTATTTATTTTATTTTATTTAATTAATTAATTTATTTATTTGAGAGCAACAGAGAGAGAAAGAGGCAGACAGACAGAGAGAGAGAGAGAGAATGGGCACGCCAGGGCCTCCAGCCACTGCAAATAAACTCCAGATGCGTGCACCCCCTTGTGCATCTGGCTAACATGGGTCCTGGGGAACCGAGCCTCGAACTGGGGTCCTCAGGCTTCACAGGCAAGTGCTTAACCGCTAAGCCATCTCTCCAGCCCCAGGACCCCTCTTCTTATTAGTCTAAGCATGCATCCTTCCCATCCTGTGCCTTTCTTATTTTTTCTTTTTCTTAAGACAGTGTCTCCTGTAGTCAAAGCTGGCCTTGAACACCTGATCCACCTGCCCCCACCTCCCAAGTGCTGAGATTACAGACATATGCCACTGTGTGTCTGCCTTTCAGATCCTGAGACTTTCTCATCATTTCTTTTTTTTTAAATTTTTTTGTTTATTTATTTATATGAGAGAGATCGAGAGTAAAAGAGGCAGAGAGAGAGAGAGAGAGAGAGAGTGAGAAAGAGAGAGAGAGAATGGGCACGCCAGGGCTTCCAGCCACTGCAAACAAACTCCAGACGCGTGCGCCCCCTTGTGCATCTGGCTAACGTGGGACCTGGGGAATGGAGCCTCAAACCGGGGTCCTTAGGCTTCACAGGCAAGTGCTTAACCGCTAAGCCATCTCTCCAGCCTTCTCATAATTTCTTAATATAAGCATTTATTTATTTGAGAGACAGAGGTGGGGGCACATAGAAAGAGAGAGACTGGATGCACCAAGGCCTCTAGCCAATGCAAATGAACTCCAGACACATGTGCTACCTTGTGCCACATGCTTACGTGGGCACTGGGGAACTGAATCACAGGCAAACTCCTTAACCGCTAAGCCATCTCTCCAGCCCTCTAATCATTTTTTAAGATTACTTTTAGTTTACAACGCTATTAAAGTATTATGTATATCAGGAAGCTTTTCCTTGTCTCCAAAGGCAGAAACATTCTTCACACTTCTCAGTGTCCAGAGCATCACAGGATTTCTCCTAAGGCATTCTGTCTTACATTGATGTTCCTATTCCCTGCTAGACTGGAAGACTCTTGTTCCCAATCCTTCTCCTAAAACAACTTGCTTGATGCCCACCCTCTGCACAGAACAGGTAAGAAGGCAAAGGGGTCAGCAAGGGCAGGATGCCACGCTCTCACACAGTGTCCTACCGCAAGCTTGCCCTGACCAGTCACATCTGAGCTCTGGGATGCTTGGGCTTCCAGACCACGTTATTCCTGTTAAGTAGCTCACTCCTTTCCTTACCCATTTCCTCTTCAATAGCTGGAAAAACCATGAGAAAAACGAACCCTGAATTACAAGCCACATAACTCAAACCCATAAATTGATTTGTCTCACACGTTTTTGTAATGAGTGCACAGACGAATGCTTACATGCACCTTGCAGATCTACTGACTGCCACGGTGATCGATCACAGTAGCCAAGCTTGCTGGAGGAGAGGCAATACAATTCACGCTCATTTCGGGAGGTTGCGTCTCATGATTTCTGCACTACTTAAAACTAAAGTAAAAATAAAATAACAAACTTCATGGTTTTTTTTATGCACTTATTTAACCTGACCATCCCTACCAGGGTGAAGTACATTTTTTCCAATTGAATTTTCCCACCATAAAATAACCAGAAAAAAATGTGACACAAATCTTAAAATAGCCCTATATAAACAATGTGTGAGTGTATCTATATAGAAGCACTTGCTGTATATAGAAATCACTGGGTTTAAATGATAACTGTTGCTATTCTAAGAGACAAAAGCCCCTTTTTTTAACCAAAAGTTTTACTACTTCCAAAAATTCCAAAGGCTGACCAGTCAGTGACTGTGCAAATCTGCATCACGGGAAAGTTCCTCCATGACAGCCACCCATTCCCAGTGAGGCCTTAGCTGACGTGAGGTTTACTGGGATGGAAGATGGGATTCTCGTTAATACAGATACTGCCTCCCATCAGACCATATGATGGCCAGAACTCTGAATTCATCTACTAATGCAGGGCTGTGGGGTTAAGGATAGGTTTTAGGGAGTGGGCTTGCTGCTGCTCTCTGGCACCTGGAGCAACTCTGAAGGTGGGGAGGGGACTACACTCTAGGGGTCTTTTGTCACTGTGAAGAAGCTCACGAGAAGCACACGGCCCTGAATTTGATCCCTAGCACCCCTTCAAAAGCGTTCCCCCCCTCCGCAGAAGACAGAAACAAAAATCAAAGAGAAGCCTTTTCCATTAGTGGCTGAACAGTCTTGGACACAGTAGATGAGGCAACTTCAAGTTAAAACAGCTAGGGTCTGCATATAACCAACCTTCTAACACGACATCATCAACAAAGTTCAAGTACCAGAACCACATAATTGGTGCTCCTGAGTTACAATAATAATAATAATAATATCATATGCTTTTAAATTTATTTATTTATTTGAGAGAGAGAGAAGAAGAGGCATATAGAAAAAGAGTGAGAATGGGTACACCAAGGCCTTCAGCCACTGTAAACAAACTCCAGACATATGCGCTACCTTGTAGGTCCAGGGGAACTGAACCTGGGTCCTTTGGCTTCACAGGCAAATGCCTTAACCTCTGAGCCTTTGTGTCAGGCCATCTTAACAGTTATCCTCAGTCACATGCAGCCCTGTAGGCCTCAGGGTGGACATTAGCTGATGGGCCACCTTTCTGGGGCACCGCACTGCTGCCTGGAGGGAGCCTGTCAAATTGTCCCAGACTTCCATGTATTTGCTATGAATACCTATCTCCTAATACTGAAGCAAAGTTTGATCCCACCTTCCCATCCTTCAATTTATTTTATGTTGCTGAAATTACTTTAAAGAATGGAAAATAATAGCCGGGCGTGGTGGTGCACACCTTTAATCCCAGCACTGGGGAGGCAGAGGTAGGAGGATTGCCGTGAGTTCGAGGCCACCCTGAGACTCCATAGTGAATTCCAGGTCAGCCTGAGCTAGAGTGAAACCCTACCTCAAAAAAAAAAAAAAAAAAAAGGAAAATAAAATTCAAATTCATATTTTTTTGTATGTGTGTGTATATATCTGATGGTCACACTGAAGCACAGTCTCTCTCACACTATGTAACACTACAGAGCTACATCGCCAGTCCTGAAAATGTCTTTCAAGGCAATATTTCAAAGAATTATTCCTATAGAATTAAAAGAAATATTTGAGGGCTGGATAAATAGCCTAGGGGTTAAGGCACTGGCCTGTGAAGCCCAAGAACCCAAGTTCAATCCCTCAGTACCCATGTATAGCCAGATGCACAAGGTGGCACATGCATCTAGAGTTCACTTACAGTGGTTAGTGGCCCTGGCATGCCCATTCTCATTTTCTCTCTATCTCTCTCAAATGAATAGAAAAATTAAAAATAAAATAAAATGTCCTAAAATTTAAAAAAGGAAATATTTGAAAATTGAGTGGTTTAATTTTATTTACCTCATAAAAAGCTCTATGTTGTAAAATCAGAGATTTTCATTAGAAAAACTAATTTATGTAGGTGATCATATTTCATGATTTTATCAATGGAGATTTGGGGCAAGTACTTACTGGCTGCTTGCAAGGATGTCAACATTTTTCATGATAGGAAAGTTCCTGAAATATACTAAAATGACAGATACTGCTTACCACACAGGCATGCAAATATTTACTGTATGACTGACAAAGTACAAATTTGCCTAAATCCCTTGAACATTTTTGGGGGTAGGAGGCATTTTGAGATAGGTTCTTATGTAGTCTAGATTCGCCTCAAGCTCAGTATGTTGCCAAAGATGACCTTGAACCCGATTCTCCTGCTTCTGCCTCCCAAGGGCTGGGGATGAGGTCTGTGTCCCCAGGCCCAGCTTCCTTCCAATCTATATAACTTTCTGGACTGAATTGTATTTGTCCAAAATCTTTCCCTATGCATTACTAGGTTTACTCTGGACTCAGATTTTAAATGTTGTCTGGTATTTCTGAGGTTATAATCATGTCTTATCCCAGTTATTACAGTGAGGAATTCCCCCCGCCCCTTTTGAAATAGATAGGTAAGTACTTGACCTTGATCACAAAACATTTTTTTTAAAGTAAATGTACTCATTAGAGAGAGTTGCTGCTGCAAACAAACTCCAGATGAATGCACCACTTTGTGCATCTGGTTTTAAATAGATCCCGGGCAACTGAATGAACCCATCAGGCTCCACAAGCAAGAACCTTTAACCACTGAGCCATCTCCCCAGCCCACAAAACACTTTTATATTAAACACTATATTCAACAATCACCCAAAAAGTTCTTTCTTCCACCCAAATATATATTGACTGTTTTGTGCTGAGATCAAGACTAGGTACAGGCAGATGTTTCTCCTTGAGAAAACATGAACAGCCTAGGCTATTCTCAAATACACTGTGTAACCACTGATGACCTTGAACTTCTGATCCTCTTGCCTGTACCTCCTGTGCAAGAATTACAGGCATGTGTGATTACTTCTGGTAAGAAAACATAGATAGTTTTAAGAGATGAGTTAGTGGGTTAGGGAGGTGCCTCGGTGGATAAACTGCTTGTTGTACGCACGTAAATAACTGAGTTCAGATCCCCATAAGCCACATAACCCGCGATCCCACGGTCCCCAGTGGAATGGAGGCAGGGACAAGTGATAGGATGGTAGCAATGCATGATACTAAGTATGTCCATAACAACAATAATAAGAAGAACATAGAAAACTTGAAAAAAGAAAAAAAAAGGAGTCAGAGGTTGGGGTTGGCATCTATAGTCCCAGTGTGCCCATAAGAAGAAGGGAGGTGCAGAAGCTCCCAGGCCAACCAGCCTGATGCATATGAACAAGAAACCCTGCCTCAAGCAGAATAGAAGGCAAGCGTGACACTCTGAGCTGTTCCCCGACCTCTATGAACGCACTGTGGCGCACATGTCCAGCCCTCTCTCTTGCTTACACACACATCAAAAAAGATAAGCTAGGGCTGGAGAGATGACTTAGCGGTTAAGCACTTGCCTGTGAAGCCTAAGGACCCCATTTTGAGGCTCAATTCCCCAGGACCCATGTGAGCCAGATGCATAAGGGGGTGCACGCACCTGGAGTTCGTTTGCAGTGGCTGGAGGCCCTGGCACGCCCATTCTCTCTTGCTCTCTCTCTCTGCCTTTCTCTCTGTGTCTGTCACTCTCAAATAAATAAATAAATAAATAAATAAAATTAAAAAAAGATAAGCTACAAAACGACTGTTCATATTAAAAAAAAGGATTCTTTGCTTTTCAAGGTAATTATTTAATTAAATTTAAATTTTTACTTTTACTGTTTGGTTTTTTGAGGTAAGGTCTCACTCTAGCCCAGACTAACCTGGAATTCACTATGTAGTCTCAGGGTGGCCTCGAACTCATGGCGATCCTCCTACCTCTGCCTCCCAAGTACTGGGATTAAAGGTATGCACCACCACACCCAGCTTAAATTTAAATTTTTGAGATAACTATATATTTTTGTGAGGCAAGCCAAACAGACTGCCCCTCCCTCTTTTTTTTTTTTTTTGAGGTAGGATCTCGCTCTAGCCCAGGCTGACCTGGAATTCACTATGTAGTCTCAGGATGGCCTTGAACTCATGGTGATCCTTCTACTTCTGCCTCCCAAGTGCTGGGATTAAAGGTGTGCACCATCATGCCTGGCCAGACTGCCGTGTGTGTGTGTGTGTGTGTGTGTGTGTGTGTGTGTGTGTGTGTGAGAGAGAGAGAGAGAGAGAGAGGGAGACAGCATCTAGCCACTACAATTGAACTCCAGACACGTGCACCCCCTTGTACACATGTGTCACCTTGCACACTTGCATCACTGTGCATCTGGCTTACATGGGACCTAGAGGGTCGAACATGAGTCCTTAGGCTTGGCAGGCAAGTGCCTTCCCTGCTAAACCATCTCTCCAGTCCTACTTTTGCCCATGAAACTCATGTGCTTGCATTTCATCTCCCCCAGAGGTAATATCTTACAGAATTGAGTCGCAGAACAATGTCATTGCAAGGGTGCTTCCTCGTGTCTTTTGTCTGCTTTTAATACGGGCCTCACATGGCAGCTCAGGCTGGCCTGAAGTGCCCTGTGCAGCCTACACTAGCCTCGGACTCTGGCAACCTTCTGGCCTTGGCCCCCCGACTCTGGCAGTAACAACCATGAGCCGCCATGCCTGACTCCAAAAGAACTATGACAGCTTTGGTAACATAAGTGCTTAGTTTTCTGTTGGCAATAGCTCTTAAACTTTAGCTTTTAGGCTAAAAAAAAAAAAAAAAAAAAAAAAAAAAGTGGTGCTGGGTGTGGTAGCACATGCCTTTGATCCCAGCACTTGGGAGGCAGAAGTAGGAGGATAGCTGTGAGTTTAAGGCCACCCTGAGACTACATAGTAAATTCCAGGTCAGCCTGGACTAGAGCAAAACACTACTTCAGAAAAAAGTGGCAATTAATAGAACATTTTTCTATCAACTAGAATTTCTATCTTATGCACTTTTATTTTTGAGATGGGAGTCTCATTATGTCGCCACGCTGGTCCCCCAAACTTCTAGACTCAAGCAATCTTCCTACTTCAATCTGCTGAGTAGCTGGGCATACCAATGTGCCTGGCTACAAATCTATGAGCAGTGTCTAATCTTGACAGGATTAGCCAACCATCCTTCCCTGGCTAAGGAACATTGGGGCGGGGGCGGGGGGGGGGGGAGCGCTATCAAACAATGCTAGGCCTGCTTTGAGCGATCAGCAGAGGCTGGCCTTGAGTGTCTGCAGAGGCACCTCTGTGGGAGTAGCACTTGTATTTTCCAGATAGTTCCTCCTTGGCTTCTTAGTGGGAAGGATTTAAGAGTCCCCAGCATTCAATTAAACACTAATCTAGGTACTGTGGAGAAGAGATTTGGGGATGTAATTAAAGGTCCTATATCAAACAGGTGGGAGGCCCTAAAAGAAGGATGAAGGCTTTCTATAGGAGAGAATACATTCCACCTATAGAAAATAGCTTCAGACACACCTCTGAATTTCAGCCTGTTCATGATGGCCAGCCCTTACAATAAATCCTCTGATACATGTGACCAGCAGTGTGTGTTGCATTTATCTCTTCCTGGCTGTTTCTCTGGCTGAGTCCTGATTAACAGACTCAGGATCATTACCAGAAAGAGATATCGAAAGCAGATATGAAAAGTAGAACCAGGGTTAGTGTCCTCATTTCCCAAAGCCAGGACAATGGACAACAGACTGTGAGGACAACCAATGTGTATGGGGTATGTAAGTCAGATCCCCTCAATAAACTCCCTGGTGGACAGAGTAGACATCGCAAGTTGTCTGTCCTTTTGGAACAGAAGTCAATGGAGACTACAGTGTGGCTGCGTTCCAGAGGCGAGAAACTAATTCATTTACTGCGTCCTGCCCAAGTCAGCTCTCCAGCGTCTCATGTGAGCCCAGCACCTGGCCGAGAGCCAGGGATGGGCTTACATTCCCACACCACCACCCGCTTGCTCTCTCACTCTTGCTTGCTCTTCAGCCTTCCTGCCAGATCCTTGAGCCAGAGACCCAAAATGAGGCAATTAATAGAAAATTCCAGTCATTATGTGACTTGCTTAACGGCCCATCCACATGATCTGTGAGAAAGTCTCATGAGCCACCAGCACAGAGACGGAAGAGTTTTTTCCATTATTTCTCTCTCCCAGAGTATTTAAAGACTTGGATTTTCCAATCTTTTTGGGGAAATATTTTCTTATAAATAGTGAGGCATGCTGGGCATCTCCACTTCATCTTTTTTGGTGGTCTGTAACACTGACTGTACACTCACTGGAATGTTTTCCTAGTAAATGATCAGCAATGGAAAACATGGCTAAGACAGAGGATGGCTTTTGGAGTGAGAGGATGGGAACCTTCTCATCTTTCCCAAGAGACAGGTGGCTCTTCTATAGAACTGAGGGGTTATTTTTGAACCAAGAAGTCTATTTTTGTCTTTTCTCTAGACTTGTAGCTTTAGTAGAGATGATAAATGAGGGCCCAGTACACTCAACAGTTAACAGTCCAACATAGGGGCTGGAGAGGTAGCTCCGTGGTTAAAGGCATTTGCTTACAAAGCCTGACATCCAAGTTCATAAAGCCAGATGCACAAAGTGGTGTGTGCATCTGGAGTTCATTTACAGTGGCAAGAGGTCCTGGCATGCCCATACTCACTCTCTTTCTGTCTGCCTCTTCTTCTCGCTCTGAAAGGAATAAAAAAGTATTTAATAAACAAAAGCTTAAAAAGAGTCCAACGTAGCTGGTAATAAGAGAATTTTGAAAGAGAAAGATATTTCTGCTGGCCAAGTATTAGTGCTTTCATTTTATGAGCTGCTCTTCTGTTCCTTCATTGAGTTTCAATTATTGGATCAAGAATCATTTAGAACTCTGTGATCTACATGCTTGATTTCAACTAAACCAACTTCCTAGGTAATTTCTACAGTAAAAGTAGACAAGATTAGTAATCACACAGTCATGCATAAAAATGAATCCTGCTGTGATATTCACAGTGGACCAAAATGACCTAAACACAGACACTGGGCTCAAGAATAGTGCACACCAGGTGCTAGGGATGTGGCTCAGTGGTACAGCCCCTGCCTAGCATGCACAAGGTCCCAGGTTCAATTCCCAGGGCCACAAACAATTAAAACAACATAAAAGCATAGTGTATACCAAATCATAATATGCACTCACGTAGCAGCAAGCATTCTTAGGAGAGAGGAGGGAAGGCCAACTCAGAAGGGGAGGGCTAGGGTATAGCTCAGTGGTAAGGGCACCTGCCTAACAATAAAAATTTTAAAAGCTGCTGAAAAGGGAATAAGTGTTGGCTTTTTTTTTTTCTTTCTTATTTTTGGTTTTTCGAGGTAGTGTTTCACTGTAGCCCAGGCTGACCTGGAATTAGCTATGTAGTCTCAGGGTGGCCTCGAACTCACACTGATATTCCTACCTCTTCCTTCCAAGTGCTGGGATTAAAGGCGTTCCCCACCATGCCTGGCTTTTTGGCCTTTTTTTTTTTTTTTTTTTTTTAATGAAAAGAAAGACCTTATCCTCTTTCCTCACTCAAGTGTCTTCTTGTTTCAGAAAGTCATTCTAGGTAAATAATTTAGAATTCAGGAGTTAAAATTGTTAGTGTTAGTACACAGTTAATGTGTTATTTTTAAAAATATTTTTAAATTTTATTTATTAGAGACAGAGAGAGGGAAAGAGAGATACACAGTGAATGAGAATGAGCACACCAGGGCCTCTAGTCACGACAAACGAACTCCAGACACATGTGCCACCTTGTACATCTGGCTTATGTGGGACCTGGAGAATTGAACCTGGGTCCTTAGGCTTTGCAGACACGTGCCTTAACTGCTAAGCCATCTCTCCAGCCCTAATATGTTATTTTATATAAGCATACATACATCATGTGATATAAAGGAAAAATACTGTCAACATTTTAAAAAACTGGTGATTGCTTGATTTAGGAGAAAAATTCATCAGGTTGAAATTCTTACCTAAAGTATTCATTTCTTCTGCAGATTTTGTACAAATAATAAGCTTGAAAAAATGGAGAGGAGAGTAAAAATATTTCAAGGTTTTCCTCATTGTCCTGAATTAAAATAAGACCTGACATTTTATTCTTGTGCTTCCTGTCCCCAGAAACCTCAAATACTTCATTGTTACAGAAAAGGAAAAAAGATGTAATCAGATGACATTTTAAAAATATATTTTAAATTTATTTGAAAGGAGAAGAGAAAGATAGGCAGAGGCAAAGAGAGAGAATGGGCACACCAGGGCCTCCTAGCCACTGCAAATAAACTTCTGTGCCATCTGGGTGAATCTGGCTTTACATGGGTCCTGGGGAATCAAACCTGGGTCCTTTGGCTTTGACAGCAAGTGCCTTAACTGCTAAACCATCTCTCCAGCTCCCCCAGATCACTTTTCAAACCAAGCACTTGCTACCAGGAACTCCTTTCCAATTCTCCCCACTTTCCTGTTATCTACCTTTCGTCCAGTATTTCTTTGAATGTATAGGAGACTGTTACGGTTTAGATCTGCAATGGCAGAGCAGTAATGTTCTGAGGTGGGGCTCTGAGCCAGTGGTTGGGTCACGCATGCTCTGACCTCATCAGTAGATCCAGCTCCTTCCCCTGCTTCTCTCTGCCTTTTCTCCCTCTCCCTTCCCCCTTCCTGTTGGTGATGAGGTAAGCTGCTCTGAACCACACTGCATACTCTCCACTGTGAGGTTCTCCTTCACCAGGACCCGTAAGCAATGGAGCCAAGTAACCCATAGGATGAAAGCCTTGAAACCTTGAGCTAAAATAAATCTTTCGGCCTTGAAGCTGATTTTCTCAGGTATTCTGCCACAACAGAAATATGACTTACACAAAGACAGAAGGCAGGAGTTTTTCTTACCTTTAAAAAAATTAATTTTGTGTGTGTGTGTGAGAGAGAGAGAGAGAGACCCACAATGCATGTATCCCTGCTGCCCATCTCACTGATAACATGCTGGAACGACAGATTCCTGACAAAGCTTCTGGCTTTTTACATGGGATTTTAGGACTGGACGCAGGCACTTCAGCCTGAGCCACAAGTACTTTATCCACTGAGTCATTGCCCCAGCCTGTTTTTCTGTTTCTATGAAAAATAAAAAGCATCCGGGGCTGGGCGGATGGCTTAGTGATTAAGGCACTTGCCTGTAAAACCAAAGGACCCAGGGATTCCCAGGACCCATGTTAGCCAGATGCACAAGGGGGTGCAAGCATCTGGAGTTCATTTGCAGTGGCTGGAGGCCCTGGCGCACCCATTCTCACTCCCTCCCACTTTCTCTGTCAAGTAAATAAATAAATAAATAAAAAACTTTAAAAAAATAATAAAAAGCATCACCTATATGTCCATCAACAGAAGCCCGGTCTAACATATTCTAGTGTATCTGTGCATGGAATAAAAACAAATATTAAATGTCATAAAAACAAAAGTACATAGATTGTTATGAAATGTTGTTCTAATGCATTAAAAATCTGGAATATAAAGCCGGGTATGATGGTGCATGCCTTTAATCCCAGCACTCAGGAGACAGAGGTAGGAGGATTGCCATGAGTTCTAGGCCACTCAGAGACTACAGAGTGAATTCCAGGTCAACCTGGGCTAGAGTGAGACCCTATCTTGAAAAACCAAAAAAAAAAAAAAAGATTTTGTAGACTTCCAAATGTATACCCTATTTATTGTACATATTTTTTTTTCAAGGTAGGGTTTCACTCTAGCCCAGGATGACCTGGAATTCACTATGTAGTCTCCGGGTGGCCTTGAACTCATGGCGATCCTCCTACCTCTGCCTCCTGAGTGCTGGGGTTAAAAGTATGCGCCACCATGCCTGGCTTGTATATAATCTTAAAAAGAGAAAATTCTTATTTTGATTAGAAATCAGTAAGAATAGAATCTTGTCAGTCAGGTAAAACCTCTACTTTTTATTATTACTTTTTATTATTATTTTTTCATTGTAACTTGGTCTTTATTGTTTATTAGTTACATCATTCCATACAACTTTCATTAAACAGACTTTGAAAAGTTACACTGGGCGCATTAAGCAGATATTGATAAAAGTGTTCAAGTGTTTTATATACAGTAACAAGAGGCACACTGCCACCACCACCACCAGAAATTTATGCATTTCATATAAAAAGAGTAAAAATAATTCATTGGGATTTAACTAGCATTTTCATTGTAACAAAAGAACCATAATCTTGACCAGCTTTATAATCTTCAGATCATAACAAACATATAGTTTTCATTACAAGATGTTTCTTAAAATAAAAAGATCAAATCAACATAACCAAAAACTATACATACCTTGAAAAAAGATGTCATCATCTACTGCTCCCCTATTTTGATATGAACCCAAGGCAAAAAAAAATGTGACTCAGCTTTTCTTATATAAGGAGAGCAAACTCTTTCACTGTAATATTCTCACTGCATAGTTCACACAATTTCACTGAAGCCAAGACTAACTTTGTAAAATCTATGGATACATCTCAAACTGTTCTTATGCCAAGGTAAAGTGTTTAAAAGTTAATTATTCTTTAAAACCTCAGACATAAATAACACAGGCATAATGTAACACATTAACAAGCTACCCTCCTGGATGTTCCAGGAGTGCTAAGTGTTCTTCAAGCTGGGGAATACTCACACACAGTCACTGTTAATCACATGAACATCAGTAACTTTCCTAGTGAACTGTAGTAATAGTTTTTCTACTAATGAGTTAAAAAAAAAACAAGCATGTGTAACAGTTCAGCATTTGAAAGACTTTTGTGTGCATTATTTTTTAAAAAAAAATTTGTTGTTGTTTATTTATACTTGAGAGCAAGAGAGAGAGAGAGAAAGAGGCAGATAGAGAGAGGGAGAGAACGGGCACGCCAGGGCCTCCAGCCACTGCAAATGAACTTCAGATGTGTGCATCCCCTTGTGCATCTGGCTAACATGGGTCCTGGGGAATCGAGCCTCGAACCAGGGTCCTTAGGCTTCACCGGGAAGCTCTTACCCGCTAAGCCATCTCTCCATCCCTGTGTGTATTATTGAAAAGACACAGAGAGTGGAAATACATTTGCATTCTTGAAAAGACACTCCAAAAATAAAAAAATCTGAGGCTGCAGATCATAAGGGGCTGGACCTTGATTGATGCCGTAAAGTTAAGCAAAGGTGGCTCTAAAGAGATGCAGCACTTGGAAACTGAGAGAAAGCATGAACACCCTTTAAAAAGTAAATTGGGTTTATCATCCTTCATTATTTGGGGGAGTATAAAAGTGGCTTTTTATAAGATACAGTTCTTTTGCATGTTTCTTAAAATTGTAAGTGGAAGACAGGTGTGGTGGCACATACCTTAATCTCAGTACTTAGGAGGTAGAGGAAGAAAGATTGCCATGAGTTTGAGGCCACCCTGAGACAACATAATGGATTCCAGGTCAGCCTGGGCTAGAGCAAGACCCTACCTCCAAACCCCATCACCCCCCCAAAAAAACTTGAAATGATATATGAGGTGCCTAATTAAAGACCTCAGGGGCTGGAGAGATGGCTTAGCGGTTAAGCGCTCGCCTGTGAAGCCTAAGGACCCCGGTTCGAGGCTCGGTTCCCCAGGTCCCACGTTAGCCAGATGCACAAGGGGGCGCACGCGTCTGGAGTTCGTTTGCAGAGGCTGGAAGCCCTGGCGCGCCCATTCCCTCTCTCTCCCTCTATCTGTCTTTCTCTCTATGTCTGTTGCTCTCAAATAAATAAATAAAAAATGAACCAAAAAAAATTAAAAAAAAAAGACCTCAGTTACCCAATAATTAAAAACACCACAATAGCAGATAAATAGAAATTTATTAAAATCACTATCTCCAACAATATAAAAATTAAATATTGCCAGGCGTGGTGGTGCACGCCTTTAATCCCAGCACTTGGGAGGCAGAGGTAGGAGGATTGCCGTGAGTTCGAGGCCACTCTGAAACTACACAGTGAATTCCAGGTCAGCCTGAACCAAAGTGAGATTCTACCTTGAAAAACCAATAAATAAATAAATAAATAAATAAATATTAAGGTATCTTTTATTCCCACCCTGGTATGTGCGGCAAGGAGAAATATTTTAAATAAGAGCTAGCACTTATTGAAATGTTTCCTAAAGTATTTGGCAAACTTGTTTTCAAGTTCTCTTATTACATATGCGACTGAAACCTCTCCTGATCAAAGACTTTGACTCAAATCAAAAGAAAAAAGTATAAATACATCAATTGATTCAAGGGAAACCGCTCACTGTTGAAAAATTAAGATGAACTACAAGAGAATCATATAAAGTTCAAATTTTCCAAAACAATTTATGCTTTGGTCACTAAGCACAAGAGAAATGGAGACTTTTAGATGAGAAGCCCATGTGTAGGCTCATGCTATGGACCAACTGTAGAGTTGGTATTTGGCTCTATGGAGATGGCAGTGTAAAAGGGCTTATACTCTTTTAACATTTACCACCTCCACTTGATGTCATCATACACATTAACACTGATTATTGGTTCCAATAGTCATCTATTTAACAAAGCTTAATAGGCTTCATAAAGAATTTTGAACAGTTACACTTTCACCTTTTATTAAGGCAAGTTTGTGGGAAAAAAAAGCACAACCAACTCTCTTCATGACCTTTCCACTTACTTTTTTATTTATTTATTTTATTGTTTTGTTTATTTTTATTTATTTATTTGAGAGCAACAGACAGTGAGAGAGAGAGGCAGAGAGAGAGAATGGTGCGCCAGGGCCTCCAGCCACTGCAAACAAACTCCAGATGCATGCGCCACTTTGTGCACCTGGCTTACATGGGTA
Source organism: Jaculus jaculus (assembly GCF_020740685.1). NCBI lineage: Eukaryota > Metazoa > Chordata > Mammalia > Rodentia > Dipodidae > Jaculus > Jaculus jaculus. Next base: position 31,725,542 of record NC_059102.1, read on the forward strand.
CTGGGGAGTCGAGCCTGGAACCGTAGTCCTTAGGCTTCACAGGCAAGTGTTTAACCACTAAGCCATCTCTCCAGCCTCCCCCCACCCCGTTGTTTTTTTTTTTTTTTTTTTTTGAGATAGAGTCTTACTCTAGCCCAGGCTGACCTGGAAGTCACTATGTAGTCTCAGGCTGGCCTCAAACTCACAGTGACCCTCTAACATCTACCTCTTAAGTACTGGGATTAAAGGCGTGCACCTTAAACCCTTTAGGGTGTTTGTGCTTTCAGTTTGCAAGTGCCATTCATCTTTTTAGAGCCATCTTTGCTTAACTTTACGACATTAATCAAGGTCCAGCCTCGAGGATGTTCCCCTTATGATCTGAAGCCTCAGATTTTTTTTGGGAGTGTCTTTTCAAGAATGCAAATGTATTTCCACTCTGTGTCTTTTCAATAATACACACAGAAGTCTTTCAAATGCTGAACTGTTACACATGCTTGTTTTTTTTTTTTAATTATTAGTAGAGAAACTATAGCTACAGTTCACTAGGAAAGTTACTGATGTTCGTGTGATCTACAGTGACTGTGCGCGCCTATTCCCCAGCTTGAAGAATGCTTAGAAACGCTCATGCTCCTCTACTTAGAGAGGATTCCACTGTCCGACGGGTTTGGACGCATGCTTCTGCATAAGGCAGGTCCTGCGCCTTTGTGCCACACACCACAGGGGCTGGCTCAGTGACAGGTGCACTTCTGAATGTCTCTCCTGTACTATCATCGAAATGGCTGCAGACCACATAGGCCCTACTAGCCCATGCCAGGTGCTTCCAAACCTAGGTTCCCCCATAGCTGGACCCCAAAAATGCCTAGAACGATCTAGCAGCACCACACACACAAAAGAATGAGAGCGGGTACTCAGGGCAGAAAGAATAATTGTGACCAATTTTTTTTTCTAAATTTTTGCTTTTTTTGAGGTAGAATCTCGCTCTAGTCCAGGCTGACCTGGAATTCACTGTGTAGTCTCAGGTTGGCCTTGAACTCATGGCAATCCTCCTGCCTTTGCCTCCCAAATGCTGGAATTAAAGGTGTGTACCACCACACCTGGCTGTGACCAATTATTTAAATAGTGGGGTTTTCAGATTTTACAAAGACATACAGGCATATGAACACACTTTTCTAGACCCTGTTCCAAGGTCCTATACAAGGTCTGTACAAGTGAGAGGCACTGGCTTGATTAATTTCATGTTATACCTGTTTTTTATTATGTACTAAAAGTAAAAGGACAGTCAGAGCGGAGATTGAAAACTCAGCTGGGTTACATAATAAAACCCATCTCAAAAAAGAAAGGAAAGAAGGAAGGAAGAGAGCTAGGCATGGTGGCACACGCCTTTAATCCCAGCACTTGGGAGGCACAGGTAGGAGGATCACCATGAGTTCGAGGCCACCCTGAGACAACATAGTAAATTCCAGGTCTGCCTGGGCTAAAGTGAGAACCTATCTCGAAACCCACACACACACACAAAAAAAAAAAAGGAAGGAAGGAAGGAGATGTCTGGAGAGATGGCGTAATGGTTAAGGTTCTTGTCAACAAAGCCAAAGGACCCAAGTTTGATTCCTCATTACCCATGTAAAGCTAGATGCATAACATAGTGCATGCATCTAGAGTTTATTTGCTGTGGCTGGAGACCCTAGCATGCCCATTCTTTCTCTCTGCTTCTTTCTAGAAAGAAAAAAATAGATAAAAAGAAAGAGAGAGAAAATATTTTTTAAAAAAAGAAAGAAAAGAAGGCTGTAGAGATGGCTTAGTGGTTAAGGTGCTTGCCTGAAATGCCAAAAGACCCAGGTTCGATTCCCCAGTACCCGTGTAAACCAGATGCACAAGGTGGTACATGCATCTGGAGTTCATTTGCAATGGCTAGAAGTCCTGGTGCCCCCATCCTCTCTGTCTGTCAAATAAATAAACAAAAAAAATTTTTTTAAAAGAAAATAATCCATATGTACATTTGGTCATCTTTACTTGTCCCAAGAGAATCTTAAATCCAACATGTCCAAAATGGTGTGATATTTACCAAATCAATTCCTCCACTCTTAATCCTGTGACTAGTTGGTGGCATCCAACTTGGACTCCTCTTTCCCTCTGATCGCAGCCTTCTATGACCTGCTGGTCCCAGACACTGTACTAAGTTCTGCATTTAAGACGACCTCTACTCAGGTAGAGGGAGCTCTTGAGACCCCAGTCCTCTCCAAGGGGCAGTTAGCCACCGTGGGGGGTGGGGAGTCATAGGGTTCAGTGGTGTAGCCACCATAACCCGTCATCCACGCTCATGCAAGCAACTCTAATAAAACTAGGTGGGTCACAAAAAAACCAAAAAGACTCAAGGGGCTGGAAAGATGGTCCAGTGCTTTAAGGAACTTGTTTGCAAAGCCGGCCAGCCAGCCTGGATTAAATTCCCCAACCACCCATGTCATGTTTATGGTTTACAGTACAAGAGACCTCGATGCACCTACACACACACACACACACACACACTCACACACAAATAAGTAAAAATTTTTCAAAAGAAGGGAATGGGTTGGGAAGAACAGGTTTGGCAGGAGTGGGAGGTGATAAGAATAATATCAAAATAATTATATGCATATATAAAATTGTCTCAAATACAATGAACACTACCTTTACTTCCTAAGTATCTCTGATTTCTTCTCTAAGAACTAGCCTCTTAGTCCCAGGTCCCCAGCTCTTCTCTTTTGAGCTCTTATAACTTCCTGACCAACCTTTCTAATTTGTTTTGTTTTTGTTTTTTGAAGTAGGGTTTCACTCTAGCCCAGGCTGACCTGGAATTCACTATGTAGCCTCAGGATGGCCTCAAACTCACGGCGATCCTCCTACCTCTGCCTCTCGAGTGCTGGGCTTAAAGGTGTGCACCACCATCCTCAGCTCAATCTTTCTAATTTAAAAAAAAAAATTATTTATTTATTTATTTGAGAGTGACAGACACAGAGAGAAAGACAGATAGAGGGAGAGAGAGAGAATGGGCGCGCCAGGGCCTCCAGCCTCTGCAAATGAACTCCAGACGCGTGCGCCCCCTTGTGCATCTGGCTAACGTGGGACCTGGGGAACCGAGCCTTGAACCGGGGTCCTTAGGCTTCACAGGCAAGCGCTTAACCACTAAGCCATCTCTCCAGCCCAATCTTTCTAATTTTGGTAAGGTCATCTCCTTAAAGCTATCTCATTGGAGCCATAGTAATCTTTCTAGAAACAAATCCCAACATGTTATTCCCCTGCTTAAATTCTTCCTGTCTTCCTATTCCAGTTAGGGCTTCAATGTTTCCTTCGGCCTATCATGCATGTTACATACAAGAGGCTTCTCCAGCCACATCTCTTGCTTCCTCCATGACAAGACACACATCTTGCAGATCCCTAAACTAGATATCCTCTTTCACATTCCCTCTGAGGTCTGTGGCAAGCAGAGACTCCTTGGTTCCTTCTCCTCATTCTTCCTCCGTACCCTCTTCACACCCTCTCCTTCTAAGTGGCTCCCTGAACTCACCCATGTTTCCCCCTGGGCAGTATAGCTTTGTTAGAACATTTCTTATACTGTATAATCTCCTCTCTCCTCTAAGAAATCTCAAACCCTCTGAGATGCCTACAGACAAGAATGGTTCAAGCCGCAGAAGTTCTCAGTAAGTAGTGAACAGCTAGCTCAAGCCAATCGCTAGAAATGGACGAAACATAAAGCCTCAGGGAGAGAGGTGGCATTATTTTTGCAAAATCTTCAGAAGAGACCATTTTTCACCCTGGGACACGGCCAGTGAGTGACTGCCCCTGGACTGTAATTTTAGCAACTGTTTCCCAGAAGAATAACCAATTGTTACCTCATCTAAGGCCTTGTACATAAAAGACATTCATTTCCTACTTAATTTAATTGTACTGATTTTATTATTTTAGCCCTTGTTGGCACCAGATTCTAGAAAAAGTGACAATAGAGCTTGTCCCCAGATGAAGGCTGCTCATAAAACAAGCAGAAACCAAACCCCACGCTCCTTCCTGCTGAGCTTGAGAATGTCTTCCATGGGTCCTCAATGTCTTCTTAAGCACACATCATGAATTCAGCCTGGAATCCTAGACTCTGTATTCAAATGTGAGAGGCTGTCAAGTAAAAAAGATGGATGTGCATTCCTTCAATGAGTGATGAATAAACGAATGAGTGAATGAATGGTCAGAAGAACTGAACATTCATTTGCTTATATGGATAGCCTTAAAAATAGAGCGGCTTCCTCAAAATGACAGCCTGTCATGACCTTTCCTGGGAGCATGAATCCAGGATATCACTTTGGTTCCTGGCCCCTTGGTACCATCAGAAATCAAGGCTGTCCTTAGTCACTGACTCCTCAGGAAAAAAAAAAAAAAAAAAAAAAAGGAAAGAAAGAAAGGGCATAGCGAGAGGATGTGTGGCAGGTCTTTAGAGAGCACCACAGTTATTAAGGGTAGAAACGAAAGTGAGACAGGGCTGGGTGTGATCCTGGGTCTCTGCTGCACAAACTGAGTGACCAAGAGTACATAATTTACTCTCTTATGATCTCTCAGTTTAGTCATCTATAAAACAGAAAAAAATTCCAAGTTTGCTATGAGAACTGAATGAAGATCATTAGAATTTTATACAGTCTCTGGTATAGTTAGAGTTCCACCAATGGCAATGATTAGACTATTAACAAACTTTTTTTCTGGGTCTCAGAACTACAAAAAAAAAAAAAATCAGGGCTAGAGAGATGGTTTAGCAGTTAAGGTACTTGCCTGTGAAGCCTAAGAAGGACCAAGGTTCAATTCCCCAGTACCATGTAAGCCAGGTGTGAGTTTGAGGCCAGCCTGGGACTACACAGTGACTTCTAGGTCAGCTTGGGCTAGAGTGAGACCCTATCTTGAAAAAAAAAATTACCTCCAATGAAGAAGTATGATACTTTTTAAAGTTTCTATAGAAATATGGTCTTGGGGGCTGGAGGGATGGCTTAGTGGTTAAGGCGCTTGCCCACAAAGCCAAAAGATCCAGGTTCAATTCCCTAAGACCCATGTAAGCCAAATGTACAAGGTGGTGCATACATCTGGAGTTCATTTGCAGTGGCTGGAGGCCCTGGTGCACCCATTCTCAGTCTCTATCTGACTTTTTCAAATAAACAAATAAATATTAAAAAGAAATGTGGTCTTGGGGGTTGGAGAGATGGATAAGTGGTTAAGGTGCTTATCTGCAAAACCCAATCACCTGAGTTTGATTCCCCAGTACCCACGTAAAGCCAGATGTACAAGGTGACGCATGCACCTGGAGTTCATTTGCCCTGGTGTGCCTATTTCCCCTCCCCATCTCTCTCTGCTTGCAAATAAATAATATTTAAAAAAATTTTTTTTCTGTTTTATTTATTTATTTGAGAGGGACAGACAGATAAGAGAATGAGGCTGACAGAGAGAGAGAGAGAGAGAGAGAGAATGGGTGTGCCAGGGCCTCCAGCCACCACAAATGAACTCCAGACACATGCACCTCCTTGTGCATCAGGATAATGTGGGTCCTGGGGAATTGAGCCTTGAGCCGGGGTCCTTAGGCTTCACAGGCAAGCACTTAACCGCTAAGCCATCTCTCCAGCCCCATATTTTTTGAAAAAGAAATGTGTTCTTGGGATCATCTGAATTATGCAGCTACAATTAGCATGTGTGTGTGTCCGCACATTCACTCGTGAGTGTGTGTGTGTGTGTGTGTGTGCAGTCACTCGTGTGTGTGTGCAGAGTCACTCGTGTGTGTGCATGTGTGCACATTCACTCTTGTGTGTGTGTCCGCAATTCACTCTTGTGTGTGTGCGAATTCACTCGTGTGTGCAGGTGCACACATGCGAGTGTCCACGTGGCAGGCAGAGGACCACCTCGCGTGTTGCTCCTCCGTCTCTTACTGTCCTGGAGCTCTGCAGTTAGGCTAGACGAGCTGGCCAACAAGCTGCAGGAATCCACCGTCTCCGCCGCCTCAGCCCTGGGGTCACGAGTGAACGCCCCCACACCCAGCTTTTTCACACGGGTTCTAGAGCTGAAACTCAGGTCCTCTGGCTTGCAAAGCAAACACTTTACCATCTGAGCGCTCCCCCCCCCCCCCAGCCCTGGTAGCTTCTTAGAAATCGGAACTGCAGGTTTCTATCAAAGATCATAGTTGATATGGCTTGGGCAGTCAGCCATAGGCAGGCTTTTCTGTGAGGTTCTCCTGGATGGCACTCTACCGGGTGCCCCCTGATTCTCAGACACACAGCTCTGCAGCCAGGTGGCTATGGTTCTCGTCCCCTCTCCCCTCCAGGAACAGCTGCTCTGCTTACTGGACGAGGCAGAGGAGAGGGCGGCCACCAAGGAAGCATGTACGGTCACTGCCTTTGTCTAATTTCCTCTGTGAAGACACAGAAGACTTCAGCTCCCGGGATGGGTTAAGCTCTGGAATAGAGAAGCAAGGAACTTTTTGGCACTGCCCTGGGAATCACACCTCCGTGTGCAGAGCGCCATCTCAGCACAACTATTATGCATCTGATTGTTCGTCTTTGTCAGAAAACTGGAAGGATCGCTAGCACAGGAAACTTGCCATAAAGCAAAGAAAGACTCAAGGATCAAGAGAATGAGAAGAGGAAAAAAAAAATCAACACAAAGATCAATTATATACAATGACCACACCAACTCTGACATTTGCAAAGATGTTGAAGATTAGGGTCCAAATTCACCCGAGGTCAACCCGCGCTCAGGTTCCAGTCAATGATTCACGCTACAGTTATTTCTACTGAGCACCCACTGCCTGCCAGGCACCGTACTAAGCACTAAGAATTAAAATAAAACATACGAAAAATAAAGCCGGGTGTGGTGACACACGTCCTTAATCCCAGCACTCAGGAGGCAGAGGTAGGAGGATCGCTGTGTTTGAGGACACCCTGAGATTACAGAGTGATTTCCAGGTCAGCCTGGGCTAGAGTGAGACCCCTACCTCAAAAAAAAAAAAAAAAAAAAAAAAAAAAAGAGCCATCTTTACTGCTAAGGGACTGGAAATCTATAACAAGCACAAAAATGACAACACGGTAGACTCTTAACCGACCCCCATACAACATCTTGCCACTAACTAACACCCTCCACCTCCAGCCAGCATCCCAGCCGGGGCCCACGGCCCACTGCGCGCTTCTGTGTCTGACTGTACCTAGCAACCCCCAGCGGAAGCAGGATGTTGCCTAAAAGCTAGTGATTCCACGTAAGAGCCAAAGGGTGGGAACCTAACCACACAGGAATTGATGGGTGCAACCGTGTCCCCACCGTGACTACCTCCAGACCACTAAAGAGGGCCTTCAGGGGAGCAGGGGCGGGGACAGCGTGCATAGAGAATAACGCGGTCGGAGTATGACTAATTTCTACTATGCTCATAAAGTACCCAATAAAAATGTTAAAGGGCTGGAGAGATGGCTTAGCAGTTAAGCGCTTGCCTGTGAAGCCTAAGGACCCCGGTTCAAGGCTCGATTTCCCAGGACCCGCGTTAGCCAGATGCACAAGGGGGCGCAGCGTCTGGAGTTCGTTTGCAGAGGCTGGAAGCCCTGGCGCGCCCATTCTCTCTCTCTCCCTCTATCTGTCTTTCTCTCTGTGTCTGTCGCTCTCAAATAAATAAATAAATAAAGAATTTAAAAAAATTATTTAAAAAATGTTAAAGAACTTGTTGATTCTTGTTATTTATATTTTCTTTTTATTTTCTTATTTTATTTTTTATCTTATTTTATTTTCTTTATATTCTTTTTATTTATTTATTTGAGAGAGTGACAGAGAGAGGCAGATAGATGGAGAGCGAGAGAGAATGGGTGTGCCAGGACCCCCAGCCACTGCAAACAAACGCCAGATGCATGTGCCACTTTGTGTATCTGGCTTACATGGGTCCTGGAGAACTGAACTTGGGACCTTTGGCTTTGCAGGCCAGCACCTTAACCACTAAGCCATCTCTCCAGCCCTATTTATATTTTCTTTATGACATCTATATCTGATGCTGGATTACATAATTTAAATACTATAGACATGAAAATAAGACATTCTTTAAATGAATACTGTGGTCAACCCTGTATAAAAATCATTAAAATCTACTAAAAAAGTAAATACAAAACAACAGTTGGATTAGAAAATTTAAAACTATGGAAACTGAAGAAAAATCTAAAATATTCTGTTTTTGTATTGTTTCAGAAATGTTTGGCACTGCTGGGGAGGCATACACAGAAGGATCCCCGGGGCTTGCTGGTCAGTCAGGCTAGCCTCGTTGATAAGCTTCAGGCCAATAAGAGAGCCTGTCTCCAAGAAAGAAAATGTCTGTAATCCTAAGTGCTGCAGTCAGGTTCACATTGCTGGTAGATATCACCCAACCAAGAGTAGCTTGTGGGGATGAGAGGTTTATTTTGGCTTACAGGCCCGAGGGGAAGCTCCATGATGGCAGGGGAAATGATGGCATAGGCAGAGGGTGGACATCACCCCCTGGCCAACATCAGGTGGACAACAGCAACAGGAGAGTGTGCCAAACACTGGCATGGGGAAACTGGCTATAACACCCATGAGCTCGCCCCCAACAATACATTCCCTCCAGGAGGTGTTAATTCCCAAATCTCCATCAGCTGAGAACCTAGCATTCAGAACACCTAAATTTATGGGGAACACCTGAATCAAACCACCGCATTCTGCCCCTGGCCCCCATAAACTAATAACCATCCATGATGTAAAATGCAATGCATTCATCAAACTTTAAAAGTCCCCATAGTTTTTTTAGCAATTCCAATGATGTTCGTACATCCCCATAGTCCAAGATCTTTTAACTGAGCCATAATACCAAAAAGTAACCTCAAAAAATCCCATAATGGCACAGAATAAACATTCACACTGCAAAAGGTGGCACTGGGCATAGCAAAGAAATATTCAACTAATACAAGATTTAAAACAATCAGGGCAAACATCAAACTCTGTAGCTTCAAGTCCAACAACTCTAGCCAGTGACAAATCTCCAAGTCTGATAATTCCAACCAGCAATAAGTCTCTGGCATTCCAATCCCACCCCTCCAGCTAGGCTACTCACAGTCCTAGAGAACTTCACTGGGGCTGGCAGATTTCCTTAGCAGCCATCTCATGGTCCCAGCATCTCTGCTGGGTCTCCACGGTTCATCCTCATGGCCCCATGGGGTCTCCGTGCAGGCATCCAGCAAACCTGCTTCACACTGCCCATGGCCATTTCCAAAACACAAGACCGTGTTGCAAACTCAATGACCTTCTCTTTCCTGAATTTCTTATACTCCACAATACCAGGTAGGGTGCCAATTTGTTAATCCAGGGGGAATAAAGCAGGACACTCCTTGAGCACTGAGGCCCCTTCAAGAGTCTACATTCTTCTTGTTGCCCCAGTGCAGGTCAGCTGGCCCAGTCTCAAAGGCTGTAATCTCTCAATTGCAGCTGAACGGGCAACAATTCACCCAAAGGTTTTTCTTTCTGTGTCATATCCCTCTGTTCACACCAGTTCATTTTTACACAAAGCAACCCTGCACAACTTCTCAGGATTTAGGAATAACAGCAAGCTTCCCACACAGACCGCTAGCACAGTCCAGGCAAAGCTCTTTCCCACCGTCATAAGCCAAACCTCACAGTCCATAGTTCTTATTGCATTCAGGTCTTTCAACTCTGACCAGAATAGTTCATCAAGCTGTACTTACAGCACTGCAAGGCATCTCTTAGGTCCAGGGTTCAAATCCTTCCACATTCCTCTTGAAAATCAGCTCCAAAAGGCCAAAGCCACACAGTCAGGGGTCTAGCAGTAATCCCTCTCCTTGGTACCACTTTACTATTACAGTCAGATTCACATTGCTGGTAGAAATCATCCAACCAAGAGTAGCTTGTGGGAAAAAGAGGTTTATTGTGGCTTACAGGTTTGAGGAGAAGCTCCGTGATGGCAGGGGAAATTATGGCATGGGCAGAGGTAGACATCACTCGCTAGGCAACATCAGGTGGATAGCAGGAACAGGAGAGTGTGCCAAACACTGGCAAGGGGATACTGGCTATAACACCCATAAGTCTGCTCCCAACAATACATTCCCTCCAGGAGGCGTTAATTCCCAAATCTCCATCAGCTGGGAATCTAGCATTCAGAACACCTCAGTTTATGGGGGACACCTGAATTATACAAAAAATACAAAGCAGTAATTGAATTAGAAATTTTAAAACTATGAAAATTGAAGAAAAATCTAAAAGATTCTGTTTTTGTATTCTTTCAGAAATGTTTTGCATTGCTGGGGAGGTGCAGACAGAAGGAACCCTAGGGCTTGCTGGCCAGTCAGGCTAGCCTCACTGATAAGCTTCAGGCCAATAAGAGAGCCTGTCTCCAAGAAAGAAAATGTCTGTATTCCTAAGTATGATACCAAGGTTGTACTCTGACCCCATGTGGCCCTGCATGCATATGTACCCACACACATTAAAAAAGAACTGTTTTGGGCTGGAGAGATGGCTCAGTGGTTAAGTGCTTGCCTGTGAAGCCTAAGGACCCTGGTTCGAGGCTCAATTCCCCAGGACCCACCTAAGCCAGATGCACAAGGTGGCACATGCATCTGGGATTTGTTTGCAGTGGCTGGAGGCCCTGGCACGCCCAATCTCTCCCTCTCTCTCTCTAACTGCCTCTTTGTCTGTCTGTCGCTATCAAATAAATAAAATAAACAAAAAAATTATTAAAAACTGTTTTGTATTGCTTGTATCACTTGAAGAGAAAATAAAACCCAAATTCAGAAAAGATGTGTAATGGACATATACAATTGCATGGAACACCAACGAGAGGGCCCACACGCAGACAGTAGATTGTCCTACACCAGGAGAATGGCAAGACCCTTTCCCAATACCTGCTGAACTAAGTTGACCTGGGCAAGAGTGTTAATACTCTAGAGCAAGAATATAAGTAAGTACAAAAATCACTAGGGGAAAAGCTGGACGAAGAATATTCATGTGATTTCGAACTACAAGTGTTCAGAAATAGTGTCATGAACAGTGGCTGACCAGACTTCATGTGCCACTTGAAACAATGCACTCCAAGGACACTTCATCTTCCATCAAATATGCTTGCAGAACTTCTGGATCTAACAAAGATTATGGATCTAACTTCTGGTATATAGGGATAATAGAAGATAGAGCAATGAGTAACACGACTCCATGATAAAGCAACTGTGCAAACCTGAAATTTAGCACTCTACAATATCACCAAACTATTTAAAAAGTTACTGTCAGGCTGGAGAGATGGCTTAGCGGTTAACACGTTTGCCTGCAAAGCCAAAGGATTCCAGTTCAATTCTCCAGGACCCCTGTAAGCCAAATACACAAGGAGGTGCATGCATCTGGAATTCATTTGCGGTGGCTGGAGGCCCTGGTGTGCCCATTCTCTTCCTCACTCTCTCTCTCTCTCTCACTCTCTGCCTCTTTTTCTCTCTCAATTACATAAACAATATATATATATATTTTAAATTTTTGTTTATTTATTTGTTTTATTTGAGAGTGATAGAGAAAGTGGGAGAGAGAGAGAATGGGTGTGCCAGGGCCTCTGGCCACTGCAAACAAACTCCAGACGCATACACCCCCTTGTGCATCTGGCTAACGTGGGTCCTGGGGAATCGAGCCTCGAACCAGGGTCCTTAGGCTTCACAGGCAAGCGCTTAACCACTAAGCCATCTCTCCAGCCCAAAATATATATATTTTAAAAGTTACTGTCATTGTTAATTTTTCTCAGTGTTACAGTTGTTACAATCAAATTTGATTATATATGCTCTGGTAAATAACACCCCACCCGTGCCCATGCAAGCAACCCTAATTAAACTCACACACACACACACACACACACGAGGGACAAGTTGGGAAAAAGAAGCCGTTCAGTGTGTTGGGGGCTAATAAGAGAAGATAATCATTAGAATACATTGTAAACATGTTCAAACGTTGTCGATAAGGGCTGGGGAGATGGCTCAGCAAGTAAGATCATTTGCTATAAACATGACAGTAAGACAGCACCCAAGATTGCTTGCAATTATTCCCATGACCCATGCAAACAGCTGGGCATGGCTGTGCATGTCAGTAATCCAAGTCCCATTAGGAGGCAGAGACTGTGGCTCAGGAAAACTCACAGCTCTGCTTGCTTTTTTCCCCCCCTAGGTAGGATCTCACTCTAGCCCAGGCTGCTCTGGAATTCACTATGTAATCTCAGGTGGCCTTGAACTCATGGCGATCTTCCTACCTCTGCCGGCTAAGTGCTGGGATTAAAGGCATGTGCTACCATTCTTGGCTTCATTTTCTTTTCTTTTTATTTTTTTTTTTAAGTAAGATTAAAAGGGGCTGGAGAGATGGCTTAGCAGTTAAGCACTTGCCTGTGAAGCCTAAGGACCCTGGTTCAAGGCTTGATTCCCCAGGATCCATGTTAGCCAGGTGCACAAGGGGGCGCACGTGTCTGGAGTTCATTTGCAGTGGCTGGAGGTCCTGGCGCGCCCATTCTCTCTCTCTCTGTCTGCCTCTTTCTCTCTCTGTCTGTTGCTCTCAAATAAATAATAAAAATAAACAAACAAAGTAAGATTTAAAAAAATTTTAATTTAAATTTAATTTGAGAGAGCAAGAGAGGGAAAGAAGCAGGAAATATACAAATGAGTGATAGAGGAAGGCACCCCATGTTCTTTGGCCTCCACATGCATATAAATACATCTGCACATCCACATGCATATTCCACACACACATTCACGCCACATTACAAATACTACACATGCAAGAAAAATAACGAGAAAATAAAAGCAAATTGTGAATCAATAAAAAAATAAAATGGGGCTGGAAGATGGCTTAGCGGTTAAGTGCTCGCCTGTGAAGCCTAAGGACCCCGGTTCGAGGCTTGATTCCCTAGGACCCACGTTAGCCAGATGCACAAGGGGGCACATGCATCTGGAGTTCGTTTGCAGTGGCTGGAGGCCCTGGCGCACCCATTCTCCCCCCCACCCTCTTTCTCACTCTTTCTCTCTCTGTCTCTCTCAAATAAATAAAAATAAGCAAAAAAATTTTAAAAATAAAATGTCTATATTTTAGAGTTATAAGAAGTGGAATGACATGAATTTGTTCTGAAATATATTAGCAAAGAAAAAATGAAGCCTAAGTAATTCAGTAAATTATTAAAATCTTGTTAACTGGTGATAAATTGTGGTTGGTTATCTACTTTTTATACTTTTGTACTTGTTTGAAACTTATTAAAATACAAAGTAGTCAATGTTATGAAGAGGGGAGGCAGCTCATTGTAGCTTAAAGGGGGTAGAAATCATCTTGATGGGATCCTTGTTAGTAGAAAGCCAACTATAAATGATTTTTTAGGAGCAACTTGGAAAATCTGAAATGTGAGCAGAGTAGAACATGATTATTCAGCACTATAATTTTCTACGAGAGATAATGAGGGGCTAGGAATGTAGCTCAGTGGTAGGTCACTTGCCTTGCCTGTACAAGGCCCAGGGTTCCATGCTCATCACCATACACATACATGTGCACATGCACGTGTGCATGTGTGCGCATGTGCAATTAAGATTATGTCGAAGTCTGCTGAAAATATTACAATCAAGTGGCATGTCAGCAATTTACTTGAAATGGTTCGGGGGTGGGGAATTCACACTAAGAGTTACCAAACATAGTCAGACGTACTGGCATGCATCTTTAGTCCCAGCATTTGGGTGGCAGAGGTAGGAGGCTCATAGTGAGTTCAAGGCCAACCTGGGACTACAGGTCAGCCTGGGCTAGAGACTCAACCTTGGGAAAAAAAAAAAAAAAGAGTTATCAAACACAGGAGATAGGTAAAAAAAAAAAAAGCCTTTCAACTTTTTGTAGTTTTGACCAGTTACTTAATAATTTTAAGTTTGTCAAATGACTGGAAACTTGTTTTATTCCACATAATATTTAAGTTATACATGTACAAGTTTTCATGTTTCCACCCTTCAGCTAGCTCTGTCGCTTAACATACTAACGAAGCTCAAGAGGGGAGAAGGTAAGATGGTGTGTTGAGCAATGCGTAGCCACCAGCTGCCAGGAAAAAGCCCTGGGTTTGGGCATTTACCAGTATTCCTGGTGTAAATATTCCCACCGAGGCCGATGCCTAGTTATTAACATAACATCACTAAACACAGAGTCAGGAACACTGGCCAGTTCCAACATACGAGAGAGGACACTCCCACCAGTGAAGGACAGAAGGAGAAGGGGGTTCCCAGGAACCAAAGTCAGCTCACATGTGGTAATGGGGACAAAAATCACAGAAAATAAATTGTGACAAAAATCTTCCTTAAAGGCTGTTGAGAAGATCGGATCATATATAAATAATTTCTATGATGTCTGACATACAATGACTAACTTACTAAGCTATCATTTCCTAACCAGGTTCATAATCTAGAAGGTTAACTTGTCTCTTTACCAGTTTGACTCATGTTCACCTCTGCAGAATGGCTGAATGGCTGACGACTTGTTGGGGGAGAGAAATTTTGGTTTTGAGCCGGCATATGTGTGTGTGTGTGTGTGTGTGTGTGTGTGTGTGTGTGTGTTCGTATGTATGAGTATGGGCACACGAGTGGAGGTCACAGGACAGTTCCCCAGGGCCAGTCCTCGCCTTCCACCACATGTGAGGCAGGGTCTCCCACTGTCTGCTGTCCACTGCTGCGTTGGTCATGCTACTGGGCTTTGAGCTACTGGTCTGAGGACTGAACTCAAGCACTGAGACCTGCACAGCAAGTACTTTACCCACTGAACCATCTCCCCAGCCCTTTCAGCCTTTTAAAGTCTGAACAATATGAATGTTTTGCTTTCTTTAAAAAGAAATGAGGCGCTGGAGATGGCTGAGTGGTTAAGGCATTCGCCTCCAAAGTCTAATGACCTGAGTTTAAGTCCCCAGCGCCCACGCAAAGCCAAAGCCAGATGCACAAAGTGGTACATGCATCTTGAGTTCATTTGCAGTGGCTAGAGACACTCATTCTCATTCTCTCTCTCTCTCTCTCCATATATATATATACATATATATATATATATA
Organism: Jaculus jaculus; assembly: GCF_020740685.1. Lineage (NCBI taxonomy): Eukaryota > Metazoa > Chordata > Mammalia > Rodentia > Dipodidae > Jaculus > Jaculus jaculus. The sequence continues at coordinate 31,740,585 of NC_059102.1, forward strand.
TATATATATATATATACACACACACACACACACACACAAATATATATATATTTGCTTGAAAATAAATAAATATTTTTTAAAAAGTAAAATTAGGGGCTGGGGAGGTGACTTAGCAGTTATGGTGATTGCCTATGAAGCCAAAGGACCCAGGTTCAAATCCCCAGTACTCACACAAGCCAGATGCACAAAGTGGAACATGTATCTAGAGTTCATTTGGAGTGGCTGGCGGCCCTGGTATGCCCATCCCCCCCCCCTCTCTCTCTCAAATAATTAAATAAAATATTTTAAAAATTTTTAAAAATGAAACTCTGTTCCTAATCTTAGGCCACTAACCTGACATTTGCAGTGATGCATTCTTCCCTATTATCCCTAACAGTTTAAAATCAGCAACTACAGACCAATGAGCAAAGTTCCAACCAGCACTGCCGGTTGCCATGGCAGATGGTACAGTTTCATAGGCCCACGTGTACACAACACAATCTTTGGCATTGTGTTGTGTGTCATTTTGTTCTGCTTCTGGTTTTGCTCTATTGTTTTATTGTTGTGCTGTTTTGCACTGTTTTGTTTCTGAAGCAGGGTTTCATGTAGCCTAGGCTGGCCTAGAATTTGCTATATGGCCGAGAATGACCAGGAACTCCTGATTCTCATGCCTTTGTGTGTGTGTGTGTGTGTCTGTGTGTGTGTGTGGGTGGTGGTGGTAAAAGGGACTGAACCCAGGGCCTTGTGCAGAAAGTCAGAATCTTAATTGCCTCTGATCCCAAATGAAATTCTTGCGATATCTTCAATCCCTTAGAATGCCACAACCACCTGAAAAAACATTCATTCAACAAAACTTAACTGAGCACCTTAAGAGTTTTAATTTGGGGGTTGAGGTGACTCTCAGTGGTTAACGATGCTTACCCACAAGCCTGCGGGCAGGATCCCCAGCACCCACAAGCAACCGAACACGAAGTGGCACAAGCATCTATCCTCCCAATGCGCCTGCCTCAGGGGGAGGTAGAATCCCAAAGCTAGCAGCCAGCTAGTCTGGCCTTCCCAGGGGCAAACAAACCATACGAGAGCCTGTCTCCGACGAGGTGGAAGGAAAGGACTTTCTGAGTTTGTCCTCTGACCTCCACACACACTCATAAATCATTCAGACACACATGTATATATGCACACACACACGGGGACAAAGAGTTTCGGGGTTTTTTGTTTGTTTGATTTGAAGTAGGGTCTCACTCTAACCCCGGCTGACCTGGAATTCACCATGTAGTCTCAAGGTGGCCTTGAACTCACAGCGATCCTCCTACCTCTGCCTCCTGAGTGTTGGGATTAAAGGCGCGCGCCACCATGCCCGGTTCAAAGAAGAGTTTTGACTTGGCCATTGTATGCCTCCTTCCTTGGGAACTTATGTTGCTCATAAGAGAAACTTCCTTCAGACTGAAATTACCACTAATATAAAGTGTATAAAACAGAAATTCCTGAAACAAGCAGTACATTCTCACAACTTTGCTAGAAAATGTATTTTGTTAAGTGAATGCTTTGAAACCATGAATTAGAACTTCTTCTGGGAGCAGCGGAGTCCAGTAGTAAAAGAAGGACACTGACAAAGATTCTCAGACGATTAACAACAACCAGTCAGTCAGCTCCCTGCAGGACACAAGGCTCCTGCCAGAGGGGAGCCCCCCCCCCACCATCGGCAAAGGTCAAGTGAGATTGGTGGAGTAAGGTCCCCCCACCCCAGGTCTCATCCATCATCCGAGTCAAGCAGAGCTCAGACTGCATGCTTTTGGCAAGACGGCTTCTGTCCCTCCCCTTTCATAGCTCACAGCCTCGGACACTGTCCACCTTGGAACCAGCTGGACCAACTCTACCTCACCAAGGCAGCCCAGGAGTCTCCTCTTGCCTTCCTGCTGGCCCTGGTTTCCTCACATATATATATATTTAGTGGTAGTCTGCAGAAGACAGGAGAACTCCTGCGGGTCTCTGGAGTCTCTCCTCCAGCATCCTGTGGATTCCAACAGTACACCAATGCCTCCCTAACTTCTCAATTCTGCCCCTTTAACTCAGGGAGACCCCAAGGTTCCACTTAAGCCATCTCTTTGCAAGATCACTTTCCCTCCCGTGTCATCTGTTGTCTGATATTTTTGTATACTTTTCTAGTCATTTCAGTCAAGAGTAAACCTGGGCCTGTCACTCCATGGTGGGCAAGCAGGAATCTCTCTTCTAACGTCTCCCACAACCTCCTGTCTTTTCAAATCACTGCTGGCAGCACGCCCATCTCAGCAATCCTTGGTCTCACTTTGTGTGCATGTGCATGACGTATGCATGTGTGTGTGTGTGTGTGTGTGTGTGTGTGTGTGTTCCTGTGCGTGAGGTGGGAGCACACGCTGAGGTCAGAGGACAACCTCGGTGCTGGACTTTGTCTTCTGCCTTATTTGTGGCAGAATCTCTTTGCTGCTCATCTGGAGTACGCCAGGCTAGTGGGCCTGCAAGCTTCCAGAACGCTCTTTCTCTGACAGTTAGGAGCATTAGGGTTGCAAACACTTGCTGTGGGGCTCAGCTTTACATGGGCTTTGGGGATAGAAGTGAGGTCGTGCTGTTTGCACTAGAGCTTAATCCTCGGAGCTCCCCTCCAGCCCACTCTCCTCTCTTTCAATCAATTGTTCCTGTCTCTTGGCCATGCTCCCCCCTCTCCTGATCGAGTTTTAATTCTTTCCACAGTCGGTCTTCTTAATCAGCCTCTCAGCTTCCTTGCCCCATCACTCTATTTGCTGAACTACTGCCCAGATTAAATCTGTCTCTTTACTTAAGAAAAGAGTACATACATTTTATCTGTTTTCATATCCCTCTCAAAAGAATATTTCCTGGGGTCAGGGGTTGTCATCTGCTTTGTTTACTATTGTATTGCTACAGCTAAAACACATACACAAAACACAGAAGATATTCAGGTAGTTGTTGAATGGATCAATAAAACCCAATGCTGAAAATAAGAACTCAAAGGAAAATACTCATAGAAAAAGTCTATCAGCGTACCGAGAACAAACTGACAATTTCTCTCTGTAGAAGATATAATTTACAAAGAGGAAGAAATGTTCATTCCTTTTTCTTTTTGAGACAGGGTCTCATGTATTACAGGCTGGTTTCAAACTCACTGTTTAGCTAAGGATGACCTTGAACTCCAGATCCTCCAGCTTCCATCTCTCCAATGTTTGGGTTACAAGTGTGCATCATCACTCCCAGATTTCATTCCTATCTTTTATTTTATTTTTTTTCGTTTTTCGAGGTAGGGTCTCACTGTAGCCCAGGATGACCTGGAATTCACTATGGAGTCTCAGGGTGGCCTCGAACTCACGGCAATCCTCCCACCTCTGCCTCACGAGTGCTGGGATTAAAGACGTGCGCCACCACGCCCGGCTCACAAATAACTAATTATTTTAAAAGAAGAAAAAGAAGGAAAGAAGGAAGGAAGGAAGTAAATAAATAAATAAATGAATAAATCAATCAGTGGTCTGGCATATCAGGTTAAGAAACTCTCCCTATAGGAGACATTGAGGAAGGAGATATGGAAAATGGAAGAAACATTGCAAGAGAGGAGCAGAGCATATATATGTTCAGCATGCCTGAGGCCCTGGGCTGGGAGGATGTGGATTATACAAGGGTGAAATAAAGATATTTCATGTGTATAAGGTGTCAGAAGTCTTTAAACACAAAAATTTCATGAAGTAACCTGATAAAATACATATTCCGGAATGTATTACGAAATGGGAAGTAAGTAACTTTACCATTAACTAAATAAGATTCCAAACAAGACACAGAAAAGCAAATTGATTACGTTCCAGAACTAAAATTCTTCAAAAAAAAATTAGTAACTTTTAAACCAGGCATGGTGGCACACTCCTGTAATTCTAATATTCAGTAGGTGGAGGCAGGAGGATCATGAGTTCAAGGCCAGTTTAAGCTACACAGCAAAATTTGAGGCCAGCCCAGGCAACATAATAGACTCTTTTCTTTATTTTATTTTATTTATAGGGGGCAATTGGCATGCCAGGGCCTTAGCCACTGCAAACAAACTCCAGATGTGTGCACCACCTTGTGCATCTGGCTAACGTGGGACCTGGGGAACCGAGCCTCAAACCGGGGTCCTTAGGCTTCACAGGCAAGCGCTTAACCACTAAGCCATCTCTCCAGCCCTAGTTAGAAGTTTTAAAAGGTCAAAATAATAAGAGAAACATAAGTATGTTATATTTATATTTTTATACTAACTAATGGCTAATGACAGCTACCAGAACAATAAAAATGGAAGTCAGGTCTGGTGGCACACACCTTTAGTTCCAGCACTCGGGAAGCAGAGGTAGAAGGATCATGGTGAGTTCGAGGCCACCCTGATACTACCTAATGAATTCCAGGTCATCCTGGACTACAGTGAAATCATACTTCAAAAAAAAAAAAAACAACAATAACTAAATAGATAAAAACTAAAAATGGAAATGTATAACTTTTTTGAACTATTGGTTAGATGATAGAAAATGGAGAGCAAAGGCAAACAGAAAACCTGAAAAAAAAAATGGCCAAGAAACAAAAAAGTAAATAAAAATTGGGAAGTACCCTGCTGGAGTGAAGAAAGCTGTATCAGGTCATGGGTTGTTGCAAGTAAATCCCCAGGCAGGTTGGGTCACCCCCACCCCACCCCACACCAATCACAGTGAGATTTTAGTCAGGGAAGCCTTCAAGGGTGCCCAAAACACTGTAGGTCATTGAATGTTCTTGGTAACCCACCAGAGCCAAATAGTAAGATCCCACCCGCTGTGATCACAGGACATTGAGAAATCAAGCTGGAGTTGAGATGGAAGTCATCTCCCTGCTGGCTAGCTGTCACAGCACTGGAAATTGCTATGTAAGCTAATGGGGGAGAAAAGTCAAACAGCCTAAATAAGCAATGGATCCTGCAAACCACAAAAATCAACCAGCCAGGCAAGATGTCCCCATGGGTGCAATAGTGCTACATAAGTTATGGGGGTAACCAACTGCTCTCTGATTGGATATGAAGCCCATTCAATCAAGTCAAAACCTATGGCTTAGAAGTTTGTAGACCCTAGAAGCTTCCAATGTTCTTTAGCTAAGTAGAGATGTGATGCCCGTCAAAAAGTCTTCTAAAGGCATATGTTTATGCCTTTTGATTAATGCTGTCCTCACTTTTGGCTAAAGAACCTTCATTTTACAGATGGTGGCAAACACCATGGAGACCCAAGATTCATCAAAATGACAAGAGGAAGTCCAGGGCTTAGCCCTGGACGAGTCATCTCTAGTATACCTGCCAGGGCTCCGGGACATGACAGAGGAAGTGAAGGAATGAGTATGAGTGCTGTTCTCACTGCTGGCCGCTTCTCTGGGGAGATGGCGGTAGACACTGAGGAGACTCAAAACTCATCAACACAGAAAATAAAAGGCTGCTGAGAGCTCAACACTACATGAGATATCGATCACACCCTCCAAGGCTCAGAGGACACTGAAGAGGGTCAGAAAGGATGTAAGACCCCATGGTGGGAAGGAGTTCTTTGGGACCCCGTCCTCCCAACATGAATCAACCAGTACATTCATGTCCCTATAGTAGTTACCAATACCCATACAATATCTGCATTGTCTGAGCCCATCAATATTCTGGCACAGAGGGTAGAGAAGGACAAAAGGAATGAGTCAACCAAACAGAGGAAGGACGACCTAGAAAAAGGGGAGTTTTCAGTGGATTGGAGGTAGGAAAGAGGGGATATAAGTGGATAACAGGACAGGATCACAATCAAATTATAGTATGTTCATATAGTAAAGTTCTCAATAAAATGGTGAGAAATTAATATAAATGTGTTGAGAGGTCGGGAGATGACTCAATGGTTAAAAGTGTTTTGGGGCCGGGCGTGGTGGCGCATGCCTTTAATCCCAGCACTCGGGAGGCAGAGGTAGGAGAATCGCCGTGAGTTCGAGGCCACCCTGAGGCTCCATAGTGAATTGCAGGTCAGCCTGGGCTACAGTGAGACCCTACCTCGAAAAACCAAAAAAAGAAGTGTTTGGGGGCTGGAGAGATGGCTTAGCAGTTAAGGTATTTGCCTGCAAAGCCAAAAGATTCCAGTTTAATTCCCTAGGACCCACGTAAGCCAGATGCACAAGGGGGCACATGCATCTGGAATTTGTTTGCAGTGGCTAGAGGCCCTGGTGCACCCATTCTCTCTTTCCCTCCTTCTTCCTCTCTCTCAAATAAATAAATAAATTAGATATATTAAAAAATAAAAAGTGTTTCTTGCACAAGCCTGACAACTAGAGTTCAGATCCCCAGAAGCCGTGGACACCCTGGCAAGCAGCACACAAGCCGCTCCTAGGGCAGCGAGGCTGACCTGCACAGCAGCAAACAGGACAGACCCTGTCTCACACAAGGTGGAAGGTGAGACCTGACCTCTCGAACCCTACACACATGCATCCATACATATCCCACCACACACACCAAGAACCAATAAATAAATGGGCTGAGCTCACTGGTATACTGTTAATGACTTTATTTTTAAATTTTATTTATTTATTTGCGATAGAGAGAGAGAGAGAGCGAGCAAGTGGGTATTCTAGGACCTCCTGCCACTGCAACTCCAGAGGCATGCATCATTTTGTGCATCTGATTGTATGTGGGTACTGGGGAACTGAACCCAGGATGTCAGGCTTTGTAAGCAAGTAAGCCATCTCTCCAGCCCCTATCAATGACTTTTTAAACAAAAGATAGAAGTGGTTAGCTTTTATGCTCCGGGCCTCAGGCCTCTTCGTGGCTGCTGGCAGACAGTCATGGATCAGGCAATGCAGTTTGTTGAGTCAAGTTGGCAGTTTGTAAAGGACTCAAGTCAGGTGGTGAACAGATGCACCGAACAGACAGAAACGAGTCCAGCAGCTTGGCATGGGCACAGCAATAGGATTTGCTACGATGGGATTCACCGGCTTTGTGAGACTGATCCACATCCCCATTAATTACCCCATTGTGGATGGCTGAATACTGTTTGGAAGAGCATTTTATCATGGGAATTAATGAACAAGCAAGGGTTTGAGAAATGTATGAAGTAAAAATTTGCCTCCCTCCCATGATGTTTCTTATTTCTAAATTAATATCGTTTTTCTTTTTTTAATATCATTTTTCAAAAATGTTTTTCCATCACAGATACTTTAAAAAAGATTTAAATGACCACTGTAGAGAAAACAGAATAATTTGAAAGACAGTTTAATGATTTGATAATCACCTATAAGTCCCCTTTCCTACATTTTTTTTAAAATTATTTATTTATTTATTTGAGAGTGACAGACATAGAGAGAAAGACAGATAGAGGGAGAGAGAGAGAATGGGCGCGCCAGGGCTTCCAGCCTCTGCAAACGAACTCCAGACACGTGCGCCCCCTTGTGCATCTGGCTAACGTGGGACCTGGGGAACTGAGCCTCGAACCGGGGTCCTTAGGCTTCACAGGCAAGCGCTTAACTGCTAAGCCATCTCTCCAGGCCCCCTTTCCTACATTTTTGTCAAAGTGTGTATTGCATTTTTTTCCAGAGACACAAAAAAATGTGTTTTGTATGAGGCTCAGGCTGGCCTCATACTCGCTACATAGCCAAGGATGACCTTGAACTCCTGATCCTCCTGCCTCCATCTTCCACGCGCCAGAATGAAAGCATGCACTACCAGCACCTGACTTACAAAAATACTTTTTTAAACAAGTAATATTTATTTATTTACAAGCAGAGAAAGCGACAGAGACACACACACAGAGAGTGAGTGCACCAGAGCCTCTAGCCATTGCAAACGAACTCAAGATGCACACATCACTTTGTGCGTCTGGCTTTACACAGGCTTTGGGGAATGGGTCATTATACTTTGTAAACAAGTGCCTTTAACCGCTGAGCCATCTCTCCAGCCCCCAAAAATGTTTTTTCACTTAAGTCTTCAAACCTTTTCCCTATCAACCAACACAGTACCGTCTAATGACTTGTTTTGTTTTGCGCCTGCCTTAGTCTCCCCAAGAGGTGGGGTTATAGAAACGCGCCCCCACGCCTATAATGGCCTTTAGCGGCTACAGTTCCAGATACGTATATTTAACAACTATATACGACACACCTGATTGCTCTGGGTTAGATGTTTCCATTGTTTCTAATGCTCTCCCCCCCTGGTGGGAATGAACCCAGGGTCTCTGGGACTAGAGGTGATGAGTCAAGCCAGTATTGCTGCTTTCCAATGTTTACTCTTTCCTAAAATGACTGACACTGGCTCCTCGGAAAACATTCCCTCCTGGACCTGCTACCTCGTCTTCCCCTGCAGGGCTCAGGAGGCACACAGACTGATGGGGAAACTGCCCTCAAGATCTCTGGGCTCTGTTTCACTATTTTCTTTGCTTTCTCTAATTATGCAGCTAAAAAAGCTGAGGTATCTCCATCTTTGAAAACAGAAAACATCTCCAGAGCCCCTGACTAGTTCTTGCTATCACTCCTTTTTTTTAAATTTATTTTTATTTATGTATGAGAGAGAGAGAGAGAGAATGGGGACACCAGGGCCTACAGTAACTGCACGCGAACTCCAGATGCATGCACCATCATGTGCTTTTGGCGTCTGTGGGTTCTGGGGAAATGAACCTGGGTCCTTAGGCTTCGCAGGCAAGTCATCTCTCCAGCCCTCACTCCATTTTTTTAAACTTTTTTTTGTATGCGCATATGTGTGGTGTGCATGCACATGTCTGCACAGGATGCACATGAGCATGTGAAGGCCAGAAGTCGCGTGTCTCTTATCTTTCCCCACCTTTTTTCAGGCTGACCTGAAATTCATTATGTAGCCTCAGGGTGGCCTCAAATTTACGGCGATCCTCTGACCTCTGCCTCCTTAGTGTTGGGATTAAAAGTGTGCACCACCACGCCTGGCTTCTCCCCACCTTTTTTTTTTTTTTTTTTTTTTTTTTGGTTTTTCGAGGTAGGGTCTCACTCTAGCCCAGGCTGACCTGGAATTCACTCTGTAGTCTCAGGGTGGCCTCAAACTCACAGCAATCCTACCTCTGCCTCCCAAGTGCTGGGATTAAAGGCGTGAGCCACCACACCCGGCTTCCCCACCTTTTTATATAGAGACAGTGTGTGTCGCTGAACCCACAGCTCACACATTTAGCTAATCTGGCTAGCCATCTTGCCCCAGGAATACCTTGTTTCCACCTCCTAAATGCTGGGACTACAGACAAGCATTTCTATGAGTGCTGAGGGTCTATCTGTCTTTGGAAAACTTGAGGATTGTTTGGGTGTTTTTTATTGTTTTGTTTTGCAGTGCTTGGATTATAGGCGATGCTGGGGATCCAGGCTTCATGCCTGGCAAGCACTACCAAAGGAGCCTTACCCTAGGGCCCTATTGTTTTAATTCTCCTTAGAGCAAACACCTTCAACAAGCTCTCTCTTGATCAAAACCCTGCAATGACCCCTCATTTTCTACAGGCACTTATTGCTGCTCCCTAAATATTATAAACACATTCCTAAGGGTCTGTGTTCTCTATGGCCACGCGTCTGGATCACAATTCCCCACTCCCCCACTTCATTCAGGTTTCTGTTCCAAGGTCACCTCCTCTGAGACCTTGGCTAGCCATCCTATCTAGAATTGCTCACACACCCTGTGGCTTTGCCTGTTTGCTGGGCCACATGCACCACGTGACAGTACCTGACACTATATCTTATATTTATTTAGTCTGTTCCCCACTTAGATTAAAACAAATCATGGACATGTTCTTATTCACTGAACAGTGTCTGGCATGGAGCAGACACCTCATCAGTGTGTTCCAGGTGAACCCTGACGTCCTGGGGCTCACATCTTTGTGCATCTGTCTACTAACTGCTAGTCAACCACATTTTTCTACTCTAAAATCAAGAGTCAGACATGAAACCAAATGTATTACAAAATGTTCCCAGCAGTATGAAAGAAAATAGACATCTATGCATACACCACTCAGCTTAAGGAATGAATGGGACATTAAAAATATAGTTGAAGGGCTGGAGGGATGGCTTAGCAGTTAAGGCATTTGCCTGCAAAACCCAAGGACCCCGGTGTGATTCCCCAGGACCTACATTAGCCAGATGTACAAGGGGGCACATGCGTCTGGAGTTCGTTTGCAGTGGCTGGAGACCCTGGCGTGCCCAGTTCTCTCACACTCTCTCCCTCTTTCTCTGTCAAATAAATAAATTTAAACACACACACACACTTTCACACATATAGTTGAAGGGCTGCAGAGATGGCTCATGGGTAAATGACTTGCCGTCCAATCACAAAGAGTTGACTTCAATGCCAGTGCTCATGCACACGACAGGCATGGCCATACATCGTAATGCCAGCACTGGGAGGGCAGAGACAAAAGGGTCCCTAGAGCTCACTGGCTAGCCACTCTACCCTGATTGTTGAGCTCCAGGCAACAAGGGGTGTCACTTCAGAAAGAGGTGAATGGTGTTCCTGAGGGTAACACCCAAGGCTGTCCTGGCTCCCACCTGCATGCACAGGAATACACAAACACACACCCAGAAACACATTCAATATATATACACATGTGTATATAGACTGCAGCTCAGTGAGAGAAGGCTTCCAGAGCACACTCAAGGCTCTGAGTTTGATCCCCAGCAACACACACCAAAAATTAAAAAGCTAAAAAAAAACCTGCAGGTGTGGTGGTACATGTTTGTAATCCCAGCACTCATGAGACAGAGACAGGAGGATCACAAGTCTCAGGTCAGCCTGCATTACATAGTGGAAGCATATATCACACACACACGCACACAAAGATTACACACTCATAGCTAGCTCTATGAGTAACCAGTCCACTTCGGTAATATATGTTTGGACAAAAATCTAGACAAGAAAAAGGTATTCATTTGTTGTGTGTGTGTGTGTGTGGACGTAAGTGGTATGTATATGTGTGTGTACATAATGGCCAGATGTTGAGGTTGGATGTATTCCTTGGTTGTTTCCACTTTAGTTTTTGAGCCGAGGTCTCTGAACCTGGAGCTCACTGATTTGGCTAGCCTAGCTGGCCAGCAAACTCCAGGGATCCTCCTGTCTCCCCCTTACTAAAGGTGGGATTACATGCACATGCTGTCACAATTGGTGTTTTCTTTTTTAATTAAAGTAGTTTATTTGAGAGAGTGAAGGAGAGAGAGAATGGGTACAACAAGGCCTCCTGCCACTGCAAACAAACTCTAGATGCATGTGTCACTTTGTGTATCTGGCCTTATGTGGGAACTGGGGAACTAGCAAGTCCCCCCACTTTTTTTTTGAGGTAGGGTTTCACTCTAACCCAGGCTGACCTGGAATTCACTATGGAGTCTCAGGGTGGTCTCGAACTCACGGCGATCCTCCTACCTCTGCCTGGCACAAGCAAGTCCCTTTAACCATTGAGCCATCTCTCTAGCCCACAGTGGCTTTTATGTGGACGCTGAGATCTGAATTCAGATTCTTCTATTTACATGGCAAGTACTTTACTGACTGAGCTATTGTGCCAGCCCTTAATTTTTTTTTCATTTTTATTTTTATTTATTTATTTGAGAGCAACAGACAGAGAGAGAAAGAGGCAGATAGAGAGAGAGAGAGAGAATGGGCGCGCCAGGGCCTCCAGCCACTGCAAACGAACTCCAGATGCGTGTGCCCCCTTGTGCATCTGGCTAACATGGGACCTGGGGAATCGAGCCTTGAACCATGATCCTTAGGCTTCACAGGCAAGTGCTTAACCACTAAGCCATCTCTCCAGCCCCTTAATTTGTTTTTAAAAATATATTCTTAATTATTTATTTGAGAGAGACAGAGTGAGTGTGGGTGCTCCAGGGCCTCCTACCACTGCAAAGGAACTCCAGCCACACGTGCCACTTTGTGTGCCTGGCTCTATGTGGGTACTGGGGAATCAAGCCCAGGCAGTCAGACTCTACAAGCAAACACCTTTAACAGCTGAGCCATCTCTCCAGCCCCTATTTTTTTTTTAAACAAGAAACTATGCATCTAAGTAAAAACAAAACAAAACAAAACAAAACAAAACAGAAAACAAGAATCCCAAAGTTGTACTGAGCTTGGGGTTTCTGGAAAAAGAAAACAGTAGCAGAGACCCATCACCTTGGGAAGAGACAGCATCAGAGACCCCCAAGAAGAGGAGTCTGCCCACAGGGTAAGGTGACGTTGAGACTTGGGTATTTGTCTGTCCTTGTTGGACAGCTGACTATAGATTTTTTTACAGTGAGGGCGTCTGTGGAGCTGGCCTCAGCTTGCATGGCAGCACACGTGAGCAGTGCTAAGCAAATGCTGCAATGACAGGGGACTGAGAAAGAGGCCTATAGCTCAAAAGTGCAGGTAAGTGGGAAGTCTCACTTAGATATATATTTTTTAATATTGTTTTATATTTTTTTTTGTTTATTTATTTGAGAGCAACAGACAGAGAGAGAAAGAGGCAGAGAGAGAGAGGGAATGGGCGCGCCAGAGCCTCCAGCCACTGCAAACGAACTCCAGACGTGTGCGCCCCCTTGTGCATCTGGCTAACGTGGGACCTGGGGAACCGAGCCTCGAACCGGGGTCCTTAGGCTTCACAGGCAAGTGCTTAACCGCTAAGCCATCTCTCCAGCCCAATGTTTTAATTTTTTAAAGTTTTATTTATGAGAGAGAGAGACACACACACACACAGAGAATGGGTGCGCCAGGGCCTCTAGCCACTGCAAACAAACTCCAGAAGCATGTCCCCCCCCCCCCCCCCCCCCCCCCCCGGTGCATCTGGCTTACATGGGTCCTGGGAAATCAAACCAGGGTCCTTTGGCTTTGTAGGCAAACACCTTCACTGCTAAGCTATCCCTCCAGCCCTATATTTGTTTTTATTAAACAAGGTCTCACTCTAGTCCAGGCTGACCTGGAACTTACTATGTAGCCCAGGCTGCCCTCAAATTCATCGTGAACCTCCTATCTCAACCTCCTGAGTGCTAGGATTAAAGGTGTGAACCATCACGCCCAATTTTTATTTATTTATTTATTTATTTATTTACTTATTTTATTTGAGAGACAGAGAAAAAGAAGCAGAGAGAGAGAGAGAGAGAGAGAGAATGGGCGTGCCAGGGCTTCCAGCCGCTGCAAACGAACTCCAGACACGTGCGCCCCCTTGTGCATCTGGCTAACGTGGAACCTGGGGAATCGAGCCTCGAACCGGGGTCCTTAGGCTTCACAGGCAAGCGCTTAACCGCTAAGCCATCTCTCCAGCCCGACATAAGTCTTGATGTACCCAAAGCAGGGGCATCTTTAAAGATACAACGAGGTTGTGAGGAAGAGAATAGCGGGCGCCAAGCTGTAGGACCTGAACCTTGAACCCCTGACCTTTTAGCAATTCACCTCATAAAGGGATACTTTTCTCCTCCCTTGCTCATATGCTAGACATGGCTCTGGGTATGGGACCATGGTATCATTGAGTTTCCGATAGTATTTATAGGAAGTTTTCAATCAGTTTAAATAATTATTAACTATGAGAGCAGGCCAAGTTCTATTGATGCAACACAGTAAGATGAAGTCTGGGTAGAGTCTGCAGAACCCTGCCTCCTCCAAAGTATGTGAGACTGGTTCAAACAGTAAAATATAAAAAAGAGCCACAAAAGCCGGGCGTGGTGGCGCACGCCTTTAGTCCCAGCACTCGGGAGGCAGAGGTAGGAGAATTGCCGTGAGTTCGAGGCTACCCTGAGACTATAGAGTGAATTCCAGGACAGCCTGAGCTAGGGTGAGACCCTACCTCAAAAAAGAGTCACAAATTTGGATAATCCCATTTCTGTAGGGGTTTAGCCCAGTAAGACAAGCTTCAGCAGAGTTAGTAGGTCCAAACTTTACAGAAGGATTAAAATAGAAATAAAATAGAAATAAATCTGTAATCTCTGACTGAATAAACAGCAGTGTCTGTTTTATAAATACCCAGATATGGTAATCATATACAGCCATTGTGCTCATTTACATGTGCTCTGGGTTAGTGTGTGTCGTGTGAAAGCATGCAGGTAAGTGTGGGCGTGTGTGCATGCATGTGGGGGTCAGAGGTCAACATCAGGTACCTTCAATTGCCACCCACAGCTACCTTATCTTTTAAAATATTTTATTTATCTTTTTGTGTGTGTGAGAGAGAAAGAAGCAAATAGAGAGACAGAGAGAGAGAGAAAATGAGTGCACCAGAGCATCTGGCCACTGCAAACAAATTATAGACACATGCACCATCTTGTACATCTGGCTTATGTGGGTACTGGGGAATTGAACCTGGGTCCCTAGGTTTTGCAGATAAGCACCTTAACAGCTACGCCATCTCTCTAGCTCCACCTTATTTTTCTGAGACAGGTTTTCTCGTTGAACCTGAAGCTTGCTGATCTGGCTAGTCTGGCTCCTCCTGTGTCTGCCTCCCATGCACTATAATTACAGACGTATGCTTCTACGCCTGGCTTTTCACACGGGCGCTTGGGATCTGAACTTCATGCTTGTTTTACAAGTACTCTACCACTTGATCCATCTCCCCACCCCCAATGTTTAAAAATTTTACGAGACTATTTGATTCATTAAAGTTACACATTTCACTTACTTTAGGAATTCAGGTTATTATTCTAGTAATGGGCTTCATTATGGTATTTTCATACATATGTGTCATTATCCTATGTTCTCATTCATACTTATTAGAAGTTGAAAGAGCTTGAAGATATCAGATATTAAGTTTCTAAGTACAGTTGTTTAAACATTTCCAACTATAAGCATGTTTCTAAGTAGTATGTAATGAAGAGAGATGAATCTGTCAAATTTATTAGCACTGGAGCAAAGAGCAAGTCACAATGTTTTTTTTTTTTTTTTTTTTTTTTTGGTTCTTCGAGGTATAGTCTTGCTCTAGCCCAGGCTGACCTGAAATTCACTATGTAGTCTCAGGGCAGCCTCGAACTCACAGCATTCCTTCTATCTTGGCCTCCTGAGTGCTGGGATTAAAGGTGCGTGCCACCACGCCCAGCTGTATTTTTAGTATTAACCCACAAATCAGTTTAATTTTCCAGTGGGTTTTGAAGTTGTACTCAACACTTAACGAAAAGGAAGCTTTTAAAGATGATGTCCACCAAACCACATCGCACATCCCAGGGAAGGAAAGACGGACGCAGATCCTAAGGAGAGAACCAGCCCATCACGCCTCACCAGGGCCCCAGCTGAAACTAAGAGTAATTGGGGAAAAGAGCAAGAGTGCTACTTTCTTGGTGAAGGCGATAGACACAGAGAACACTCAACGCCTACCAAACCAGATATCTAGAGACACAGAGGCTCCCAAGACCTCATCACTGAAGCAGACCTAAAATGAACCCACCATGGCTCTGGGAAACTTGCGGAAGAGGGGGCGGAAAGAATGTCAGAGCCACACGTTGGGTCATTACGCACAGAGACAGTGCCTCTTCCCCATAACTGACGGCTAACCCCACAATGCGCGACCCATATTCCCCAACGAGGAGGGTCCCTGTGGAGGGAGGGCAGGGAAGAGGCTAACGATGGCATCAACATGACTATATACACACTGTGTGCATAACTAATAAAAAAAACTCAAAAAAAAAAGAAAAGGAAGCTTTTAAGATCATAATTTCAATGAGCTAAGCTCTGAATGACTCAAAGCATGAATGATGCCAAGGCTGTTTAGCACAGCGGACCCAGAAAGGCTAGATTTAAATTGACTACTAGACCTTAGGCAAGCTCCATGAATTTTCGTCCTGCTGTTAAGTCAGTTTTTCTGTGTGACAAATACCTGAGAGAAATAATTTAAGGGACGGAAGATCTGTTTTGGCTTCAGGTTTCAGACCATGCTTGGCTGGCCCTATCCACATGAGCCTGTGTGAGGCGCAGCGTCATGGCAGACAGGGTGCCATGGGGTAAAACCCCACACTGCATGACAGCTGGGAAGCACAGACAGACACGAAGGGGTCAAGACCAGCCGTGTCCTTCAAAGGCATGCCCTCCGTTACCCACTTTCTCTAGCTCAGCTCTACCCACCCAAAACAGTGTCACCAACTAGGGACCAAGCTTTCAGTACCTAGGCCTTTGGGGGACACTTAGTATCTGTACCAAAGTCCTTGGGAAAATTGAGTTAATATCTAAAAAGCACTAAGACCAGTTACAGAGCAAATTATACATGCTCTCTGGATGTCAGCCACACTGATCATTGTTAATGTCATTAGTGACTGATGTCATCTGTCAAGGTTACAAACACCATGAAGACAAGGAAGTCACCTTACCGTCCCTACATTCCCAACACTTAGCACACCTCCTGGTACATGACGGGTACATACTTGCTTGGTTTAGTAGAGCAATCTAAAATTCCAGCTAGTAGGTTACAGGTTTCAAATTGCAATGCACAAAGAGAATAAACAAGACCACTGACAGGGGCAAAGATAAATAGGCCAATGAAGAAAAAAAGGGGGGAGGCCCCAAGATTTTATACTCAGAACTGTTTCTTAGAATGGGCTTTCACTTACTGTTTTCACAGAACAGATTGCATTAGGGGAATTTCTGTTGCTTTCAATAGTAGCGGTTGATCTAATCTTGACCCTGGGTCTAGAATTACACAAATTGAAGATAGAATTTGAGATGACTCTCAATACATCTAATCTGGCATAGTTTACGCTATAATTAATTGCTTGAACTTTTTCCAACCACCAAGACTAATTTGTGGACTCAGGTACAACACAGCCTTAACTCGCTGAATACAGGCGTCTTTTTGACTTTCCACTGCTCGCGCAATTTCCCAGCAGCTTAGTCCCATCTGGCTGGGTTCATTACCGGTCCTCCAGGTGGAAACTTCTCCAGATAGGTTGTTCCATTCACAGCCATTTAGAAAGTACTGCTTGCGTCAGGCTCTGCTTTCTGGTTAGAAAAAGGGGTTGTTACTTCAAACCCCATTTTTTCTTGCGTCCTGTTGTCACAGCTCACCGAGTGCGCCCGGTGCATGACTAATGACCTTTCAAAGGAAAGTGCTTCACCAGGCCCACCTCGCCGGCCAGTTTACCTGGCCTTCTGAGTATAGATCAAGTCCGTGCGGGCTCCAGGCCGCCAAAGGTTGCTGTCACAGTAAGAGTGCGCTCTTACTGAGGGTGGGGTGCACTCATGTAATCCTTCCAATGACCCCATCCCCCAAAGATATCATTCATATTAGTCTGTAACTCACAAATACTGAAATTTTAAAAGGTAACTAACACTCCTTGGGTTACAAGCCTTCCTTCCTTCAAAGGACTCTAATAGATTAGTCAAAACAGGTTTTTTTTTTTTCATATTCCATATGGCCCTATAAACTACTATCCTCAATTTATAAATCTTATTTAACCAAGAGGTATAGTTAAGTGGTCGGACTCATCTCATTTCCTTAGAAGTACATGCTCAACCATATTTATTGCTGCTCAATTTCTAATAGCTGGGAAATGGAACCAGCCTAAATGTCCCTCAACTGATGAGTGGATAATGAAGATGTGGCACATTTATACAATGGAGTTCTACTCAGCGGTAAAGAAAAATGAAGTTAGTTAAGTAGTCGGCCTTACATGCATGATGTCCCAGGTTCAGTTCCCAGCAAAATACAATTGCACACAAAATACTCAAAAGAATACTCAAAGATAATATGGCTAAAAGGTAAACAATAAAAATTCAGCTCTGTTAGATTTCAAATCCATACTGTTACTCATTTTGCTATGTCAGGTATATAATTTAATGAGGCTTTCCATTAGAATTCCCTTTCCATTCTCAGCTAATAAAAGAAAAATCTGTGCTGGGCATGGTGGTACATGTCTTTAATCCCAGCACTGAGGAGGCTAAGGTACAAGGATCACTGAGAGTTCAAGGCCAGCCTGGGGTCAGAGTGAGTTCCAGGTCAGCCTGGGCTAGAGTGAGACCCTCCCTCAAAACAAAAAAAATCTGCCTGGAAGTTTCTTTTCATGTCATGTTGTACTTTCTGTTTTACTTTTAAAGAAAGGTGAGGAGAAGTAAGAGAAGGGGGGGGGGGGGGAAGCTATGCCAAACCTCCTCTCCAAAGGGCTTTATGCTCATGCCAAAATCACAAGGAACTATGATTATGTATTGAATCTTTTCTAGAATGTGCTCCAGTGCTTACAAATCTTAGTGAATTATTTAGCTTGCAGGTAAATACTTACGGCCTTTCCCCCTCCCACAAGATTTTTTAAAAAAATACATGTGTAATGTCTTTTCTCTTAAAACTCAAGTCCAATAGGTTACTCTGTTATATGTGCTCTGCCAAGCTCAGGTGTTGTTTTTGTTTTTTCTCTTAAAATTTTACATTGTAGTCAAATTTAGACACCAGTAAGTTTCAGCTATAAACTTGTCTTGTAAACTTATAAAAGGAGTGGTACAATTAAAGGATTATGAAAATCTTATAAATATTTTAAGGTCAGTAAGCCCTTTTACATCTATATTTATAAATGATGCTCATTATGTATATATATTTGAGAAGTCTATGCTGCTGAGGCTAAGAACAAACTCCTAAGCTCAAGTGGCCCCATACCTCAGTTTTCCGAGAAGCTGGGACTAAAACTGTGTTCTCTCATGCCAGGCTGTTGGCTTAGTTTTGATTGATCAACTTGTGCTCATCTCTTAGACCCTTGTTTTGTAGTTCTTAGTGGTGGGTATTTGTTGTTTATTTTTTAAAGTAAATCTGGATTTTAGGACACAAACTTGGGCTGGGGAGATGGCTCAGCAGTGAAAGGCACTTGCTTGCAAAGCCTACCAGACTGGGTTCAATTCCCCAGAACCCACGTAAAGTTAGATGCACAAAGTGGCGCCTGCATCTGGAGTTTGTCTACAGCAGCAAGAGGACTTGGCACACCCATGGTGTTTGCCACTCTCTCCTGTGCTTGGCATGGTAGCACATGCCTTTTAATCTCAGCACTCAGGAGGCAGAGGTTGAAGGATTGCTGTGAGTTCAAGGCCACCCTGAGACTACATGGTGAATTCCAGGCCAGCCTGGACTAGAGCAAGACTCTACCTTGAAAAACAAAAACAAACAAACAAACAAAAAACCCACAAACATCAAAGAACATTCATATATCCATAAATTATTAGACCCTCAAGTTCACTATTAAAACATTTCTAAGTAGAAACTGTATTAATACTTCTAATCTGAAATGTATACTACACATTTTCATCTTACAAGTACCAAAAAAGTATTAAGTACCAAATTTACAGATTAAGTGATATGAAGTGGAGCCCCAGTCATGCCCTAATTAGAAACTTGTATCTCCAAATTCAGAAGTAACTGGGATGAATTTATTTTACCAAGCAAATCACTTTTCGAGATTTATCTATGAATCACAAAAATAAATCTACCACAAGCCTGTTTGAAATTTAAAATAGAAGATTCATTTCAGAATTTGACATATATTATTATCAACTTCTTCCCAGAAAGGGTACAAGACCAGGCATAATTTTTTTCTAACTTCAACACTAGATTCTATCAATCTGCACATTTAATGAGGTGTATAAAAACTGAAGCATTGTTTTACTGCCTTGTCTCCTATTACTATGGAGATTTAATGGTTTCCTGTTAATTGACTACAAGTATTTATCATTTTGTTTATTTAGCCTGTATCTTTAATGATGTGTTATGCTTTCAATTTTTTTTTTCATTTACCATATCCTTGTAAAATAAGGATCTGAGGCTGTCATTTAATTTGAAAATATTTGCCCCAATGTGCAGTTGCCTTTTAACATGGTTTATGGGTTGTGGCCAACTCTGTCAATCTTTTCCTTCATGAATTATAGATTTGTTTTTGTATTCTCCCCAATTGAGATTGCAACATACTTTACAACTAATCCATCAGGATTTCATTCCAGAATAAGCTGTGGCCACTTGCTTCTTTTGAATAGTCTATATACCCCTAAATCCTTCTTTTGGGTACATGCGTGCCATGACACACGTGGAGATCAGAGAACCGTGTTAGGTATTGGTCCTTGCCTTCCTCTTGGGCTTTGAGATGGGGTCTGTCTTGCTCACAAGTCTCCTGTCTGCTGCATGCTTTCTGGGATCACAGGTGCTGGAATGATGTATCTGGCTTTCTGCATATTCTGGAGTTATCAGGTTACACTGCAAGCACTTCACCCTCTGAGCCATCTCCCCAGTCCATGCCCCTAACTTCTAAAAGCCTAAGACATGCTGATCACATAGCTAGCAAGTCAGTCAATATTTCACGATGTTATGAAACTTAGATATATTTTATTCTTTTGTCATTTGTCTTTTCAAAGTGGAATACCTACACATTAGTCCAAGTCATCCTCTGGACTGCTGGAACTATCTTTTTTCAACTCAACTATTTTTTTTCCATATTACTGCATCCCAGTTCCCAGCTTTTCAGATTAGCAATGTGAAATTTGAACACATGCTAGGAGGAGGGTCTCTGTTAGGCTTTCGATCCTTCACAATACCCACTGCTTCATCCACCGAACCACGTGTGTGGTTCACAATAAACCTTAGTTCTTATTCCTTGGACAAAAGGATATGCTTCCTTCACCTCGATCCTCAATGGATTGTGTTGGTTAAGTCTGATCACTCATGCAGACACCTAAGAAATTCTATGACTGGAGAGATGGATCAGCAGTTAAAGATGCACTTGCATGCAAAGCCTGATCCCAGGTTTGATACCCTGGTACCCATATAAAGCCAGATGCCCAAAGTAGTACAGACACCTGGAGTTTATTTGCAGTGGCAGAAGGTCCTACATGCCCACTGTCTCTTACTCTCTCACTCTCCCTAACTCTCAAATAAATAAATAACAACAAAAAAGAAATTCTTACATGATTATCAATAATATCTAAAAATTTTTAATAAAATCTCATACATTGATTATCCTAACTTTATTGGAGGGAAATTTAACCAAATCTACTAAAGTCACTGTTATATTTTGGATCTGGAATATTCTACAAAGGCCCATATGTGAGAGGCATGACCACTTGATTGGCATTATCTGGAAGTAATAGAACTTTAAAAAGTGAAGTCAGGGTAGAGGACTTGTCTAGCATGCCCTGGAATCCATCCCTAGTACCTGGTAAAAAAATAAAAGAAGGGCTGAAGAGATGGCTCAGTGGTGAAGGCACTTTCCTGCAAAGCCAAAGGACCAAGGTTTGATTCCCCAGGACCCATGTAAGCCAGATGCACAAGGTGGTGCATGTGTCTGGAGTTGGTTTGCAGTGGTTGGAGGCCAGGGTATGCCCATTTTCTCTCTCTCTCTCTCCATATATATATATCTGCCTCTTTCTCTTTCTCAAATAAAGTTAAATTAATTTTGTTAAATAAAACACAAATCTGAGATCTACTAGGAGCCTTCTGAGTCACTAGGGGCCTGCCATCAAGGGGATTATGGGGACTCTTGTCTTTCCTTTTCTCTTCTGCTTCCCAGCCATGAAGTGAACAGCTTTGCTCCATCATATACTTCTGCCATGCAGATCCAACTTCCTGAACTGAAAGCTCCAAAGCTGTGAGCCAAAGTAAACATTTCTGCTTTGTAAGTTGATTATCTCAGGCATTTTGTTATAGCTACACAACGGCTAGCAGAATTGCAAATGCCAGATAGCCCTTGATTGAGCAATTCTATGTCTAAGAATTGATTCAACAGTTAAACGTTCACAAGGATGGAATAATCTTTGAACAAGGATATTCCTTACACTGTTAGTAATGTAAATAGTTTAAAAATGATGTGAATATCACCCAGCCAGACTGGTTAAATTGATGATACATCCATATAATACATGCATGCAGCCACAATAAAGAATGAAGATGAAATTGGTTGTTTTATATGCCAGTAAGAAACTATCTCTAAGACATTTGGGAGAGGGGTGGCCAGGTGGAGACATGTGTAGATTCTATGACACATGGAGGTGGGAAGGCATGGGGGAGGAGAACAAGTATAATGGCATATATAAGAAAATGCCATAATGAAACCTATTCCTTTGTATGCTGATTTAAAATACTAATTTTAAAGTAACCTAGCATAAAAAAGAGTGAAACAGTAACTGTGTATGAAATTTGTATGTCTGGAAGGACTTAAAGCAATTAGTAACCTTGGTTTCCTCCAAGGAGAAGGCACTAATAGTACAGGGAAGAATTTTCACTATAAATCTCTTTGTACTCTACAAGTTTTGTAAGCCAGGCACAGTGGCTCACACTTATCATCTCAACAATTGGAAGGCAGAGGTGGGAGGGTCACTGTGAGTTTCAGGCCAGCCTGGGGCTATAAAATTTGCTTCAGGTCATCCTGGGCTAGAGACAGACCCTATATTAAAAAAAAAAAAAAAATGGACTGGAGAGATTGCTTAGTAGTCAAGGCACTTGCCTGAGAAGCCTAAGGACCCAGGTCCAATTCCTCAGAACCCATGTAAGTCAAATGCACATAGTGGTGCATGCGTCTGGAATATTTGTAGTGATTGGATGCCCTGGCACACCCATTCTCTCTCTCTCTCTCTGTTTCTCTTTCATAAATAAATAAAATTAAAAATAGCTGCACTTTGCTAGGAGCCATAGAATGCTTTTACTGGGCAGAGATGAGGTACCACTCTTGGACACACACCTTTCCTAAGTTTGTGTAAATATTTACTAAGTCTCTGCCAAGTGTCAGGCACTGGAGTGGATATTAGAAATTGAAAGACAGGGGCTAGAGAGACAGCTTAATGGTGAAGGCACTTGCCTGCAAAGCCAAGGGACCCAGGTTTGATTTCCCAGGAACCACGTAAGCCAGATGCACAAGGTGGCGCATGAATCTGGAGTTTGTTTGCAGTGGCTAGAGGACCTGACATGGCCATTCTCTTCCTGCCTCTCACTCTCTCTCAAATAAATAAACAAATGAATAAATAAGAAATTAAACAAGAGGGAGGGAATTACCATGGGATATTTTTTTATAATCATGGAAAATGTTAATTAAAAAAAAAGAAATTAAACAAGAGCTGGGCATGGTGGCACATGCCTTTAATCCCAGCATTCAGAAGGCAGAGGTAGGAGGATCACCATGAGTTCAAGGCCACCCCAAGACTATAAAGTAGATTCCAGGTCAGCCTTGACTAGAGTGAGACCCCACCTAGAAAATAAAAAAAGTGTCCCGCTAACTATTTTTCCAAATGAAAGTATAATCATGAGTTTGCATCCTTGAATAGGCTCATGGTTGTTTGAACATTGTACAATGTACTTACACAAACTGGGGTGACAGAGAGCAGTCACCCCCATGGCCTCCATAAAGTCAAGAGACATGGTAAGCATAAGATGAACGACACCACTGCAGGAGTAACCCTATTTCACAGGTAAATTTCTGTAAGACAGAATATACTCTAATGACTAAAGAGTATAGTAAGCCGGGCGTGGTGGCGCACGCCTTTAATCCCAGCACTTGGGAGGCAGAGGTAGGAGGATCGCCGTGAGTTTGAGGCCACCCTGAAACTACATAGTGAATTCCAGATCAGCCTGTGCTAGAGTGACACCCTACTTCAAAAAAACCAAAAAGAAAAAGAAAAAAAAAAAGTTTTATCGCCAGGCGTGGTGGCGCATGCCTTTAATCCCAGCACTCAGGAGGCAGAGGTAGGAGGATCACCGTGAGTTCGAGGTCACCCTGAGACTACAGAGTGAATTCCAGGTCAGCCTGAGTGAGAGTAAAACTCTACCTCGAAAACCAAAAAAATAAAGAGTACAGCAAATCCATTAACCAGTAACGTAGTCTTGTGTCATTGTCAAGTGGATTACATAATTAGATGTGCCCAGCAGTCAGCTCAGTCACACCACTGTGTCCACAAAGACGAGAGAGCGACACACAAGTGGCAGAAGGGAATGGAGTCTCCTGCACAAGACTGTCACTATTTCCTCATGAACGGGGGAGGGTCCAGGAGACCCCACACTTCCCAGAGGAGTTAGTGGCAACTGAAGACAGCTGGTAAAGGGCTGATGTCCTTCAGTGGTGAGGCCGCTGGTGGGTTATTCAGTCTTCACTAAAAAACCTCCCACACATTTTTATTTGGGGGTCACACAAGTGACCCTAACTTAACTCAATAGGTCAAAACAAAACAAAACACCAAAAACCAGGAATGAAAATAGAATGAGGATGAAGTGAAAAAAAGAAAGGTTTTAGTAGGAGGAGGCAAGAGAGGGTAATTGGGGGCTGGAGAGATGGCTTAGCAGTTAAGTGCTTGCCTGTGAAGCCTAAGGACCCTGGTTCGAGGCTCGGTTCCCCAGGACCCACGTTAGCCAGATGCACAAGGGGGCGCATGCATCTGGAGTTCGTTTGCAGAGGCTGGAAGCCCTGGCGCGCCCATTCTCTCTCTCTCCCTCTATCTGTCTTTCTCTCTGTGTCTGTCGCTCTCAAATAAATAAATAAATAAATAATTTTTTTTTTTTTTTAAAAAAAGAGGGTAATTGGGGGAGTGGGATAAAAATGCATTGCAAGCCGGGCGTGGTGGCACACGCCTTTAATCCCAGCACTCGGGAGGCAGAGGTAGGAGGATTGCCGTGAGTTCGAGGCCACCCTGAGACTCCATAGTGAATTCCAGGTCAGCCTGGGCTAGAGTGAGACCCTACCTTGAAAAACAACAACAACAACAACAAAAAAAAAATGCATTGTAGGGGCTGGAGACATGGCTTGTGGTCAGGTCAAGGCATTTGTTTACCTGTGAAGACTAAGGATCTGAGCTTGACTTCCCAGGACCCACTTAAGGCAAATGCACAAGGTGGTACATGCATCTGGAGTATTTGCAGTGGCTAGAGGCCATGGTGCATTCATTCTCTCCCTCTCTCTCAAATTAATAAACAAAATATTTTAAAAATAAAAGCCGCATTGTGTACATACACAAAAGTGTCAATGAATAAATGATTAAAAGTTTTTAAAGACAGAAAAATATAAAACATAAGAAAAATGAAAACTATGTTTAATCCCACTACCAAGAGACAATAACATTTAAGAGTTGATCTTTTGAAATCTTTTAGTTTTGCCTGTATCATTTAAAAACCAAAATTGGGGGTTAAAAAAAAATAAATAAATAAATAAAAAAATAAAAACCAAAATTGGGAGGATCATATAAATACCCATTTATAATACACATGTACTTGTGGAAGAATATAGGAACGCTGTTCTACTTTTCAAATTTTATTTATTTATTTTAGGGAGACAGAGAGAGAATGAGTATGGGTGCGCCACAGCCTCCTGCCACCACAAACCAACTCCAGATGCATGTGCCTCCCTGTGCATCTGGATTTACGTGGGTACTGAGGAATCGAACCCAGGCCATCAGGCTTTTCAAGCAAGCAGCTTTAATCACTGAGCCAACTCTCCAGCCCACACGCTGTCTTATTAAATTCGGCAGTGAACGTTTAAAATTTTGCTTTGAATCAAGGTAATCTACACTTCACTTTATCTCTTCAACATGTTCTAACTTCTTTTTTAAAAAAATTAAAAAAAATAAAAACACCTCAGTTCCAGCTGGGCGTGGTGGTGCATGCCTTTAATCCCAGCATTTGGGAGGCAGAGTTAGGAGGATCGCCATGAGTTCGAGGCCACCCTGAGACAACATAGTGAATTCCAGGTCAGTCTGGGCTAGAGTGAGACTCTACCTCGAAAAACAAAAACAACAGCAACAACAAAATTCAGTTCCACATTTTATGAATATATTTTTTAAATGCATTTAATTTATTTACTTGCAAGGAGAGAGAGAGCGAGAAGGGGTGCACGCCAGCGCCTCCTGACACTGCAAACCAACTCTAGATGGATGTGGCACTCTGGGCATCTGGCTTTGTATTTGAGTACTAGGGAATTGAACCTGGGATTTCAGGCTTTTCAAGCAAGCTCCTTAACCTCCCAGCCATCTCTCCAGCCCTGTTATGACTTCTTTTAAGTTTCTTTTTTCACTTTGATAAGCAGCGCTGCAACAAACACTCAGGTAGCCATAATGTAAAGCTGCCCAGTTTCATCATTAAACAATTGTTATTGTTTACTGACCAGGTCTTATGTGTCCCAGGTTGGTCTTGAACTCACTATGTAGCCAGCGATGACCTTGAACTTCTGATCCTACTGCCTCTACCTCCCAGGTACACACCATCATGCCCAGTTCGATGTGGTGCTGGGGACTGGATCCAGGGCTCCATGAATGCTAGGTAAGCACTCTACCTACTGAGTTACATTCAGCCCACTATGTCTATTGTTTTTGTTTTTGTTTTTTTTTTTTTACTTTTTTGAGAGACAGAGAAAGAGTCTCCCCTGTGTAGCTCGGTCTGGACTTGAATTTGCAATCCTTGGGTCTCAGCCTCCTAAGTAGCTGGCATTTCAGGTGTGCGGCACCACACCCAGCTTAAAGACAGCTTTGAGAACTGATTTAAAAAGACACCCTTGGACCTTCATACTTTCTTTTGAGCATTTTTTCCAAAATTAAACTCTAGTGAAAGATTTGTTCTCCTTAAGTACAATATAGAAAAACGATATTTATTTACACATACATATTTGAATAATTTTGCTCAAGACTGAAAAGATTTACCAAAATTAAAGTATTTGAGTACATTTACATGTTCATAAACTAATAACTTGTTCATTTTTATTTATTTATTTGAGAGTGACAGAGACAGAGAGAAAGGAACAGCGTGCCAGGGCTTCCAGCCACTGCAAACGAACTCCAGATGCATGTGCCCCCTTGTGCATCTGGCTAATGTGGGTCCTGGGGAATCGAGCCTCAAACCGGGGTCCTTTAGGCTTCACAGGCAAGTGCTTAACCACTAAGCCATCTCTCCAGCCCCCATAAACTAATAACTTTGACAATCTGTCCAGAAAAAAAAACAAACTAATATAAATCCTAAGTATGGTCCTGATCTAAGGTATAACAAGCTTATGAATACTACAGTCTATACAGAAACTTCTAATGAACCATATAGTTTCCATAATTCAATTAAAAAAATTACTGAATAGTCATTGAGAACACCTACTTTGTCCTTCAGAAATATATGTAAATTGTGCCCTCAGGATAGCTTTATTTTAAACATCATGTCTAAAATCTAATTAGTGAGCAACATTTTCCCAGCAAAGGCCTTTTCTGCATGTGTATGTGTGCGTGCATGTGTGAGTTCACAGGTGCACATCTGTGTGTGTGCTTTTGCGCAGGGCGGCCAGTGGTGACATTAAGTGTGTTCACCGTCCACCTTAATTTTTTTTCATTACTTTTTGAGGCAAACTCAACAGACTTGCCTTCTTCTTTTTTTTTAAGGCATGAGAGCAAAAGAGAGAGAGAGAGAATTTGCATACCGGGGACCCAGCCATTGCAAATCAAACTTTCAACGTGTGCGTCCCCTTGTGTGCACGTGCAACCTTGTGCGTTTGTGTCGCTGTGCATCTGGCTCAAGTGGTGACCTGGTGTCCTTAGGCTTCGCAGGCAAGCGCCTTAACTGCTAAGCCATCTCTCCGGCCCCACCTTGTTCTTTGTGATGGGGTTTCTTGCCGAAGTGAAACTTCACCAGTGTTGACAAAGTGGCAGATGTCTTTAATGGGGAGTACCTTACTCCTACCTCCTGAGGTACTAGGCCACACCCCCAGGCCCTACGTACTTTTGAAAAAATATTTTTATTTTTATTTATTTACTATGAGAGAGAGGAAGAGAGAGAACACACCAGGGACCCCAACACTGCAAATCAACTTGATGCATACGTCATCTGGCATAGTGGATACTGGGGAATCAAACGTAGGTCCTTAGGTTTTGTGGGCAAGAGTCTTAACTGCTGAGCCATGTCTTTAGACCATGTACTTTCTGTATGCTTTTGTACGTGTATTAACATTTCAATTAGGAAGTACTGCAAAGGGGCTGGAGGGATAGCTTAATGGTTAAGGTGCTTGCTTGCAAAGCTAAAGGACCCAGGTTTGATTCCCCAGGACCCAAGTATGCCAGATGCACAAGGCGGCACATGCTCCTGGAGTTTGTTTGCAGCACCAGAAGGCCCTGGCATGCCTAGCCTCTCTCTCCTACTTTATCTCTCTCTTATCCTCTCTCTCAAATAAATTTCAAAAAAAAAATTTTTTTTAAGGGGCTGGAGGGATGACTGAGCCGTTAAGGTGTTTGCCTGCAAAGCCAAAGGACTCAGGTTAGACTCCCCAGTACCCACGTTAGCCAGATGCACAAGGGGGTGCATGTGTCTGAAGTTCATTTGCAGTGGCTAGAGGCCCTGGCACACAAATTTTCCCTCTCCCTCTTTCTCTGTCAAATAAATAAGTAATTTTTTAATACTCAAAGACGGCAGTTTAAGGTCACCCCAGTACTACATCGTACTACTACAGCGAGATCCCGGTCAGCCTGGACTACAGTGAGACCCTACCTTGAAAAAAAAAAAAAAAAGATACGAACTGCAAAGAATGAGATACTGACTGGTTTTATTTATTGTTTTTTAGTTCATATTTATTGCTCCTATGAACACTGTTTTATTTTAATATTTTTTTAGAGGAAGACTGGAAAGAATATCCCCTGTGGTAAACTCACAGGGTTCAGGCAAACTTCTGAACGGTATTGGGGAGCCAAAATTATAAAAATATACTCCTGTTTTATCTGACTAAATTCTGTCCTTCCATACATCTCTCCTTTCCTTCCTACCTGTCTACCTATCTTCCTGCCTTCCTTCTTTACCTACCTATCTTCCTTCATACCTTCCAAACCTTCCTTCCTGCTTTCTTCCCTGCCTGCTTCCCTCCCTCCCTTCCTCCAGGCTTGCTGGCTGTGTTGCTCAGGTTGGTACAAATTTCTATCTCACGTTATCCTCCTGCATTAGCCTCCCAAGTAGCTGGGATGACAGTCATTTACCAGCACACCCACCTCATCCTAATTCTTTAAAAAAATTTTTTTATTTATTTGAGAAGGGGTTTGGAGAATGGGTGTGCCAGGGCCTTCAGTCATTGCAACAAATTCCAGACACCTTCACCACCTTGTACTTACATGGGTCCTGGGGAATTGAACATTGGTCCTCTGGTTTGCAGGCAAGCACCTTATCTGCTAAGCCATCCCTCCAGCCCTCATTTTAATTCTTTTTTTTTAAAAATTTTATTTATTTATTTGAGAGCGACAGACACAGAGAGAAAGACAGGTAGAGGGAGAGAGAGAGAATGGGCGTGCCAGGGCTTTCAGCCTCTGCAAATGAACTCCAGACGCGTGCGCCCCCTTGTGCATCTGGCTAACGTGGGACCTGGGGAACCGAGCCTCGAACCGGGGTCCTTAGGCTTCACAGGCAAGCGCTTAACCACTAAGCCATCTCTCCAGCCCTCATTTTAATTCTTGAAGTTAACTTAGAGCATCTGCAAATAAGATCAGCTAAAACAAAATTAATTATATGAATTACCCTAATGTTTTCTACTTCTTGAAAAAAACTACAGGGCTGGAGAGATGGCTTAGCAGTTAAGACGCTTGCCTGCAAAGCAAAAGGACCCAGGTTCGATTTTCCAGATCCCACGTAAACAAGATGCACATGGTGGTGCATGTGTCTGGAGTTTGTTTGGCAATGGCTAGAGGCCCTGGTGTGCCCATTCTCTCTCTTTCTTTCTATCTCTCTTTCCTTCTCTCTGTCTCTAATAAATAAATAAAATAAATCTTTGGGGAAAAAAAATCTGTTAGGCAAAGAAAGAAGGAGAGAGAGAGAGAAAGGAGAGGAAGGAATGAGAGAGGGGGAGAGAATTGTGTACCAATCAGCAGCCATTCTCACTTATCCTGAGCCCCTAGCTCCTACTTCTTGGTAACACTGACTGACTTTCTGACTGTGTATTTGCTCAGTCCACATCTCAGCAGTAGAGTCATATAACAGAGTGCGCTCTTGTCACTGGCTTCTCTCATTGACACACTTGCTGGCAATAGCAGGCGTATTAGTCACTTTACTCATTGCTGGGACAAAATACCTGACCAGAAGTAGCTTAGGGAAGGACAGGGTTTGTTCTGGCTTACAGTTCCAGGAGACAGACAGATGCCTTCATGACAAGGAAGCAAGAGGTGGGCTGACCCCGCTGCATCCACAGTCAGGAAGCCAACACCGATGAGTTACTGCTCAGTTAGCTTTTCTCCCTTATTCCAAGTCCCCCCCCCCCTTTTTTTTTCCTGCAACTATAAATAATGGCATCGTACTCATCTGGGTCCAAGTTCTTTGTGTGGACACAGGTTTTCGTTGCTTGAACATGCACCCAAGAATAGAACTGATGTCAGCTGGTAGCTTTATGTTTCTGAGCAATTGCTAAAGTGTTCTTCAGACTGGACTCACCATGGTGCATTTCCTCTAACAATGTTTAAGAATTCCAGTTTCGCCAGGCGTAGTGGCGCACGCCTTTAATCCCAGCACTTGGGAGGCAGAGGTAGGAGGATAGCTATGAGTTTGAGGCCACCCTGAGACTACAGTGAATTCCAGGTCAGCCTGAGCTAGAGTTAGACCCTACCTCAAAAAAAAAAAAAAAAAAAAAAGAATTCCAGTTTCCCTACATCCTCATGAACATGAATTATTGTTATAACCAATCCAGTATAACCTACTATTTCATAAACCAGGCGTGGTGGCACACATCCTTAATCCCAGCACTTGGGAGGCAAGTAAGAGAATCACTGTGAGTTCAAGGCCACAGTGAATTCTAGGACAGCCTGAGCTAGAGTGAGACCATACCTTAAAAAATAAAGATATTGGCTGGGCGTGGTGGTGCACACCTTTAATCCCAGCACTCGGGAGGCAGAGGTAGGAGGATCACCTTGAGTTCGAGGCCACCCTGAGACTACATAATGAATTCCAGGTCAGCCTGGACTAGAGTGAGACCCTACCTCAAAATAAATAAATAAATAAAGACATTATCATAGTAGTTTTAATTTTCATTTCCCTAATGGCTAATGACACTGAGTATCTTTTCATGTGTTTAGAAAACAGTAGTAAGTTTGTTTTGTTTGTTTGATTTTTTTGAGTAGGGACTCATTCTAGCCCAGGCTGACCTGGAACTTACACAGGCAGGCCTTGAACACTGATCCTCCTACCTCTGCCTCTCGAGAACTAGGATTAAAGATGGGTGCCACCACATCCAGCCAGTAGTAAATTTTGAAGGTTCTCTTTTAACATTATTTTGGCTATCCTTGGTAACTTGCATCGCTATGAATGTTAGGATCAGTTTGCCAATTTCAGGGGGTAGGGATTGTGTAGAATGTACACAGCAGTTTAGGAAGTACTGTTCCCTTAGCAACACTCACTCTTCTAATTCATGGACCTAAGAATGCTGACCATGAGATGTCTTCCCATCTATGCTGATCCCTAATTTCTTGCAAGAAAAAAAATTTTTTTTAAACATTTTATTTTTATTTATTTATTAGAGACAGAGAGGGTCAGGGAGAGAATGCCCCCCCCAGGGCCTCTAGCCACTGCAAACGAACTCCAGATGCATGTACCCCCTTGTGCATCTGGCTTACGTGGGTCCTGGAGAATTGAACCAGGGTCCTTAGGCTTCACAGGCAAACACCTTAACTGCTAAGCCACCTCTCCAGCCCAAGAAAAATTTTTATAGTTCATTGTGTACAAGCTTTGCAATTGTTGGTGAGATTTATTTGTATTTTATTTTATTATATATGCAACTGTTTTAATATCATGTCCAGTTGTCCACTGCAATTATATGGAAGTACAAATTATATAGAAGTTTATATAATGCTCTTGTACCCTGCTCCCATATAATTCATTCTAATAGTTTGGTACTGGAGTCGTTAGTGTTTTCCACATGCACGGTCCCATCATCGCAAGCAGAGATAGGTTTCACTTTGTCCTTTCCAACACAATTGCCTACTTTCTCCCTTAAAGGTTATCTATTATTCATTCTATTATAGCCACCCTGATGAGCTTAAAGACCATACTACTCAGAGGCAAGCCAATGTTCCTCAAGTGCCTTGATTTGTTTACTTAAGACACATACACACAAAGGATCTGTAACAAAATAGTATCCAGAAGCCAGTATATTATACTTTAAGACTTACATTGAGTTTGTTGCATTTGATAACTGAAGAAAGTGGAAAGTACTTATCTTTAAAAGTATTGAGTAGCCTGTCAATTATGCATATTGATGTGGTTAGCCAGGCCACTCTACTTTCTTTTGCCTTCTGCTAAACAAAACCTAGAGGGGTATTCCAGCCTTAGATAGAGGCAAAACTGCCAAGCAAACATAAGATGTAAGCATTCACCAGGAACCATCCCACTGCCTGAAGTCCCTAATTGCACAAGGAACTACGAGGCTTGCATGGAACTTCAGGTCTGATCCTGATTTTACACACCAGAATACAGAAGTGCTTGTGCAAATGGTCTTTGCCAGAACTATCTAGAAATAGGTGACACTTGAAAACTGGAGTGAAGGTACAGCCTTGGCATGTGTCCATCTTAGTGACAATCATGTTGCACATGTGATTTTCGGTCTCCTGGAGGTTCACATAAAGATTCAATGTGATGTCTTGAATCTTTCAGGTTTTCTTTCAATGTTTCATTCTTCAAAAAAAAATTTTTTTTCTTGTTGATTTGCAAGCAGAGAGAGAGAAAGAGAGGGAGGCTGAGTACGGGTGCGGCAGGACCTCTAGCAGCTGCAAAGGAACTCCAGACAAATGCAGCGCTTTGTGCATCTGGCTTTTCCTGGGTACTGAAGAATGGAACCCAGGCCACTAGGCTTTACAAGCAAGCACCTTAATCACTGAACAATCTCTCCAGCCCTCATTTTCTTCTTTTTTTTCTCTTTCTAAATATATATATATATATATATATATATATATATATATATATATATATATATATATATACACACACACACACACACACACACACATTATATATATAGACAACTTCTATACTTACAGACAACAAACCATGCATGTTATTTCCCTCCCCTCCCCCATTTTCCCTTTTACAAACTCTGCTTTCCATCATATTTCCTCCCTCTCTCCATTAGTCTCTCTTTTATTTTGATGTCATCACCTTTTTCTCCTATTATGAGGGTCTTGTGTAGGTATTGCTAGGCACTGCGAGGTCTTAGTTACTACACATTATTGCATACCTAAAGTCATGTTTAAAGGGGGAGAGGGTAAACTATAAAATCACCTTAGAATTCTAATCAACTGTCAACAAAATAAAAAGAAATGCGACCTCCTCACTCAATACCCTAGCTTTATCTTAGGAACAAAGATGACACTGATTTAACAGAAGAAAAATGTCAATAGGGACCAGAAAATGGTGACTTGATTCAGTACTGTGCTTCTCTGTGTGGATGTCACACCCACATCTTCTCAGGTCAGACCCAACGGTTCCAGCTACATTTATACAATCCAACTGCAATCCTTTGCTCTGTAAAAATATTTTATTTATTTATCGGCAAGCAGAGAAGAAAGAGAGAAAGAGAGAGAATAGGCACGCCAGGGCCTCCAGCCACTGCAAACAAACTCCAGACACATGTGCCACCGTGTAACTGGCTTTCCATGGGTACTGGGGAAACAAACTCAGGTCATTAGGCTATGTAGGCAAGAGCCTTACCACTAAGTAATCTCTCAGCCCAGTCTTTTGTTTTTAAAACTAAAATATGGAATAAATATGTAGTATTCTGGTTGGATGAATAACATTTATTTATTTAATTATATAATTTTTTGGTGGGGGGGGGTTTCAAGGTAGGGTCTCATTCTGGTCCAGGCTGACCTGGAACTCATTATGTAGTCTCAGGGTGGCCTTAAACTCATGGCGATCCTCCTACCTCTGCCTCCCGAGTGCTGGGATTTAGGCGTGCACCACGATGCCTGGCTAACATTTATTTTAAAAAGGTATTTTTGAGAAATTTTCCAAACCATGTGGCTTCATTTTCCTGCTTCAGCTGTCACTCGAAACTCCTGCATGTATGTTTCCTGAGACAAACCTTGACATTCAAAGGACTTGTGTCCTATGAATCTAGAACTATAGTCCCACTATATTTTTTTTATTTACCTTTTCAATTTATCATTTTCAAAAGGGTATATAATGTATTTTGATCACACTCCCCTTCTGTTACCCTCCATTGTGTTTGGTTCTCTCTTTTTTTTTTTTTTTTTTGGTTTTTCGAGGTAGGGTCTCACTCTGGTCCAGGCTGACCTGTAATTAACTCTGTAGTCTCAGGGTGGCCTTGAACTCATGGCGATCCTCCTACCTCTGCCTCCCAAGTGCTGGGATTAAAGGAGTGAGCCATCACACCCGGCATTGGTTCTCTTTTTTTTTTTAATGAGCTGCTTTTTTGTAATAAACTATACAAATACTTTAGATATAATTTAAATACAGAAGGTCTACAGCATGGGATCTCCATATTTTGAACAAATGTTGCTGCATATATAAACATTAAAACCAACCTCACACTTTTAGGCATTTAAATTTTTGTCAACATTTGAAGCAAACTTTTACATATATTCAATGTCTACATTATAAGAAAATTGTAGTGTAAAACAAAAGTCCTAAAATTAGCCTTTAATCCTAGCACCTGGGAGGCAGAAGTAGAAGGATCACCGTGAGTTCGAGGCCACCCTGAGACTACATAGTGAATTCCAGAACAACCTGGACTAGAGGTGAATCCCTACCTCAAAAAAAAAAAAAAAAGGTCCTAAAATTAATTCTCCCAAAGTAATCAAGCTGTGGTAGGATTTATCATTAAAGTCCCCTGAGTTGCTAAAATATATTACTTTAGATACAGTACCAATTCATTAATATGAATTCAATAAACCACTGCAGGCTATACTAGTAACCTAGGTTCTGACACTATACATCACTTGCAATATTTTAACCTCGGAATAAGGTGGAAGGAAGTGACACCTTAGGAATAGCCACTTTCCTTCTTGATCTCTCTAGTTGTGACTATGTCCATGTGGCATGAAATTAACAAAATCAAAGAATACTCAGAGCAAACTGTGGCAACATTTGTACTACATACTGACAAGCCACGTATGGTATAAACTCCCAGAATTAGTAGAATATGGTAGCTCACATCTTTAATCCCAGCAGTCAGGAGGCTGAGGGAGGAGGATCACCTGACAGAATTTAGGAGGCAAAGGCAAGAGGATCGCCATGAGTTCAAGACCACCCTGAGACTACATAGTGAATTCTAGGTCAGCCTGAGCTGAGTGAGACCCTATCTCGGAAAACCAAAAAATGGATCAAGATACATTACTGGACATAAAGTGAACAATTACTTGGTTGTGTTTTGATTTTGAGACAGGGTCTTACTATGTTGCCCAGGCTGGCCTTGAACTCACTCTGTAGCCCTGGCAGGCCTTGAAGTGTTGTTCTTCCTGAGTATCTGAGATGCAGGTCTGAGGTACCAGGCCCAGCTTACAGAATGAAATTTCACCAATTTTGATTTCAGAAAAGCCCCTCATGATAAGTGAAAAGAAATGTGAGCAAACTTGGAAGTGCTAGATGAGAAACAAACTCACAAGGGAGAGGAGGCTGTGAGAACAAGCTGACTGTGACATCTGTCACCCTACTGACTGCCAGAGTTGACTGGGCTGATCTGGCAGGCTAGACTAATGTCCCATCCTCCCTCACCAGTCCATGTTGTCCCTCCTATGGCTGTGTACTCTAGGGGACAACCTTTCCTGACAGAGGAGGACCATTTACCAGTCAGGGCTGTGAGCAGCAGTGGTCTACTGCTGAAACAAGGTGGAGGAAGTACTCAAGCCACTGAAGTGAAAAACAGAGAAGAACCAATGAAGCCACACAGGCTCTCTGCGACGGAGTGGTAAGTCTCTAACAAAGGAGAAAAGAGACATGACAAATTATACTGCCAGAAAGCGCTCCCACGACACACCACACACATTAAAAGGATAAAACAAGGACTGGAGAGATGGCCTAGCAGTTAAGGTGCTTGCCTGCAAGGCCGTAGGACCCAGGTTCGATTCCCCAGGTCCCACGTAAGCCAGATGCACAAGGTGGCACATGCATCTGGAGTGCATTAGCAGCAGCTGAAGGCCCTGGCATGCCCATTCTCTCCTCTCTCCCCCCGCCCCACCATATAACAGGTACTGGACAGGGATAAGTATAATAAAATCTATGAGTATAATTTTAGAAAAAGGATAAAACAATGTTAAAAACAATTCTATGCACATAAATTCAAAATCTTAGGTGATTGGAGGTTTGGGGGATTGCCTTGATATTTGGGGGAAAAGGTTGTGGATTTGCTTTGAGACAGAGTCTTGCTTTGCAGGCCAGGATATCCTGAAACTCATTGTGTAGCCCAAGCTAGCCTTAAACTTGCATCGATCTTCCTGTCCCAGATTCCTGATTGCCGGGGTTATATGCACCACCTGCCAATCCCACTTGATATTTCTAGAGGGTTTTTTTTTTTTTTCCTTTTTAGGAATTGGTCTATCAAAATGCATCCAAGATAAAACTGGCAACATGAATAGTCCTGTATTAATAATGGAATTTAACTAGAGTTATGATGCTTCTGGGGGGGGGGGGCTCCAGATCCAGATAACTTTACTAGTGAAGTCTACCAAATGTTTTTAAAGAATTAATTTAACATCAAGGGGAGGAGTTCACAAGGTTGGAGCTCTCCCTGAGCTACTGGGGGAGGGGGAGTCTTTTCTTCCATGCTGTAGCCACTGGTAAGTTGCCCATGTTCCAGTAAATAACCAGCCCCTCCACTATGCTCATGCAGGCAACCCGAGTTAAACTCAAGGGGTTGTAAAAAAAAAAAAAAAAAAAAAAAAAGACATGGAAAGTAGAAGAGGGCAAATTGGGAAGAGGAAGGGGTTCAACACGAGTGGAAGGGGTAAGAACAGGTAACAAAGGTGACTGCGATCAAAATACACAATGCACATGTGTGAAACTGACAAAAAAAAAAAGTGTGCCACGTAATTTAAAAAGAATTAACATCAATTAAATACATTCTCTACAGAAGACAGAAGGTACATTTCCTAACTCATGAGATCAGCATTAAGCTAATGCCAAAGCCAGGAGAACTACTTAAGAAACTAGAAAAGCCCCCTTTGATCAATGGTACCCTCACTCTTAGAGAGCTTGCTTTTGTACAGATGGCAGCAAATACCAGGGTGACCTAAGACCCATCAAATGACAAGAAAAGAGAGCTGAGTGTCTAGCACCAGATAAGTCATCCCTATCCCACTGGCCAGGGCCCAGGAAACAGTGGACTAAATGTGAGTGCTGCTTTCACTGCTAGCCAGAGAATGTTCTTGATGGAAATGGTGATAGAAACTGAGGAGACTCAAAATTCAAAGCAGAAAATGAGGCTGCTGAAAGCTCAGCTCAATGCCAAATGAGATATCTATCATGCCCTCCAAGGCCCAGAGAATATTGCAGAAGAGGGGGCAGAAAGAATGCAAGAGTAACAGGGTGGGAAGGCATTCTGTGAAGCACTGGAACTGACTGACGGGTGCGTTCCTAACCCCATAGTGAACTAACAATACCCCTCCTGAGGAGGGCCTCAGTGGAACATGGGGACAGGGACAAAAGAGGATAACCTAATGGAAATAGGAGCAACTTACAATATACCTATAAAGTTCCAAATAAAAATTATTTTTAAAAATATGCAGGGGCAGTCTGAAGAGATGGCTTAGTGGTTAAGCATTTGCCTGTAAAGCCTAAGGACCCCAGTTGGAGGCTCGATTCCCCTGGACCCATGTAAGCCAGATGCACAAGGGGGCGCATGCGACTGGAGTTCATTTGTAGTGGCTGGAGACTCTGGAGCGCCCATTCTCTCTCTCTCTCTGTGCCTCTTTCTCTCTCTGTTGCTCTCAAATAAATAAACAAAACACATTAAAAAATATGTAGTGACTGGAGAGCTGGCTTAGCCATTAAGACATTTGCCTGCAAAGCCAAAGGACCTCAGTTCAGTTCCCCAGGATCCACATAAGCCAGATGCACAAGATGGCAGATGCATCTGGAGTTCGTTTGCAGTGGCTGGAGGCCCTGGTGCGCTCATTCTCTCTTTCCTCTCTGCCTCTCTCTCTCCCTCTCTCTCCCTCTCTCCCTCCCTCCCTCTCTCTCTCTCTCTCTCTCTCTCTCTCTTTCTCCCCATCTCTTTCAAGTAAATAAATAAATAAAATATTTTTTAAGATATGTAAAGGACGGGCTAGAGAGATGACTGAGCAGTTAAGGCAGTTGCCTGAAAAGCCCCAGGACCCAGGTTCCATTTCCCAATACCAAGTAAGCCAGATGCACAAGGTGTCTGTATTTTGTTTGCAGTGGCTGAAGGCCCTGGTGTACCCATGCTCTTTCTCTATCTGCCTCTTCTCTCTCTTTCAAATAAATAAATTAATTTAAAAAATTTTAAGGCAAGTGCACAGATTAGAAAGGACAAAACAAAATTGTCCTGACTGCATGACTACGTACAGAAAATCCCTACTGCAACCACCAGAGCACAGTGCCGGCAGGTAGACTGCGATCACAGGGATGGCAACAGGGTGTTATTTAGGTAAAGATCTGGCGGCTGATCTTGGGAACCAGTATCCAGATCTACCTACGTTAAAATTCACCCCATGGGGGCTTAGCTCTTA
The DNA here is from genome assembly GCF_020740685.1 of Jaculus jaculus. Classification (NCBI taxonomy): domain Eukaryota; kingdom Metazoa; phylum Chordata; class Mammalia; order Rodentia; family Dipodidae; genus Jaculus; species Jaculus jaculus. The sequence continues at coordinate 31,779,097 of NC_059102.1, forward strand.
AAGCACTTCCTGTGAAGCCTAAGGACCCAGGTTTGATTCCCCAGGACCCATGTAAGCCAGCTGCACAAGGTGGTACATGCATCTGGAGTTCGTTTGCAATGGCTAGAGGCCCTGGTGTGCCCATTCTCTTCTCTCTTTCTCTCTCTCAAATAAACAAGTAAAAATAAAAATGTATTTTTTAAAAAAATCCATCACATGGGCTGGAGAGATGGCTTTGCAGTTAAGGCACTTGCCTGCGAAGCTTAAGGATCCAGGTTCGATTCCCCAGTACCCACATAAGCCAGATGCACAAGGTGGTACATGCATGTGGAGTTCATTTGCAGTAGCTGGAGGTCCTGGAGTGGCCACTCTCTCTCTCTCTCTCACTCTCTGCCTCTTTCTCTCTTTATTAAATAAATAAATCATTACCTAGCAAATAAAATCAGTTTTACTACATGTTAATAAAATTCCATTCTTTCTTCATGTGCCATTATTCAATCATTCTGCCTTACAGAGGTCAGTACACTGAACAATGTATTCTAAAATCTTTTAATTCAAATGTCATAACTGTCATTTTTCACAACTTCACCCTATCAGTTTAAACACATTTCTAACAACTAATAAAAATGTTATATTTAGCTGGGAGTGGAGGCAGAGGTAGGAGGATCACTGTGAGCTCAAGGCTACCCTAAGATTACATAGTAAATTCCAGGTTAGCCTGAGCTAGAGTGAGACCCTGCCTTGAAAAAAGCCAAAAAAAAGGATAGATTTAGCTAAGTAGCTGCTAACTATGAATATTAAATTCTGACGGTATATGGTCTACATGCCCTGAAAAAGCTCATTTAAAAAAATCTGTATTAAAGCCAGGTGTGGAAGCACATACCTACAATCCCAGCACTTGGGTGATGAAGGTAAGAGGATTGCTGTGAGTTCAAGGCCAGCCTGGGACTATAGAGTATGCGCCAGGTCAGCCTGGACTAGAGTGAAACCCTGCCTCAAATAAATAACAACAAAAAAGATTCAACTAGACTTTCTCAACTACAGAGTTTGAAGTCAGCCTGGGCTATATGAGATGCTATCTCAAAAAAATCAAAAGTTCGGGCTGGAGAGATGGCTTAGCAGTTAAGCGCTTGCCTGTGACGCCTAAGGACCCAAGTTCGAGGCTCTATTATTCCCCAGGGCCCACATTAGCCAGATGCACAAGGTAGCGCACACATCTGGAGTTCGTTTGCAGTGGCTGGAGGCCCTAATGCAGCCATTCTTTCTCTCTCTATCTGCCTCTTTCTCTGTCTGTCGCTCTCAAATAAATAAATAAAAATAAACAAATTTTTTTTAAAAAAATCAAAAGTTCAAAATAAAAATATTTTATCAAATATTATTGTAATGGTCAAGTTGGGTTAGCAAGGAGAAACTCTCTGGTGCCAGAAAAGCCATAAAAACCCAGATGCACTTATATTGTTCCTTTCCTTGGCTGGGAGGACAAGTTGGAGATTTTTGCCTATCATATAGGGGATGGAGTTTAATAACACAGCATGAATAAAAAAAGGAAGAGGAGCTGAGCAAGGTGGCGCACGCCTTTAATCCCAGCACTCGGGAGGCAGAGGTAGGAGGACTGTGGTGAGTTTGAGGTCACCCTGAGACTACATAGTGAATTCCAGGTCAGCCTGGGCCACAGCGAGACCCTACCTCGAAAAACCAAAGGAAAAAAAAAAAAGGAATTAGGGGCTGGCATTCCATATCCATTCTACCTCCTTACAGAGTGCCTGTGGTGTCTTTTGGAGGCTGGCAAGTTAAAAGCTTCATTTCTTAGACCCTCGTGAACAGCCAGCGTTCCTGGGATGGTCAAGTTCCATCAATCACATCCACTAGTAAGGGACAGAAAGAAACCAAAGGCCAGCCACACTTCAGCACTGGATATTTCTGCAGTTTTACCAGCAAAATTTACAGTGGCTAGGAACCAGCTCTGTGAGCACTGAGAGGGAGGGCATGGCTCTTTCAAAACAGATGAGCTTGGCTCTGGAACTGACCGCCTGCCTTAGTGGAGGCTTCCAGATCTTAGTGGCTCGTTGGCCAATTAGGGGCTGGCCTTTAAAACCCTACAAGGCAACTGTTTTGTCAGCCCATTTTTGTCTTGTGTGCTTCTGGTACGCATCCCTAACAGAAAGCCCCACTACAGTGCAAGGTCCCTGAGGACAGGGACTTTTGTCTCTGTTCCCTCATGCACCACCCCGAGGACCTCAAGGCAGTGCCTGGAACACAGCAGCTGCTCAATAGACACTTGCTGGTTGGCTGAGTAAACCTAGAAATCTATTTCTTCAACCATTCCAGCAATTCTGTGAACCTTCCCTGCTTTAAGTAGCTACATAAATTCTGTCAACCCCACAGCGCCAATGAAGTGGGAAGCAAGAACCGTGATTTCTAGGTAAAGCCAGAACTGTCAAGAGCATACACCTCCAAGTGAGCTACATCCCAGCGGGGCATGCCTTCAGAAGGGAGGGGGGGCACAGGGGATTTGCCCAGCAAGCAAATCAAGATGCTAAAGGGTTTTAGCTGCCTCTACAGAAGCTCTAGCAAAGAAAAAGTCTACAAAAAAACTTCCTCTCTTTTGTTTATGTATGGCATGGGTGACTGCATACATGTGGGCATGCAGTGTGGGTGCTTGCATGCAGGTGGAGGCCAGAGGCCACCATCCGGTGCCTTTGTCAATCACTCTCTACTTATTTGCTGAGACAAGATCCCTCATTTGAACCCAGAGCTCAATAATTCAGCTAGTCAAGCTAGCAAACCTGCCTGGGGGATTCCTGTCTCTGCCTCCCAAGGACTAAAATTACATGTGGGCCACCACATCCATGGGAAGGGGACCTTTTTGATATAAGGTCTCGCTATGCTGCCTAGGCTGGTTCTAAATCCCTAGGTTCAAGTAACCTTCCTGCCTTAACCCCCCAAGTAACTGAAACAGGTGCATGCTACTGAGGGTGGCTACCCAAAGAGGATTTTTGTTTTTTTTCCAAGGTAGGGTCTCACTCTAGCCCAGGCTGACCTGGAATTCACTATGTAGTCTCACGGTGGCCTCGAACTCACAAGAGATCCTCCTACCTCTGCCTCCCAAGTACCGGGATTAAAGGTGTGTGTCACCACACCCAGCCCAAAGTGTTTTAATCATGGGCCTGCACCTCATGCAGATATGAAGCTTAAATTTTTATTACCTGAGTAATCCTAGAACCTCAAAGACAAGAAGCAACAAAGGTTATATTTCAACCAGAGCAGTACAGGATTCCCACAGCTAAAGCTCTTCTGGGAATGGGCCTATGTAAGGAAGGGAGCTCTTCGTGAACTCACACTACAAACAATAGAAGGAAAAATTCACTGTTAGCAGAGACCATAGACAAAACAAAAAGAAACAAAATTCCAAAGTTATCAGATAGAATTCTTTTGAGAGAAAAAGTTGTGCAAAAGCAACAGCCGTCTAAAAACTCTTGAACAGTTAAAGGGCAAAATGGGATCAACTAGCCCTTCCTGGTGTAGGACTAAGAACAAAGGTCTGAAGCTTCTTTGTAGAAAAAAGTCACTTTCAGGAAGTCAGCAATCCCCAGGAAGTTTAGGAACTTGTTTTCAGGCAAACTAGATCAATAATCCACTCTTGCCAGTGGAAATTTACCAGACACACACACACACACACACACAGCCTGCGGAGCAAACCTAATGCCACCCAAGTTTCTAATGCCGGTGGTACGGTCCCAGAATGACATGCCATCTCAAAAGAGCTGGCCATTCAATTAATATTTCCTATCAATACCTATATGCCAATCACAAAAATAAGATAAGACAGGGACCCAGGATCTACAATCCCGTGAGGATAGTTGTGTACACTATTCTCTTGGTCAAACAGCCCCATTTAGGGCTGGAGGGATGGTTCAGCAGTTAAAGGCACCTGCCTGCAAAGCTTGACAGCCTGGGTTTGATTCCCCAGTACACCTATATAGCCAGATGAACAAAGTGGCACATGTGTCTGGAGTTCCTTTGCAGTGGCAGGAGGCCCTGGTGTGCCCATTCTCTATCTGCCTTCCTTTCTCTCTCTCTCTCAAATGAATACATACTGTTTAAAAGCTCCATTTTAAAAGATCAGTGTGAGGCAGATAAGCAACATGAGGGAGTGTAAGGCAGGGATCCCACTGAAGTCCTGGCAAGAACACACCCTGCCCTGGCAGACTGTGATTTATCACCCTCATTTTCCAGAGGAAACTGAGGCTTGGAGAGAGAACTTGATTCGCTCACAGCTACAAGATGAGAATCAGGGTTCCATTTTAAGGCTGACTGCAAGGCATTTACTTTTACCAGCTACGGTACCCACATGGCAGGTTAGAGAATCAGTGACAGGTGTAGAACCAATTCCCATTCGTAGGCAGCAGAGAGCACACAGGTCCTCCACAAGCCTTTCACACCCACTCCCCCATGTGCCACAGGCATGCCACATAGATTGGAACTGAAGCTGGCTCACAGGAGAAAAGATACCCCCACTAAAGATGGCACTTGAACAGACTGGCAAATGTGTGTCCTATGGGACAGAGTGAAAGAATGCCCAGGTATACATTTCCTGTTCTGCTTTATACCCAAGATGATTCACTGGAGCCACCCACAAATATGTAGTTTGCCCAGGGATTATGATACCTACAAAGAGGTCAGCATGTATATACAGTCGATAAAGTCAGGTAAATACACATATGTGGAAAGTGAAATTAAATTTACCTTCAACTGATCTATGAAGAAAATAATAGAGTTTAACCAATACTTACGGGTTACGGGTGCCTGCCAGGCAGGGTGGCGGGCGCCTATAATCTCACCACTCGGGAGGCTAAGGGAAGAAACCAGCCTAAGCTACACAGCGAGATGCTGTCTTGAAAAGTAACCTATTAAGAGCTAAATAAATAACCTATTAAGAAGCTTTTTAAGTAGCCTCAAGAACTTGGAAGCGTTTATTTACATGCAAAGCCAAGACTAAAGCAGTGCAGCCAGCACCCTTGGTCACCAGTTACCTTTGAAGACCAAAGCTCTGTAGTGAAATGAGTGAAGAGGATAGTTTTTAAAGGGGGGGGGTGCTGGAGAGATGGCTTAGTCGTTAAGGTGTTCACCAGCAAAGCCAAAGGACCCAGGTTTGATTCCCCAGTACCCACGGAAAGCCAGATGCACAAGGTGGTGCATGCATCTGGAGTTGGTTTGCAGTGACCCTCTAGAGGCCCTGGCGTACTCATTCATTCATTCTCTCTCTCTCTCTCTCTCTCTCTCTCTCTCTCTCTGTGCCTTCCTTTCTCCCTCTCTCAAATAAATAAAAATAGGGCTGAAGAGATGGCTTAGCAGTTAAGTGCTTGCCTGTGAAGCCTGAGGACCCCAGTTAGAGGCTTGATTCCCCAGGACCCGCGTTAGCCAGATGCACAAGGGGGCGCACGCGTCTGGAGTTCATTTGCAGTGGCTGGAGGCCCTGGAGTGCCCATTCTCTCTCTCTCTTTCTATCCCTCTTTCTCTCTCTGTCTGTTGCTCTCAAATAAATATAAATAAATAGATAGATAGATAAATAAATAAATAAATACAAACAAACTTGGGGCTGGGGAGATAACTCTGAATTAGGTGCCTGCCATGCGAAGGTGAGGACCTGAGTTGGGGTCTCCAGCACCCATGGGAATCCTGGTTGGGCACAGTGTCCCCTGCCACCCCATAATCCACGCACTCGGCACACAGGCAGGCAGGGAGTAGCTGGGGGAAGTTGACCTGCCAGACCAGCTGAATCAGCAAGCTCTGGTCCAAGTGAGAGACCTGCTCAGTAAATAAGCAGAGAGTGACCAAGGAAGACCGCTATCATCAAGCTCGAGATTGCACATGCATACCCACACACATGTGCACACATACCACACACACACACACACACACACACACACACACACACACACGGTATAGTTAACCGTGATTCACTGTAAGAACCTACATAAAACAAGTATTTCTCCCACCATCACCACCACCAGAAAAGAAAGATCACCACAGCTAAAACTTTAGAAAAGACCAAAGTTACTCATAAAAAAAAAAAAGTAATTTCACCTTGACTATTTAAAGCTCAAGGGGAATGCTACCTGAATTCTTTAGGAACTGTAGTGATGGCTGAGAAGAAAATGGAAAGTTCCGCTGAGCCTCCTGACCTGCTGCCAGGGCTATAGGAATAGCAGCTTGCTCACCGAGGTGGGCAGAATATACTCATGATGGCTGGGATCCCTCCTACCTACCTCAACAGTAAGAATGCAATTTGGACCCATCTAGCATGAGAGAAGCCATGAGTATAAGATGGTGTGATTCAAAACAAGCAGCACTTTATTACAAATACAATGTAATTTCACAACCAGGGTTGCTACTGGGTGTTTCTACTCCATTATATATATGCCCAGGGCCCCAATCTGCTTATTTTTTAAAAATATATATTTTATTTATTTATTTGATACACAGAAAGAGGGAGAAGGAGAGGGAGAGGGAGGGAGAGAGAGAATGGGCATGCCAGGGCCTTCAGTCACTGTAAACAAACTCCAGAGGCATGTGCCTCCTTGTGCAGCTGGCTTACGTGGGGCCTGGAGAATCAAACCAGGATCCTTTGGCTTTGCAGGCACATGCCTTAACCGCTAAGCCATCTCTCCAGCCCCATGATCTGCTTAATCTTTTGAGAAGACAAAAATCATCCCCTTTGAAGACACTCATTCACAGGTGACTTCAGGAACAACTGCATGCTGGTCATAAAACTCACTAAGCCTCACTTCCCAGAGAAGAATGTCATTGGCCCAAGCACCCCAATGCCTTCCACACTGAATGCAAGAATCTCACCTTGAATTATGGGTAGAATGACTACTTAATGCTAGTTGTAGGTATAATCAATCACACAGGGAGAGAGGGAGAGATAATGAACATTTTATGAAAGAAGCAAATTTCAACTCAGTTGATCTTTGTAAAGCTAGCAGATCACAGACTTAGTTCAGAACCTAGATACTCCCTAAAATTGTCTATTAAAGTGTGAGTGTGTGTGCATGCATGTACAAAAGTACATTTATTCCTGGGGAAAGATTGTGTAAGATCCTCAGAATGATATATAAACAAAATATCTCTATGAGGACTCTTTACGGTCAAACGAACGCATCTTTATATCACATATGTTACTAACTTCATTTGCATCTGTGAGCATTCACAGGTTTCTTTCCAAACCTGTTGACAATTGAATATAGTAAGGACTCGTGGTTGAGGGCACTTATCTTTGTCCAATGTCTGTTTTTCACTTTTTTTTTGTCCAAAACTTTAAAATTTTCCACATTAAGTAAGTGGTACATGTAGTGGGTTCCACAAGCCATGGCCATGGCTCTGGTCTTCATACTGAAGCCTCCAAGAAGACAGAGGATGCAGACTTTGACACCTACTTTGCCATCTTTGTAACTTAAGGAAAACACTACCTGCCCCACATTGCATGTAACTGTTCGCAGTGGCAATGCTGAACCAAACGAGCTCATGTTCACAAAACGCTGGGCCATCTTGCAGCCACCTTCAGCACAGTGGCGTAACGCTATCAGCATCCAGTCCCACAAAGCAACTTAAAAAGTCACCTTACACGAGGCCTCTCATGGAATTATACAACTCAGGGCACTAGTATCTCAAAATCCTTTCTATATCACCAGTCCATGAATGCCCACTGCTCAAAGACACAGTCATTATTTCTTCCCCATTTTACTCCAGCTAATTCATCCCATCTCTCTCCCTCTATCAGCCCCTTTCTATCTAGTAAAATGCTACGTCGCTGTTGCATCCACTCTCTTCTTCTGGCTCATTCACCACCAACTAGGGCTGAGACCAGTTCTCTAGCTCAAAGATGGCTCCATGGTTAAAGGCACTTGCTGGCAAGCTTACTGGCCCAAATTCAACTCCCCAGCACCCATATAAAGCCAGACACAAAGTGGCACGTGCATTAGTGTGGCGGTTTGAATAAATGGCCCCCAATATATTCAGTGTTGTATTAGTTTGTAGTTTGCATCTGCAGCCACTGGCTGGAGGCAGTGTCACTGGGCAGATCTTCAGGTGTGGTGATAGGCTTGAGATTTCAATCTAAAGATATGCAAAGTGTGCCTGGCTGGAGTTCCTCAAGTGTGCTGTGCTCTGTGGCTTTTGGCTTTTTGGCTTGTGCTTCTCTCTGTGTGTTTGGTCCTGTGAAAGCTTCTGCCATTACAGAACTTCCCCTGGATCTATAAGCTTCATTAAATCCCTCCCTCCATAACTGTGCCTGGTCTGGAAGTTTATCTCAGCGAACCTGAAGCTGTCTGCTACAATTAGTGAACCCAACATACCTACAGCACTGGGGGGCAGAGCCCGGGGAATACAGAAGCCTGTAGCCAGCTAGACTGATAAGCAGGCGGGAGAAGGGGTTAGGGTTAGGGAGCAGGTGAGAGGAGGGGATGCCTATAAGAGAGACCAGGTCTCAAGCAGCATGGAAGGAGAGGATAAACATGTTGAGGTGGTCCTCAGACCTCCATACAAAACATCCACACATACATACACACAAAACACATACATACCCACAAAGACAACAGATACCACATCCAATAATTTTAAGTCTATTTTTTACCCTGTCACACGTATATAGCAGTCACCTTTGTAAAAACTCACAAACCACCAAATGACTGCATGGAGATGAAAAAAAAAATCAGTTAACTCATGAGCCCTCATGAATGGCCAGCCTTCTATTGAGACTTTCAATCACTGATACACAGCCCTCTGGAGGGGCAGAATTAAAAATTCCACAGACTATCAGTCACTAGTTATGATTGACTTAAACTACAAAAAGTTTGATGTTTGATGGTTGTTGAGTTTACGTTGTTCTAGTCTCTCCTTGCTATGTCTTATACCAGTTAAAAATGTTTATGATTTATATGTTAACAGTACATAACTTGTGTGACTTTATAGGGCTCATAGCTAAGAAATAATCTTAAATCTCAGTAGAAACTTGGGTCTTTAAAACTATCTTAAGTTGGTAAAGATTGTAGAGACCTTTAAAATTAAACTGAGTACAATTTACAACGTGAGATGGTTTTAAATCTATTGGGGGCCAGGGGCAGGATGTGGTAGTTTGAATAAATGCCCCCCAGTAGATTCAGAGTTTATTAAAACTTCTTGGATTCCCAGCCCTAAGGTGTGGTGGTGGAGTTGACATTCCAGTCTAAAGATATGCACAGCGCCTGAGCTCCTCCTGGAGTTCCTGACGTGTGCTGTGTGGTTCTGCTTGTGGCTTTTTCTCTCTTGGCCTGGTCCTTTAAGAGGGGGCCAACTTCTTCTGCCAGTTTGGAACTTCCCCTGGGTCTGTAAGCTTCAATAAATATCCCTTCCTCCATAACTGTGCCTGGTTTAGAAGTACATCTCAGTGAACCTAAAACTGCCTACTACTTCCACCTACTTCATTGCCCACACAAAACTACTATGAATTGGCTCCTCCAGTTTCTGCTGAATCACTTACACGCCTGGGAGCAACAGAACATTCCCAGCTCAAACTGAGAACGCATTCTAACTTTTTTATAACAGTTCTCCTTTTGGCTGTGGAGGGAGGGTTCACGAGATACCACATCACCACCCACACTCAAGTCTAAGCCAATGCACTATCTTCATAATCTGGGGACAAGCCAAGTGAGAACATCACCAGAGGAGACAGCAGAGAATACAAACGAGACTGAGGTCCTCTGGTCAGTTAAGGGTCATGTAGCCAAAAGCCAGAGACTCGGACTTCCTATGCCCAGCCCTGAGGATGGCAAGCTTAGAGAGGCAAGCATCTTTTAGAGTTTACAGTAAAAAGGAATTCTGGCCATAACCAAATCAAATGAGGCTGGAGCGAAGGATTCCTAATGAAATTAAAGGATGAGAAGTAGACCAGAGCCTAGAATAAAAATTTAAAAAACACAAGATTATAATATAACTATATATAAGTTATAGCCTAGCTTTGGAGTGTCAAAGAAATATCTAGTTCTAGGGAGGTGGCTCAGTGGTTAAAAACACTTGCCTCTTAATTACAAGGTCCTCTCGGGCTGAAGACCACCAAGTGTGACTCCCCAGAACCAAGGTGAAAAGCTGCACGTGGTCATGCCTGTCTGTAACCCCAGTGGTGGCAAGTGGGGGAAGGGAGATCAGAGAATTGTCGATGGACAGGCGCTGTAGGCTGAGGAACAGACCATGTTTCAATGACATGTATGGATGAGTGATGAGAGAATAACCAACATTTTCCTCGGCATGCGTACACCACAGCACAGACATTGCCCCAATTAATGGCTACTGGGAAGCATGATGGAATTCATTAATGCTTCTCAGAGTCTATTAATAATTCATCTTATTAATAGATAGTCTTAGCCATCCCACTCACTGCACGGCAGTTTTTAATCTCTCTGAGCTTTGGACCAAAGTCTTTATTCGTATGATCTTTATCCATACCTTCATTCATTCATTCATTCATTCACTCATTCAACAAATATTAGATAATAAATGCCCACTGGCAGCCTCAAAGAGTTCACAATCTAGGGCTGGAAGATGGCTCAATAGATAAAAGTGCTTCTGTTCAAGTGTGAGTACCTAAACCCCAGCAACCACATAAGAAGCCAGACACTGTGGCAGGTGTCTGTAATCCCACACCTGCCTGTGGGCCAGCAGAGAGGTGGAGACAGGAAAATACTCAGGAAGCTCAGGGCTGGCTAGCCTGGTGCCTGGTGAAGGTAGCAGTAAACAATAGGCCACCCTGCCCCAAATGAGACAGAAGGCTAGGATGGACACCTGGAAGCTGTCCTCTGATCTCCACGCATGCGCCAAGGCACACACACCTTCACTCACACATACAAAAATAAATTCACGATCTAAGTGGCACATAGAATGAAGACCTAAATGTTCATAATCATTTAATATCACATATACACATACATATACATATATATACACATATACATATACTACTTGACTGGAACATGAAAACAGAAAACAAAAAAGCTTGTTGTTAGTAAGAAATATTAATAAGAAATATAAATACTTGGGCCACATCTAAGCAAGGTCTGTTCTAATCCCTGAAGCAAATTTCTAGTTCCACCGCAAGTTCTCAGTAATTGGGGTCAGTATCTGAGCTTAACATACAATGGGCCACAACAATATAGAGCTCTTTTAAAATTCAGAAGAGTTGGAGAGATTAAATAAAACTAAATACTACATATCATATACGAAGTCTTTCAAACCTAGGCAGGAGTGGGACATAAGAGCATACCTTGTAATCCCAGGTGGAAGCAGGGGGATCAGGAGTCCAAGGTCATCCCCTAGGCTCCATAAAACACTGCCTGAAAATGAACAAACAAGCAAACAAACCCAAGCAGGGCTGAGTGTACAGCTCTGCGGTACAGCAGCAGCCCAGTGTGCTTGAGGCCCTGGGTTCAAGCCCCAGGATGGGGGCAAGGGACAGAAGTTTGAGAAACAGCTTAAAATATTTAACTCTTCAGTTCATTTTCAGGCTTTGTAACTTAGGTTATCTTTTTTTAATGTTAATTTTCCACACACTCCAAGGTTGATATTGTAATATAAGTTTTCTGTGTGCAAGACCAATCACAAAATTATACTGCAGCTCAGCCACTGATGGCTCAGTTAAAAGTACTTGCTTGCAACCCTGCTGGCCTGAGTTCAATTTCCTAGCACCCATGTAAAGCCAGACACAAAGTGGCACACAAGTCTGTAATCTATACACACCTAAGGCAACGGAAGCTGAACCAGAAGAATCCAGAAGTGCCAGGGCAAACTAGACTGGTCTGCACAGACACAAAAACCTTGTCTCACGGAGTGGACAAGCCCCCTGAGGTTGTCCTCAGACCTCTACATCTGTGCCATGACACATAAACACACACATTCAAAGATACCCACATAATTAAAAAAAGAAACAAGAAAAAAGAAACTTGCTCTGCAAACAGCTCCTAACAATGGAAGTACTACCTGATGGCCAAGAAATACTACCTGATGGCCAAGTGTGGTGACACACACCTTTAGTCCCAAAACTAAAGGTACAGGTAGGAGGATTGCAGTTGAGTTCAAGGCTATCCTAGAGTTAGAGAGTGAGATCCAGGTCAGCCTGGGTTAGAGTGAGAACCTGCCTCAAAAAGGGGCAGGGGGCTGGACAGACACTTATACGTTAAGGTGCTTGCCTGCAAAGCCAAGGGACCCAGGTTCGATTCCCCAGGACCCACGTAAGCCAGATGCACAAGGTGGCACATGCATCTGGAGTTTGTTTGCAGTGAATGGAAGCCCTGATGTGCCTATTCTCTCTCTCTCTCTCTCTCTCTCTCTCTCTCTCTCTCTCTCTCTCTCTCTCTCCTCTCAGCCTCTTTCTCTCAATCTCTCTCTCAAATAAATACATAAAAATAAAATATTTTCTTAAAAGGAAGGAGAGAGGGAGGAAACAAGAAAAGAAAAAAAAAAGAAAGAGAGAGACTTACACACTGATGCAGACCACAGGTTAGGTCTGAAAGGCCTGTAACCACAAAGAACGAGCCACTAACCACAAGCTCAGTCTTGATGACGCAACAGAGCGTAGCTAGGCCCGGGTGGGGAGGGCTAGCTTTTCCCTCCAGCACCTTGGCAGTGCTTGGTGTCCCTCTCTCTACCCAATCCTTGAAGCAATATGCTACTTCCCATAAGAAGAATCAATACAAAGAACCCTAAAAATACTTCATATCCCTAAGATCTGATCATTCCAGTCGTTTATATGACAAACACTGTTGGGCATAATTCCGACTGCACACCTTGGGCTAACACCAAAGACAGGCTTGGTCCCAGTCTGAAAGACCTCAAGGGCTAAGCGGGTATGAACAACCTGCAGCCCACCCGCCCCGTGCAGCAGCAGCAGGGCAGCCAGGAGCGCTGCTCAACACTACATCAGCAACTTGCTTAGAACATTCTGAGATTTTCTCTGCAATGCTTGCAACTTGACTGCACGGGTTTCAAGCATGAATTCTGGAGATGACAATACTGTGTCCCAACGTCAAACAGGTGGACACACCTAGTAGGATGGACTGATGTGAAGCGAACAACAACCAGTTGATAAATGGTAGGAAAAAACAGTTATAGGGTGTGTTTAAAAGTCATAAAGGGCTGGAGGGATGGCTTACAGGTGAGGGCACTTGCCTACAAAGCCAAAGGACCCAGATTTCATTGCTCAGGACCTACATAAGCCAGGTGCACAAAGGGGTGCATGTGTCTGGAGTTCATTTGCAGTGGCTGGAGGCTCTGTCGTGCCCATTCATATTCTCTTTCTCTCTCTCTTTCTTTCTCTGTCTTTCTCAAATAAATAAATAAAGATTAAAAAAAAAAAAAGACAGAGGAAGACCTAACCTAAAAAGGCAAAGACACCTGCCTGGTACAGTGACATCTAAATAGGTATCTGGATGACATTACAGATCTTAAAGGTTTGCACATTTACACAGATAATTACACACATTTCCATCTGCTCTCCACCCTCACCATGAGAAAAGTGCACCTTGGTTGGAAATCTGGCCTCACCCTCAAGAAATTATACAAAGTAGCTGGGCGTGGTGGCGCACGCCTTTAATCCCAGCACTTGGGAGAGCAGGGTAGGAGAATCACCGTGAGTTCGAGGACAACTTGAAACTACATAGTGAATTCCAGGTCAGCCTGGGCTAGAATAAGAACTTGCCTCAAAATCTAAAATAAAGCAACATTAACAACACAATGGGCTGGGAGATAGGCCAGTGGTTAAGGCAGTTGCCTGTAAAGCTGAACGACCCAGGTTCGATTCCTTAGTAACCACATAAATCCAGATGCACAAAGTGGCACAAGCATCTGGAGTTCATTTGCAGCGGCTGGAGGCCCTGGTGCACCATTTCTTTCTTTCTTCCTTCCTTCCTTCCTTCCTTTCTCCCTCCCTCTCTCTCTCTCTCTCTCTCTCTGTTTGTAAATAAATGACACAGAAAGGCCGGGCGTGGTGGCGCACGCCTTTAATCCCAGTACTTGGGAGGCAGAGGTAGGAGGATCACTGTGAGTTTGAGGCAACCCTGGGACTACATAGTGAGTTCCAGGTCAACCAGGGCTAGAGTGAGACCCTACCTTGAAAAACAAACAAACAAACAAAAAATAACACAGAACTGGTCATGGAGGCACGTGCTTTTACTCCCAGCGCTTGGGAGACAAAGGTAAGAGGATCACTGTGAGTTCGAGGCCACCCTGAGACCACAGGTCAGCCTGGACCAAAGTGAGACCCTACCTCAAAAAAAAAAAAAAAAGACACAGTACAAAGCTTGGTCACTCCAGTCACCCTTTTTCTAGATCAACCAATAGACTGCCACCCTCCAACCATGAGTAGCAGAGGCCCCAGATAATCTCCCCAGATATGTAACCAACAAATATTTGTGCAACTGAGGTTCTCAGAATCTTAAATACAATGTTACTATGGCAACAGATAACTGGTATACAAGACCTCGAGGAAGTACCACTTCTGGGACTGGGGAGATGGTTCAGCATGTAACAGCACTTGCCACACAAGCGTGAGGACCTGAATTTGATCCCCAGCACCCACACAGAAGATGAGCATGGTCATGCACACCTGTAATTCTGAGCCCTGAGTAAGGACAAAGCCAGGAGGCTCGCTGGGGCTCCCTTGGTCAGCCAGTCTATCAGAAAAGCAGCAGTCCCAGGCTCGGTGGGAGCCTTGGGGAAATGAGGTGGAAGAGCAGTAGAGGAAGGCATTGATGTCTTCCTCTAGGCTCCACACACCTCTGCCTGCTTTGCACGTATCACACACACTACACACACCCATGCCAAAAAGAAACCGATATAAAAAAATTCAAATACCATTTCTGCTTCTTTTCTCTGGAAACCAAAGGAGAACAAGATCTGCAAAGGTAACTGAGAAAAACAAGAAACAATGACAGGGAGCTGGAGAGATGGCTTAGAGGTTAAGGCACTTGCCTGTGAAGACTAAAGACCCAGGTTCGATTCTACAGGTCCCACAGAAGCCAGATGTACAAGGTGTCACATACATCTGGAGTTTGTTTGCAATGGCTGGAGGCCCTGGTGCACCCATTCTCTCTCTCTGTCTCAAACTTAAAAAATTTAAAAAAAAAAAAGAAGAAAGAAGCAATGACAGGATATTCCAGAATTTGTAGCACAGGAAACCTATAGTGAGAACTCTTTAGTCGCATTGTAAGGGCAAGAACTGGGACAACAGCAGTGAAAAGACCAGAATGGGTTGACAGTTCTAGACGCAATGCTCCCAAGCATCCTATGGAACAGACATATAACCTGATCGTTGATCTGAGAATCCTGGCAAAGTGTCTGGGGCTAGTGCAGTGATATGAATAAAATACGAACTTCATATACTCAAAATACACAGTGAGTTGCTGGCCAGGGAGGTCCATGCTGCCTCCAAAACATAACAGGCTATGGCCAAGGCCCTTGGTTTCCCATGAGAAAGAGATGGTTAGACCCTATTGCTGAAGACTTCACATGCCTAAGCAGCAAAGTCACTGAGAAATCAAGCTGGTGCTGAGCAGAAAACCTTCTTCCTGTAGCTCAGCCAACTGAAAGCTGGAAAAAGCTGCACTGAAAATTAGGAACAGGACAAGAATATCCACTGTCCCCACTTTTATTTAATATAGTACTTGAAGTCTTAGTCATAGCAATAAGGAAAGAGATGCACATAAAAGGGATACAAATTGGAAAGGAAGAGATCAAGTATCATTATTTGCAGATGACATGATTCAATACATAAAGGACCCTAGAGACTCTACCAGCAAACTGTTAGAGCTGATAAACACTTACAGCCATGTAGCAGGATACAAAATAAATACATAGAAATCACTAGCCTTCTTATATGCTAACAACAAACAGAGGATGAAATCAGAGAATTACTCCCATTCACAACTGCATCAAAGAAAATAAAGTACCTTAGAATAAACCTAACCAAGGAAGTAAAGGATCTCTACAATGAAAACTTTAAAACACTCAAGAGAGAAATTGCAGAAGACACTACAAAATTGAAAAGCAACCCTTGTTCCTGGATCAGAAGAATCAATATTGTGCAAATGGCAATCTTACCAAAAGCAATCTACACATTTAATGTAATCCCCATCAAAATTCCAATGGCATCTTCATGGAAATAGAAAAAACAATCCAAAAATTCATTTGGAATCACAAAAAACCTCGAATATCTAAAACAATACTGAGCAACAGAAATAAGGATGGTGGTTATCACCATACCTGATTATAACCTATACTACAGAGCCATAGTAACAAAAACAGCATGGTACTGGCATAAAAGCAGAGAAGTAGATCAATGGAACAGAATAGAGGACCCAGATGTAAGTCCAGGTAGCTATAGCCACCTGATATTCGATAAAAATGCCAAAAATACTCATTGGAGAAGATAGCTTCTTCAGCAAATGGTGCTGGGAAAACTGGATATGTATCTGTAGAAGGATGAAAATAGATTCTTCTCTCTCTCCATGCACAAGAATTAAGTCCAATGGATTAAAGACCTTAACATCAGACCTGAAACTCTGAAACTGCTAGAGGAAAAAGTAGGGGAAACCCTTCAACATATTGGTCTTGGCAAAAACTTTCTGAATACAACCCCAATTGCTCAGGCAATAAAACCACAGATTAATGGCTGGGTCCTCATGAAATTACAAAGGACACTGTGAATAAAACAAAGAAGCAACCTACAGAATGGGAAAAAATCTTTGCCAGCTATGCATCTCATAGAGGACTAATATCTAGGATATACAAAGAACTCAAAAAATTAAATAATAAGAAATCAAACAAGCCAATTTAAAAAGGGGCTATGGAACTAAATAGAGTTCTCAAAAGAAGAAATATGAATGGCATATAAGCATCTAAAAAAAAATGTTCTACATCCCTAGTCATCAGGGAAATGCAGATTAAAACTACGTTGAGATTCCATCTCATTCCTGTCAGATTGGCTACCACCATAAAAACAAATCACCATAAATGCTGGCAAAGATGTAGAAAGAGAAGAACCCTCCTACACTGCTGGTGGGAATGCAATCTGGTCCAGCCATTGTGGAAATCAGTGTGGAGGTTCCTAAGACAGCTAAAAATAGATCTACTATATGACCCAGGTATAGCACTCCTAGGCATATATCCGAAGGAATCATCTCATTTCCTTTAAAGTACGTGCTCAACCATGTTTATTGCTGCTCAATTCACAATAGCTGGGAAATGGAACCAGCCTAGATGTCCCTCAACTGATGAGTGGATAATGAAGATATGGCACATTTATTCAATGTAGTTCTACTCAGCGGTAAAGAAAAATAAAGTTATGAAATTTGCAGGAAAATGGATGGATCTGGAAAGGATTATACTAAGTGTGGTAACCCAGCCCCAGAAAGCCAAGCACCACATGTTCTCCCTCATATGTGGATACTAGCTACAGATGATTGGGCTTCTGCGTGAGTAGGAAGAAGACTCAGTAGCAAAGGCCAATAAACTAGAAAAGAGATATAAAGGGAGGGAGGGGGTACTTAATAGGTTGGTATTCTATATATATAAGTAAAAGAACATATTAATGGGAGTGAAAAGGCCCAAAGTGAGATCAGGGGAAGAGATTGAGTAAAGGAAAGGTGGAGGGAGGGCTAATCATAAGCTAAGAGGATATAAATAAATCATATGGAGTCCTACTTTTTTGGACAATGGAACACTCAGGAGCCATATATTGTTGCTAGAAAATTTTCAGTACCAGGGATGGGATACCTTCCAGTTGGCCAGGGAAGTCCCTGATACCCCAAAAACATTATAGGCCATTGCCGAGGTCCTTAGTTTCCCACCAGGAATAGATGGTAAAACCCTATTGCTGAAGACTCCTCATACTTGGGCTGCAAGGCCACTGAGAAATCCTGCTAGAACTGAGCTGATAACCTCCTCCATGTAGACCAGTTAACAGAAAGCCAGAAGACATTCTGCATGCAGTTCAATGGGAGAGAGAGAAATCACCAGTGAAGATACTCAACAGTGCACACTGCAAGCCTTATATTTGGCCAGTCAGGCCAAATAAGCCAATGGGTGCAATAGTGGCACATCTGTCATGGTGGAAACCAACTGCCCTCTAATTGGACTGGAGGCCCACTCCATGGGAGGGAATACATCCCTGATACTGAAAACTTAAAACAGGGGTAGTCATGAGCCCTAGGGGTGTAACATCTGCTGCTCTCTGGCTAAATGTATATACTATGCTTATCAAACTGCCCGATAAGCACTTCTCTCAATGTTCATACTCTTATATTAATGCTACTCTCACTTTTGGTTGAGAATCTTCTCTTTTCAGATGGCAGTGACCTTGGGATGAGTCAGAGGCATCATGGTGCTGGAAAGAAGTGACCACAGTGCTCAGTACTGTAATACCTCTATCACACCTTTCAAGGCTCAGGGTCTAATGTGGAAGAGGTGACAGAAAGAATGTAAGAGCCAAAGGAAGGGTAGGACTCCTTACAGCATGCTCCCCCCCAGACACAAAATGGCCTGGATATCCATGACCTTACCGTGCCCGACACTACCTACACAAGACCATCATAAGAGGAGGAAAAGATCATGACATCAAAATAAAAGAGAGACTGATTAAGATGGGGAGGGGATATGATAGAGAATGGAGTTTCAAAGGAGAAAGTGAGGGGAGGAAGGGCATTCCCATGGGATATTTTTTATAATCATGGAAGTTTTTAATAAAAAATTGAAAAAAAGATGCATTGCATGCAGCCCTATGCAAGACAGAAGTCATCAGTGGTGAAAACAGTGGACACTGGAAGCCTCATGTTTGGCCAGACAGGCCAAATGACTGAACGAGTGCAATAATGGCATGTCTGCTCTGGGGGAAACCAGCTGCTCTCTGATTGAACTGAAGGCCTGCTCTATGGGAGGGAATACATGCCTGGTATTGAAAACCTAATCAAAAGCCTATGGCAGGTGAGGTCATGAGCCTTAGGGGTATAAAGCCTTCTCCTGTCTGGATAAATGCATGTATTACTCTTACCAAACTGAAAGCACTACACTTAAGGTCCATATTTATATATTCATGCTAATCTCACTTCTGGTTAGAGAAGCTTCTCTTTTCAAATGGCGATGAACAATGGGATGACCCAAAAGGCAACACAGTGCTGGGAAGAAGGGACAGACGAGTGTCCAGCACTGAAACATCTCACACCCTCCAAGACTCAGGGTCCATTGCGGAAGAGGTGGCAGAAAGAATGTAAAAGACAAAGGAAGGGTACTACTCCTTCCATAAAACTGTCCGGACAGAATTTGGCCTTGATATCCAAGACCTCGCAGTGCCTAACAATACCCACACAAGACCCTCATAATAGGAGAAAAAGATGATGACATCAAATTAAAAGAGACTAATGGAGAGAGGGAGGGGATATGATGAAGAGCAGAGTTATGAAGGGTAAAGTAGGGGAGGCGAGGGAAATACCATGGTTTGTTGTCTGTAAGTATAGAAGTTGGCAATTTATATATATAAAGAATATATAAAAAAAATATTTTCACTGAGCTGCTAACGACAAGGAAGACATGGTTCTACAAACCACAAGCAAGCTGGCCATGTTCCGCCTTGAGGACCACAGAGGGTAACTGCAGCTAAAGGGTGAGGAGGAACCGGAAACCGTGTCTACAAAGCTGAAGGGCTCCTTAAACCAGAGGGGAATAAGGGCAGCAGAAGCGATCCAGTGGTCCCCTATTGTGACCGACTATCAGAGGGAAGAGGCTGCAGAGATCTGTGCTGCTACAAAAGGCAGAGCAAGAACAAGCCCAAGCTTCTAGGAGGCAGGTCTCCTGAGGCTGTTTTGTGGCAATGCAGGCAAGAAACAATACCAGTGATGAGAACAGATCAGAAACATGCTCTGGAGGGGCTGGAGAAATGGCTCAGCAATTAAGGCACTTGCCTGAGAAAACTAAGGACCCCAGTTTGATTCCCCAGAACCCAATTAAGTAAGATGCACATGTATCTAGAATTTACTTGCAGTGACTAGAGGCCCTGGTGTGTCCATTCTCTATCTCTCTATTTGTGTAGTAAGTATATAAATAGAAAATAGATATATACAAAATACATTATGCACATGTATGAAAATTGTCAATATAAAAGTGTAAAGGGGGTGCTGGACAGATGGCTAAGTGGTTAAAGGCATTTGATTATGTGACATGTGGGTTTCAATTCCTCACGACCCATGTAAAGGCAGATGCACAAAGTAGCTCCCACATCTAGAGCTTGTTTGCAAAAGCAGCAGTCCCTGACCTGCCCAGCTTTGCTCTCCCTCTCCTCTTCCTTCCTTCCTTCTTTCCCTTTCTCCCCCTCCCTTATAAATAAATAAACTTTTAAAAGTTTTTTTCAAAAGAAAATAGAAAAAAATGAACTTTATTCAAGGGCACCCTGAGACTACCTAGTGAATTCCAGGTTAGTCTGAGCTAGAGTGAAACCCTACCTCAAAAAACAAACAAACAAACACAAACTTTAATAATGAAGTAAAAGCATTGGATAACCCCACTTGTTGAAAGTGAACCATACTAATGTACAAGGTTAACAGCAAGGGAAGTGACATGGGGGAGGGTGTTATCATTGCAATGACTTTGTAAACGTTAAACTCATCTAAAAAGTAAAAGTTTACTAAAAGCAAAAACAAGAGCCTGGAGGAGTTACCTGGAAAGTGAGAGAATGAGTGAGAGGTCTGAAGAGAAACTATGATAACTGAAAAAGTGTTCTGAGGACTCTGTCCTTGGGCACGGCCCCTCCGATTCCCCTCCCTTCTACCTACTCTTTGTACCTACCCTGCCTTCGCTCAGAGTCCCCTCTGTCCTCCTACAGTGGCACTGTCCAAACCAACTTCGTGTGACCATGGACATGACCTAACAGCAGTCCCAAGCACATGTGGCTACTGGGCTCTTAGAGTGTGTCTCGTGTGACAAGAACTGATGTTTGAATTTCAGCTAGGGGCTGGGGAGATAGCTTAGCTGATAAAGTCTTGCCTCACAATTTTGTGAGGACCAGTACACATGAAAAATGCCCTGCCTGGTTGTATGCACCTGTAATCCCAGCACTGAAGAGGCAAAGACAAGAAGATCGCTGGGGCTCACTGACTAGCCAGTCTAAGTTAACTGGTGAGCTCCGGGCCACTGAGAAGCCTTGTCACAAAGGAGATGGATAGTGTTACTGATTATGACACCTCTGGCTTACACACACATACACACAAACACACACACACACACACACGATACTGCTCACTAGATTAGTCTGACCCTACCTAAAAAGAAAGAAAACTGAAACAAACAATATCCAAATTAATGATATCAACTTAAAAAGGTTGGTAGTGCCCACAACAGAAAAATGGTACCACACATACGCATACACTGTCATGAATACTTGTAAAGTCTTCACTGAGAAGTGTCTTCATAATCCTCAGACAGGAAGACAGCATTCTACTAAATCCTGTCCTCATTCGCACCCCATGATGACGGTATACCCTGGTGCTGGCTCAAATTGTAGTTCTGTGATCATGTGATTATCTAGGTGATTCAGATTGTATGGATATTTTCAAGATTGCTGAAATTAACAATTTTTTCACAAGGAAATCCAAAGATCCCTAATATCTGTGAATCATCAAAGGAGTATAGTTTGAGAAATAAACAATCCTCAATTGAGATACTAACATCCACAAGGCAGCAACTAATGTGAGTTTGGCAGAATTCAGCCAGTGGATGCTTTCCACTCTGCAGCCAAGTGGGAACAGCTCTTCAAGGAATTATTTTGAGGTTAGTGTGCTTTCTTTTTAAAAAATATTTTGTTTATATATTTATTTGAGAAGACAAGGTAGATAAAGAGAGAGAGAGAGTGAGTGCGCCAGAGCCTCCATCCTCTGCAGATGAACTCCAGATGCATGTGCCACCTTGTGCATCTGGCTTATGTGGGTTCTGAGGAATCAAACGTAGGTCCTTAGGCTCCGCAGGCAAGCACCTTAGCCGCTAAGCCATCCCTCCAGCCCAGTGTACTTTCTTTTGTAATCAACTTAGTATGGTGAATTGTGTAATGAGCCTCTTCCTACCCCAAATCCAAAGAAGAGCAATTGTTAGCAAGTAGAGGTGAATTGTTAAAAATATTTTTTATTTTTATTTATTTATTTGAGATTGCGGGAGAGGGGGTGGAATGCCAGGGCCTCCAGTCACTGCAAACACTCCAGACACATGTGCCACCATGTGCATCTGGCTTATGTGGGTCCTGGAGAATCAAACCCAGGTCCTTTGCCTTTGCAGGCAAATGCCTTAACTGCTTAGTCATCTCTCCAGCCCCAGAGGTGAAATTTGAAGAGCCAAGACAAACTGCATGATGAGATAGCCACCACCGTCTCAGAAAAGTGCCCACAATAAAAGAGGTAAGGAGTTCCTGTTTAGTCACTCAACAAACATGAATGCATGTGTGTGTGTTCATGTGTGTGCATGTTCACAGGCACATGGTTGCACCAGTGTGTAAAAGCCAGAGGACAATCTCCAGTGTTGTTCCTCAGGAGCAGGCAGGATCTCTTCCTGGCCTGAAACTCGTCAATTATGCTAGACTGGCTGGCCAGCGAGCCCAGGGATCCATCCTTCTTGTCAGTGCAGAGGTTACAGGTGTGCACCACCATGTTCAGTATTTTACATACATTCTGGGGATCGAACTCAGGTCCTCATGGCTGACTGAGCCATCTCTCCAGCCTCAACAAACAGCAAAGCTTCAGTATACTCCCAACCCTGAGAGTCAAAAGAGACAAACATGGCCCTTCTTGATACCTATATAGAAGTTTTGAAAACTACCACTGCAAAATAGTGGAATATCTGTTTTTCCAAGGTCCCAGGGTGGACACCTAACACAGGCTTGAAGGTCTATAGGAATCTACTCATGGCTTCAGTTTTACATTAATCTATTACATTTTTCTTTCACACATTTTAACATTCTCTTCATTTTGCCTTTTCTTTAAATCCACTATTTTTCCAAAGATTTTACATGGAAAATTAGCACAAGCAGGCATTTTTCACTCTATGTGAGGATCAGACTGCTTCAAGATCTTTCTCAGCTTCTAAACCCTTCTGTCTGATAATGACCTTATATATACCAGTACTGTTTCCATTAATCACTCTCTTCCGAATGTCTCTCCTCTTAGAGATGTCAAGGACTAGAGTGCTTCCTTCAAGCGAAGAAGTGAAACTTCAAACTGAAAATGGCCCATGGAGCATTACCACCAAGAAATTCTCTTCTCCCCTGTGGTGAAAACATACTGCAAACTACTGACTCAGTCATAATTATGATCCTCAAGGCAGCAGCTAAATTCCAGAGGGACCAATTACAATCCTCCTAACTACTCTCATCATTTGAATTGGCCATGCGTCTTCCATCACACCATAACCTGAAACTACTGCCTACCATTTATTAAGAGATGACATTCTGAAGACATTTACAGTTGGAAAAAATCCTTAGAGATCAATCATTTTGGTGCAGCTGTTTGCAAACTGCTCCAGAGGAAGTGGTGCATAGGTCCTGCCAATGTGCTGATTTTAGCATGTCAAGAACTAACACGAGCTGTGGGTGTGTCTCTGTTGTCGGCGTGCTTGCCTAGCATACTGACCCTCAGCACTGCACAACACCAGGAATGGAGACTCATGCCTACAATCCTAGAGCTCAGGGAGGCAAATGAAGGATGGTCTTAATTCAAGGTCATCCTCAGCTACTGAGTTTGATGCCACTCTGAGATACATGAGAGAAGAAAGAAGAAAGAAAGAGGAAGGAAGGAAAGGAGGAAAGGAGGGAGGGAGGGAGGGAAGGAGGAAGGAAGGAAGGAAGGAAGGAGAGAGAGAAGAAAGAAAGAAAGAGAGAGGGAGGGAAGAAGGGAGGGAGGGAGGGAGTGAGGAAAGAAGGAAGGAAGGAAAGAAGGAAGAAAGGAAGGAAGGAAGGAAGGAAGGAAGGAAGGAAGGAAAGAGAGAAAAGAAAGGAAGAAAGGAAGGAAGGAAGGAGGGGGGAAGGAAAGGAGGAAGGGAGGAAAAGAAAGAAGGGAGGAAGAAAGGAAAAGAGAAAGGAGAGAGAAAGAAAGGAAGGAAGGAAGGGAGAGAGAGAGAGAGAGAGAGAGAGAGAAAGAATGAAAGAAAAAAGAAAGGAGTTGGGGAGATGGCTCAGCAGGCAAGCATGAGGGTCTGAGATTGCCCAAGTTCAATTCTCCAGCAACCACATATGGAAAATGGCAGCCCTGGATTCCATGAGAGACTCTGTCTCGAGCAGATAAACAACAAGGGAGGGCATGCGACATTCTCCTCTGGCCTCCACATGAGCATGGGACTCACACATCTGCATGCACACATGCATACAGCAAACAGACTCTACACACACAAGAGAATGAAAACTTTTATAAAAGTCTTGGCTTTCTCAGGACAGGTATATTTACAAGTTTTTAACACTGTGCCATGGTGTCTTTTAAAAAAGTATATTTTATTTTTATTTATTTGAGAGAGAGAGAGAGGCAGACAGAGGAAAGAAAATGGACACAGCGGGGCCTCTAGCTGCTGCAAACAAACTCCAGACACATGTGCCACCTTGTGTATCTGCTTATATGGGTCCTGGGGAATTGAACCTGGATCCTTTGGCTTTGCGGCCCTTAACCGCTAAGCCATCTCTGCAGCCCCATGGTATCTGCTTAATTCCAGCTCACACCATCTGCCGAGACAAACCTGAGGTTTACTACCAGTTCCCTGCCATCACTCTGCGGAGCTCAGTGCCAAGCAGTGCTGGGGTGTCTGCAGCTCATGCCCTCTAGCCAGCTGCAAGACAGTCAACTGGATGGCGCGCTCTGCCAAGACAGCGCTTTAAAACGTTAGCGCCTCTTCAATGTCTCTTGCCTTTTCCATTTATGAATGGGCAGTGAGCATTTAGTAGTGGTTCAACTTCAATCCCCTAAAACATGGCTGCCAACTGTGGGTCCAACCCAGGCCTTTCCTACATACACTTCCAGTGGCAGGAAGTGTAGCATCTTCCATGGCATCATTTGATGGCTTTCATGGTAAACTGTGCCTTAAATGAACTTTGTCTTTCTTCCTGTGGTTTCCATAACACTGGCTCAATTCCATTCTTTAGAAATCCAAGGCACATGGGGCTGGGGAGATGGCGCAGTGGTTAAAGGCATTTGCTTACAAAGAAATCCAACGTACTGCAGAATGTGGTGGTGCCTTTAATCTCAGCACTCGGAAGCAGAGTAGGAGGATCGCTGTGAGTTCGAGGTTAGCCTGAGACTACATAGTGAATTCCAGGCCAGCCTGGGCTAGAGGGAGACCCTACCTTAAAAAAAAAAAAAAAGAGCCGGGCGTGGTGGCGCACATCTTTAATCCCAGTACTTGGGAGGCAGAGGTAGGAGGATCACCATGAATTTGAGGCCACCCTGAGACTCCATAGTGAATTCCAGATCAGCCTGGGCCAGAGTGAGACCCTACCTTGAACACCCCCCACCAAAAAAAAAGAAAGAAAGAAAAAGAGATCCAAGGTACAAATCTCACTTTACAAGTATCTAGTGGCTAACTGTGTCCTCATTCAAGCAAATCTTCCTTCAACTGTTCTCTTGCATGTAGTATTTTGTCTCTTTACTGCCTCTGAACACAAATCGGAATCCCTGTTCTAGAACTGACCAGAATCCTACAGTTGTATCCACCCGCTGCAGAACAAAATACGACTACCCACTCCTCCAATTCTAGATGTAGCTTTAATAATGCAGCTGAGACTTGACTGTTTTTGTTTCCACAGAACTACTGACTCACATTTGGCTGCGGACCAACCCCCCCAAGTGCTCCTTCTAAGCCGCACACCCATCGACATCATCCAGGGCTCACTTATGCAACAGGTTTTATGGACAAACTAGGAACTTACATTTATCCAGTTAAAATTCATTTTATTAGAACCAGTCCAAGATCTTAGTGTAACCAAACTATTACTGAGTTCCAGTTTGGTCATGGACATGTGCTCTAAGTCTTAGATCCATTTGCTTGTGTTTTTCTCCCTGCATTTAAGGTACAAAAGCTTGATCAAGCTATCTGCCATGAAGAGCCCCACACACTGCCCACACATCTCCTCCATTTTAATTCACAGAGAATTGTTTAAACACATCTTCAGCTGAAAGTTAGCTCTTCTCCAAAGCCACAATCAGTAAGAGGACACAGTGAGGAAACTATTACCTGGTTCTTCAAGGCCAAAGGCTCTTTCTCAAAACTCCAGGATTCCTAATCCCTATTTGGTTTCAATAATTATTTGTTCGCATGTGTGTGCATATGTGTATGTGTTATATGTGTGTGTAGGCACATGTGTGTGCAGATGCATGTATGGAAACCAGGGGTCAATATCAAGTGTCTACCTCAATGGCATTCTACCTTATTTTGTGAGACAGGGTCTCTCACCAAACCTGGAATTCACTGGTTCAGCTAAACTAGCTAATAAGCTAGCCCTGGGGGTGTTCCTTTCTCTGCCCCCAGTGCACACAACTGCACCTGGCTTGCATGTGGGGGGGGGGGTTCTGAATTCAGATCCTCAAGCTTGTGCTAATGACTGGGCTATCCCCAGCCCCAATATTTACCTTTCAGCCCCAGTAAGAGAGGCAGCACTTGCCCAGAGGACTGAGTGAAAGAGAAAGCGTTGCAAAGGAGGTAGATTTTGAGCAGACTTGGGGAGAGAGTGCATAGAGAACAATTCCAAGGTAAGGACTCAAAGAAACAACTACACAGAATGGAAAAAAAAATGTATTTACGAGAAATATCATTAGTTTATTAGTAAAAGTTGGAATATGTAAAGGAGAAAAAAGGGTTTGAGACCATTGCTAATATTTCATTCAAATGGTAGGAAATGAAATGCTAAAAAGTTTGGACTTTCTGTTACAGTTGTTTGATAGTAGAAGTTATCACATAAAGTTTTAATCAAATTTAAACTAGGGAGATTGCTAAGTGGTTACAGGCATTTGCATACAAAGCCCGCTGGCCTGTGTTTGATTTCCAAGTACTCACATAAAGCCAGATGTACAACATGGTGCATGCAACTGCAGTTTGTTCGCAGAGGCGAGAGGCCCTGACCGCTCATACCCTTTCCCTTTCTTTCTTTCTTTCTTTCTTTCTTTCTTTCTTTCTTTCTTTCTTTCTTTCTTTCTTTCTTCCTATATCTCTCTCCTCACAAATAAATAAGTGAAATTTAAAAAAAATATTTAGCCAAAATCACAGTTTGATTAATCTGACAGTGGGTGATGTCAGATAGAAAGCCAGTTAGAGAGGGGAAGCCACAAACAGAGTACTTGGGAACCAAAAGATCAAGACTTTTTCCTTGTGCTCACGTACTACAGACACAAAAATGCAAATCAAATTCTCTATGACTCCAAAATGACCAAGAGGAACCATGACTTTATATACCTCTAAGAAACTTAGAATGCTACCAAATAACTATGGCATGCTAGATGTTAAAATGTGGAAAATGTGCACCTTACAATCTACTGAGATGTGGTCAGTAGCCTTTAGTTTCTTTAACCAGTGACTCCGTATCAAGAAACGCAATTGTTTTCAGGGCTCATTGCACAGCACCTTCCTTACCAATTGCATGACTTTTCACCCGTTCTTGAGACCTTCCATACAAACTCAGTGAGCACAAGGGAAAGTAACCCACCAGCACCCCACTCTTCACTTTCTCAAAGGAAAAAAAAAAAACACATTTAAACCAATTTATACACTGCACTTTTGAACCAGAGGTGTTTTTTTTATTTTTTATATTTATTTATTAATTGAGAAAGAAAGAGGCAGATAGAGAATGGGTGTGCAGTGCCTCTAGTCACTGCAAATGAACTTCCAGATGCATATACCACCTTGTATCTGGCTTATGTAGATACTGGGGAATCAAACCTGGGTTCTTGGGCTTCACGGGCAAGCACCTTAACCACTAAGCCATCTCTCCAGCCCTGAACCAGAGTTTTAATGAGAATCAACAGGAAGTCACTGCTTCTCCCTTCAATACAAAACAAAACCCTACACCACATTAATCTATCAAATAAGGATGGCTTTGGCAAAAATACAAATACTTGTACTGAAAGAACTCCTTTAGCTAAGTAGCTTATAACCCCAGAACTCAGGAGGCTGTGGCACACTGATGGCAAGTTTGAGGCCAGCCTGGGCTACTTGGTGAGAAGCAAGCACCAGCAGCAACAATAATACATAAACAATCCTGAAGTTGTTTTGCGACCCATGATTAGAGGGGCTGATGAATTAGAAGATATTCCACTTAAATTATTAAGACATGGGAACCCTTTCTAAGCAACTCAAAATCCAAGGCCTAGAATGTTAGATTTGGCAACATAAAAATAGCAGGCATGGTGGTGCATGCCTTTAATCCCAGTGCTTGGGAGGCAGAGGTAAGAGGATTGCTGTGAGTTCGAGGCCACCCTGAGACTACATAGTAAATTCAAGGTCAGCCTGGACTAGAGAGACCCTACCTCAAAAAACCAAAAAACAAGTATATATATACACACACTTTATGTGTATACACACACACACACACACACACACACACACACACACACACACACACATATAATGTCCGAAAGGGAAAAAGATCTCACCATGGATGTAAAAAATTATATAAATCATAAGAAAGTACTTGCAGACTAAGCATTAATATTTCTTGTTAATATATAAAAGCCTCATCAGTTAATAAGACAAAAACATCCCCCCAAAATAAACAAAAGACAACTCCTAAGACTGTAAATGCTTAAGCTGAGTATGATGGGACACGCTTACAACCCAGCACTTGGAAGGCACAGGCAGGAGGATCAAGAAGCCCAAGGTCATTCTCAGCTATGCACCAGTTTAAGACCGGCCTGGACTCCCAGTTTCAAACAAAGTACCAGTATCTCATGCAATGCTCTGTCTCGCAAGCTCCTTTCCCTCATCAAGCAGGCAGACACGCTCACGATGAATATGATCAGAATGGGCAATACCAACGAGACATATGAGCACTTTTCAAGACTGAAACTTCACCCATGTTAATTATGGGGCAGCGTAGAAGGCTCGGTAGAGAAAGCGCTTGCCATGCAAGCCTGAGTACCCAATTTTGGATGCCCAGAACCCATATAAGACAGACCCAATAGTGTTGTTAGCATACGTAATCCCAGTGTACCTAGGGCAAGAAGGGAAGTGCAGACAGGAGAATCAACAGAAGTATGCAAGCCAGCCAGCCTGGCACGTGCAGTGTTGAAGAGAGACTCTGCTTCAAGCACTGTGGAAGGCGAGGACCCACACACCTGAAGTTCTTCTCTGCCCTCTTCATGGGCACTGTGACAAATGTGCACCCACACTCACACATGTGAACATGCAGACACATACACACTTAAAAAAAAAACAGTTAATTAGGGCAGAGTCACACAAAGAAATGACCCACTGGGGGCTGGAGGGATTGCTTAGTGGTTAAGGCATTTGCGTGCAAAGCCAAAGGACCCTGGTTCGATTCTGCAGGACCCACATTAGCCAGATACACAAGGGGGCGTACAAGTCTGGAGTTCATTTGCAGTGGCTGGAGGCCCTGGCGCATCCATTCTCTCTCTCTCTCTCTCTCTTTCTCTGTCAAATAAATTAATTAATTTTTTTTTAAAAAAGAATGGAATGCTCCTCTGCTGGAAACATGAGGCAGATCATATAGGCATATGCATACTCTCTATTCTGAGTCAAGGTTTTAAAATCTTAATTTTACAACAGTATGTATACTTTCATTTCATTTTTTGAAAACCTACCTGAAAAATGCATGTAGGTATGTTCATATTTTCAAAGAAAATGAGCAAATTCTTAATAGTGATGACCAGAGTAGTCTGTTGAGAGGATGGGTGACAGAAAAGTACAGAAAGTTAAAATCTAGGGCTGGAGAAATGGTTTAGCAGTTAAGGCGCTTGCCTGCAAAGCCAAAGGACTTAACTTCAATTCCCCAGGACCCACGTAAGCCAGATGCACATGGTGATGCATGCGTTTGAAGTTGGTTTTACAATGGCTAGGGGCCCTGGTGTGCACATTCTCTATCTGCCTCTCTCTCTCTCTCATTCTCTCTCTCAAATAAATAAATTTTAAAAAGAAAGTGAAAAATCTACTTCCAGTTTTATTTTTTGGTTCTTTCAAGGTTGGGTGTCACTCTAGCCCAGGCTGGCCTGGAACTCACTTTGTAGCCCCAGTCTGGCCTCAAACTCACAGCGATCTTCCTACCTCTGTCTCCCAAGGGCTGGGATTAAAGGTGTGTGCTACAACACATGGCTTGTTTCTAATTTTATAATGTGCATCTATTTTATTCTCAATAAATTAAAGATATGTTTCCAGTATCATTTTCCAACCTTGATACAAACAGTTGACATGAAACTTATGTCTAGAAAAGGTGCCATTTCCTTCCCTTTTGTCTACTGGGAGAATTTCCTAACTACTCCCAGAGACTCACTAACCCTTAACCCTTCTCACTAGAGCCTTGGACGCGGAAAGAGAAGCTCAGCAGCTCAGGTCCCCACACCCTGCCTCTTCTGTTGCAGAACAGTTTGCAGAGGGACCTGGGTTTCTCTGTAATGACAAACTGTAGAACTGCACACGAATGGAACCGAAGGATGGCTCTCTAGTAAGTCTTTTCAGAGGCAAGGCAAGACCTGGAATAAGTGAGATGGGGGGCATGCCATTTCTGTCAACAGCCAGACTGTTATAATTTAATCTTTGTAGGCCATGCCATCTCTATCCAAGGAACACAACTCTTGACTATCAGTACAAAAGTAGCTACAGATATAGAAATATATCTCTGCCCCTACCACCCGCCGAAGCTAAGCAGAATTGGGCCCAGTTAGTACATGGAAAGAAAAGACATGTAAATGATGTTTGGCTGAGCGCTGATATTTTACTTCTTACAATTTTCACTTGTATCAGAATTTCTTTTGATTTCTTCTCAATAATTTAAAACTGAAAAGATGCTTTTATGTGTCTGGTTTTGTGGCACTGGAGAGGAAAGCCATCATACTTGCTCTACACCTGAGCTACACACACGGCCTTGGAAAAACTAACAACATTCTTTCCACCTGGGGCATGTAAGAGCAGATGGCAAGATAGGAATCCAGCCTAGATGCCTATCAACAGACAAATGGACAAGGAAAACATGGTATACAGCACAATGAAACTGTATTCATCTATAAGCCAGAATGAAATTAAGTCGTTTGCAAGAAAATTAATAGCACTATATATTATTTTGCTAAATAAACTAAGCAGACTCAAAAGTATTATACATGTTTTCTCATATGTGAAGTCCTGATTTAAATATATGTGTGTGTGTGTACATGTATATGACATGAAACTAGAACAGGAATGATGAGGACTGAGGAAAATCACTAAAGGGATGGGGAAAAAAGACAAAATATCAGGCTGGAGAGATGGCTCAGTGGTTAAGACACTTGCCTGCAAAGTTCAAGGGCTCAGGTTCTATTCTCCAGTACCCACGTAAAGCCAGATACCAAAGGTGTCACATGGGTCTGGAAATGGTTTGCAATGGCTACAGACCCTGGGGCACCCATTTTCTCTATCTGCTTCTTGCTTTCTATCTCTCCCTCTCTCTCAAATAAATAAAAAAATAAAAAGAAGACAGACTATCCAATTTTTCTTTCATATGCTGAGTCAAGATTTATATATAAATATATACGTAAAAGTAAAGGAGAACCGTGGTGGTTTGATTCAGGTGTTTCCCATAAACTTAGGTGTTCCGAATGCTAGGCTCCCAGCTGGTGGAAATTTGGGAATTAACACCTCCTAGAGGTAGTGTATTGTTGGGGGCGAGCTTATGGGTGTTATAGCCAGTTTTCCCTTGCCAGTGTGTGGCACACTCTCCTGGTGCTTTTGTCCACCTGATGTTGGCCAGGCGGTGATGTCCACCCTCTGCTCATGCTGTCGTCTCCCCTGCCATCGTGGAGCTTCCCCTCGAGTCTGTAAGCCAAAAGAAACCTTTTTCCCACAAGCTGCTCTCTTGGTCGGGTGAGTTCTGCCAGCAATGCGAACCTGACTGCGACAGAGACTTAGAGTGGGGAGGAAGATGAGTAAAAGGAGGGAAAGCAGGGAAGAAGAGGGCAGTGGGACAAGACTGTCACATCTTCTCTCGTGTGCAGAATCTAGACTCACACATGTGACATGAGAGCAGCAGGGAGACTACGGGGGGGGGGGAGGGGCCGCTGGAGAAGGGACGGCAAGCGAGAGGGGATGAATACGAGCAAGATACAAATGCACATACGTGTGCTGAGGTCAGAATAAACCCCAATATTTTGCATGCTAATTAAAAACGTAATTCAAAGGGCTAAGGAAAGCTGGGCATGGTGCCTCATGCCTAGAAGCCCAACACTTGAGAGGCTGAGATAAAGGATCACCATGAGTTCAAGGTTAGCCTGGACTACAAAGTAATATGCAGGAGAACCTGGGCTAGAGTGACATTCTGCTCAAAAAAAATAAAAGGGGGGCTGGAGAGATGGCTTAGCAGCTAAGCGCTTGCTTGTGAAGCCTAAAGAACCTGGTCTGAGGCTCAATTCCCCAGGACCCATGTTAGCCAGATGCACAAGGGGGCGCACGTGTCTGGAGTTCATCGCAGTAGCTGGAGGCCCTGGCGCGCCCATTCTCTCTCTCTCTCTCTCCCCCTCTCTCTCCCTGTCTCTCTCTCTCTGCCTCTTTTCTGTCTGCCACTCTCAAATAAATAAATAAAAGTAAACAAAAAAATTAAAAGGGGGGGCTGGAGAGATGGCTCAGCAGTTAAGGCACTTGCCTGCAAAGCCTATCAACCCTGGTTCAATTTCCCAGTACCCATGTAGAGCCACATGCACAAAGTACACATGTATCTGGAGTTTGACTGTGGAGGCCAGAGGCCCTGGCATGCCCATTCTTTCTCTCTACCTCACTTTTCTGTCTCTAAAATATTAGGGAAAAAAAAAAAAAAGCTGAAGAGAAAACTCAGTAGATAAAGTACTTGCCACACAAGAATGAATACCTAAGGAGTCAGATGCCCAGAGCCCAAGGAAAAGCCTGAGGCGGTGGCAAGCAACTGAAAGCCCAGCATGCCTATGTTGAGAAGGGCGATGGAGAAAGGAGAATTTCTGAGGAGTCAGAACAGAGAGAGACCCTGCCTCAAACAAGGTGGAAGGCAAGGGGTCAGCCCCTGAAGTTGACCTCTGACCTCCACAGGCATGCACACACAGATGATGATGGTGATCATAAGGGCTAAGAAAAGACAAATAAAAAGTCGGTCATGGTGGCTCAGGCCTGTAAGCCCAGCCCCCGGGAGCCAGAGGAAAGAGATCATCCGTGAGTTCCAGGCAGCGGAGCTGCACAGCAAGACTCTATCTCAAAAAACCCCAAACCAAAATAAATACAAACAAAAGCAGGTGGCAGAATGCAGGCAGTAATTTGCACCAGAGGATATTTTTAACAAGAGTGAAAATAAGCAAAGTTTCTAATAAAGTGCTATCTGAATTCTTGTGCAAACATTCTTTTAATAATCTTGAAAATATATCGTCAGGCCAGTCTGGGCTATAGAGAGACCCTACCTCAAAAAAACAAAACAAACAAAAAAAAACAGCCAGGCATGGTGGCACACGCCTTAATTCCAGCACTTGGGAGACAGAGGTAGGAGGATCGCCATGAGTTCAAGGCCACCCTGAGACTACAGAGTGAATTACAGATCAGCCTGAGCTAGGGTGACACCCTACCTTGAAAAATAAAAATTAAAAACCCCCAAACAAAAAATTATATATATAATATATAACATATAATATATATAATATATAAATATAATATTATATATATACATATATATATAATTACATAGGAGCTTTCTATAAATAGCTGACAGCAGTTCTGCCATGCAGATGGATTCCTATAGGATGGCAATGTGGGTCAGTGGCTCAGACTTGGGTTCACTCTCCTGGGTGATTTGGGGAAAAGGGGGAGTTACCAGTCATTATAGGAATACTAAGGAAGGCCGTAATAAATGATCACTTCATTCCCACTGCAACGGCTCTATTGTAAAAGCCAGAGCCCTCCGATATTGCTGGTTTGTAAAATGGTACAACCACTTGAGATATATGTGCTATACGGCCCAGCAGTTTCACTCCTATTATCTTCCCATAAGAAGTGAAAACAAAAGTCCCCTACACTGAAGTCCACAGGAGCATTATTCAAATAACCCCAGCCTGGAAGCAATGCAGACATCCGTCCACCAGCCAATGAATGAAAGAGCGCACGCTCTAGCCATAGGACAGATTCATCAGCAAGTGGGATTCACTACTGACACACAATAAACACGGCTGAGCCTGAGAGCATCACAGAAGAGAATACACGTTCTGTGATTCCAGTTACAGGACAGTTCTAGATGGGGGCTCTCTACAACAGCAGCCCAAGCAGACATTGGCTGTAAAGCCAAAGGAGGGAAGTTCCAGGAACAAAGCAGCTCCTGAACTGGGTTGAAGTGATGGTTGCCCAACTCTGATTTACTTTAAATATTGTTTCATTGCACATGTCAAAAGGGCAGATTTTATGGTATGTAAATTATACCTCCACTAAAGCCACTTTGAAAAGAGGTGGTGGGCTGGAGAGATGGCTTAGCGGTTAAGTGCTTGCCTGTGAAGCCTAAGGACCGCAGCTCAAGGCCCGATTCCCCAGGACCCATGTTAGCCAGATGCACAAGGGGGCGCACACATCTGGAGTTCATTTGCAGTGGCTGAAGCCCTGGCGCGCCCATTCTCTCTGTCTACCTTCCTATTTCTGTATCTCTCTCTCTCTCAAATAAATAAATAAAAACAAAATATTTAATAAAAAAAAAAGAAGAAAAGAGGTGGTGACCCCAGATAACCTGGTGAGCCCACACATTTGCTTACAGCTCCCTGCATTCCACGGGCACTTCTGTGATTCTGTGTGCTGAACCATAGTTATATACTATCACCCCAGGTTTTGGGAAGTGCTGAGGATCAAACCCAGGGTTTGTGCAAGCTAGGGAACGCACAACATGCCCAGCCGCAAAATCTACATTTCTAAAATTCACACTACTCCACATTTCCACCTTCTCACCCAAATAATGACCCAATTCCCTTCCAGTTTTTGCATAAAGATATTTGACTTACTCATTCAAGATTTTTCCAATCTAACCTAGCAAGTACAGAAGTCATGTGCCATATATCAATGCTGAACACCAGCAAATGTTTGACAAACGAACATGAAATCCACAAGTGAACAAGACTAGAACTTAACAAGACACAAGAAAATATGTCTCCGTTTACCTGAAATCCAAATTTAAACCAACATAAAATTCCCAAACCAGTAAGATCATCATCTTGGGCTGAAGAGGTGGCTCAGCAGTTAAGGTGTTTGCCTATGAAGCCTAAGGAACCAGGTTCAATTCCCCAGTATCCATGTAAGCCAAATACACAGGCTGGCCACATTCGTTTGGAGTTTGTTTGCAGTGGTTAGAGGCCCTGGCACACTCATTCATATCCCCCCTCTCTCTCTCATAAAGAAAGAAAATACTTACAAAAGAAACAGCATCATCTTTAAGAGGCTTTCTGATAAAATTCTGGTTAAAATAAACCTCAGCTACAATAAAGGCCACCTTTCACCTTAAAAGGTGTTGGCACTTATCATTCTTGTCTGAAAGACAACACAGCCTAAAGCCCAGACATTCTAGAAACTTCGGAACTCAGATGATGCACTTCAGTTTTTCTACATCTGACGAAAATTATTGCTCTTATCTTCAAAGAAGGTAAGCCAGTACAATTTGTGTTTGAGACCAAAGATGACTCAGAGACAGAACTCAAGAGCAGACCCTGGCCAGGGTAGAGCAGCTGACTTGCGACTTTAGAAAACCAAGTTGCAATCAGGAAAACCAATGCTACCAGGAGTGAGAAACCATCTCCTGGCAATCTCTAATGAAGTCACTCAGGAACAAGCTTGATTTTGAGGGGAACAGCAGGTATTAACTATCAAAACAACCTGAGCTAATTACAGTCTGAGATGGAGTCATATAACCACAACCAAAAAAAAAAAAAAAAATTGCCACTTGTCTTGTAACTTAGACTGATCTGAAAGGCCTGCAATTAAACACAAATCATTCCAATGTGATAGTAAGAGATTTGCCCTTCAGAGGAAAAGGTGTTGACAATCTCAGTTTTAAAAATACTTTTATTTTTATTTATTTGTTTGAGAGAGGGAAAGAGGCAGAGAGAGAGAGAAAGAGAATGAAAATGGGTACGCCAGGACTTCCAGCCACTGCAAACAAACTCCAGATGTATGCGCCACCTTGTACATCTGGCTTATATGGGTACTGGGGAATTGAATTGAGGTCCTTTGGCTTTGCAGGCAAGTGCCTTAACCACTAAGCCATCTCTCCCACCTGACAATCTCATTTTTAATGGCTATTCCTGTGATGGTGGGTGGGAGGGAGAGAAGGGGGACACAGTTCACTGAGAACCAGGTGTCAGATGTATTACAGGTGGGGTCCAAGCTCAAGGCCACAGCCACAGGTTCAGGATTTGATGAGGGTCATCTCCCCTTCAAGGCAGCACCGCTTCCTCCAGAGGGAGGAATGATGGCCCCTTGCATAACATGAGGGCAGGGCAAGAGAGTGGAATGCTGGGAAAGCGGCTAAGAAGTGACTGGAGCCCAACTTACAAGGGCTGCCATCCCATTCATGGGGAAGCTTCGCAGGCTAATCACCTATTAATGGCTCCACCTGTTAATACTCTTACATTACACTGCAAACGAACTCCAGACACATGCGCCCCTTGTACATCTGGCTTATGTGGGTCCTGGAGAATCGAACCAGGATCTTTTGGATTTGTAGGCAAACACTTTAGCCGCTGAGCCATCTCTCCAGCCCTATCTATCTAATTTCTAAGAACTCAAAAGAGTAGGAGCGTCTGACCAGAAATAAGTGGTCTGAACTCTGCGCACCAGCACCTGTCTCCTTGTGCACTTGCCACCTTAGGCTTACTGAAATGCTTTATGCACGCTGTAGCTCCTCCCCTGACAGTAGACAAACATAATGTGTCTCACAGCATCCAACAGAGAGCATTTACTAAAGATTTAAATGAAGAAAATGATCCCCCCCCCGCCCGCCGCCACCACGCTTCTGCCATACGGATGATCAGAATCAATTTGGTTAATTAAAAGAGAAAAGAAAAATATCTACAATAATCATGCGCTTGCCCAGTAACAATCGGCCTTGAATCAAAGTTGATCTCTGTCATCAGGTTCTAATTAAGAACGGCAGATAGAGCAGATGGGGAACAGCTTCAGTCTTCATGCTAAGTTGATACTGCTCTGGTGAAAACACAGAAAAATTGTTTGGACAAGCCAACTGAACAAACATGATATTGGATGTCTAGAGGAAAATCGTTCTTAAAGAGTCTCCTTTCCACTAGATGACTATCTAGACTTGAACGGGGAGTTGGTGAAGGGGAAGGGGTCACGAGGTGACTGGCTGGCATTCCAGCTAAACCAAAGGAAAAGTGTATCAAGGACAGGGAGGGCTTGCTTTCTTCCTTTCCCACTCTCTCTTTTTATTTTTTTATTTTTCATTTTTAAAAGGTTTCTCCTCTTGGAACTATATAATCCTCTCCCCATTTTACTGACTCTTATCACTTACTGCTCAATGTGGAGGTGTTTCCACAGAATTGATGAAACTATGCCAAAGTTCCCGTCAAGGAGGCAAAGAGTTCGCTAAATTAATTTGATTTCAGATGCAAGCTCTCAGCGCTTCGTTTTGCTCATCTAAATATGAAAATGTGCCTATATGAAACTATTTTAAGTGAACAGCTACCAGATAAAGGTAAATATAATTAAGTGCTACCAGACCACATCTCCATCAAGTATAATATACTGTGATCCATGCAGCAAAACTAGCCACGTTGGGCCATCTATTCAAAATTATAACTTTATACTAATGTTTATTCACTTCTGATTATAGAATAAGAGTTCATTGAAGAAAATTTTGAAAACACGTTTTGTTTCTCTGGTTTTTCTTTGACAAATCAACACAAATTTGTTATCACAAAATTAGCACGCACATCAAATACAGTGTGCATTATATTGAGAAATTTCCCAAGTTATGCATGATGTTTTAAAGTATGTATTATTCCAGACGACTGAAAGACTGTGTAGCAGACAGCTTCAAGTTCGCTGAGACGAACTTCCAGACCAGGCACAGCTATGGAGGAAGGGATATTTATTGAAGCTTACAGATCCAGGAGAAGTTCTATAATGGCAGAAGAAGCTGGCCTGCCTTCACAGGTCCAAACACAGAGAGAAAAACCCCAAGCCAAAAGTCACACAGCACTCTTCAAGAACTCCAGGGGGAACTAGGCACTTTGCCTACTTTAGATTGGAATTTCAAATCCACCCCCATACCTTAGAGCTGGTCCCTAAGATCCACCCAGTGACACTGCCTCCAGCCAGGTGGCTGCAGATGTAAACTACAAACTAGTAAAATAATGAATATATTGGGGGCCATCTAGTCAAACTACCAGACTGTGACCTGCAGCTGGAACTCTATCATCAGCATTCACCTCATGTTTTCAATATATCATTGTCATTCTCTGCTTCTGGGCAGCAGACTGTTGGGCTTAGAATCTTTAGATATAACTGAATTAAGTCCAGGAGTGGTAGCACATGCCTTTAATCCCAGCACTCAGGAGGCAGAGGTAGAAAGATTGTGGTGAATTCGAGACCACTCTGAGACTACATAGTGAAAGGTCAGCCTGAGCTAGAGTGAGACCCTACCTCAAAAAACCAAAAAAATTTTAAAAAGTAAGTGAATTATAGATGGTAAGGGAAATTTGATGTTGTATTTGCTTGCTTTTTAAAAATAAATTTGTTTTGTTTATTTATTTGAAAGTGACAGACAGAGAAAGAAAGGGGGGGTGAGGGAGAGAATGGGCGCACCAGGGCCTCCAGCCACTACAAAGAACTCCAGACACATGCGCCCCCTTGTGCATCTGGCTAACATGGGTCCTGGGGAATCAAGCTTCGAACCAGGGTCCTTAGGCTTCACAGGCAAGCGCTTAACCGCTAAGACATCTCTCCAGCCCATATTCTCTTGCTTTTAAATAATTCGAACAATTTTCAAAACAAAAGAAAGTAACTCTAATAGACATGTAATAATCTACCATAGATACATCAAAGTTGATTTAACTATTGGAAATTTAAAATGTTTCTAATATTTTTCTTTTTAAAATTTATTTATTTCAGTGACAGGGGAGAGAGAGAGAGAGAATGGGCAAGTCAGGTCCTTTAGCTGCTGCAAACCAACTCCAGATGCATTTGCCCCCTTGTGCATCTGGGTTACATGGGTCCTGGGGAATTGAACCAGGGTCCTTTGGCTTTGTAGGCAAATGCCTTACCTGCTAAGCCATCTCTCCAGCCTGACTTTTCTAGTATAAAATAATACTTTGATAAATGTTTCTTTGCCTGTATTAGACTAAGTCCTTAGAAAATGCAAGAGATATTATCACAAGAGTCACAAATAAAGTGTATACCAGAAAATGTGTATCAATTCCCAACAGCAGTGAGACAGCCAATTCCCTCACACCCAGGTCAATACTGAATTTTACTATTAAAAGTTATTTTGTAGCCAGGTGTGGTGGCATACACCTTTGATCCCGGCACTCGGGAGGCAGAGGTAAGAGATCACTGAGTTCAAGGCCATCCTGAGACTAGGTAATGAATTCTAGGTCAGCCTGAGCTAGAGTGAGATCTTACTTTGCAATACAAGAAAAAAAAGGTATTTTGTTTGTTAGTTTTTTCTTACTTACTAGTGAGGCAGAACTTGATATCTTGCTTTCAATTGGCATTTCTCTTATTGCCAAGGTGAACTTTTTTTCCCCCACTGTTAGAATATTGTTTTATTTCAGGTCCAAAGTCTTCTTTTTTTGCCATTAGAATCATTTGACAAATTTTTAAAACTTTGTAAAAATTTCCAACTGGCTCTAAAAGATTTTATGCTATCCTATAAGAAGATTCATTTGGCTATTCTGAGATAAGCTACTGCAAAGAATCTCAAAATGGGAGTTTCAGGCTGGAGAGATGGCTTAGCAGTTAAGGCACTTGCCTGCAAAGCCAAAGGACCCAGGTTCGATTCCCCAGGACCCACGCACACCAGATGCACAAGGTGGTGCATGTGTCTGAAGTTCATTTAAAAAACAAACAAACAGGGGCTGGAGAGATGGCTTAGCGGTTAAGCACTTGCCTGTGAAGCCTAAGGACCCTGGTTCGAGGCTCGATTCCCCAGGACCCACGTTAGCCAGATGCGCAAGGGGGCACATGCATCTGGAGTTCGTTTGCAGTGGCTAGAGGCCCTGGCATACCCATTCTCTCTCTCTCTCTCTCTCTGTCTCTCTCTCTCTGCCTGTCTCTCTCAAATAAATAAATAAAAATAAACAAAAAAAATTTTTTAAAAAAACAAACAAACAGGAGTTTCATATAATTTAACCTAATGTTTAGAGTTTACATGCTAAGTTAGTCATGCTGCATCAAATTCCGTAGCTAAAAGGAAAGTAAAATCCACATTTCACACTGGGACACTAAAGTGACCCTTTTGCCTTGTCTCTACTAGCAAGTGCACAAGGTGTAATGAATCAAATATTCCACATGGAGATGCCAGATAGGAACTGTAGCTGCCATTAATTCTTCTCCTTTGTAAAAATGTACATTTTTCTTTTCACAAGGCACACTCAAAGTGAGTTACTACAGAAATGTTCTCAGCACTACCAAAAAATACAGTAATTCCTTGACCACAAGAAAATCCTCTTTCAAACACTTCTACACTGCTGGTGGGAATGCAATCTGGTCCAGCCATTGTGGAAATCCTAAAACAGCTAAAGATTGATCTACCATATGACCCAGCTATAGCACTCCTAGGCATATATCCGAAGGACTCATCTCATTTCCTTAGAAGTACGTACTCAACCATGTTTATTGCTGCTCAATTTATAAAAGCTGGAAAATGGAACCAGCCTAGATGACCCTCAACTGATGAGTGGAT
Source organism: Jaculus jaculus (assembly GCF_020740685.1). NCBI lineage: Eukaryota > Metazoa > Chordata > Mammalia > Rodentia > Dipodidae > Jaculus > Jaculus jaculus. The sequence goes on from NC_059102.1 coordinate 31,820,207, forward strand.
AATGAAGATGTGGCACATTTATACAATGGAATTCTACTCATTGGTAAAGAAAAATGAAGTTATGAAATTTGCAGAAAAATGGATGGATCTAGAAAGGATTATACTGAGGTAACCCAGGCCCAGAAAGCCAAGCACCACATGTTCTCCCTCATATGTGGATCCTAACTACAGATGATTGGGCTTCTGCGTGAGAAGGAAAATACTTAGTAGCAGAGGCCAGTAACTTAAAAAGTAGATATAAAGAGAAGAGAAAGGAAGGGAGGAGGGTACATAAAAGGTTAGTATTGTATATATGTAAGTGCAATGATTGAGATGGGGAGGTAATATGATGGAGAATGGAATTTCAAAGGGGAAAGTGTGGGGGGGGTATTACCATGGGATTTTTTTTTTATAATCATGGAAAATGTTAATAAAAATTAAAAAAAAAAAAGAAAATCCTCTTTCAAGCCAAGCATGGCGATGCACGCTTTTTAATCCCAACACCCAGGAGGCAGAGGTAGAAGGACTGCTGTGAGTTCGAGGCCACCCTGAGACTACACAGTGAACTCCAGGTCAGCCTGAGCTAGAGTAAGACCTTTGCCTCAGAACTCAGAAAACAAACAAAAAAATAAGTCCTCTTTCATTTCATATTTCAAGCTTCTTCTTCTATTTGCCAAAGGCAGGAACTCTTGTCTCCAAACCCTGACAACACCCCAAACTTGAGCTACTGTTCTCTATCTGATCCTTTTTCCATCTCAGTTTATACAGGTCTTTGATTGCTTACATAGATCTGATTCATTTAAAGTTCCTACCTGAGTTTCCTAGTTGACCTCAGTCACTGCCAAAGAGCTTTACCAGTTCCACAACTTGTCAGACCTCTGTATTCAACTCAAACGTACTTCAAGACCAGGTTGTTAGGACACCCTTCTCATAAAAACCTTAGTGATCCCCAGTGTGCTAGAAGGTGGGAAAGATTTATTACCTGAGCAGTTGAGGAGACCTTAGGTTTTCTTCCCACATTTTAGCCTTTTTTTTTTCTGTTCTTTTTGGCTTTGATTTTGAGTATTTCTTTAGTTTTTTCTTCCTTATTCCCTTGCATATAGTCTAAATAAATACATAATTTCTTTACCCTCTTCCCTTCTGGTATCTCTGACAACCAGGAGACTCTACAGCCAACTTCACACTCTCCACTGCAATCCCAGGAGAGATGGGATGGGAGCTGGCATCTTAAATCATTCTGCTGTTACCAGCATTTCAAACTTTCAGAGGAGTCCTCATCCAGACACTGTTCTCTTTATCGGAAGCAAGCGTTTGACTGGATGAGCCCCACTTTTGAATGTGAGTCGCATTTAACATTATCTTACACTTTTAAGTCAAACTCCTCTCGGTTCTGAAAGCTAGCTTACAGTGCATGGGAAATGCCTTGTGTACATCATCTTTCATCTTCTCACGTTAGATTGCTATAACTGGAAGGGTCATGCACCTTGCCTGAGCTCATATAGCCAGTAAAAAGAACGGGGGGAGGAGGGGTGCTGGAGAGATGGCTTAGCAGTTAAGCGCTTGCCTGTGAAGCCTGAGGACCCCAGGTCGAGGCTTGATTCCCCAGGACCCACGTTATCCAGATGCACAAGGGGGGGGGTGCATGCGTCTGGAGTTCGTTTGCAGTGGCTAGAAGCCCAAGTACGCCCATTCTCCCTTTCTCTCTCTCTCTCTGGCTCTCAAATAAATAAATAAATAAAAATAACAGCGATATAGACACACACACACACTCTTAAATTCTGTCATGTTCCCCTTGCCAAATGTTACTCATTAAATCAAAATTTGTAGTTTCAGAGACCAGCACCTGGAAGAATTATCCTAATTATTTCCCATTCCCCAGGAAAACAGAAATGGGATGAGGTGTATCTGAGAAATTGCATGCAGTGGTTGAGGGTGCCGCCTTCTGTGTTAGATGACTGGTTATTAGTTTTGACCCTTTGTTTGGACTGTACCCAATCCTACCTTATCACTGCTCATGAGGACTGAAAGAAATTGATATCTAGCTTCTTCTTCTAAATGGGCCAGCTAGACCCTGCGTCATCATGAAGGTTTACTTGTCAGCTAAACAACACAATTGAATTACTCGATGATACATTACCAGCATGGTGGTGGTCGCTGTAGGTTACATTATTTGATGGAGAAGAGACCATAGGAATGGTCTGGTATTTCTAATGTGATGTCCCCATGACCCATGTAAAATGATGTGGACGCCGCCAGGCTGTGGTAGTGGCCCTTGCCTGTAACCCCAGCACTGGTGGTGTTGAGGCTGAGGTAGGAGGATCACTGTGAATTGGAGGCCAGTCTAGGGATACAGAGTGAGCTCCAGGTTAGCCAGGGTTAGAGTGAGACCCTGCCTCAAAATAAGACAAAGGAAAAAATAAGTAAATAAAATGTTGTTGACTTTTAGGCACAGCAATAAGTAGGAAACAAAAAAGATACAACATTGTGAGTAATCTCCATTATACTAGAAATAAAGATGGATGTGGGAATGTAGCTCAGCGGTAGAACACTTGTATAGCTGGAGCAAGGTCCTGGGTTTGATTATCAGCAACATACATACATACATACAAACATACATACATACATGTGCGGGAGGGAAAAAGATGTGCTAAATTGCTAACAGCAGGGTTACCTCTTCGTGATGTAAACATGGCTGAAGAAAAACAAATCGCATTGCTTCAGTGTAAAATGCTGCTCATTTTATTGCAATTACATTAATGTAACCTATCACAAAAAAATATAGCACTGAGCACCCTCCACCAACCGTTCAATCATCTGCCAAGTATGGACCAGTGACAGCAGGACATAATTAACACTAGAAAATAGCAGTAAAAACCCAATATTTAAAGTGCCCACCAAGCTAAGCAAGACATGGTGGCTGTCACCCTAGCACTCAGGTGATTTGCCAGTTTAAGGTCAGCTGAAACCATGGAGTGAGTTCCAGGCCAGCCTGGTCTAGTACAGAGTGGGACCCTCGGAACAAACGAAAAGGAGAGGCTGGACAAAAGAAGGAAATGGGAAGGGGTTTTGATCAAAATACATTATGTACATGCATGAGAACAGTCAATCATTTTCTAAATGTCCACCAAATTTTAAATGAAGTGTAAATAAAGGATTACACACGGTGTTTCTTAACTTTGAGGAAGCATTTACCGTGTGTCAAGCACTATGCTGAGCTCTTCACATGGAATAGCTTATTTACCCACTCACACTTCTAGACGATGTGATTACGGCTCTCAATTGCAAGATGAGTGAGCTGTCTGATGGCATTAAGCAGAAGAGCCCGCATTCCCACTTTTCCTGAGACTGGCACACTTACTTTGTCTTTGCTCGTCATGCTGAAGGCAGAAACGGCACCAAACATGCCAGACACAGATGCCAGATATGGACTGCAGCTTCCTGCACCTTTTACTTTTCCAAAAAAGCTTATGAATTCCTCTTGAACACACCTAATGTATTTGGCTCACATTCCATGTAAATAGCTAGCTATATGGTTACATGGCACATAGGACAATAAAATGACCTCACTCAAAACTGCTAAAATTGGGCTGGAGAGATGAGATGGCTTAGCAGTTAAGGCGCTTGCCTGTGAAGCTTAAGGACTCATGTTCAATCTCTCTCCAGATTCCACATAAGACAGGCACACAAAGCTGAAGCAAGTGCAAGGTCACACATGCCCATTAGGTGGTGCAAGCGCCTGGAGCTCAATTACAGTGGCTGAGGCCTTGGCACACCAATTCTCTCTCTCAGCCTCTCTAAAAAAAAAAAAAAAAACTGCTAAAATCAGGATAACTATCTGCCTCACAATCCAAAGACACACATTAAATTCTGGCTGTCATCTAAAAAGGAGTTTCAAGGGCTGGAGAGATTGCTTAGTGGTTAAGGACTTTGCCTGTAAAGCCAAAGGACCCTGGTTCAATTCTTCAGGACCTACATAAGCCAGAAGCACAAGCAGGTGCATTTGTCTGGAGTTCCTTTGCAGTGGCTGGAGGCCCTGGTGTGCCCATTCTCACTGTCTCTTTCTCTCTGCCTCTTTCTCTCTCTCTCTCTCTCTCAAATAAATAAATAATGTTTAATAAATGAATAAATAAATAAAAATATTTAAATATATTTTATTTATTTATTTATTTATTTGAGAGCGACAGACAGAGAAAGAGGGAGAGAGAGAGAATGGGCGCACCAGGGCTTCCAGCCACTGAAAAGGAACTCCAGACCCGTGTGCCTCCTTGTGCATCTGGCTAACATGGGTCCTGGGGAATCGAGCCTCGAACCAGGGTCCTTAGGCTTCACAGGCAAGCACTTAACTGCTAAGCCATCTCTCCAGCCCAATAAAAATATTTTTAAAAAAATAAAAATAAGGGCTGGACAGATGGCTTAGCAGTTAAGGAGCTTGCCTGCAAAGCCGAAGGACCTCAGTTCGATTCCCCAGTACCCACATAAGCCAGATGCACAAGGGGGCACATGCACCTGGAATTCATTTGCAGTGGTTGGAAGCCCTGCTGTGCCCATTCTCTCCCTCCCCCACTCTCTCTGCTTCTTTCCCTCTCTCGAATAAATAAATAAAAAGAAATTAAAACAAATAAATAAATAAAAATAAGCCGAGCGTGGTGGCTCACGCCTTTAATCCCAGCACTCGGGAGGCAGAGGTAGGAGGATTGCCATGAGTTCAAGGTCACCCTGAGACTACAGAATTAATTCCAGGCCAGCCTGGACCAGAGTGAGACCCTACCTTGAAAAACCAAAAAATAAAAATAAAAAAAATAAAAAAATAAATAATAAAAAGGAGTTTCGAGATACCAATCTGAAACAGCTATCACAAATCAAAGCAAAGTCAAGCTGATGAGATCACGCGCACGCTGCTGGAGATCAGAGCTGGAGGTCTAGGACAGCGGAGACGGCTTGAAGGGAAGAACAAGCCAAAAGCCCTTCAACTTCTACTGACGTTCATTTCCATCCTTCGCTGTCCACACAATGCTGCTTTTGAGATTAAATGTACAGAAGAAATACAAGTTATTCCACAGTTAGAAAAATGAAAAGCAAACTTTCTGAAGTATCCCATGACTTGGAAATTCTAGATTTCTCTCCCATAGTAAATCCAGAACTAACAAGGATGCTCAAAAAGTTTCAGCTTTTAGAATCTTGAATTACTGGTGCTCCGCGAGTAAAGTCTGTGCAAATATTTAAGAGTCTAAGCAGCTCCAAAGCCTGAAACCCTTTCACCCAAGCCTTTTGGATTAGGGATACTCAACCTACCATAGCTCAAGAGGCCAGAATGATTTCCATATGGCGCCTTAAATTGTATCAAAGTTCAACTGACAAATAAATGAGCAAGCCTTTCTTCTTTTACCTCTTAAATCCTTAGATGTGTGAAAGATGGCAATCTTGATGAGGGTTTCCAAAAGAGCTGTCTTGGTGAGAAGAAAAGCCATGCACCTTTCCAAGCAATAGTTTGTTGGTATAAATATGTGCCTGAACATAATATATGTTTGGTAAATGTTACCTGGTGCGTATAGGTCAAATCATGGACCCTAGTACTGAGAACCCTGCGTAAACCAATTTGGCTTTCTAGCACTCTCCAACGACTCAATCCTCCTTCCCTTTGCTCACTCATCCTCGAGAGGAAACGGCCTCTCCCTATCTCTCCCAGCAGAAATCTTGTGCATCCTTCTTAAGGAAATACCCGCAGCTCCAACTGGCTGTCAACAATGTTCACCATCTCAAAACACCACTTTAGTCAATAACTATGGGCGTCTCTTCCTCCCTGCAAATGACGACACTGCTGCAAATCCTGGACACACCAGAGACCTCATCGCTGTATGATCCACATAATCCGCGAACGCACAGGGCACAGTGAACACAGTGACTTGGCAAATGCCTCAAAATATTGTCACAGCACACAGGGACAGTGAAGCTCTATAAGGCCTCTCACTGTCCTATATTTACTAATTGATTCATAAATTTATTTTTAAAAAACTGGAGAGATTTTTTTAAAAAAGGCTGGAGAGATGGCTTAGGGGTTAAGGCACTTGCCTGTGAAGCCCAAGAATCCAAGTTCAATTCCCAATACTCATGTAAGCCACAGGCACAACATGGCACATATATCTGGAGCTCATTTGCAGTGGCTAAAGGTTCTGGCACGCCCATTCTCTATCTGCCTCTTTCTCTTCCCCCTCTCAAATAAATTAAATAATAAAAATATTTTTAGAACTGGGCATGGTGGTACACACCTTTAATCCCAGCACCCAGGAGGCAGAGGTAGGAGGACGACATCATGAGTTTGAGGCCACCCTGAGAATACAGAATAATGGTTAGACTAAGAACCTAGCTCAAAAAAAGAAAATGTTTTTAAAAGCTCATTAAAGATGACTGTTTGAAAATATCATTTTACCTACAGAATTGCTGGCTCACTGGAGGAAGCATTTGCCACCCAAGCACACACGTAGGAGCCTAAGTTTGGGGCCCCAGCGTTCATATAACTATCAGGTGGGCACAGCGGCCTACCTATATTCCCATTGTTCCCTTAGAGACAGACAGGTGTCCCCAGGGCAAGCTGGCTAGCTAGACTAGCCAGACAGGCAAGCCCTGGGTTCAAGGGACAGACTCTGCCTCAGTAAATAAGGTGGGGAGTGATGGAGGGAGATGCCTGGTGCCAACTTCTGGCCTCCACACATGTGCCCACATATAACACATACATAAAATTAACACACACATGCATATAAAAAGAAAGAAAAAAGAATGAATGAATTACAGAGTGGATGGGTACCTCTGAACAGCTTGATGCTTAATTCTGACTGTCACTTACTAAGTAACCTTGAGTAAATAAGTGACATAGTCTTTCTCAGTTTTAGTTTCCTGACCTGTAAAACAGGACCAACAATAATTTCATTTGGGCTTCTTTCAGGTAAAATGAAATAAAAGGCACCTGGCATTTAATAAAATTTCAAAACATCAGAACTACAGTTATTATTACCTAAAAACTCAGCCCTTTCACTCAATTAAAGTCTTAGGCAACAATCTAAAACCTGAAACCAGTATCATGTTTTAAAATTTTATTTTCTATAATTCTTCATTAAGAAATCTCACATCTCAGTCCATGAAGTTCTTTAAAATAAGTGAGATACTGACATGTGAGAATTCAGCAAACTGGCTCAAGAGAATTGTTAGCTAACTCAACACAGAGATCAAAGTGACGTTTTTTCCTTTGCATGGCATAACTACAACTGTTATTTCCAGGTGTTTCTTCCTTTTTTTATTCTTTTAAATGGATGTGCCAGGGCCTCTAGCCACTGCAAAGGAACTCCAGATGCATGAGCCACCTTGTGTTTCGGGCTTATGTAGGTACTGGGGAATTGAACCTGGGTCCTTAGGCATCACAGGCAAACACCTTAACTTCTAAGCCATCTCTCCAGCCCTCTAAGCATGTAAGGCAGCAACGAACTTGGCAATGATATCACTGGCATGCAATGATATCACTAGCACACAGTTATTACTAACCCTAGGAGCACACCTTCCGTACTTTCGGCACAGGCCCAGGAAAGCCTTCTGGTCAAACACAGAAGAACCACATTTCAGTTATAGTTGAACTATATATTCAGAGACTATATGACATATTTTGTGGACTTCTGCAAGAGGACATACACAGTATCTCTGTCATATGCTCCTGGGAAAACCAACACCAATGTTCCCAGAGACATTCCAGTGAATTCCACCAGGCTTATTGGAAAAATAGTCACTGCCCATTTTATTTTAAGTATTAAAATAAGTTTCTAAGAAGTTCAGACAAATAACCATACAACACAGCAAAATAGCTGGTTTGGCAAGTTCTGCCTCTGTCTCCTGAGTGCTAGGATTACAGGCGTGAATTGGGTTTGGCAAGCATGCTCCAAGGTCACGGAATGACTTGAGTGTCAAAGAAAGAACCTCCACTCCGCTAAGAGAAACTAATACTACCTAAGAGAGACTGCGTCTGAGCACATTTTACTTAGAGCCCAGGTGTGTTCTAATAATTTCTATAAAAACAAATCACTAATAAGTGACTTGTACCTTATACTAGGTTGGAAATAAAAGAATAGTATGCCCTTTGAATTATAGCTAGTCTTCCCAAATCACTTTTAAAGGAAAACACTAACTTTCTGACGAAATATAGAGACCATATAAAATAGTTACATGGCATTAATGTAAAAGTGTTCAGTTGAAAAATATGGTGAGGCAGTTTCACATATTGTTTCTACAAGGCAGTGCTTAAGGCAATTTAAATAAGCTCTTTACCAACCTGAAACTTCAACCTTTATGAGTTTTTAGTTTTACTTTAGAATTCTCTCTGCCAAATTAATGAACAACAAACTGCTTTCTAGACATCTTTGCCTGGCAACACCTATAATCCCTTCTGATGCATAAACTATCACCACATGAATGACTGAAACCGCCACGGTCTACCTGGACCCAACAGCCCAAAGCAGTCTGGATGGAGCTCCAGTCCAGGAGGACCACAACCCATGCATCTATTTGATACTGTTCACTCTTCACACGGAGTTCCACAGTGGCCACGTATGGGCTCAATACATCATTATTACTAGCAGACTGGCAAACTGTGACTTTACTCAGGCCTATTCTCCACTAAACAGCCAGAACGGAGTACGTTCCCCCATCATAAGATGCCAGTGTCTAAAATGACATCTAGTGAACTTGTCAAAGCAGTTCTCACTGTCAGATGCGAGTCCATTGTCTACATTTAGCTTGAATGCTAATTTTGGAATCTCAGTGTACCTAAGGCAAGAAGGGAGGCTGAGACAGGAGAATTTCCCAGAAGTTCCTGGGGCAGTAAACAACAAGAGATCCTATCTCAAGCAAGGTGGAGGACAAGAACCAACCAAAAGCTGTCCTCTGATCTCCACACGTGCACCATAGTATAAGCACACCCACACTCATACACAGACATACACACCAAAATAAACAGATTTTAAAACTTTAAAAGCATCCCAATGAAAAACTGCTACCAAACTAAGACATTTTTGCAAAGCATAGAAACAAATGCATTCGAGATCAAAAGCTTTTGCCTGTCTGAACTTATTCACAGCACTGGCACATGTGGAACACGACTCTTAAATATAAAGCTGGGCTCTTTACAGAGTTATTTTAAAACCCATGCAACTGTAAAGGATTACAGTACCTATGAAGCAGTAAGAAAATGATTAAATGTATGCCAGAAAGGGATTACAGAATATACAACTGGAGAATTTATGGCAGTGAGGTTAGTAGCTATAAAGTACTTCAGAGGAAGCCAATACTTAAGAAGACAAAAAAATTCAGGGTTTTTTAATATAGTATTCAGCTTTGGGAACATTTACTGTTTGAGCAAAAAGTTCTTGCAGGGGCTGGAGAGATGGCTTAGTGGTTAAGGCACTTGCCTAAGGACCCATGTTCAATTCTCCAGATCTCTCGTAAGCCAGACTCTCAAGAGGACGCAGGCGCAAGGTTGCACATGCATACAAGGTGCCACACACATCTGGAGTTCGATTACAGTTGCTGGAGGCCCTGGCATGACAACTCTCCCTCCTCCTTTATCTCTCGTGTACACACTCTCTCACATAAAAAAGGGGGAGCAATCTGTTTGGCTTGCCTCAAAAGAGTTCTGGCATTTGATGAAGAGTTACTCAAAATATATGTAGAGTAATATTTTAAAGAAAAAGATACTTAAAAAAAAAGAAAAAGATACTTTATATCTTCTTCTTTTTTTTTTTTTTTTTTTTGGTTTTCTTAGGTAGGGTCTCTGCCTCCCGAGTGCTGGGATTAAAGGCATGTGCCACCATGCCCAGCTTGATACTTTACATCTTAAACATGGCATATATCCAATCCTTTCTCAAAAACAATATTGTTTTCTTTGAGTTGGGACCTGTGTTCACATGTTGTAAGGTTTTCTCCTTGTGTGAAAATAGCTGGAAAACAAATACTATGTCACAGTCCCCAGCCCTTTCCCAACAGCGCTTAAAGTCCTAGCCCAGTTATAAATCAAAGCACTTAAGTAATTCCTACAGGCTACAGAAAACACTAAAGTCCAGAACTAAAGCAGTAATGCCTCATGGGTGTCCAATTATTAATGTGCTTCCCCTGAGGCTTAAGCTATCTAATACAGACGGGGAGAATTTGGGCTCAGCAGAGCTGTACCAACTGGTGAGGACAAACCTTTCAAAAAAGCATACTTTGGGCTGGAGAGATGGCTTAGCAGTTAAGCGCTTGCCTGTGAAGCCTAAGGACCCTAGTTCGAGGCTCAATTTCCCAGGCCCCACGTTAGCCAGATGCACAAGGGGGCGCACGCATCTGGAGTTCATTTGCAGTGGCTGGAGGCCCTGGCGTGCCCATTCCCTCTATATCTAGCCGCCTCTTTCTCTATCACTTTCAAATAAATAAATAAAACTAAAAACAAAAAAATCTTTTTAATATTTTTTGTTCATTGTTTATTTATTTATTTATTTATTTATTTTGAGAATAACAGACAGAGAGAAAGACAGATAGAGAGAGAGAGAGAGAGAATGGGCGAGCCAGGGCTTCCAGCCTCTGCAAACGAACTCCAGACGCGTGCGCCCCCTTGTGCATCTGGCTAACGTGGGACCTGGGGAACCGAGCCTCGAACCGGGGTCCTTAGGCTTCACAGACAAGCGCTTAACCGCTAAGCCATCTCTCCAGCCCACAAAAAAAAAATTTTTAAAGCATACTTTACTTAGAACAACAGGGACCTCCCTGGTAGGAAGTGGCCCAAGAGAGACTTTTCTGTTAATACAGATGCTCAAATAGTGTCACTAAATGCTTTTAGGTATTCCTAAAAGCAAAATGGGAGAGTTGTAAAATAATCAGTATGTACAAAGAATAGCCAACGTGTCTGTTATATGGAGAACTAAGCCTGTTAAGATGGTCAGACCACCTGCTCACAGCATTCCCAAACACAGCTTTCCTGACACTAGCTTTTCCTGGTACTGCTTCCTCCAGCTGAAATGCCCTCACCTTCCCAGCAGCCTTTGCTCTTCAAGACCATCCTGAGAACACCTCCTTCCTCTCATTGCTAAAGCACACACACTATTCCCTAGAGCACCAATTAACTCATCCTTTCTATAAGCACTTAGCAGAACTTTTCTCCTCTGTTCCTTGAGGTCCAGCAGGAGAAGTAGAAGAGCTTTCCATTTTCTACACTGCTTGTGTATCTCAGACCAAATATTTATGGGAACTGTAAAACCTGGAGAGGCTTGAAGGTCTGAAATTCAACCTTATCTATAGCGTAAAACAATCCGTGACACGGAGGTGTCACAGTTCACTGACAGAGCAAGCGCTGATGGCGTACCTCGAGGCAGTAAGCCCCAGAGTGGAACGAACCGAAAGCCGGGCCCTCAATGAGTTCCTGCCCCACTGGAGATGTGACTGTCACCACCCTCAGAAAGCGACAGGTGCACGCTGTGGCACGGGACAGATGAGCAGGGTCCTACTGTCACCCAGAAAAAGGTACAAACTCTTACCTGAAGGTAAGTAGTCAGAACTCACTGCATGTGAAACTGCAGGATGAAAAAGGGACAAAAGGAACACGGTAATCATCCAAGGGAATGGAGAAAAGAAGGCACAGGGATCCGCAAGCCTGGAGCCCCCCGGAAGTGTGGCTGGAGGCTGGAGGACAGAAAGAAACTAGGGAGGCAGCTGGTTGGCCTTTCTTGAATAAAGGGACAAAGGGATACATGAGGAAAAAAATGGATATAATTTCTTCTTAAAAAGAAGGACACGGAGCTGGGCATGGTGGTGCACGCCTTTAATCCCAGCACTCGGGAGGCAGAGGTAGGAGGATCACTGTGAGTTCGAGGCCACCCTGAGACTACATAGAGAATTCCAGGTCAGCCTGAGCTAAAGTAAGGCCCTACCTCATAAACCCCCCCCCCAAAAAAACCCAAAAAACAAAAAACAAAGAAGGACATGGGCTGGAGAAATGGCTTAGCGGTTAAGCGCTTGCCTGTGAAGCCTAAGGATCCCGGTTCGAGGCTCGATTCCCCAGGACCCATTTTAGCCAGATGCACAAGGGGGCACATGCGTCTGGAGTTCGTTTGCAGAGGCTGGAGGCCCTGGTGCGCCCATTCCTTCTCTCTCTCTCTCTCTCTCTCTCTCTCTCCTCTTTCTCTGTGTCTGTTGCTCTCAAATAAATAAATAAAAATAAATGAAAATGATGCTTTATTAAAAAAGAAGGACTCCCTGAAGAGGACTGGCAGTTAATGGTTTGTGGAGGGAGCAGGAGACATTCTCCTCAATGGGATACCCACTAGAAAGGCGCACATGCTCTGATAAATAACGCCCACCCATGCAGACCACCATAATTAACCTCAGCAGATTACACACAAACACACGAGGAAAAACAGACATAAAAGTAAAAGAGAGGACTAGTTGGGAAGGTAATAGGAGGGGATCATGTTCATAATACATTTTATATATATACATATGTATATACACATGTATGAAAATTGGCAATGAAAAGATAATTTTGGTATTTATTTATTTGAGAGAAAAAAGGGAGAAAGAGAGAAAGGGAGGGAGGCAGGGAGGGAGAGAATGGCTCCTCTAGGGTTTCTAGTCACTACAAACTCCAGACGCATGCGCCATCTTGGGCATCTGGCCTACATAGGTACTGGGGAACTGAACCTGGGTCCTTACACTTCACAGGCCAGTGCCTTAACCGCTAAGCCAGCCCAAAAGATAACTTTTTTTTTTGGTTTTTCAAGGTAAGGTCTCACTCTAGCTCAGGCTGACTTGGAATTCACTATGTAGTCTCAGGGTGGCCTCGCATCACAGTGATCCTCCTACCTCTGCTTCCCGAGTGCTGGGATTAAGGATGTGTGCCACCACACCTGGCTAAAAGATAACTTTTTAAGTTATCATTTGAAGTAATACTGTGTTGGTTTTACATTACAGCAATAAAAGGCAGTAAGAGGGCTAAAGAGATGGCTCAGTGGTTAAAGGCAGTGCCCTCTGGGTTCAATTCCCCAGTGCCTATATAAAGCCAGATGCACACTGTGATTCATGTGTCTGGAGTTCATTTACAGCAAATAAATAAATAAAAAGTTTTTTTAAAGGCTGGAGAGATGGCTTAGCAATTACGGCGCATACCTGCAAAGCCTAAGGACCTAGGTTCTAGGTCCCATGTAAGCCAGATGCACATGATGGCACATGTGTCTGGAGTTCGTTTGCAGTAGGTGGAGGCCTTGCACACCCATGCTCTCTCTTTCTAATAAACAATTTTAAAAATCTTTAAAAAAGTGTTAAAAAGAATTTTTTTAGTGCACGCCTTTAATTCCAGCACTTGGGAGGCAGAGGTAGGGGGATTGCTGTGAGATCAAGGCCACCCTGAGATTACATAGAGAATTCCAGGTCAGCCTGAGCTCGAGTGAGACCCTACCTTGAAAAACCTGGGCGTGATAGCACATGCCTTTAATTCTAGCACTCAGGAGGCAGACAGATGGAGGAGGATCACCATGAGTTTGAGGCCAGCTTGGGACTGCAAAGTGAGTTGCCTGGGGGCGGGGGGGGGGGATTTTTTTTTTTTTAAAGCAGCTGAAGTGAAGCTGGGCGTGGTGGCGCACACCTTTAATCCCAGCACTTGGGAGGCAGAGGTAGGATCGCTGTGAGTTCGAGGCCACGCTAAGGCTACATAGTGAATTCCAGGTCAGCCTCAGCTAGAGCGAGACCCTACCCCAAAAAAACAAAGAGCCCCTGTCATAAAGCAGCTTAAGTGGAAACAGAGCTCTTGCCTAGCATGTTCGAGGTCCTAGGTCCCATCCCCAGCAGTGCACCCTCCCCCAAAAAGGAATCAAGAAACACAGGTTCTAGTACTAACTTTGTCAACGACTACAAAATTGCTCCTGGGCCAAATATTTAATGCTTGTCTGGAAAAGGGGCCGTAGGGCTTCGATTCGCTATTTTCTCTCCTGCTCGACCACCCTTTCATGCTAGAATGGGAAGAACGACGAACTACTCCAGACACAAGCATAAAGGGGAGAATACATCAAAACCACTGCTGGAGACAGCTCCACCAATGCATGATGGGGATTGAGCATTCAACCACACAGTGTTTATGGGAAGGCGGGAGTTACTTCAGCTTACGGATCCTGGTGATGTTTCATCAATCGCGGAAGAATCTGGCTCCCATTCATAAACCCAAGCAGAGAGAGAAACCATCACCAGCCAGCAAACACCAAAATCAGCAAGCACAGACCCCTCCACCCCACCCCCCAGAGCTCAGACCTCTCTGCATACCTTTCAGCTGGAAGTCACATCCACCCCAGTGACACCTAAGGGCTGGACTCCAGGATTCACCCCTAGTAACACCTCCTCCATCCAGGTGGAAGAAGATCCAAGTAACAAGTTTAACTTTATCACCTGAGTCCATGGGCATCATACAAACTACCACAGGCACTGAATGAAAGTTTGTGAGATATATGGAATATGTGTTCAATCTCAAAATGTCGTCCCACAAACGACTGTCTTCTTATTTTGGGAAGAAGATACTTGATAATGTAACTTCATAATGAAACTCTGTTGTTTCTCTAGCACAAGAGGTAGGAAGGAGAGAGAGGACAGAGAAGGAGAGGGACAGGGAAAAGGTCAATGTCATGAATGAAAAAGGCAAGGAAATTTTCTACGTAAAAGGGCATCAGGGCTGGAGAGATGGCTAAGCGGTTAAGATGCTTGCCTGTGAAGTCTAAGTACCTGGGTTTGATTTCTCAGTACCCACGTAAGCCAGATGCACAAGGTGGCAAATGCATCTGGAGTCTGTTTGTAGTGGCTAGAGGCCCTGGCATATCCATTCTGTCTTTATTGACCTCTTTCTCTCTCAAATAAATTTAAAAAAAAATTAAAAAAAAACACATGATCAAAAAGCTGGGCATGGTAATGCATGCCTTTAATCCCACCACTGGGAATGCAGAAGTAGAAGGAGGGTTGCTGTGAGTTGGAGGCCAGCCTAAGATTATGTAGTGAATTCTAAATCAGCCTGCACTAGAGTGAAACCTTATCTCAAAAAAAAGGGGGGGGGTAGCTGAAAGGATGGCTTAGCCATTAAGATGTTTGCCTGCAAAGCCAAAGGACCCAGGTTCGATTCCTCAGGACCCACATTAGCCAGATGTACAAGGGGGCACATGCATCGGGAGCTCATTTGCAGTGACTGGAGACCCCCATTTTCTTTCTCTCTCTCTCTGTCTCTCTCTGTCAAACAAATAAATAAAATATTTTTTTAAAAAACAGGGTCAAAGAGACATGACAGTTAACTGAACATGGACTGAATGGTAGATAATATGCTTGTACTGATGTTAATTTTGCTGACTACATAACAGAACAGGACTTAAAATTTTGGAGAAGGTCCTTCTACTTATTCAGAGATTCACACTGAAGTATAAGGTAACATGATGTCAGCAACTTACCTTCAAATGACCAACTGTCCAGGAAAGAAAAACTACAGGTGTTTATGTATAGATGTATGTGTTCATACACAGAGAGAAAATGACTCTAGGTGAATGATAGGCAGAATTCATTATATTACTAAGCTTTTGGGTACAAAAAGACTTTTTAAGAAGATTTACTTATATTTATTTATTAGAGACACAGATGGGGGGGGCGGGAGAGAGAATGGGTGCGCCAGGGCCTCTAGCCACTGCAAACAAACTCCAGACGCATGCACCACCATGTGTATCTGGTTTATGTGGGACCTGAGGAATCAAACCTGGGCCCTTAGGCTTCACAGGCATGAACCTTAACCATTGCTAAACCATCTCTCCAGCCCTAGAAAGTTTTTAAAATACAAAGTTGCAGAGGAGCAGAAGATAAGTGAGGATTAGGAGGATTGCCATGAGTTCAAGGCCATCCTAAGACTACATAGTGAATTCCAGGTCAACCTGGGCTAGAGTGAGACCCTACCTTGAATAAAACAAAAAAGAAAATATATCTAATTCAACTTAGCACCTCCTACAGTACCCACAGTGCTTGATAAAATGATTAAAAATGAATCAAAGAGGGCTGGAGAGATGGTTTAGTGATTAAGGCACTTGCCTATAAGGCCAAGGACCCACGTAAGCCAGATGCACAAGGTGGTGCATGCGTCTGGAGTTTGTTTGCAGTGGCTGAAGGCCCTGACACGCCCATTCTCTCTCTCTCTCTCTCCCTCTCATAAAATACATTTAAATTTTTTAATTTTTTTTGTTTATATTTATTATTTATTTGAGAGTGACAGACAGACAGAGAGAGAAAGAGAAAGAGAAAGAGAAAGAGAAAGAGAAAGAGAGGAAGAGAAAGAGAAAGAATGGGGGCGCCAGGGCCTCCAGCCACTGGGAAAGAACTCCAGATGCATGTGCCAGCTTGTACATCTGGCTAATGTGGGTCCTAGGAAATCAAGCCTTGAACCAGGGTCCTTGGGCTGCACAGGCAAGCATTTAACCGCTAAGCCATCTCTCCAGCCCCATTTTTAAAAAAAATTTTAAAAAATGAATCAAAAAAAGCTTTTTCGGGCTGGAAAGATGGCTTAAGGGTTAAGGCGCTGGTTAAGGCGCTTGCATGTGAAGCCTAAGGACCCAGGTTCAACTCTACAAAACCCACATAAGCCAGACACACGAAGTCACACATGTGTACAAGATGGTACAAGCCTCTGGAGTTTGATTGCAGTGGCTAGAGGCCCTGGTGTGCCAATTCCTTCCCCCCACCCCTCTCTCTTGCTCCCTTTCTCTCTCATAAAATAATTTTTAAAAAATTAAAAAGAAAGTTTTCTCGCGATGGAAAAAGATCATGAAAGGAAAGCATCAAGTCACATGTTGGGAAGGGGAAGAAGAGGAAGAGGAAAGGGGGAAGGGGAGGAAAGGAAAGGGGAGGGGAGGGAGGGGAAAAAGGAGAAGGAGGGGAAAGGGAAGAACGGAAAAAGGGGAGAGGAGGGGAGGCCAGGAACCTTCACAGAGAAGGGAGATGGGAGAAGCTGAGGACACCCATGACCGTGATGCGACCACGTAGAAGAGCCAAGCTTGAGGGAAGAGTGGTCCCCAGCTAGAGCCACCCTCAGCAGCGCCAAGACAGCCAGGAAGGATGACAACCAAGGTGCAGAGGACAATGTCACTGGCCATGACTGTTTGAAGCAAGATTGGGAGGATTCAAGCAAAGCCAGGAGCAAGAAAAGGAAGCACTAGCTATTTTTAAGGAAATCTTAGAGTTTACAAAAGGAGAAACAGGTAACCGTAACCATTGCCTACGACACAAAACTCTTCAGAAATGCCTACAGCTGCCTTTGAACATGTGGTAGGGCCAAGTACGTTTTATAAAAATATTTGTACCATTCAATCTGGCAAGGGCCTCAAACTAAAGCAGGAAAGAGCCTAGCAGTGCCTGGAAGGACAGCAAAACCCATCCGCCCATTTGCTCTAGTCCTGGCTTGGGGAGTAGCCTGCAGAGAAAGTAAGAGCTGCTGATCTGCCGGACATTTAGCTAATGGGAGCTAAGCCAGCTTAAACCAATTACAGCTCCTTCTCCTGCATCTTTCCCTCAGCCTCTGAGGCTCCTCTCAGGTCCTCCTCCAACATGCAGAGAGATGGCACATCACATCTGCTAATATTCCAGAATGACACACAAGATGCTGCCACAAAGTCTATGCCGACAGTAAGCTTCACAGTCAAGTAATCAGGTCAAAGCTCTCACTCTCTTTCAAGTATCCTGGAAGGGGGTAAATAATAAAGCTTTTCACCTCTGTCATAAACATGAGTCAACAAAGCAAATAGCAACTTCTCTGCTCAACATGCTTATTCTTTTTAAGTTAGCTAAAAAAAATCAGAAGTGAAGTTTGTTGCCCTTGTCTTATGTCATTTTAAAAGACTTTTTTTTTTTTTTAATAAAGCCGGGCGTGGTGACGCACGCTTTTTTAATTTTTTTTTTGTTCATTTTTTATTTATTTATTTGAGAGCGACAGACACAGAGAGAAAGACAGATAGAGAGAGAGAGAGAGAATGGGCGCGCCAGGGCTTCCAGCCTCTGCAAACGAACTCCAGACGCGTGCGCCCCCTTGTGCATCTGGCTAAAGTGGGACCTGGGGAACCGAGCCTCAAACTGGGGTCCTTAGGCTTCACAGGCAAGCACTTAACCGCTAAGCCATCTCTCCGGCCCATTTTAAAAGACTTTTAAAGACACCTAAGTGATAGCTGACTTATCTGATGACAGAATACATTCTGCGACCATACTCTCCATGTTGTCATTATGTAGATACCCTGATGTGGTGGTTTGATTCAGGTGTTCTCCATAAACATAAGTATTCTGAATGCTAGTCTCCCCAGCTGATCGCAACTGGAAATTAATGCCTCCTGGGGGCAGCGTATTGTTGGGGGCGGGCTTATGTGTTTGGCATACAATCCTATTGCTGTTGTCTACTTGACGTTGGCAAGGGTATGATGTCTACCCTCTGCTCATGTCATTTTTTTCCCCTGCCATCATGGAGCTTCCTCTTGAGTCTATAAGCCAAAATAAACCTTTTTGCTCTTGGTTGTGTGATTTCTGCCAGCAATATGAACCTGACTGCAACACCTGGATAGTACACACCTGGGCTATAGGGGGTGTGTACACACACACACACCACCACCACCATCACCACCACCAGCACCACCACCAGCACCACCACCACCCGTACTGTTTTTAGGGTCATGATGAACAAACCAAGATTCAATCAAGTATAACAAAGAAAGCAGGAACAAGGGACCAGGGAGATGGCTCAGCAGGTAAAAACACTTACTACACAAGCAGGAGGGACCGATTTGCCCTCAGTTCAACTCCCAGCACCCACGTGAGTGGCTGAGAGGGGTCATGCACACCCATCACCCCATCATGTGGTGAGTGGAGACCGGGGAATCACTGGAGCTCTCTAGTCAGCCAGTGTGACTGAAAGCAGCAGCTCCAGGTTTAATGAGAGGTTCTGTCTCAAGGAAACAGACATGAGCGATAGAGGATATCTGACTCTCTCCTCTAGCCTCTACATGCATGTGCATGGTGCATGCATATCTGCACACACAAATGCATACATCACACACACACACAGCAAATATGCAGTCAAGAAAAACAGTAAAGAGGGCTGGAGAGATGGCTTAGTGGTTAAGCGCTTGCCTGTGAAGCCTAAGGACCCTGGTTCGAGGCTCGGTTCCCCAGGTCCCACGTTAGCCAGATGCACAAGGGGGCGCACGTGTCTGGAGTTCGTTTGCAGTGGCTGGAAGCCCTGGCGCGCCCATTCTCTCTCTCTCTCTCTATCTGTCTTTCTCTCTATGTCTGTCGCTCTCAAATAAATAAATAAAAAATGAACAAAAAAAAATTAAAAAAAAAAAAGAAAGAAAAAGAAAAACAGTAAAGAGATGTGTAAGGCTGGTGCCGGGAGAACACCGTGGACTGTTTTACAGTACATTTAAGTAGGACTACGCTGTAAAATAATGGCAAGATCAGTATAATAAAAATACAAACCAATAACATATTTGTTACCATTATCAGATACATACTATATTTAATTTCTTATGTGACTGGCAGTTACAATGGACTCATAGACACCAGCATCAGCACGAACAGGGAAGTCTTGCATTCACTCTAACAACCGCTTTAAGGCAACAGGGGCTTTTCAGCTCTACTGCAATCTGATGGGACCAAAGTCCTAGATCACTAACCAAAGTGTCCTCCTGTAGTGCAGAGCTACGCATGACTGCAAGGAAATCTAATGTTTCTGTATGCACTCGGCAAGAAAAGAAAAACTACACTGTTTATCTGAGAATTTGCCTAATTTTATAGAAACCAATACCTGAGCTGTATCAAAAGCAAAAGGTCGTTATGACTAATTTTCAGTAGGTTCATACAATAAAGTTCTTAATAAAAATCTTTTTAAAAAAAGTAAAAGGTCTTTTTTATTACTATAGTGAGCTGTACAAGATAGTCTAGAAAATAAGGGAACTTCAAGCACGGGGTTCCAGATCATTGGTTTGAGTCTTTTGGTTGTGGTTGTTGCCTTTGCTGTTGTTTTGAAGCGGGTCTCACTCTAGCCCAGGCTGACCTAGACCACATGCTGTAGTTTTAGTCTGGCCTCAAACTCACAGCATCCTCCTACCTCTGCCTCCCCAGTGCTGGAATCAAAGGAGTGCACCACCACACACAGCTGTTTTTTTTTTTAATATTTAATTTAATTTGAGAGAGATAGAGAAAGAGAATAGGTGTGCCTGGGCCTCCAGCCACGCATGCACCACCTTGTGCATCTGGCTTACGTGGGTCCTGGGAATCAACCATGGGTCCTTTGGCCTTGCAGGCAAGTGCCTTAATTGCTAAGCTATCCCTCTAGCCCCTGAGAGATATTTTTAGATGACAATTTAGGCCAAAAAAAAAAACAAACTGAACTCCTTCACCAATCTCTTAATCAAGGCTACCATATAAGTATCAAAAATTTCATTAGATTTGGTTCATATAAGAATGTTTTGACCTGGACCAGAGTGAAACCATACCTCGAAAAGAAAACTAAAAAAAAAAAAAAAAAAAAAAAGAATGTTTTGAAAACAAATACAACCCAAAACTGGCATTCCTTTATCTCACACACAAAGAGCAGAGGATTCACTATGTCTTCTAGTCACCTGGAAACCTCCCCCAACCCTTCCTCAAGGATCACATTGATAATAGCATGAGATGCAGAGTGATGGAAAGTTGAGGTCAAAGCTTAGACCAATGAGTGACAAGAGGAGACAAGCCTTGGAAGAGATGACAGAGCACGCTGTCTCGCCCAAGCTGTTTTTTCATGTTCATCTTACCTCTTACATTTTTTTTTAAATTTATTTGAGAGCGACAGATACAGAGAGAAAGACAGATAGGGGGAGAGAGAGAGAATGGGCGCGCCAGGGCTTCCAGCCTCTGCAAACGAACTCCAGACGCGTGTGCCCCTTTGTGCATCTGGCTAACGTGGGACCTGGGGAACCAAGCCTCGAACCGGGGTCCTTAGGCTTCACAGGCAAGCGCTTAACCGCTAAGCCATCTCTCCAACCCCATCTTACCTTTTAAAATCCGCTCAAATATGTCCCTGTTTGGCATGATTCTCGGAACTAACTGCCTGAACCCCAACGCCACTCTGCAGAGGATGCAAGTTGAGTCAGCACATTGTTCTCACGATCACAGATGGACAAATGAAAAAACTGAGGCTTTGCACACTCCCATAAAGATCAGAAGATGCCCTCAGTCTGTCTTTGCACAGGAAAACATCCATCCTCTCAGATTATCACTCTCACCCTCAGGCATTTAAGAAAAAAGAAAAGAAGGGGGCTGGGACGGAGCTCAGTGGCAAAGTGCTGGGTTCCAGGCCCACTAATGCTGGGCTTCACTTGTCTTTTCTGGTTCCCTGCAACCCCCAAGAGTCACACTGATGAGGACAGTATGAAAATATGAAATTCAGAGTGGGAGGGGGCTATTCTAGTCTCAGCAAAGAAAACTGTTGATAAAATAATCTGCTGAAGAAAGGCACTATAAAACAATTCCACTATTAGCCAAATTATTTTCTGAACCCATCCCACATCCACAGACTGCTACAAAACCACTCAAACTACCAGCACTCCAAAGGTCCAGCCAGCCAGATTCTCTGTCATAACTAACACAATCATATAACTTTTTTTTGTTTGCCATATCTTTTATGTATAGCTAACGTGGCATAGAAATTTACTCCTACTTGTCAAATTTCTTAATGACAGAAACTGTTGGGGCTGGAGAGATGGTCCGGTGGGTACAAGCACTTACTGCACAAGCATGAGATCCTGGGTTTGATCCCCAGCACCCATGCATACCTGTAACCCCAGTGCTGAGGGGTGTGGGCAGAGACAGGGGGATTGCTGGAGTTCCCTGGTCAGCCAGTCTAAGTGAAGAATGTGATTACAGACATGTGCCCCACTTTATGTCAGGTTTTATGTGGATGCCAGAGATCTGAGCTCGAGTCAGCAGGCTTGTGGAGCAAGCACCTTGAACTGCTGCTGAGACCGCTCCCCAGCCCTCCAAAGCTTTGCTGTTTCAAAGTAAAAAGACAACTCACAGAACAGAACACTTATAAATCATACACTGTGGTGGTTTGAATAGAATAGATGGCCCCCAATATATTCAGTCGTTTATTGTTTGTAGTTTGCATCTTTAGCCACCTGGCTAGAAGCAGTGTCTCTGGGTGGATCTTAAGGTATGGTGGTGGGTTTCAGGTTTCAATCTAAAGATACGCAAAGTGTGCCTAGCTGGAGTTCTTGAAGTGTGCTGTGGCTTTTGGCTTTAGGCTTGTGCTTCTCTCTGTCTGCTTGGTCCTGTGAAGGCAGGTCAAGCTTCTTCTGCCATTATGGAACTTCCCCTGGATCTGTAAGCTTCAATAAATCCCTTCCTCCATAACTATGCCTGGTCTGGAAGTTCATCTCAGCGAACCTGAAGGTGTCTGCTACATATACCCAATACTAATACCCAGAATATAAAAGAAATCTTATGATTCAAGAGGAAAATCAACCCCATTTGAAAATTGGTAAAGGAAGCTGGGCGTGGTGGTGCACACCTTTAATCCTAGTGCTTGGGAGGCAGAGGTAGGAGGATTGCTGTGAGTTCGAAGCCACCCTGAGACTACATGGTGAATTCCAGGTCAGCCTGGGCTAGAGCAAAACCGTACCTCGGAAAACCAAAAAGAAGAAAGAAAAATTGGTAAAGGAGCAACACAGACATTTCTCCAAAGATGCAGTCTTGGCCAGTAAACACATGGGGAGATGCTCAGACCTTTAACCACTCAGGGGATGAAAACCAAAGCCTTGGGAAGCACTGCTTCCCCAATAGTCTAAAGGAGGGAGGCGAGGGCGGGAGTAAGTTCGAGGACAGGGAGGACATGGAGCCCTCACGCAGGGCTGGTGTCCATGGGGCCGCTGGGGAAGAGCCTGGCAGTTGCTCAGAAGAGCAACCATGTGACTCAGCAATTCTACTCCTACCTATGTACCCAAGAGAACTGGAAACACACGACCACACAGAACTTACACACCAGCGTTCATAGTGACATTATTCATAAGGCACACAGTACAAACAACCTAAATGTCTACCATCACACGAACGGACAAACAAGATTGTGGTGTATTTATAAAATGGGACATTTGGCCATAAAAAAGAATGGGATCTGACTTCGTGCTATAATGTGAATGAACCATGAAACCATTATGCTAAGTAAAATAAGCCAGTCACTAAAGGCTGGGCTGTACATTCGGAATGTCCAAAATGGGGATTTCCAGGGACTGTGGGGAGTGGCAGCTTCCTGGTGTGGGGTTTCTTTATGGGGCAGTGAAATGTTTCCAAAGGAGACAAGAGTAATACCATACTAAAAACCACCAACTCACATACTTTGAGGGAGTGAGCTACACTCCAATTATTTAAGTTTGTAAGAGAAGCACTGGGTTCAGTAGTAAAATGTTGCAGGAAAACAAGCAAAGGTCAGTTTTCCCAAGATTGGGATGTAAAATATGCTCTGCAGATCTGAATTTTTTCCCAGGTATATTATTGTACAAAATTAACGAGTAGAATTCTACAGAGATGGCCTATGATCACCCCCCAACCCATCAACTATCTCTGTTTCTCACATTCCCCTTCTAGTCTGCACACATTTTTGTCCATGTACATGTATGTGTGGTGTGCATGCAATGTATGTCTCTTCACATGTGTATGTGCATGTGTGTGGAGACCAGAAGTCAACATCAGGAATCTTTTGAAATCGCTCTCCATCTACTTTTTTAAAATATTTAAGTATTTTTAAAAATATTTGAGATTGAGAAAGAGAGAATGGGCATGCCAAAGCCTCTAGCCATTGCAAATGAACTCCAGACACATGCACTACCTTGTGCATCTGGTTTACGTGGGTACTGGAGAATTGAACCTGGGTCCTTAGACGTCGCAGGCAAGCTTATCCTTAACCGCTAAGCCACCTCTCCAGGCCTCCATTGACTTTTTTTGAGATGAGCATCTCATTAAACCTACAGCTCACCCATTTTCTAGGCTAGCTAGCCAGCACTGCCCCCCTTCCTGTCTCTGCCCTCCTAATGCTCGATTACAGGCACACGTGTGATGTCCAACTTTTACACAAGTGCTAGAAATCTGAACTCAAGTTCTTGTGCTTACACACAAAGCACTTGACAAACTGAGCCAACTCCTCAATCCCACCTAAGTATTTTTCATATGTATAAAATCCTTACTATCAAGCAGTGCTACATGGCCTTCAAAATTATCATTAAATGGCTGTTAACTGGGCTGGGGAGTCAGTGGTTAAAGGCAATTGTTTGCAAAGCCTGTTGGACCAGGTTTGATTCCTAAGTACCCACATAAAGCCAGATGGACAAAGTGGCACATGCATCTGGAGCTCAGGCCCTGGGGTACCAATTCTCTCTGGCATATGCACAAACAAATAAAAATATTCTTAAACAAATAAATGCTTGTAATTAGTTGACATCTATAATTACCCTAACTTTTTTCCCTTTCTGCTTGTCTTAAGGAGTTATTTTACCATTTATAGGTAACTTTGCAATATACACACAGTATGAAAGTCAACATAGCTCTTTTCTTCTCTTGAACCACTGAATAAAAGATTCCAAGGGAAGAGATAAATAAACCAAAATGCAGAGCACTTTTATGGTTCCTGAGTGTCTCCCAAAAGTATCGCAATTTACACTACTCTAAATGACACAAACTCACTGTGTTAGATCACTGTTTTATACTTTTTTTTTTCAAGGTAGGGGCTTTCTGTAGCCCAGGCTAAACTGGAATACTGGAATTCACTATATCGTCTCAGGGTGGCCTTGAATTCACAGCGATTTTGCTATCTCTGCCTCCGGAATACTGGGATTAAAAGGTGTGTACTGGGCTGGAGAGATGGCTTAGTGGTTAAGCGCTTGCCTGTGAAGCCTAAGGACCCCGGTTCGAGGCTTGGTTCCCCAGGTCCCACGTTAGCCAGATGCACAAGGGGGCATTTTTGTCCATGTACATGTATGTGTGGTGTGCATGCAGAGGAGTTCGTTTGCAGAGGCTGGAGGCCCTGGCGCGCCCATTCCCTCTCTCTCCCTCTATCTGTCTTTCTCTCTGTGTCTGTCGCTCTCAAATAAATAAATTTTAAAAAAAATTTTTAAAAAAAGGTGTGTACTGCCACACCCAGCCTTGTTTTGATACTTTTGATGTAATGAAATGCTAAAAATATAATAATAACAGAGTAATCTGAAATCTTTCTTTTGTCTGAAAGCTTTTTTTTAGATATCCAAAGGCTCTCAAAATCTATGAGTATTTACTTTAAGCCTTGTAATCTTTGTTGTATTTTTCAATCATTGATAGTTTAAAAGAATGGTTATTATAAACTCTATAATTTCACCTTAAGAAGCTAGAACACAGGTAATAAACTGTCCTGTTCACCTTAAAAATACATAGATATGAAGCTGCCTTGTCAAGTAACAATGGCCCAAAAAGTATGAGCTTAGAATCAGTCATGGTAAGAAGAGAAAGGGAAACACTTCAGTAATTGGAACTTCTAGGATTTTAACATCTATAACAACTACAAGCTCATGTGCCATGGTGTCTCTCTTGATTGTCACTCTCTACTCTAGACCAAGAACAATCACTGTGGTTTGAATTCATCCCACCCAAAAGTCATGTTGAAACTAAATCCTCACTGTGGGGTACCAAGAGCAAGGGCATGTGAGGCAATGGTGACTAGGTCACAAAGAAGTCCTCATGAGTGGAGTTCTTATGGGGCTAGATGGAACTAGTCTAAGGCCCATTTTGACCCTGTCACGTTTATATCATGTAACGACAAAGTAAGATAACCCTTACCAAATGACTTATCAACAGATGGGTGAATAACATAATGCCCTGATCTTAGACGAGCTAGCCTTCAGAAATGTAAGAAATAAGTTTCTATTATTTATAAGTTGCCCAGGTTGTGGTATTTTTAAAATATATATTATTTATTTATTTAAGAGAGAGAGAGAGGGAGAAGGAGAAAATGGGCACACCAGGGCCTCCAGCCACTGAAACGAACTCCAGATACATGAGCCACCTTGTGCATGGGGCTTACGTGGGTCCTGGGGAATCGAACTGGGGTGCTTTGGCTGTGCAGGCAAACGCCTTAACCGCTAAGCCATCTCTCCAGCCTGGTTGTGATATTTTGTCAAAACAGCATGAACAAATTAAGACAATCACAAATAATTTACAGAAAGAAGTGTGATAAAAAAAATAATAGTTAACTAAGCACCAGGTCCTATCAGATAGCAAAATGATAACATTCATTATCAGATTTTTTTTTCCTTTACACCTCCACTACATTTTAAAAAGACTATTTTTATACTTTTTTTTTTGAGACAGGGTTTCACTCTAACCCAGGCTGGCTTTGATCTCACAGTAATCTTCCTACTTTTACAAACTGAGTGCTGGGATTAAAGACATGAGTCACTACATCCATCCACATTTTTTTTTTTTTTTGAGACAGGGATAGGCTATGTAGCCCAGGCTGGAATCAAACTCACCATCCCCTGCTTCAGCCTCCTAAGTGCTGGGATTATAGGTGGCACACTCATTATTCACATTAATTCTAAGTACATACTACATGAATTAGAAAATATCTCCATTTGACTTACTATAACCAGGAACAAAGAGGTAAATTACTTAACCAAAGCAAATCCAGAACACTGTGCTTAACCTTCTATTATCAAATGACATCTTCCCCACAGCATGCAAATTCAGAAAGAAACACCCACCCCCAGGTCTGACAGCCAGTCAGTATGAAAATATGAAGCCCTGATCATCATTAAGAAGTCTTCATGATGGGTTCCGGCACTGATGCAATACAGGGGGAGGGCCCAGCACCCCCCTCTGCCCATCAGCACCTAATCTAACCTAACAAACATATATGGACCACAAAGGTCACTTGCTGTTATCTCCCTAGCCCCCGCTTCCAACGCCTGCCACCCCTGTTTTCTTGCTATGTGTAGATATTCTAGAATTGTCAATTCATGCAATGTTAAATAAAATAGTTTCTTGGTGATAATTTTTTTTTTCAGTGCTAGTAAGATTTGGAGTTCCCTGTTTGTGTGTTCTGATCAAAACAGGATGAAAAAGACAATAGTAGAATAAGTTGTAGTTGGCTGGGCATAACGGTGCATATGTGTAATCCCAGCATTCAGAAGGCTGAGGCAGAGGATCTCAAGTTTACCAGCCTGAGCTCTTTTCTTTATTCAAAGGGTTGGAGGACATTCTCACCTAACTGAAGAATGACCTCAGAGTAATGAGGATAGTGGATCCCACATCCCCATTTTCTAGAGACTTCAGTTCACGTTTCTGGGTGAGGACTAGGAGCTTGATAAGAGACCCAAATGCCTTTTATCCTCTCGTAAAAACACTGGTCAACACTGGACTAGGAAATTTTCAAGCTGCCCACATTCTAGCTGTGGCTCTATACTATCTAGATATCTCAAAGTTGTGTTCTAAAGACATGCTAAATTGTGATAGTTTAATGTATGTTACTACACAAGCAATAGAAGACCATGAAAATATTTAGATCCACCCCCGTGACACCATTCATACCTGTAAACACTGTGAAGACCCTCCTACAATCCAGGAAAGTGAAAAAATTTGGTGAGGGAAAAGAATGCTGGATTTTTATACAAATGTTCAGCATATTGCCATGGAGCGACTTACTGACTTACAGAAACAGAACTGTATACCTAATGTTTAAGTGGAGATTACACATTGCTTTCTTACTCTGAAGACCATTATCTGACGATCCCAGCTGTTTCTAGTGAAGAAACAGCCAGAAAATAGCCCCACTAAGTCCTGAACAACTATAGATTGTGAGCCCTGAAATACTGGAATGCAACTGTTACAAAGCTTAAAAAAGAAAGAAAGAAAGAAACAATAACTGGTTACTAATTCTTCAAAGTCACTTCAGCGTATATAACTGGTGGTTAGAGTCCACAGTCTTCTGACAAGAAGGTTATGTCAGGTAAAAGGGCTCCTCGACATGCTTTCTGCATACACAGGAAACAGCCTTTATTTCATTTTTTCTTCCCCCTATATTATTTTTTTAGACAGCTTTTTTAATTCTCATAATCTTCTAATGGGATTTGCTCGCTTATGTTCTTATCTAGATTTATTAGCAATCTAGAACTAACAAAGGAAAGAGACTGACTACCCAGAGCTAAAAGAGCAGAGCTGAAAAGGATGCTTATGGTGATCACATGTAGCAACCAAAAATGTAAACAGAAGCCAGGGTCCATCTGAAAACTGACTCTCACATATTACTGTAAGACAAACAGACAACAAACCAAGTAAAACTTTACTACACAATAAGTAATTTTTAAAAATGGGAGGGCTAGAGAGATGACTTAGTGGTTAAGGTGTTTGCTTACAAAGCCAAAGGACCATGGCTCGATTCCCCAGGACCCACATAAACCAGATGCACAAGGTGGTGCATGTGTCTGGAGTTCATTTGCAGAGGCTAGAGGCCCTGGCACACCCATTTTCATTCATTCTCCTGCGCTTGCTCTCTCTCTCTCTCTGTCTTCTGTCTCTCTCAAATAAATAAAAATAAAACATTTTAAAAATGGGAATACCAACTATTATGCATACCACCACAGAAGGACTGGGTTTAAAAGATAAAATGCATGTATGTAAAATGTATAATAAATATATTTACATGCCTGATAGACTCTGAGGCAATATTTTAACAAAAGATCAAATCCCACACTTGGTAAAAGAGAAATATAAAACCAGGTTCATCTAGCAGAACGGAATGGTTAAGAGAGCAAGGTCTAGGGGTTAGGGCATAGCTAAATGGCAGCACTCACTTAGCATAGGTGAGACCTTAGGTTTAATCCCCAGCACTGCAATCAACAAATAAAAGAAAAAGTAAAATCAGAACAAGTTCTGGTGTCACACAGACATGAGTTAAAACCCCAATTCAGTAAATTACTGTGTGACCTAGAACAAACCATTCAAACTAAGCCCCAATTTGCTCATCTGTAAAATATGGATACTGCTTCATTCAGATAGTCTGAGACTTGACCCAGTTGATGGGAAGCCCTTAGCCCTGTGCCTTGCACACAGCACGCAGGTACATAACAATCATCTTCAGCACCGTCATAATGATCAGACTGTAAAATTAACCTAACTACCATCTTCCAACCGAAAGCAAGACTAAGAGTTTCCTAGTGACCATGTTTGAAATTTTCTGATCACTAGAAAGAAGACATTCACAGACACACAAGGATAGCTTGCTCTTCCTAGTTCCAGAACCTTCTTTCTGCCACCTTAGTGGAGAGTAACTGGAACTGAAGCTGAACAGCTACTGACAGGAACAGCTTCAACGGAGACCTGGTTAACTTTCTTTTTAAAAATATTTTATTTATTTATGAGGGAGAGAGGGAGTGACAGAAAGGCAGATAGAGAAAGGGCATGCCAGGGCCTTCAGCCACTGTAAACAAACCCCAGACGCATTTGCCACCTTGTGCATCTGGCTTATGTGGGTATCAGGGAATCGAATCCGGGTCCTGTGGCTTCCCAAGCAAGCGATTTAACCATTAAGCCATCTCTCCAGCCTGGTAACGTTCAATGAGATCTAGAATGATATTCTAACCAGTTTGGGATTAGTGACATTTGGGAGTGTCAGGGGTGTTTGTTTCCAGTTTGGGGAAATGGTGATGCTAGGAGGAAAGAAAAGAAGGAAAATCATCAAAGATTCCCACCCGCCATTATTCAACACAAATATGATAGAGTGTTAAAACTTACGTCACACTAAGTGCAACGGTACACACCGGCACTCGGGAGGCTGAGGTAGAGTTCAAGGCCAGTCTGAGACTACATAGTAAATTCCAGGTCAGCCTGAGCTAGAGCTACAGTCAGACCCTACCTTGAACAAAACAAAAAATATGTCACAGGGCTGTGGAATACATCTAAGTGGTACAGTACTTGCCTAGCATGTGTGAGTCCTGGGTTCAATCCCCAATACTGCAGTAAAAAAAAAAAAAAAAAAAAAAAAAAAGTCAGAACTGAATTAGAAAATGTTAAAGAAAACAAAATCAAGGAAACTTTTAATTCATATGTTAAAAGAGAACTAATACCCTAGAAAACATATCAAGACCTCTTTAATAAACTTAATTACACTGTTAATTCTGTTACTGAACCAAATAAAGCATTAGCTAACATGTGTGAAGATAACTGGCATAATTAATCTAAAATATTTTTTGAATTTGTTATCAAAATATAAATGCCACTGTTTCAATTTCTGTGGTTTTTGGAAGGCTGAACCCAACTTCATAAACTTTTTTTGTAAAAGAAAAAAGGATTAATATAACTGGTTATAAGGCTGAATGACTTAATTTACTGTTTTGTTTTTGTTTTTTCGAGGCAGGGTCTCACTCTAGCCCAGGCTGACCTGGAATTCACTATGTAGTCTCAGGGTGGTCTTGAACTCATAGGAACTCATAGAGATCCTCCTACCTCAGCCTCCCAAGTACTGGAATTAAAGGCATGTGCCACCACGCCCCAGCTAATTTACTTTTAAAAAAAAATCAATGAAAAGGGTGTGGGGAAGATGGCCCAGGGGGTAAAGGCACTTGCTTACAAAGCCCTCCAGCCAGGGTTCAACTCCCCAGTATCCATGTAAAGGCAGATGCACAAACTGGTACATGTACCTGGGGCTCATGTGTACTGGCAAGAGGCCCTGACTGCCCATATTCTCTCTCCCTCTCTCAAATAAATAAATAAAAATATTTAAAAAGGAATTAATTAAATCAAAGAAAGGGAATGTGAAAAATCAGTTATTCCTACAGTTTAAGTAACAGTAGCTATCCTAACCTTTTAAGACCATGGCTTAAATTTCTAGTTGCAACCAACTATTGTCTGCTCATTAGAATATGTCACTATACTGAATATATTTTCAATCTGTACTGTCTTCTTGACCATACTATACATCACTGTGGATAAGGACATACATTATCATTTTTCTATGATTCATGTGAAAATATTAGTCCTTTTTTGAGATAGAATCTCTAATTTAGGCTGTATTCAAACTTGCTATGTAGCTGAGGTTGACCTTGAACTTGTGATCTTCCTGCCTCCACCACCCCAAATGCTAGGCCATCACATCAGGTTAAGTAATTTAATCATTTGAAAACATGTTTTAAAAGTTATTGTCAGGCTGGGCTTGGTGGCACATGCCTTTAATCCCAGCACTCGGGAGGCAGACATAGGAGGATCGCCATGAGTTCGAGGCCATGCTGAGACTGCATAGTGAATTCCAAGTTAGCCTGGGCTAGAGTGAAACCCTATCTTGAGAAACCAAAAAAAAAAAAAAAAAATTATTATCAGCCAGGCATACACCTTTAATCCAAGCACTTGGGAGGCAGAGGTATAAGGATCGCCCTGAGTTCAAGGCCAGCCTGAAACTAGTGAATTCCAGGTCAGCCTGAGCTAGAATGAGACCCTGCCTTGAAAAAAAAAAAGGTACCGTCAGCCAAGCAGGGTAGCATGCATCTGTAATCCCAGGTATATGCTGAAGTAGGAGAATCAGTGGTTTGAGGCTAGGCCTGAACTACACAGAGAGACTTATAAGAAAATTAGAAAAGGAAGGAAAAAGAAAAAAGAAAAAGGAAACAAAGGGAGAAAAAGAAGAAGGAAGGAAGGAAGGAAGAAGGAAGGAAGGGAGGGAGGGAAAGGAAGAAGGAAAGAAAGAAGGGGATGGAAAAGAAAAAAGGATGCCATAAGAGTTGATTTTGAGGGGAAATCAACTTTTCTAAAAATAAATCAGTCATATAAAACTGGTTCAAGGACAACGGAAAGCTAATTTCAAAATAATGTAAAATTTCTTAAACATTTGGTAGGAGCAAGATTCATGAGCTTTCAGATCATTCTCAAAGGAAAAAAGATCTGCAGAAGTAAAGGCTTCAGCAAGAAATGCAAACTAGTATTTTTCTGTTTTGAGACGGGGTCTCACTATGTTGACCAGGCCTGTCTTGACCTCCCGTCTCAGCCTCCCAAGTAGCTGGGACAGCAGGTATACACCATCATGCCTGGATCAATTAAGTTGATGTGCAAGAATTCTGAAGAGAGAAAGAGAAGAAAGAAGGAGAAAGAGAAGAAAAGAAAAGAAAGACAATAAATTGTGCCGGAGCTGGGAAAATTTTAGTAGCAGAAAGAATTAATGAAGCATTTTCAAGCACTACAAGACAGCTTCCTGTGTTTCAAATCTTACTGCAGAATGAAGGAAGACACCGGCCAGATGCTCTAATTAACAGCTTAGCAAATGACACTCCCCAAAGAAGCTCTGTCCTAAAGATACTGGACATTTTCTTTCTCTCCCTCTGCTTTTAAATGCAAATTAGCCAGCCCTGAGGCACATTCTGCTCTATTTTTTTTATATGAAAATTACTGCATTGTGGTCCTGTTCCAGAGAGGACACCATTCAGCCAGGAAAACAGAATAAGGACAAGCATGCACTCTTATGTTCAGACAGTCCCATCCTGTGAGCTGTCATCAGGTACACTTGGCTTTTGTCAGGGGAGCAATCCCTAGGAGTGATCAAAATTCTATGTGAAGAAGGAGAGCTTCGTTTTCAGGTCAGGCAAGGTTACACGCTCATTTCAATACCGGCGCATGCCCTAGCATCAATAACTAAACTTAGCATCCCTTGGTTTTCAGTAACACTACTAGCTACTTACTGGAAACTTTCAGAGGCTCTATGATAATAATTAATACCAGTTGCTATTCACTTGCACATGACAAGGTGAAACACACTGTAAGAAATGATGTTCTGTGGACACACATGCACCAGACTTACTCTTCCCTATTAAACACTCCACAACAGCAAGGGTTGATGTGGACACACTTCAGTGTAATGTACCCAGGGATCAAGGTTAAAAAAAGGACACTTTTAAACTGGGAAACGTGAAGAAAACAAACTACAATTAATACAGGAATTCGTTGTCCAAGGTTCAAGCTTACTGCCAAAACCCCATTCAGCTTAGGAAATTGTACTTGATGTCAGACAAATATAAACAAATACTGAAAGAAGCTTGAGAGATATAACCACATAAAAGGTTAACTTACCTCTAGTCTTTCCAAGTTATATATTAATAACTAACTTTGGTGGGTTTTTTTTAACCTTCTTTTCTAGCAAAGAAAGTCACAACCAAAAGGAGCGAATTTTTTGGTAGTCCTTGCCTTACCCCATGCTCCACCTGTGAGGCAAACTTCAATCTACTCCACCAATCACCAAGTAACTGGTGACAGAAGCTACAAAAAAATGTACTTCCAATTTTTGAAATGTCAGTGTGGATGTTTAAGGACAGGAGAGGGATAGCACACTGGGGTTAAAAAAAAAAAAAAAGCTATTTAAATACTTTCCAAACGTCTGTGACTAGATGCCAGCCCAAAGGGCATGTCACCCAGACCCTACTTTCACCCATGCACACTCAAAACCCAGACAATGAATGAAGCGGCTCCCTTGAGACCAGAGGCCCCAGGGTAGGGAAACTGTGAAGCCTGCTTTCCCATGCTAGGAGAGCCTGATGGCAAGTCTCGTGCTTCTAAAGAACCTCTAGAGCGCTTACTAGCTCAGTCCATCCCCCAAACCCAGGCCAGCCTTTCAACTTTGCAATTGGGAAAGGAGAAATTCTGGTTAACGTTCCCTGGGGGGAGGGGGAGACGGTCGGTCTGACAGTAGAGGACTCAAGTAGGGAAGATGGAGAGAGAAAGAGCAAGCCATGGAAAGATACCAAAATTCCCCACCTTTCTTAAATTCTTCCAGCATAGCGTCCAACTTGGTGTCATTGAAAACAAAGTGCAAGGGGTGGTTATAAAATTTGGTGATGGTTTTCAAGGGAGTACAGTCATCTGGATCTACGAAGGCCAAGTCTTTGACAAAGAGCAGGTCCACGATGTTGGACCGCTCTCCCTCAAACACTGGGATGCGAGTGTAGCCGCTCTCCATGATTTCGGACATGGTGTTAAAGTCTAGGATGGCCTCTCCGGTAATCATGAAACAGTCCCGGAGGGGAGTCATCACATCCTCTACCGTCTTGGTGCGGAGCTCCAGCGCCCCTTGGATGATGTTCAGCTCCTCTTTCACCAGGTCGTTGTAGGGGTCAGTGACCCGGAGCATCTCCAGCAGTTTTTCCCGGTTATAGACCGTACCTATCTCCTGACCCAGGACGCAGTCCAGCAGCTTGCTGACCGGGTAAGAAGCAGGGAAGGTCATCATCATGAAAAACTTGGTGAGGAAGATGGTGTTGGCTCCCACGGCCAGGCCGTGACGGGAGCAGATGGCCTGGGGTACGATTTCCCCAAAGATGACAATGCCGATGGTAGAGACCACCACCGCCACCAGGCCTGAGCCGGCGATGTCGTCGAGCAGGATGGTGAGCGTGGTGTTGACCAGCACGTTGCCCAGCAGCAGCGAGCACAGCAGGTAGTTGCCCTGCCTGCGCACGGGCTCGATGCGCTTGGCGTAGTTCTTCTCTTTCTCCGTGCCGCAGTTCTGCACGATGCGCAGCTCCATCGGGTCCAGAGCCATGAGCCCCAGGTTGAGGCCGCTGAACATGCCCGACAGGCACAGCAGCAGCGAGATGAAGATCACCTGCAGCCAGAAGGGCAGCAGGAACTTCTTCTCCTCGCCCACGATCATCTTGGTGTCCTCGCCGTCGTGGTAAATCCAGGTGGTCTCGGCCCACGGAGGCGGCTGGAGCCCGGCCACCCCCGCGCCACCCTTGCCCCCGACGGTTCCACCCGCGGAACCCGAGCCGCCCGCACCCAGGGCCGGCGTGGAGAGCGACGTGCACAGGTAATAGGACTTGCTCTTCTCCATCTTGCGCAGCGGTTTGATCTCGATCTCGATGATGCCCGAGGTGCGGCGGTTGAGGATGATGTGCGGTAAGATGATGATGTCTGAGGTGCGGATGCCGCAGCGCTGGGGGCCGCTGTCCGGCTCTGGTGGCGCGGGACCCCCCAGCCCGCGCTCGCCCGGTGTGTGCCGGCGCCGCTCGTGCTCCGTGAAGGCGATGCGGGACCACGTCTCGTTGTTGATGTTCTGCCCGTACACCCGCAGCTTGACCCGGGTCCGCTCGCTCACCCGCAGCGCCCCCCCTTCCATGAACGACACGTCGTTCGTGTCCTCCAACCGCAGCCCGATGATCACGGTCTCCTCGCTGTCGCCGGCCGCCGCGCAGCCGCCCGCGCCGCAGCAGCAGCTCAGCAGGAGCAGCGGCAGCAGCCGGCCCGCAGCTGCCTGCAGGACCCCCCGGCCGCGGGCGCTGAGGCTGCGGCGCGCCGCCATCTTCCAAGTGGGCAGTGCGGCGGCTGCCTGCCCGCCCGCCATCTTTACTTCGGGTTCACCAAAGCCACAGCCAATCATAGGGTGGCTGCTCTAGCTGCGGCTTCATCCTTCCCACCCGGCGGCGCGAGCGCAGGCATCGATGCGCCCCCCGAGCTGGACAGCGAGCGAGCGTCCGCGCGCAACTGCCCGAGCCGTCAGTCTCCCTGAATGACACTGACTCACACCCCGGCCAAGCAGATGAACCCCAGGGCTGGCGCGAGGGAGGAGGGAAGGAGGCGGGAAAGGGAGCGCCAGCCGCTCAGGCAAGAGGCAGGTCGGCCAGCCAATCAAAAGCGGCGGCCCGCCTTCCCAGCCAGGGGGGCTGGAATGGGGGCGTGGTCTTACTCGGCGTCCCGGGCCAATGGCAGGATGGGTAGGCGGAGCCGTGAGGGGCCACTGCGCTCCGCAGCACGCCAAGTTTCCAAGTGAAAGGCGCGTGACTCTTGTGTATGTGCGAGGGGAGGAGGCGTGGCTAGTCCCGACCCTAGAGCCAATCAAAAATGAGCGCTGTAGGGAATGGGGCGGGGCCCTCAGTCCGGCAGCCAATGAGAAGGTGCAGTCGGCGGTGCGGAGCTCCCTGAGGGGGTTCTGTAGTAGATGCCCGTGTCCCGCTTGGCAGCGCTTGGAATACCACCCTGCGGCGGAGAGGCCGCGGGTCCCAGCTGCACCGCCTGCTTTCCAGGCTCTGCGGGGTTTCGCTGCGCGTGCTGAAAGCGCTGCGCCCTCCTGCCCGTGGAGCTCCCGAGCCGACCAGGGCAGGCATGCACGTAGCCGAAACATTAGTCCAGATGCAGCTAGTGCCTGAGCCCGCTACCCGTACGCACCGGCTCCTTGGGCAAATAGCGGCGACACGGTGGCCCCGGCAACGCGGTGCACCCGCGCTCTCCGCTGCTCACGGTCGCGTGGCGCCACCTGCCGGCCCTCGCGCGCGCGGGACAATATTTTCTGATCCGCACAAAAGATGTGCCAGCGAGGTAAGGGTACGAAGTTAGAGGGTTTCCGATTGCTCCTGCAATCCACACATAGTCTTACTAAAAGCACCCTCCCGTCGCGCCACATGCGGGGCTCTTCTACTGAGCTCGGAGCCGCGGACCGCTCCATATTTACAAAATGCAAAGAGCCCAGAATCTGGATTTCTAACGGGCACCCAGGCAATTGGGGCGAGCAAAAGAGGGTGGACATCCTAAGAACTAGCCATAGCGGCTTATTCTCTCCTTTTTTTTTTTAATAACTAAAGTCTTATTTGTTTATTTATTTACAAACAGAGAGAGTGAGAGGACTCCAGATACATGCTCCACTTTGCGCATTTGGTTTTGCATGGGGAATGGGGACTCCAACCCTAGACTTCAGGCTTTGTAAACAAACGCCTTTAACCGCTGGAACATCTCTCCAGCCCCAAGGCTTATTCTATTATTATTATTATTATTATTATTATTATTATTATTATTATTATTTTGAGAGAGAGAAGGGGCGCGCCAGGGCCTCAAACCACAACGAACTCCAGATGCATGTGCCACCTTGGGCATCTGGCTTATGTGGGTCCTGGGGAATCAAACCTAGGTCCTTAGGCTTCATAAGCAAGCTCCTTAATCGCTTAACCATCTCTCCACCACCTCTTCTTATTTTTCCTCCCAAGGCTTATTCTTAATTACACTAACCAAACATTGTTAGGTTTATAGGTTGATCTGGAGAAAATACAGTCTAGGGCCAAGGTCCCCAGGCCTCCCAAGCCCGTTGCACCTGGAGGATACCTGACCAAGGTAGCAGAGTGTTGCCAAATTGGTATTCTTTTCCTCACAATTTAAGAATTAAAAAATACTTCCTCAATAAAAAGTTTTTAAAATGCTTCCTACTTGGGCTGGAGAGATGGTTTAGCAGATTAGGCATTTGCCGGCAAAGTCAAAGGACCTTGGTTCAGTTCCCCAGGACCCACATAAACCAGATGCACAAGGGGGCACACTTCTCTGGAGTTGGTTTGCAGTGGCTGGAGGCCCTGGGGCACCCATTCTCTTTCTCTTTACCTCTCTCTCTCTCAAATAAATATTTTAAAAACTGCTTCCCACTTTTTTGTGTGTACTGTGCATGTATGTGTGTGCGTGCACATGGGTGTATGTGTTTGTACAGGTACATGTGGTGACCAGTGGTCACTGTGAGGTCCTCCACCTTTTTTTTTTTTTTTTTTTTTTTTTGAGACAGAACCTCTCACTGAATCTGTCGCTCACCCATTAGGCTGGGCTAACTAGCCAGCAAGCTTCGAAATCTTCCTGTTTCCTCCTCCCAGGTACTGGGATTACAGGCCTCCATTGAAACTCTGGTCCTCATGCTTACCAAAACAAACCCAATTCCCCTATTTATTAAAAATATTTTATTTTTATTTATTTATTTGAGAGAGAGATACAGAAACAGGCAGGTAGAGAGAGAGAATGGGTGCACCAGGGCCTTCAGCCATTGCAAACGAACTCCAGATGCATGCGCCCCCTTGTGCATCTGGCTTATGTGGGTCCTGGGGAGATGAACCTGGGTCCTTTGGCTTTGCACGCAAGGACCTAAATACTAAGCCATCTCTCTAGCTCACTCCCCTCTTTAAAAAAAAATTAAGCCGGGTGTGGTGGTGTATGCCTTCAATCCCAGCACTCAAGAGGCAAAGGTAGGAGGATCACTGTGAGTTCGAGGCCACCCTGAGATCCATAGTAAATTCCAGGTCAGCCTGGGCTAGAGTGAGACTACCTTGGAAAAAAAAAATTTTGTTTGAGTGTGAGAGTGAGAAAATGGGCAAGCCAGGACCTCTAGCCAACTGCAAACAAAATCCAGACATATGAACCATCTTGTGCACCTGACTTTATGTGGGTATTGGGGAATCAGACTCCAGTCCCTAGGCTCTACAGGCAAGCGCCTGAACTGCTGAGCCATCTCACCAGCCCCGCTCCCCTCTTTTTTATTCCATAGGTGCATTGTTCTTTCTTTTTGTCAACACGTCAAATCATTTCTGGTAATTTCTAATACAGATGATTTCTGGGACTTCAGTCTAGTAAGAACTTGTCTTCTCTTTTACACCTGCCTGCTTCCTTTTTCCCCTGGCCTTGAAACCAGTGGTATGTCAAACCAGGGCCTGTGGCTCCTTTGTTTGAAACCCTAAATTTCTGTCTGCTTACAATGAAAGCCCAAGTACCCTCGTCTCTTAGGAAGTTCTGCAGGCTCTGCCCCTGACCTTGCTTCTTCTGGAGGCTGTGTCAGCCAGTTCTAGTCACTGTGGGACACTCCCCTGGGAGCCTTTGCACTTGTTGTTTGTTTCCTGTGGGCTTCTTTCTACCACGGGTCAGCATAACTCTCTTTCAAGGCTCTGCTCAATGGACACCTTAATTTTTAAAAATATTTTTATTCAGGAGAAGAGATTGAATAAAGAAAAGGTGGTGAGAGGGCTAATCAAAATCTAAGAGGATATAAATAAATCCTATGGAATCCTACTTTTATGGGCAATGGAACACTCAGGAGCCATAGATTGTTGCTAGAAAATTTTCAGTGCCAGGGATGGGATACCTTCCAGTGAGGTCCCTGATGCCCCCAAAACATTATAGGCCATTGCCGAGGCCCTTGGTTTCCCACCAGGAATAGATGGTAAGACCCTATTGCTGAAGACTCCTCATACTTGGGCTGCAAGGCCACTGAGAAATCCTGCTGGAACTGAACTGATAACCTCCTCCATGTAGACCAGCTGACAGAAAGCTGGAAGAAGCCATTCTGCATGTGGTTCAATGGGCAAAAGAGAAATCACCAGTGAA
Organism: Jaculus jaculus; assembly: GCF_020740685.1. NCBI lineage: Eukaryota > Metazoa > Chordata > Mammalia > Rodentia > Dipodidae > Jaculus > Jaculus jaculus. The sequence goes on from NC_059102.1 coordinate 31,859,390, forward strand.
GATACTCCACAGTGGACACTGCAAGCCTTATATTTGGCCAGCCAGGCCAAATGAGCCAATGGGTACAATAGTGGCACATCTGACATGGTGGAAACCAACTGCCCTCTAATTGGACTGGAGGCCCGCTCCATGGGAGGGAATACATCCCTGATACTGAAAACTTAAAACAGGGGTAGTCATGAGCCCTAGGGCTGTAACATCTGCTGCTGCCTGGCTAAATGCATATATTATGCTTATCAAACTGCCCAGTAAGCACTTCTCTTAATGTTCATACCCTTATATTAATGCTACTGTCACTTTTGGTAGAGAATCTTCTCTTTTCAGATGGCAGTGACCTTGGGATGACTCAGAAGGCACAATGGTGCTGAGAAGACATGACAGAGGAGTGCTCAGTACTGTAATATCTCCATCACACCTTCCAAGCTCTCAGGGTCTAATACAGAAGAGGTAGCAGAAAAAATGTAAGAGCTAAAGGAAGGGTAGGACTCCTTATGACGTGCTTCCCGCACACACTAAATGGCCTGGATATACATGACCTCACAGTGCCTGACACTACCTACACAAGACCATCATAAGCAGAGGAAAACATCATGACGTCAAAATAAAAGAGAGGGCTGGAGAGATGGCTTAGCGGTTAAGCGCTTGCCTGTGAAGCCTAAGGACCCCGGTTCGAGGCTCGGTTCCCCAGGTCCCACGTTAGCCAGATGCACAAGGGGGCGCACGCGTCTGGAGTTCGTTTGCAGAGGCTGGAAACCCTGGCGCGCCCATTCTCTCTCTCTCCCTCTATCTGTCTTTCTCTCTGTGTCTGTCGCTCTCAAATAAAATAAATAAATAAAAATTTAATTAAAAAAAAATAAATAAAATAAAATAAAATAAAAGAGAGACTGATTGAGATGGGGAAGGAATATGATGGAGAATGGAGTTTCAAAGGGGAAAGTGGGGGGGGGAGTGTATTACCAATGGATTTTTTTATAATCATGAAAGTTGTTAATAAAAATTTGAAGGGCTGGAGAGATGGCTTAGCGGTTAAGCGCTTGCCTGTGAAGCCTAAGGACCCCGGTTCGAGGCTCGGTTCCCCAGGTCCCACGTTAGCCAGATGCACAAGGGAGCGCACGCGTCTGGAGTTCGTTTGCAGAGGCTGGAAGCCCTGGCGCGCCCATTCTCTCTCTCTCCCCCTCCATCTGTCTTTCTCTCTATGTCTGTTGCTCTCAAATAAATAAATAAAAAATGAACAAAAAAAAATTTTTTTTAATTTTGAAAAGAATAAGTAAATAAATAAAAATTTAATATAAAATAAAATAAAGCCAGAAGCCCTCCTCTGGGTGGGGCCCTAGGTCAAAAAATGCATATATTTTTATTTATTTGCAAGCAGAGAGAGAAATAGAAGAGAGACAGAGAGAATGAACATGCCAGGGCCTGCAGCCACAAGTGAACTCCAGATGCATGTGCCACTTTGTGCATCTGGCTTTAGATGAGTTCTGGGGAGTTGAACCCTGGTCTTTAGGCTTTGCAGGCAAGCAAGCACCTTAACCACTGAACCATCTCTCCAGCTCCTAGGACACCTTATTTTTATCTCATGCAATCACTCTGTGCTGCATATCTGCTTTATTTTTCCTCAAAACAAAGGTCACTTACTAATATTCCATGAAAATGATTCGTCGTATTGACAATCTATCCACCACTGTATGACCAGGCCTAGAACAATGGTGGATCTTCAAAACAGCATACATAAGGTGTTAAAGAAATTAAAGAATTGAGCCGGGCACAGTGGCACATGCCTTTAATCCCCGCACTTGGGGGGCGAGGGGGCAGAGGTAGGAGGATCACTGTGAGTTCGAGGCCACTTGGACACTCCATAGTGAATTCCAGGTCAGCCTGGGCCACAGTGAGACCCTACCTTGGAAAACCAAAAAAGAAAGAAAGAAATTAAAGAATTGTTTTTAATTTTTATTTATTAACTTGCATGCACACATGTGTGTGTGTGTGTGTGTGTGTGTGTGAGAGAGAGAGAGAGAGAGAGAGAGAGAGAGAGAGAACACATGCCACAGTGTCCACAAAGGTCAGAGAACAACTTTGGGTATCTGTGCACCATCTTCTTTGAGACAAGGTCTCTTGTTCTGCAAACAAATGAACATGAGACCTGCTGGACCAGGAGGTTTGGATTCTCCCGGCTTCTCGTCCCATTGTCACAGACAACCTTGGGATCACAGATCCATGGGCCATTTTGCATCCCACTTTACATGGGTGCTGGGGAATTGAACCTAACCAGCATGCTTTGCAAAGAAATGCCTTTATCCACTGAGTCATCTCCTCAGTTCCAAACAAATGAAAGAATTTTTATTCGAATAATTTCAGATAATGTCTGACTTTTAGTTCCAGTGTTTCTGATGCTTTTTCCTAGCTTTCATGCTGCTGTGCATTACTTCAAATAAAGAAAACCTGGCCGGATGTGGTGGCTCACGCCTTTAATTCCAGCACTGGGGATGCTGAGGTAAGAGGATCGCATGCATTCAAGGCCATCCTGAGACTACATAGTGAATTCCAGGTCAACCTGGGCTAGAGTGAAACCTTACTTCAAAAAACCCAAAAGAAAAAAATAAACTTGATTCTCAAATTCCTCATGCACTTATAGGAAAGGTATTTAGAAAAGTTTAGAAGAAAAAAAAGTTGGGACTTGTATGAATATCTGACAAAGAATAAGGATCAATATGATTCTGTTTATTTTTTTAACATTTCTCATACATATTGCACTTGCTCATACATACCCCACATTTCCAACATGGTTCTTCTGAACCAATTGATTAAAAATGGAACCGTGTAAGCATAGAAAGTAGGAATACATGTGTGTTATAGAAACCAGGAGGAGAGAGTTAAAGGCTCTCTCTCCTGTGCTGAATGGAGAGTTTAGAATAACAGGACAGAGAAAAGGGGAAGAAGTGCTCACCAAACCTACAGACATTTCCTGTGCATTTCAGAAAAAGCAACAACCTTCCGGAAAGTGTGGTATTCAGAAATTTAGTATCAAATTAGAAATTCAAGACCTCATAGGAAAAATGTCAGAAAAGACCTGACCAATATATAACGCAGAATAAACCAAGTTCAAACTCCCACAGGGGATTGCTGAGTGAACTTTATCCTGAGGAGTGGGCGTGGTCTTAAACTCTTCCTCCGCCCAAAACACAACTTTCCACATCTTTAAGCCAAGGAGGTTTTGCTGAGAAGGAGGACTGTCCTTTTGCAAGAGTTGGTCTCTGCTCAGGGAGGAGCTGGCACAGGTTTATGGTGACCTCCAGAGACTTCCCCACCCTGTTCATCTTCCACAGGACTCCTCTGAAATCTGGAAAGATTAAAAAAAAACCAACTCAGAATTCTAACCATACTTCACCTCAATACCAGGCTACAGAAAGTCTGAGGTTCTCCTTTTTTTTTTTTTTTTTTTTTTTTTTTTTTGGTTTTTCGAGGTAGGGTCTCACTCTGGTCCAGGCTGACCTGGAACTCACTATGTAGTCTCAGAGTGGCCTTGAACTCATGGTGATCCTCCTACCTTTGCCTCCCAGGTGCTGGGATTAAAGGCATGCGCCACCACGCCTGACTAGGCCTGAGGTTCTCTCTCTCTCTCTCTCTCTCTTTTTAATCATTTATATTTATTTATTTGAGAGCAACAGAGAGAGAAAGAGGCAGATAGACACAGAATGGGCATGCCAGGGTCTCCAGCCACTGCAAATCAACTCCATGCGCCTCCTTGTGCATCTGGCTACCGTGGGTCCTGGGGAATGGAGCCTTGAACCAGGGTCCTTAGGCTTCACAGGCAAGTGCTTAACCACTAAGCCATCTCTCCAGCCCAGGCCTGAGGTTTTTAAAGGGTTGTTGCCAAGTAGCTTTGTTTTGCCATTGTCTGACCTCGAACCAGTCATTTAGACTAAACTCAAACCTCCAGGCAAATGCCTTCCCTAACTAAACTTCTCTTCTGAGAACCTTTTCTTGGAAAAGAAGGAAAAGGAGTGGCTATTCAATTTTCTCTTTTGCAAAAGAAAAACTCCCAAAGCTGTTGGTCTGTGGAGCTTTGGTCTGCAGCCAGACCTAAAAGTCCTTTCAAGTTTGATGTATCTGATATTCTGAAAGGTTGTAAGTAAAACACCAAATGGTTCTCTATACATTCTGTCAACATAAAGCTAATTTGTAGAGAATCTTTTTAGGGTGTGTGTGTTATGCACATGTGTGCAGATGTGTGTGTGTCCCATGTACATGCCTGTGGAGACCAAAGGAAGACATTGGCTGCCCTCATCTACTGCTCCTCAAACCTTGTTTCATTGAGACAGGGTTTCTTAGTGATCCTGGAGTTTGAGACATTTTTCGTTTAGACTGGGCTGATCAGGGAGCTCCTGTAATCCTCCGGCCTCCACCCACTCAGCACTGGGGTTGCAGGGAGCACAGCTTGATGAAGCTTTTTATACAAATGTTGGGGATCCAGCAGGTCCTCATGCTCACACAGCAAGTGTTCTTAGCCTTGGAGTCAACTCCCAGTAGAGAAGATTTTTTAAAATATATTTTATTGATTGCTTGATTGATTTGAGTGAGAAAGAGAGAGAGAGAGAATGGGCACGCCAGGGCCTCCAGCCACTGCAGACAAACTCCAGACGCGTGCGCCCCCTTGTGCATCTGGTTTACACGGGTCCTGAAGAGTCAAACCCGGATCCTTTGGCTTTGCAGGCAAACACCTTAGCTAATGAGCCATTTCTCTAGCCCACAGAAGATTTTTGTTCCTAACTTTGCCTAGTTGTACCAAAGTATTCAGTTACTACTTTAAGAGTGACCCTTTGGGTAGGGGCATAGAACCCCGGACCTTAAACATGCTAAATACATGCTGTCGTACTGAGCTAGGCCCCAACCAACAGTGAATTTTTAAAAATTAACTAATTAATTAATTTTATTTATGAATGAGAGAGAGAAAGGCAGATAGATGATGGATGGATGGCTAGACAGACAGATGAAAGAGAATGAATGGCCATGTCAGGGCCTCTAGCCACTGCCAATGAACTCCAGACACAAGCACCACCTGTTCATGTGGCTCACATGGGTCCTGGGGAATGGAGTCTGTGTCCTTTGGCTTTGCAGGTAAGTATCTTAACCACTAAGCCATCTCACAACTCAACATTTTTTTTTTAATTTATTTGCCAACAGTGATTCTTTAACCACAGCAGAACAAACATCTTCTGGGGAAAACAAGGAGCTAGGGAAATACTACTTACAAGAACTTGCCCTAGAATAAATCCACTGGCCCAGAGAGGGACTTCGTGGAAGCAACACTCACCACTGGCTTAAATACATAAAACTCTTTTAGACAAAATGAGAGTTTTTCACAACAGTTAGTAGATAAGATCTGCAATACTACTTACTCTCTCAAGAGGACTCTCTGGGCTTCTATTAAAGGCTTTTCCAGTTCCCTCCTTCTAGGTATGTTTCTGGACATCATTACTGAGAAGAGAAAGAAAAATGTTGGCTTTTTTTTTTTTTTAATTTATTTATTTGAGAGTGACAGACACAGAGAGAAAGACAGATAGAGGGAGAGAGATAGAATGGGCACGCCAGGGCTTCCAGCCTCTGCAAACGAACTCCAGACACGTACGCCCCCTTGTGCATCTGGCTAACGTGGGACCTGGGGAACCGAGCCTCGAACCAGGGTCCTTAGGCTTCACAGGCAAGCGCTTAACCGCTAAGCCATCTCTCCAGCCCAAAATGTTGGCTTTTTGATGGTTATGAGAATATTTTTCTCTTTTGAAAAGGGTCTAAGTTACTGTCATGCTACCCTTCCCTGAGCTCCTGTCTTCACTGGCCCTAAAAGGATATGTAAGCCGGGTGTGGTGGCACACACCTTTAAAATTCCAGCACTCGGGCTGGAGAGATGGCTTAGCGGTTAAGCGCTTGCCTGTGAAGCCTAAGGACCCCAGTTCGAGGCTCGGTTCCCCAGGTCCCACGTTAGCCAGATGCACAAGGGGGCGCACGCGTCTGGAGTTCGTTTGCAGAGGCTGGAAGCCCTGGCGCGCCCATTCTCTCTCTCTCCCTCTATCTGTCTTTCTCTCTGTGTCTGTCACTCTCAAATAAATAAATTAATTAATTTAAAAAAATAAAAAAATTCCAGCACTCGGGAGGCAGAGGTAGGAGGATCGCCATGAGACTACATAGTGAATTCCAGGTCAGTCAATCAACCTTCGTGCATAGACAAAACACAAGGGCAAATTATGCTGATATTTTTAGGGATATTTATTTTAAGTCTTTCTAAAATTAAAAGGTAACATATTCACTTACCAATAAATCTTTTTCTTTGATTCTTTAATTTTTAAATAAAATGTTCTATTTCTTACTGTGGTGGTTTGGTTCAGGTGTCCCCCATAAACTTAAGTGTTCTGAATGCTAGGTTCCCAGCTGATGGAGATTTGGGAATTAATGCTTCCTGGAGGAAGTGTATGGTTGGGGCCTGGCTTATGGGTATTAAAGCCAGTTTCCCCTTGCCAGTGTTTATGCTGGCCAGGGGGTGATGTCCACCCTCTGCTCATGCCATTGTTTTCCCCTGCCATCATGGAGCTTCCCCTCAAGCCTGTAAGCCAAAATAAATCTCTTTTTCCCAGAAGCTGCTCTTGGTTGGGTGATTTCTACCATCAATGCGAACCAGACTGCAACACTTACCCTACATTTTTCTCGTTTGTTTCTACACTCCTCAATTTATTTCTATATCTAGCAATTTCTAAGCATAGTGCTAGGCACTATAGAACTATAATAGTGACTCAAACGTTACCTCAAGCTGGGCATGGCGATAGCCAGCCATAATCCCAGCATTCAGGAGGCTGAGGCAAGAGGATCCCAAGATTGGAAACTTGGGGCCAGATTGGGCTACACAGTAAGACGCTGCCAAACACACACACACACATACACACGCACATGCACACACACACACACAAAAAACCCCTCCCACCTACAGACGTGCTAGTGAGGAGGCTAGTGACAAACATGACACCATACCGGATAGAACATCATTTATTTATTTCTGTGCCTGGGCATGCACACCACAGCACACACGTGGGGACCAGAAGACCACCTCCAGGTGTGCATGTTCTCCCCCCCTCTGTGAGACAGGGTCTCTTGCCACTTCAAATGCACACCAGTCTAGCCCGCCCTAGAGCCTCCATTTCTTCCGGCTCCACCTCCTATTGCATGTTGGGGTCTCACATGCTTGGGCCACTTTGCATCAGGCTTTCCATGGGTGCTGGATGATGGAGGATGGAACTGGGGTCAGCAGGCTTTGCAAGCAAGTGCTGCTAAGCCATCTCCCGAGCCTCAGAACTGCTCATGTTTTGAAAAGGAGGTTGCCAAGCTACTCAGGAGGCTGAAGTGGGAAGATCAAACATTCAGTGCCAGCTTGGGCCACATAGAAAGACCCTGCCCTTCCCCCACAAAAAGGTAGAAATACATTGAAGAACTAAGGAAAGCCTTATGGTTGCTGAAGGTTTTAGGGTAGGCATGGTGGAGCTCCCCTGTAACGCCAACACCTGGAAGGTGAGACAGGAGGATCTCAAGTTTAAAGCCAGCCTAAGCTACACAGGAAGACGTTGTGTATGTGTGTGTTAGATATGTAATGTAAGGACTATTTCAAGAAAGGTGTCTTAGTTCACTCACTTAGCTACCTTAATAAAATATCACTGACTGGTTGGCTAAACAGACAGAAAACTATGTTGTCACTGTTCTGAAGGACTGAAGTCCCAGATCAATGTCTGGATAGGTCTGTTTCTGGTGAGGCTCCCTTCTTGCTGCAAACAACCACTTAGTCCTCCCACAGCCTTTCCTCTCAGAGTATGTGGAGATAGGCAGCTCACAGATGTTGCCTCTTATAAGGAAAATAATCCATTGGATCAGGACCCCACTCTAACAGTCTTAATCTTCTTTATTGGAGCTTCCATTTTCCTTCTTTATTCTCTATTTCTTTCTTTTTCCTATCTTTCTCTTCCTCCTCTTTTCCTTTTCCTCCTCCTTTTTCTTTGATTGGTGTTTTAAAATATATTTTATTTATTTATTTATTTGACAGAGAGGGAGAGAGGCAGATAGACAGAGAGAGAAAAGAGCATGCCAGGGCCTCCAGACACTGCAAATGAACTCCAGATGCATGCACCACCTTGTGCATCTGGCTTATGTGGGTACTGGGGTATCAAACCCAGGTCCTTAGGCTTTGCATGTAAGGTGCCTTAACTGTTCAGCCACCTCTCCAGCCCCCTGTTTGGTGTTTTATAAATATATGTTTAAATATTTTATTTATTTTTTGTGAAAGAATGAGTGAAACAGAGAGAATGAGCAGCCCAGGGCCTCTAGCCACTGCAAATGAACTCCAGGCGCATGTGCCATCTTGTGCATCTGGCTTTATGTGGGTACTAGGGAATCGAACTCAGGCATTTGGGCTTTGCAGGCAAGCACCTTAACTGCTGAACCATCTCTACAGCACCATGTTTGGGTTTTTTTTTACTTATTATTATTTTTAAGTTCTTTTAAAACATTAATTTAATTTATTTATTTGAGAGAGAATGGGTGTACCAGGGCCTCCAGCCACTTCAAACAAACTCCAAATGCATGTGCCCCCTTGTGCATCTGGCTTACATGGGTCCTGAAGAATCAAACCTAGGTCCTTTGGCTTTGCAGGCAAGCACCTTAACCACTAAGCCATCCCTCCAGCCCGTTTGGTGTTGTTTTGTTTGTTTGTTTTGGTTTGGTTTTTGGAGGTAGGGTCTCACTCTGGTCCAGGCTGACCTGGAATTAACTATGTAGTCTCAGGGTGGCCTCGAACTCTCAGTGATCCTCTGGTGTTTTTGTTGTTAATATTTTATTTATTTATTTGAGAGAGAGGTAGACTGACAGAGAGGGAATGGGCGCGCCAGGGCCTCCAGCCACAGCAAAGGAACTCCAGTCACATGCGCCACCTTGTGCATCTGGCTTATGTAGGTCCTGAGGAATTGAACCAAGGTCCTTTGGCTCTGCAGGCAAATGCCTTAATCACCAAGCCATCTCTCCAGCCCATGTTTGGTGGTTTTGAGATAGGGTCTTGCTAAGTAGCCTGTGCTAGCCTCAAGCAATTAATCATCCTGTCTCAGCCTCCCTGTTGCTGGGATTACAGGTATGTGCTACACACCTAGTTAGAGGTTCTGTTTTTAAATCCAGTCAGCCTGGAGATAAAGTCTTTAACATATTAATGGGGGGATCAGGTAATGTGACACAAGCATTTGGTCCCTAACAAAAGGTCTGAGTGAAAGATGTAAAGACATTGATGGGTGGGAAAGTAGAGGTAAGGCTAGAAAGGGACATTTTGGGGGTTCCATATGGTTAGAAAGTTGTTTCCATGGCCCATGAACAGAACCAGCAGGAATCATGTTGAAAAGTTGCTTAGGGACTGGAGAGATGGCTTAGCAGGTAAGTGCTTGCCTAGGATGACTAAGGGCCCTGGTTTGAGGTTCAATTCCCCAGGACCCGTGTAAGCCAGATGCACAAGACGGCACTAGCAAGTGGAGTTCATTTTCAGTGCCTGAAGACCCTGCAGTTCCCATTCTCTCCCCGCCCCCCTCTCTCTCTCTCCCTCTCTTTCCCTCTCTCTCTCTCTCCCCCCCCCCCTCTCTCTCTCACTGTCTCCCTCAAATAAACAAAAAAAAGAAAAGAAAAGTTGCTCGGGATTAGCTGTGGTGGGTTGGATGTCAAGTTTCAGAGCTGTGCTTGCAGAAGCTATGAGAGATTCTAAGTTGAAGAGTGGTCTGCAGGAAGATTCACCTGATGTGCATCACGGTAGCAGTGCCAAGACCCTACTGATGTGGGAATTTGGGAAACCCTGCCACTCAGAGTAGAAAACACCTTTGCAGTTCACAAAACTCTTTGTCATATTAAAGATGGAGACACATCCTGAGGAACACAGGATGGACAATTCTGTCACTGTCAGCGAGCGCACCTACTCAGACCTGGATGGCGTAGGTCAAGTCTCTCCCAGTAAACCTGAGATTTGTGAGGTTCCTACCAGAGTCACATAACACACTGTCTTCCAGTGAGCTTTGGTTATATTTTTCAGTAAGTAGAAGGAGCACATTTTAAAATAACAAAGTTTAGGGCTGGAGAGATGGCTTAGTGGTTAAGCACTTGCCTGTGAAGCCTGAGGACCGTGGTTGGAGGCTTGATTCCCCAAGGACCCACATTAGCCAGATGCACAAGGGGGCGCACACATCTGGAGTTTGTTTGCAGTGGCTGGAGGCCCTGGCGTGCCCATTCTCTTTCTCTCTCTCTGCCGGTGGCTCTCAAATAAATAAATAAAAATAAACAAAAAAATTTAAATAACAAAGTTTAAAGGCGGCGTGGTGGCGCACACCTTTAATCCTGGCACTTGGGAGGCAGAGGTAGGAGAATCACTGTGAGTTCAAGGCCACCCTGAGACTATATAGTGACTTCTAGGTCAGCCTGGGCTAGAGTGAGACCCTACCTTGACAAACCAAAATATAAAATAAAATTTAAAAAAAAGTTGAGTAAAAGTCAGGCATGGTGGCACTCGGGGCTTAGGCAGAAGGATGACAAGTTCTAGGCTAGTCTGTGATACACAGCAAGATTTCTTTTAAAGTATAATAAAGCAGGCTGGGGAGATGGCACGGGGGCTAAAATCTCCTTCCTGCAAAGCCTACCCAGATTCAATTTTTCAGCCATCCATGTCAAAACAGATGCCAAAAGTGACCCATCTGGCACTCCATTTGCAGTGGCAATAGATCCTGGCATGCACACACACACACACACACACACACACACACACACACGTGCACAAATAAAGGATTTTAAAGTCTTTAAAAGAGTATAAGCCAGGCGTGGTGGCACAGGCCTTCTATCCCAGCACCTGGGAGGCAGAAAGGTAAGAGGATCGTTGTGAGTTCGAGGCCATTCTGAGACTACATAGTGAATTCCAGGTCAGTCTGGGCTACAGTGAGACTCTACCTCAGAAAAAAAAATTAAAAAAAAAATAGAGCATAATAGGGCTGAAGAGATGGCTTAGTGGTTAAGGCACTAGCCTACAAAGCCTAAGGATCCAGGTTTGAGTCCCCAGAACTTAGATAAGTAAAATGAACAAGGTGGTGTGTGCATCTGGAGTTCATTTGCAGTGGCTAGAGGCCTTGGTATGCCCGTTCTCTCCCTTCTCTCTTTCTCTCACAAATAAATAAATATTTTTTAAAAGTACAAATTAGCAATGCCAGGAAGACAGTTATTTACTATAAAGTACTATGGACTGCATGGAATCGTGTGTACTCTACCTTTCTGTGAAAGGCAGTGCAGTAGGTTGTTTATACCAGACCATCATAAACAAGTCAGTAATGAATTATCCTGTGATATTGATGGCTACATTACTAGGCAGTGGGCATTTTTCTTTTCAGCTCTATTGTATGAGACCACCATCACACATATGGTGCATACTTGACCTTGTCACTTTATGGTACATTACTTTATTATCTTAAACTGACCCTCATAGGTAGGATTCACTACTTACTTGGCCAAAGATGAGACAAAGAAATGACGATAAATATCTCATGTCACAGTCACAAGCACTCTCTTCCCCCCCAAACGAAGATGGTACAACACACCACAGCCTCCATTCAGGGAGTACCTACCTGGATCATAAACTAATGTCTCTGTGGGAATTAGCAAATTTAGAACAAGCATTCAATTTCCCCAGTTGGCCTGGACTCCTAATCATACATCAGACTTCCTGATGTATTCTTTTTAAACTAAAAAAAAAAAAAAGATAATTAAAGCTAGTGGTGCACCCCATATTCCCAGCACTAGAGAGACTGAGGCAGAAGGATCACCAGTTTAAGGCCAGTCTGGTCTACAGAGCAATATCCTGTCTGCCCCCCCCCCTTTTTCCACATGTATACTCAAATGTGAATACAACACGTATATGTAGCAGGCCATGCATTTATCATCCAAGCTGGACATGGTGGCACATATCTGTAGTCACAAAACTTGAGAAGAAGCAGCAGGAAGATTACTGCCAGCTCAAGACTAACCTAGTCTACATAACAAGTGCCAAGCCAGCCAGAGCCTCATAGCAAGACTCTACCTCAAAAAAAAATCATCACCCAGGCTGGAAAGACTGCTCAGCAGTTCAGGCGCTTGCCTGCAAAGCCAAAGGATGCAGGTTCTATTCCCCAGAACCCATGTAAGGCAGATGCACGAGGTGGCGCAAGTGTCTGGAGTTCGTTTGCAATAGCTGGGAGGCCCTTGAGTGCTCATTCTCTCCCTCTCTCAAATAAATAAATAAACTGGGCATGGTGGTGCACACCTTTAATCTCAGCCACTTGGGAGCCACTGTGTGTTCCAGGCCAGCCTGAGACTACATAGTGAATTCCAAGTAAGCCTGGGCTAGAATGAGACTACACCTCAAAAAACCAAAATTAAATAAATATATTTTAAAAACCATCACCCAAAACAGAACCATATATATATATATGGTTCTGTTTATATATATATATATATCCGAACTTGGTGATACACACCTTTAATCTCAGCACTCAGGAGGCTGGGGTAGGAAGATCACTGTGAGTTCAAGGCCAGCCTGAGACCACATAGTGAATTCCAGATCAGCCTAGGCTAGAGCAAGACCCTACCTTGATAAAACAAATATATACAAATACATATATATGTATACATACATTTGAGTGAGAGTGAGTATGAGGTGCCAGAGCCTCTTGCCACTGCAAATGAACTCCAGACATTGTGCATCTGGCTTTACGTGGGCCCTGGGGAGTGGAACTCGGGTCTGCAGCCATTGCAAGCCAGCGCCTGTAACTGCTGAACCATCTCCCCAGTCCCAGAACCCTTTGAAAGTGCGACAAAAGGCATCAGTAAAACTCCCATCGTGTGCGCCCCAGCCGGAAGCACTGAGCAGCGTGGCAGCCAACCAAGCGGGCCGAGGACCGCTCCAGGCAGACCCCTCCCATGGATCTGTGATCAGCACAGGCTGCTCTTCCAGCCCCGGACAGCAGCCCTGGCAGGAGAGACATGCGGCGGCTGTGCTTGTCCAGCTATACGTTGCCAGCCTTCCGCGTCCTGCAGCGCAGACTTGCGTCTTGCTCTTCCTGGTCTCCCGGCCAGGCCACCGTTCCTGTCCGCCGCAGCAGGGAGGGACATGTGCACGTACTCTGTCCTCGTAGCGCTGGGGTTCGTCCTTGGAGGGCCAGCCCTTCAGCCAGCACCCTGATGTGCTCCACCTGGTGGAGCCCGCTCGGAACGTGCGCTCTGCTCTGTCGCCGGACAGGGCACCCACGCTCCACGTGGCGTTGCGCGACCTGGTCCGCTTGGTCTTCCTGTGTGACATGGACGTGTTCAATGCCTACCCTGTCCTGGCGTAGGACCCTTGCGGGTCTCTTCCAGGGGGCGGTGGCCGCGCACCGGCCTGCAGGGCGTCTTCAGCCAAGACATCAGCAGCGAGGTCACCGCTGTGCGCCCTGCTGCCCTTCCGCCTGGCCCGGAGGCCTGCAGCGTCTGCAGCGTCTGCAGCCACGAGACGCTCCAGGTGGCGCGCTTCAACCTGCAGAGGCTCTACCCGCTGCTCAGCCTGCGCCTCGTGCCCCTGGTGCGCCACCCGCGGGCAATGCTGCGCGCTCCCGGTAGCAGATGGCCAAAGGCGCGCGACATGGGCATAGTCCTGAGCACCAACGGCACGTGGGTGGTAGCGGATCTCGGCTTTCGTGTGGTCGACGACGTGTGCCGTAGTCACGTGCACATCGCAGAGGCCTGCACTAGCCACCACCCTTCCCGTGAGGTCGCTACCGCCTGGTGGCTCCCAGGACCTGGCACGGGGCCCCCTGACCAAAATCTGCGAGCTCTATGCTTTCACCTGGCTGAGCCTCGCGCCCAAACTCCGGACTTGGATCCACAACATCACGCAAGGGTCGGGGATGGCGCACCCAGAGGCCTTCAAGATCACATCCAGACATGTCCCCTCAATGTCTCCCAGACCTGGCACCACCAGCTGCCCTTTGCCAAGATTCATCGCATGCAAGAGCTGTGCACAGGCACACTACAGTTACTGGGGCTTCCTGCAGGGGAACCCGGGCCACTAGCCGTGTGAGCTCACTGCGGACCTGGTGCTGCCGCGGGGCAGCAGACAGCTTCAAGTGGGCGCCGTCCTTGCCCACCGATGCGCAGCACTAACCTCTGCAGAGGGCCCGGGTTCTGCTGCCAGGAGCGTTTGGAAGAAGCTGTATGAGGAAGAGGAAGCCTGAGGAGGTAGGAAACAGGCCAACTCCCCGGGGCTGGGAATTTGGGGATCTTGGCCTATACTAGGAAAGGACTGCATCCAAATCTACATTTCTTCCTCAATTTTTGACTTTTCTAAGAGCTGGGGGTCCCGTAAGGGTCACGCTTAGGGAAAGTGAAAGTCTTGCTTCCACTTCTGGGCCCAGAGCCCACGTGGCTTCTACTCAGCCGTTTTCCTTTAACTCTGTTCTCCTATAGACATACCATGAAAAAGCCAAGAATGGTGGGCCAGCCTCGGCTGTAGTGGAGGGGCACGGCTGTGAGCTGGCTCCTAAAGTCTGTGCACCATTCTCCATTTGTGCGTGCGCGCGCGCGCGCGCACACACATACTTGGTACCCTCAAAGTCCCAGGCATTCATATTCACTTGCATCATCAGTGAGGAATCATAGAAAATCCCTCTGTTGTATCTCTCTGCCTCTTTTCTGCCTCAAACTTTCTAGGAAGGAGACTCACAACTCCAACATCCTCCTTGGGAATGATGAATCTTTAATGAACCTTTGATTTGCCCTGAGGGGAAATAGCCTATGTAAGGAAATAAAGATCATATTTTTAAAAGGTTATTAATAAGTAGCCCAGTTCCTGAGCCAGCAGTGGACCTTATCTGCACCACTGACTAGCCATGCAAAAATGTGCCAACTGGTACAATGGTGGCGTCAGTTATGGGGGAAGCCATCTGCTCTGTTTGTTTGTTTGTTTTGTTTTTTGAGGTAGGGTCTCACTCTAGCTCAGGCTGACCTGGAATTCACTATGTAGTCTCAGGGCTGCTCTCTGTTTGGATTTGAGGGCCACTCCATGAGAATTCATGCCTTGGTACAGCAAATCCAGTCAAAGCCTATGGCTGGGAAGGTCACAAGCTCTTGGAGGATGGTGAGGAAGCTTTTACTATTGTTTGGCTAAATGGATATATTATGCCCACCAAACTACCCCTTAAATACTTACGTTTACCTCTATATATTAATCCTACTGTCACTTTTGGTTGGAGAACTTTCTCTTTTCAGATAATGGTGACTACTGGGGAGACTCAAAACTCACCCAAGTGCTGTGAAGAAGTGACAGTGGAGTGCTCAGCACTAAGTGAGACATCTCTATTACACCCTCCAAGGCTAGAGACCATTGTGGAAGAGGTGGCAGAAAGAATGTGAGAGCCAAAGGATGGAGAGGAGTGCTTTGGAATGTGACTTCTAGACAAAAAGTGGCTGTCACATTCATGACTTCACAGTAGCTGATATACCTACATAGGCCCTGTGTGATATGAGGGGGAAAATGGTGACATCAAAATAGAAGAGCTAGTTCAAAAGAAGGGGTTCAGTGGAGGGGAGACATAGGAGAACAGAGGAGGGTGGTGGGAGGAGATTATGACAAGGTTACATCATGTATATATATGGAGGTTGTCAATTAAAAGTGCTGGAGAGATGGCTTAGCGGTTAAGTGCTTGCCTGTGAAGCCTAAGGACCCCGGTTCAAGGCTCAATTCCCCAGGACCCACGTTAGCCAGATGCACAAGGGGGCACACGCGTCTGGAGTTCGTTTGCAGTGGCTGGAGGCCCTGGCACACCCATTCTCTCTCTCTTACTCTCTCTCTCTCTCTCTGCCTCTTTCTCTGTCACTCTTAAATACATAAATAAAAATAAAGCAAAACATTTTTCTAAAAGTGCAAAAAGTAATCAGTCCACTTTAAGACTTAAAATAGGACAGTTCCAGGCAAAGGTAAACACTATGTGCACCTATAATTAATAATGGTATTGTCTATAAGTATGGAAGCTGTCAATAAAAAAGTTTAAAAAAAAAGAAAAGAAAAGAAAATGGTAAAAGTTACCACTTCCTAACCAAGAAAACCAGATCACAATTCTCCCCCTCCACCATAGATATACCCACCATTCTTTCTTGTTTATTTTGTTTTGTTTTTGTTTTTCGAGGTAGGAACTTGCTCTAGCCCAGGCTGACCTGGAATTCACTATGCAGTCTCAGGGTGGCCTTGAACTCACAGCGATCCTCCTGCCTCTGCCTCCCGAGTGCTGGGACTCAGGGTAGGCACCACCACGCCCGGCTCCACCATTCTTTTGTGCTCATCTTTTTACCACCCCATCTCCATCCCTGGTGCTGAGGGTCACACCCAGCACCTCTTGCATGCTGGGCAAGCACTCTATCACTGAGTAATAGCCCCAGCCTTCTTTTTACTTTATTTTTGACCTCAGGCTGCCTTTGAACTCAAGCCTAGGCAGCCTTGAACTTGTGATCCTTGTGCTTCATCCTCCCAAGTAACTAGGGTTAAAGGCCCAACAATGGCTACATTTGTAGATTTAGGAAATTCCCAAAGGAGAGCAAGGACAAACCATATGATGTGAAGACCTAGACATCCAGAGATCTAGCTTTGGTCTGTGGATCAACACTTACTAGCTGAAAGCCCATTGTGCCATATATATATATATATATATATATATATATATATATATATATATACATATACATATATACACATACATACACACACATACATACATACATATACATATACATATACATATACATATACATATACATATACATATATACATATATATATGGACAGTGTTCTGTGCATGATTGATATCCACACAGAGCAATGGGTCTGCCCCTTTACCATGAGAAGTCGCCAGTTTTAAAAAGTGGCATTCTACATAGTGAATTCCAAGTCAGCCTGAGCTAGAGTGAGACCCTACCTCAAAAAACAAAACAAACAAAAAAAGAAAACAAGAAAAAGAAAAAAGAGTGGCATTGACTTCATACATCTGCTACATTATTTAAATGCACAATAAAAATACCTTCTTTGCAGTGTCTATTTAAAGGAAGAATAAGGCTAAGAGAAAATAAGGCCATTAATAAAAGATGATCTGGTAGGTCTAGAAACCACACCAGTCATCCTGCCCTTGCTGTGCAAACTTCTCCTCGTTGGCACTTGACATTTGGGGTGTTACGTTCCAAAGGAAGCTCATCTGATATTCACAAAGGAAGGTATGAGGAAGAAGCTTGTTAGCTCTGAGAACAGAGGCTAAACTGCCCAGGCTCCTTCACCTGACATAATTAGGCTCTGAGTTATATGTCAAATTACCATAAGTAGCCCCAGCCCCCTGGGGTCCCTCCTGCGAGCTTCCTAGCAAAGCTTGCATTGGCTGCTGCTGTAATGAATTCAAAATATGCCAGTATCATGGATTAGGCCATTGACTTGCCGTTGTTGGAAATACAATGGCAAAATCCTCACTTGTAACTTGGATAAAACTATGCTAATTCTAACTGTAAAAAAACAAAAGGGGGGGGTGTCACAAACTTGACATACTACAGGGGCCAGTGACTGGGTTGGAATGGTAACAAGTTGCCTAAAGAGACGTGTCCTGTCTGAAAAGGAAGCCACTACTCCCTCCCGCCCCTTAGAGAAGCCAGAAATTCATATTTTACATCATAAAATTTTTTGACTTACAAACATGGGTAACTCATTCAAAAATGGTGTAAAATGCTGTGGTGGCCACCAAATCTTGACCCATAAGCCAGTCTCTAAACCTGGAAGGGAACTAAAGAGTATCCTGGGTTCGATGACTTCATTTTACAGATGGGGAAAAGGAACCCCACAGTGAGCAGGTGATATCCCTATGGCTAGTGACTGTGCAGCTCAAGAAAGAATGCTTGTTTTCTGTCTGCTCGCCCCTTTCCACTCTGCCAGCGAGAAAGTCAGTGGTTTTAGATCCAGTTAAACTATCCGCAGAGGGGCTGGGGATGTAGCTCAGTTGGGAGAGTCCCTTCCTGACATGTACGAAGCCTTGGGTTCGATCCCACATAAACTAGGGTCGGTGTGTTGCATTTACCTTTTCATTGCTGCCACAAAACACCCGGCCAGAAGCAGCTTGTGGGAGGAGAGGGCTTATTTTAGCTCACAGTCTCGAGGGGAAGCTCCATGATGACAGGGAAAAGGATGGCATGAGCAGATGCTGGACATCACCTCTGCCTAGTCAGGTGGAAACAGCAGCAGGAGACTGTGCCAAACACTGGCAAAGGGAAGCTGGCTTTAACGCCCATAAGCCTGCCCCCAACAACACACCTCCTCCAGCAAGGCTCCCATTCTGAAACTGCCAGCAGGGGACCAATCCTTCAAAATGTATGAGTTTATAGGGGGCACCAAACTCAAACCACCACACGGTGATATACACCTATAATCCCAGCACTGAGCAAGAGGAGGCTGAAAGATCAGAAACTGAAGGCCATTCTTGGCTACAGAGTGAGTTCGAGGCCAGCCTGGGCTAGAAAACCTGTCTCAAAAAAAAAAAAATTAAAAGTTAGCAGAGGGCTGTAGGACGGATGGCTTGTAGTGGTTAAGGTGTTTGCCTGCAAAGCCAAAGGAACCTGGTTCGATTCCCCAGGACCCACGTAAACCAGATGCACAAGGTGGCGCATGTGTCTGGAGTTCGTTTGCAGGGGCTGGAGGCCCTGGCATGCCCATTCTCTCTGTCTGTCTGTTGGTCTGCCTCTCTCTCTCCGACTCTAATAAATAAAACTTAAAAAAAAAAAGTTAGCAGACCCAAACCTGGCTTCCAGTGTACCCGGGCCATCACTGATTGGCCATGCCACCTTTCACTGGCTCTGGCTGCTGGACAAGGGATGGGAGACGACGGGTTAGTACTTGAGGCATGGAGTAGTGTTTGTCCCTCGCCTGGAGCGCGTCACTGGCAGCATGACCCTGCATCACGACAGGAGATATGCCAGGTTCCCACCGGAAGGGGATTGGTACATGGTACAGATGGCAGTCCCAGACAGAGAAGCTCGCTCCGTGGAAGACACTGCAATCACATGACACTCAGCCGTCTGGCGGGAGCTGGGGGAAGGGCAGGGTCAGAGTTGACTAGAGACTGGAATGAACAGTGCAGTTCAAGCCATAGGTCATCACTGCGATTGTGCCGTGTCAGCTTCACCTTTGCAAAGAGTTCGGCGATAGCGCCCCCTACTGGTCTCCAGGGCAAAATCTACAAAAGAACCGTTTTTTGTTTGGGGGGGGTCTTTGGTACCCAAATTATGGTAAGTGGTTGAAGACATATAGGACAACCCACAGAAGTTAGGACAGGTGCCACAACGTTTACGATCAAACACTGACTTGCCTCGATTCCCTTGATCCACCAGATTCATAACAGTTCATTTCAGCAGTGTCTAGGACAATGCCTAATACATGACAGATCTTTTTAAAAGAATATTTAGCATAACATTTATTTTAGAGAAAGAGATTAAAGGTGCACCAGGGCCTTTTGCCACTGCAAACGAACTCTAGACACAAGCACCACTTTGTAAGTAAGTGCCTTCAGCAGCTGAGCTGTCTCCCCAGGGCCCCTACACGGGCCACTTGTGCATCTGGCTTTACCTGGATACTGGGAAATCCAACCTGAGCCAGCAGGCTTTGCAAGCAAGCACCTTTAGTGGCTTGAGCCATAAGGCTTTGCAAGCAAGTACCTTTAATGGCTGAGCCATCTCCCCAGCTCACGTTATAGATTTTTTTTTAAATTATTTATTTATTTATTTGAGAGTGACAGACACAGAGAGAAAGACAGATAGAGGGAGAGAGAGAGAATGGGCGCGCCAGGGCTTCCAGCCTCTGCAAACGAACTCCAGACGCGTGCGCCCCCTTGTGCATCTGGCTAACGTGGGTCCTGGGGAACCGAGCCTCGAACCGGGGTCCTTAGGCTTCACAGGCAAGCGCTTAACCGCTAAGCCATCTCCCCAGCTCACGTTATAGATTTTTAACTGCTGTTTAGTGACCAAATGAAAGAATGGGTAGATAGGTCCACGCCTCTTACCAGGTGGCTGGAGCAGACTTCCCATCCTAGTGTGACGTGAGTGGCCATCTCGGCAGCTTTCTTTGAGCCACCCAAGACAAAGCAAGAGAGAAGAGCAGCAGCAGGCTCTGCTGTGTTTTGGCACAAGGCCATGACCTTTTCAGTTATGCATGGGTGATGTGGGGTCTCCACCACTGGAAGCTGCAGGGTCTCTGAAGGCTCCATGATCGCTAAGTGATGATGAAAGACATAAGATACTCTATTCGATACAATAATCAAGTAAGAGAAAACTTGGTTCTTACAACCTTTAAGTCCAATATCCCTTTTTAGTTTGTAAATGTGTTTATATTGTTAATTTTTTTATTGTCTTTAAATTTTATTTATTTGCCAGGCTTGGTGGCGCATGCCTTTAATTCCAGCACTCGGGACGCAGAGGTAGGAGGACCGCTGTGAGTTCAAGGCTACCCCGAGCCTACCTAGTGAATTCCAGGTCAGCCTGAGCTAGCGTGAGACCCTACCTCAAAAAAACAACGAAAAAAAAAATATTTACTTGAGAAAGAGAAAGAGGCAGATAGAGAATGGGCATGTCAAGGCCTTCAGTCACTGCAAACAAACTCCAGATGCATCATGCGCCACTTTGTGCATATGGCTTATGTGGATCCTGGGGAAACAAACCTGGGTCCTTGGACTTTGAAGACAAGCACCGTAGCCACTAAGCCATCTCTCCAGCCCTTTATTTTTTATTTATTTCTTGTTTTTACATATGTGTTCATGTGTGTGAATGGAGGTACACATGTGTGGAGGCCAGAGGACAATTTTAGGGTGTTTTTTGTTTTATGTTTTCTTTTGGTTTTTCAAGGTAGGGTCTCGCTCTAGCCCAGGCTGACCTGTAATTCACTATATAGTCTCAGGGTGGCCTCAAACTCATGGCGATCCTCCTACCTCTGCCTCCCAAGTGCTGGAATTAAAGGCGTGCACCACCATGCCCTGCTTTGGGTGATGCTTCTTACCAGGGTCTCTCTAGATCTCGCTCTGCTGTTACTTTTTTTAAAATTTGTTTTTATTTTTATTTATTTGAGAGTGATAGACAGAGAGAGAGAGAGGCAGAGAGAGACAGAGAGAATGGGTGCATCAAGGCCTCCAGCCACTGCAAACGAACTCCAGATGCATGCACCACCTTGTGCATCTGGCTTATGTGGGTCCTGGGGATTCGAGCCTTGAGCCAGGGTCCTTAGGCTTCAGAGACAAGCACTTAACAGCTAAGCCATCTCTCTAGCCCATTACTTTTTAAAAAATATTTTTCATTTATTTACTTACAAGCAGAGAGATAAAGAGCTAGGAAAGACAGAGAAAGAGAGAGAGTGAGGAAGACAGAGTGTGAGGGAGAGAGAATGGGTGCCCCAGCCACTGCAAATGCATTGCAGACATGTGCAACGCTGTGCATCTGGCTTTAAGCGGGTACTGGGGAATCAAACTGGGATTGTTAAACTGTGCAGGCAAGAGCCTTAACCACCGAACCATCTCGCCAGCCCCTGCTGTTGTTATTTTTGCTCTGCTCCTGGAGAGCTCTCAGGAAATTCTCCTGTCTCCGCCTCCCACCTTGCTGTTACAGTGCTGGGATTACAGAAGCCTGCCATGGGTCTGAGAATTGAACTTGGGCTTGAACAAGTGCTCTATTCCCCGAGCCACCTCCCCCGCCCCTAGATGCAGTGTCTTTGGAAAGGACTAACCCTGCTTCTGTGGCTTCGCTGTAAGAACAAGGTTGAGGCACACAGAATGTTAACAACCGTCATGTGTGGACGACCCCACGTCACACATGCATAGCAACTGAGCTTTGGGTACATGGAGAGTCCCTAGTATTCACCATTTTCTGTAAATTTGAAAAACTGTACTAGCAAAATGTCTTGGATGGGCTGGCAAAATGGCTTAGTGGTTAAGGCACTTGCCTGCGAACCCTAAGGACCCAGGTTTGATTCCCCAGGACCTACGTAAGCCAGATGCACAAGGTGGTGCATGCGTCTGGAATTCGTTTGCAGTGGCTGGAGGCCCTGGGCCCATTTTTTTTCTCTCTCTCTCTCTCTCTCTCTAAATAAATAAGTATAAATAAAATGTTTTTTTTTTTAAATGTTAAGGAGGGGGCTGGAGAGATGGCTTAGTGGTTAAGCGCTTGCCTGTGAAGCCTAAGGACCCTGGTTAGAGGCTTGATTCCCTGGAACCAATGTTAGCCAGATGCACAAGAGGGCACATGCGTCTGGAGTTCATTTGCAGTAGCTAGAGGCCCTGGCGCCCATTCTCTCTTTCTCTCTGCCTCTTCTCACCCCCTCTCTCTCAAAAAATAAATAAATAAAATAAAATCATGAGCCACCATTCCTGCCTAAAAAAAAAATGTTAGGGAGAGGGCTGAAGAGATAGCTTAGTGGTTAAAGCATTTGCCTATGAAGCCTAAGGGCCCAGGTTCAATTCCCCAGGCCCCACATAAGCCAGATGCACAAGGTAGCACATGTTTCTGGAGTTCATTTGCAGTGGCTAAAGGCCCTGGTACACCCATTTTCTGCCCCCGACTTTCTCAAATAAATGAATAATATAACTTTTTTTTAAAAATCAGGAGAAAGTCACTCCTGTTCTATAAGGCTTCATGTAACTTCCTTGAACTTGGCTCTGGCCTCAAAGCAGCAGAGTTCTCTCTCCCTGCTCCTGACATCACCTGCTTGAGCAATGGACAGATCTCAGTTGATATTAAACTAAGCATGTACTAGGCACTCCTCCAAAGAACTCCATCTGCAGGCAGCTACAAGGGCATGGAGATGTTAAATCATTTTCTCAAGGCCCAAATGACAGTAAGAGCTTAAGCCAAGAGGGAAATAACAAAGTATAAAGTTTGGAATAAGGGTTTTGTTCATCATTTCTCCATCTGTCTGTCTCTCAATCTCTCTATGTGTCTTTTTGCTTTTTAAAAACATTTTTTTTTTACTGGGCTGGAGAGATGGCTCAGCTGTTAAAGCACTTGCCTGCAAAACCTAACCACCAAGTTCAACTCCCCAGTATCCACGTAAAGCCAGATGCACAAAGTGACACATGCAGCTGGAGTTCATTTGCAGTGGCTAAAAGCCCTGATGTGCCCATTCTCTCTCTCTCTCTCTCTCTCTCCCTCTCTCCTTGCACATAAAAATACTTTTAAAACTTTTTAATGACAACTTCCATAAATAAAACACTATACCATGATCATTATCCCCTCTCACTACCCTCCACCCCCCTTTCCCAGGTCCCCCCTCCATTAAACTGTTTCTTTCCAACTACTTTCTCTTCTATTTTGATAACATCATTTTTCCCCTCCTATTATACAGGTCTTGTGTAGGCAGCACCAGCCGCTGTGAGGTCATGAATATCTAGGCCACTTTGTATCTGGAAGACAGGATTGTAAGCACTCTTCCCCTTCCTTTGGATCTTACATTCCTTCCACCACCTCTTCTGCAATGATCTCTGAACACAGGAAGATCCACTGTCACTTCTTAGCACTTTGGCCACTTTTGAGTCACCCCTATGGGTCAGCACCATCCGAAGAGAGAAGCTTCTCTAACCAAAAGTGAAAGTAGCATTAATACATGGGCATAAACATAAGTGTTTAGAGGGCAGTTGGGTGGGCTTATTATATTCATTTAGCCATACAATAGTTCCCTACTCAGGCTTATAACCTCCCAAGCTATAGACTTTTCATTAGGTTTTCGGTACCAGGCAGGAATCGTCTCTCGTGGGATGGGCCTAAAGTTGAATCAGAGAGCAGTTGGTTTCCCCCATAACAGACATGCCATCATTGTACCAGTTGGTACATTTAGTCTGGCTGGCCAGATGTAAAGCTTGCAGGGTTGACTGCTGGTCAACACCATAGATGCCTTTTCTCCCCCAACAGGCTACATAGGTCTTTCCAGCACCCTGACAGCTGGTCAACAGGGAGGTGTTTCCAGCTCAGTTCCAGCTTGATTTCTCAGTGACCTGCAGCCCAAGCATGTGGAGTCTTCAGCAACAGGATCTTACCATCTATTTCTGGTGGGAAACCAAGAACCTTGGCAATAGTCTGTAATGTTTTAGAGGCATCAAGGGCCTCCCTAACCACCAACTCTCTGGGAGGTATACCATGCCTGGCATTGAAATTTTTCTTTTTAAAATATTTTTTTAAATATTATTTATTTATTTGAGAGAGAGAAAGATGGGGTGGGGAAAGAATAGGCATGCCAGGGCCTTCAGCCACTGCAAATGAACTCCAGATGCGTGTGCTCCCTTGTGCATCTGGCTTACGTGGGTCCTGGAGAGTCAAACCGGAATCCTTTGGCCTTGCAGGCAAATGCCTTAACCACTAAGCCATCTCTCCAGCCCTCTTTTAAAAATATTTTTATCTTCATTTATATATTTGAGAGAGAGAGAGAGAGGAAGAGGCAGATAGAATTGGCACACCAATGCCTTTTGCCACTGCAGATGAACTCCAGACACATGCACCACCATGTGCATCAGACTTACATGGGTATTAGGGATTCGAACCTGAGTCATTAGGCTTCGCAGGCAAGCACCTTAATTATTAAGCCATCTCTCCAGTCCTGAAATTTTTCTAATAACAATCTATGGCTTCTGAGCACAACATTATTCACCTCACAAGATACTTTTCTCTATGTTTTTAAAAATATTTTTAAAGTCGGGCATGGTGGTACATACCTTTAATCCCAGCACTTGGGAGGCAGAAGTAAAAGGGTCGCCATGAGTTCAAGGACACCCTGAGACTACATAGTAAATTCCAGGTCAGTATGGACTAGAGTGAGACCCTACCTTGAAAAATTAATATATATATATATTATATACATATATATATATATATATATATATATATATGTAGTTTGCAGAGAGAGGTGGAGTGAGTGTGGACACACCAAGCACCATTTTGTGCATCTGGCTTTGAGTGGTTACTGGGAAATCAAACGTGGGCTGGAAGGTTTTGCAAGCAAACCTCTGTAACTATTGAGCCATCTCCCCATCCCTCTGTCTCTTAATATTTAAAATTTTGTTTGTTTATTTGAGAGAGAGGGAGTTAGGCACAACAGGGAGTCCTGCTGCTGCAAACAAAGTCTACATAAATGTGCTACCTTGTGCACCTGGCTTTGCATGGGTGCTGAGAAATGAAACCCAGGCTGTCACACTTTGCAAGCAAGCCAACCTTAATCACTGAACCATCTCCTCCAGTCCTCTCTTAGTTTTGAGACAAGGTTTCATGTATCCCGGGCTGGCCTCTAACTTATTGTGTTAGCCAAGGATGGCCCAGAACATCTGGTCCTCCTGCCTCTACCTCCCTGAGTGCCTGAATGCTGCGCAGGCATTCTGAGCTAGTCTCAGCCGCATGCCGCCTCTCTTAAGACAAGAATCTTCTTCTTTCGCGAGGCTCTGAGCACTCCTAGTTGTCAATTTCACCCATCGGGAGCATTTGTTGCTGTGGTCCTGGGAATCTAACTTGGCACTTTGTACAGACTAGACAGGCCCCCACTGAACTACATCTCCAGCACCTAAAAGCCTAAATATTCTTAAACCCCAAACTAAAACCCTCTCAAGCCATATTGGTCCTACCTCTTTCCCTACTGTCCACACTCTATTTTGCCTGGAGCTCAGAGCAACTGACTGAGATTTTCTTATTGAAACCCTTCACTGTTGACAATTGTTCGTTGGGAACTGGACTCTGTGCTTCTGACAATAAGGACCATGACACATACCTTTCTGAACCACCAGTCTTTAAGAACCATGACTGGGCTTTAATTTATTTATCACTGGCTCTTCCTTTCATGTTTTAATTTCTTTTTAATTATTTATTTTCAAGTAGAGAGAATGGGCACACCAGGACCTCTTGCCTCTAGAGGCCAGGCTATCATGCTTTGCAAGCAAGTATGCTAACCACTGGGCCATCTCTCCAGACCCAGGGTCTCTTGCCACTATAAACAAATTCCAGATGTATGTGCCACTCTGGAGTCTAGAACTAAATCCATCACTCTCCAAACCAGGATGCCTTCCCTATAAAGAAGACAAACAGGATCTGGAGAGATGGCTTAGTGGTTAAGGCACTTGCCTGCAAAGCCAAAGGACTAAGGTTCAACTCCCTAATATCCAGATAAAACTGATTGCACAAAATAGCACATGAATCTGGAGTTCATTTGCAATGGCATGAAGCCCTGCCATGCCCTTTCTCTCTCCCTCTCTCTCTCCTTGCAAATGAAAATATCTATTTTTTTAAAGAAGACAAAAACCTGCCATGTTCACATCTTTTAGCTCTCCTTTTTCAAAAGTATCAAATTCTACTTATGATCCAGTGTAAGTTTAAAAGATACCTGCTATGTCATCAATAAACAATAAGTGGAAGTAAAAGAAAGTTAATATTCATTTATTTCCTTCATTGAGTTAAAAGAAAATTAATTAGGTTGAAGATAGTTACCTCAAGAGCAATCTTATCAAATTTGATTTGGCAATCTTCTGGCATGACTAGCATGATTTAAGTAGGGGCATTTTAAAACACATAAACATGGAGGAAAATCCAAAATATGATGTGCGACAGTCCAGAGGGAAGATGTCCTTCCTGCTGCCCTCTGCTAACTTATTTCTGAAACTTGGGTCTCTGGATCAAGCCAGAAGACTGATGCTCACTTCCACTTCTAACCACTAGGTGGCCCCAGACCTCTTGATTTAGTTAAATGAAAACTGCTTCAATCAGGTTATTTGTGATATACCTTTGATAGATACCTTCCCCATCCCCCACAAAAAAACACAATCCTCCTAATTTTTATTAGTGACCTATTACACGGTACCTTTTGTCATTTATTCCTATGACCTGTGCGATCGGGGAAATCAGGTTAGAAATCATGAGATTCGTTCTTTAGCCTCTAGTCCACTCCTGGCCTGCTCCCTGTTAGCAGTTTTTCTTTTTGCCACAGCAGCCTCCAGCAGCAGCAGCAGGGCCATATTTGGGCTTCATCTTGTCGAAGTCCTCTGCAAGCTTGAATGGATCTGTGATGACATCCTGTCCAAAGACAAACCACAATGCAAGGACAAGCTGGAGGGATTTTGATATAACCAAACACTATTTCTGTTTGACTTGGGGGCCAAGGAGGGAGATAAAACTGTTAAAATCCCATGGAGACCTTGGACTGATTCTAGTATAAAGATGGGCTTTCAGACCAGGCATGGTGGCACAAGTCTGTAATCTCAGAACTTGGGAGGTAGAGGCAAGAGACTCAGAAGTTCAAGGTCATCCACAGCTGAGTAGTGAAGAAAAAAAACCTCTCTTCTAGCTAAAAAGAGATTACTACTCCTTCCAGGGTAAATGTCACTTAAAGCTTCTCTCTCTTTGGTTTTTCTTTCTTTCTTTTTTTGTGTTTTTTTTTCTTTTTTGGTTTTTCAAGGTAGGGTCTCACTGTAGCTCAGGCTGACCTGGAATTCACTATGTAATCTCAGGGTGGCCTCAAACTCATGGCGATCCTCCAACCTCTGCCTCCTGACTGGGGTTAAAGGCATGTACCACCACCACACCCAAATTTTTCCTTTTTTTTTTTTTTTGAGGTAGGGTCTCACTCTGGCTCAGGCTGACCTGGAATTCACTATGTAGTCTCAGGGTGGCCTCGAACTCATGGCGATCCTCCAACCTCTGCCTCCCCAAGTGCTGGCATTAAAGGCGTGTGCCACCACGCCTGGCTTTTTTCCTTTTTTTTTAATGAGAGAGAGAGAATTGGTGTGCCAGGGTCTCCAGCCACTGTGTTGTGCCACCTTATGTGCATGTGCAACCTTGCATGCTTATGTCACCTTGTGTGTCCATCATACATGACATCTGGAGAGTCGAACATGAGTCCTCAGGCTTCACAGGCAAGCGCCTTAACCACTAAGCCATCTATCCAGCCTGAGAGTTGTTTTTGTCTTGTGAGATTCCCATTAGTCTGTGCTTTTACCTTTGGAACTGAAACGTTAACACCCCCCACCCCAACACACTTTTCCATCCCCTAATCTTCAAAAATATGTGCACAAGATAAGAATGTAAGTCCCAGATACTAGGACTGTCATTAAGAACTGCTGATGTCCAGTTTGGGAGATTTCCATCAATGGACAGCCTGCCCTCGGAGTACTGAGTGAGTAGAATATTCTAGAGATAAACAGCTATCTTTATTTTCCCTTCTCTTACTTTCAAATGAGATACTTCTAACAATGGGACCAGTAGACCAGAGAAGAACCAGGCTCAGAGATAGGAAATCAAGAGCATGAACAAGTTGTCCTAATTAATTCATTAATCCTAATTAATAATGAATTCATTAAGCAGAAATGCACATTCTTGCTATTTATTGCTGGACACTGTAATAAGAGAGAATACAAGGAGTCACAGACTATTTTCATGAAAGCTATCTCTCTCTCTCTTTTTAATTGTTGTTTTTCGAGGTTGGGTCTCACTCTAGCTAAGGCTGACCTGGAATTCACTGTGTAGTCTCAGGGTGGCCTCAAACTCACGTTGATCTCCCTACCTCTGCCTCCCGAGTGCTGGGATTAAAGGCGTGCGACACCACACACGGCTCCAATTCACAACTTTCTAGCTGTATTATCTCGGACCAGTCAATTAATCTCTCTGGACCTCAGTTTCTTTTTCTGTAAAATGAGGGAAACAAAGGTGACTGTGAAGATGATACAGAGCCTGGAACACATTAACTGTTGCATAAAAGTTAACTCCTCTAAGCTGGGAAATCCCAGCACTTGGGAAGCAGAGGGAAATGGTTCGAGGCCACCCTGAGACTACATAGTGAATTCCAGGTCAGCCTGGGCTAGAGTGACACCCTACCTCAAAAAAAAACCTTCAAAAACTCCAAAGAAAAGAAAAGGAAGGAAGGAAGGAAGGAAGGAAGGAAGGAAGGAAGGAAGGAAGGAAGGAAGGAAGGAAGGAAGGAAGGAAGGGAGGAAGGGAGGAAGGAAGGGAAGGATGAAAGGAAGACACAGAGGGAGGAAGGGAAGAAGGGAGGGAGGAGGGGAAGTGAAGGGAAGGGAAGAAGGAAGAGAGAGAGGAAGGGAAGAAAGGAGGGAGAAAGGGAGGACAAACAAATGGAGAGGAAGAGAAGGCTACAGCAGCCACAGTTAGTCCACCTAAGTTAGTCCACCAAGAGGAAGCACCGTTCATTCCCCACCGCAGCGGCTCACGGAAGACAAGCGCGCGGAATCCCGTTCTCTCTGCACACTAGGGTTTATCGTAAAAGTCTTCCATACAAAAGATAAGAACACAAGGTTATAGTCTAGGTCGCGCAGATGTTTCTTCCCGTGCCCAGCTGACAGCAGGCAAGAGGCTAAAGACAATACAAGAGTCACAACTTGGAAGAGATCATTTGCCTAGCTGTCTTGTGGCTTCTAACCTGAGAAATTGGGCAAGCAAGATGTCGAGTTTGAGGTGCTAACTTGCTGTTTTGTGGGCTGGGGGGGAGGAGAATGGGTACAAGGCATTATCTGGCAATCAGGATGGGACTTAGATTGGGACTCCCTGGGGAGAGGGGACTGAGAAGGAAACTGAGACTGAGCGAGGATGGAGACGACCTCTGTGTTTCCCAGCCTTGCCTTTCCATTCACATGACCTCAATGCAAGCAGAGGTACAACGCAGGCAGATCTGGGAGGAAGCCAGCCATTCAAGAGCCCACCTGTTCGGGACCTGCTGCAGAATCGCTGTGGTGAGTCTGTGAGTCTGGGACACGGTAGGCGTGGTATTTCCCCAGTGGGAAATCAAGATGACCCTTAACCAAAACCTACAGAATACCCATCAGGTCCAAGGAAATCCACTGTAGATTGGACATCCTGGGCATGAGAGAGTCCTGATCAAATGAAGGGGACCTGCCGGGACAAGTACTCCATGAAGAGCACTCGGGAAGCCCAGGGGCGTCTGTGAAACCCGGCAAGCAACAGGACAACCGTCCCAGGGGCTTCCGGGACATGATGAGGAGATGTCTACAGCCAGAAAGGGAAGCAAGTGATTGCGCGTTTTAGCATGTGTCTGTGTGGTATACGTGTGTAGATGTGTGACTGTTCGCATGGGTGTGCAGCTGCACATGCATGCGTGTATGTGGAAGCTAGGGGTGGACGTCGAGTATCTTCCTTGAATTGGTCTCCACTTTTATTCTTTGAAACAGGGCACCCATTTGATTGTGCCCTGCAACAGACTGCAGGGGAAGGGAAGAGGGAAAGACTCTCTCTCTCTCTCTCTCTCTCTCTCTCTCTCTCTCTCTCTCTCTCACACACACACACACACACACACACACACACACACACACACAGTGGCTTGGCCCAGGTCCATCCATATGAATGAGACACCCAAATAAGATGCATCTCAGGGGCTGGAGAGATGGCTTAGTGGTTAAATGGTTGCCTGTGAAGGAAGCCTGGTTCCAGGCTCATTTCCCCAGAACCCACGATAGCCAGATGCACAAGGGGGTGCATGCATCTGGAGTTCCTTTGCAGTGGCTGGAGGCCCTGGCACACCCATTCTCTCTAGTTCTCTCTATCTGCCTCTTTCTCTGACTGCTGCTGTCAAATAAATAAATAAAAATAAAAACAAAAAAAATGTAAAAAAATAAAAGATGCATTTCAGGCTGGAGAAAGAGCTTAGCAGTTAAGGTGTTTGCCTGCAAAGCCTGAGGACCCAGATTCAATTCCCCAGGACCCACATAAGCCAGATGCACAAGGTGGCAAAAACATCTGGAGTTCATTTTCTAGTTTTCCATTCTTTATTCTTAAAAAATTTTAATATATGTATTGTAGAGAGAGAGAGAATGATCATGTTGGGGCCTCTAGCCACTGCAAACAAACTCGAGACATATGCGTCACCTTGTGCATCTGGCTTACATGGGTACTGGGGAATCAAACCGGGGTCCTTAGGCTTCGCATCTCTCTGTTGTTTATTCCCAGAATAAGTGCTTATTATTGCACATAGTATGATCTAGTATGCACACATTTATGCCATAAAATTCCCTTACTGGTAAGAAACCATCTTAACAATGAACTGAACACAGTAGGATAGCATCTTTCCTGTGACATTGCTCTTATAGACATCTACTGACAGTGGAAATGACAGGAGACAGGAAGGATGGATAGGGACACATTTATATGCTACATCACAAGGGCACATTTGTACTTCATATTGCAATAAGGAATCTGCATGCACACATTGTTACTGGTTTGCCTGTTCTGAGTTAACTCCCCAGCCCAGGTAGCACTGGAGAAGCTCAAAGTTGACACCAGCAGATACTAACTAAACTCAGCCTAGACAGCCAGAGAATGAGGGGGACTGCAAGAGATGATAAGGAGAGAGACATAGACACCATGACTTAAGAGCTTTAGAATGACTGACAATCTTTGTTTCCATACATCCCATAAAGCCTGCTGGCTGGAGATGAGAGAGAAGGAAGTTTTTAGGGTGTTAATCCACTGCCTTCTCAGGTTGCCAGCTCTCTAAATAAAGCACAACTTAAACATTCAATTCCTGTCTCTGCTCACTGGCATTTGTGGTGACAGGCAGTACAAACTCTGGTAGTTCAGTTACTAGGAATGTAAAACCATTTAGCCACTGTGGAATACAACTTCATGGTTCCTAAAAGTTAGTGGGGGCTGGAGAGATGGTTTAGTGGTTAAGGTGCTTGCCTGGAAGCCAAAGGACCCAGGTCCGATTCCCTAGAACCCATGTAAGCCACAGCATATGGTGATCTGGAGTTTGTTTGCAGTGACTGTAGCCCTGATGTGCCCATTCTCTCTCTCTCTCTCTCTCTCTTTCTCCCTCTTTCAAATAAATAAAATATTTTTTTCCAAAGTTAGAAATGTGGACCACACAATACCACCCTTAGGTCCAGATGTAAAATAACTGAAAACTGAAATTCAAACAAGTGTGTGTGCCTGCACGTTCATGACAGTGCTATTCCTAATAGCCAGTGAAACGTGGTCTAAGTACACAATGCGGCTCAGTCATAAGGAGGAATACAGTACTGATACATGCTAATATGGATAAAGTTTGAAACAGTAAGTGAAAAGTCAGATCCAGTGGCTGCCCTTGACTCTGAGCATATCCTCTGCAGGTGGACGCCCTACCTCAGGTGACCTAACCATAGGTTACTGGATCTCTCCTGACTGTGGGGGGGGAGGATGGGGACGCCCTGCAGCACCACTGGCAATGGGTTCCCAGAGCGGAAGCCAGCAGTCAGAGAAGAGCCAGCGGCCCGAGGCCAGAGCACCCAGCCTGTGGAAAGCTGGAACACTGAAGGAGACAGCCAAAGGGACAACGAGCAAAGCCTCTCCAAGCCTGTGGCTGCGGTCTTGTCCATACTATGCTCACGGACTCCCAGCGACGGGCTGGACCAACGCCCTATCACAATGCCGTCTCGGAAGTCTAGAATGACGCAAAATTTATGAAGAGCCTAATGAGATGGGGACTGTGAAGGGCACATAGGTTTTCTGTGTGTGAGCATCAGCCTGCACCATTACGGGAAGAGTCCACATTGGCCGTCCAGCCACTTAGCAAGACATTGGCCTCAGCAAACTTGCCAGGGCTGGAGAAGTCTAACATTTACCGAAGAAACTGATGAAACAATCAAAGGAGTCTTGCAACAACCGGCTGGAGTCTGGGTAGTGACTGAAGTAGGTATCGCTGGGTGTGATCCAGGAAGACCCAAAGACTGGGAGAGAGGTCCTCATGGCCACCAGAAGCTGAGCTCCAGCGCTCTGGGAATTGTGTGCAGATCACACTGCTAGTGTATTAATCGTACATTCCATTTTCATTTCTCACAGACGTGAACTTTATTCCTCACCACAGATTGTACTGAGAAATTCTTTATAGGGCTTAGGAGATGGGTTAGCGGTTACAGGCTGTGATTTTTAAAAAATATTTTAAATATTTATTTATTTATTTATTTATTTGAGAGGGAGAGAGAAAGGAAGAGGCAGATAGAGAGAATGGGTGCACCAGAGCATGCCCCACCTTGAGCATCAGGCTTACATGGGTACTGGGGAATCGAATCTGGGTCCTTAGGCTTCACAGGCAAGCGCCTTAACAGCTAAGCCATCTCTCCAACTCAGGCTGTGATATTTTTTATGTTATTTGTATTATTTTCAAATAAGTGTCCATGGAGATATTCCCCAATTTTTAATTTATTTGAGAGAGAGAAAGATAGAGAGAGAGAGAAATAGAAAGAGAATGGGTGTGCCAGGGCCTCCAGCCACTGCAAACAGTCTTCAGATGCATGCGCCCCCTTGTACATCTGGCTTACCTGAGTCCTGGAGAATAGAGCCAAAATCTTTTGGCTTTGCAGGTAAATGCCTTAACCACTAAGCTATCTCTCCAGCCCCAGTTTTTTTTTTTTCAAGTCTCATGTGATTTTACAGTGTCTGATATGTCCACAGGCTATTGTACCACCTGTATCTGCAAGATAATAGTCTTGTCTGTTTCATTGCGTACTGCTTCGAAATTACCTGTTCATAACCATGACACTGAGTCCCTACGGGGAGACTTTTAAGA
Source organism: Jaculus jaculus (assembly GCF_020740685.1). Lineage (NCBI taxonomy): Eukaryota > Metazoa > Chordata > Mammalia > Rodentia > Dipodidae > Jaculus > Jaculus jaculus. The sequence goes on from NC_059102.1 coordinate 31,893,033, forward strand.
ATCTGATGCATTTAAATATATTCTTCAATTACATTGTTTGAATTTTCTCTATATGTGTTCCTGAAGTTGGTTCTGTTTAAATTATTAAAGTGTGATAGTTTTGAAAAAGACATCTTAGAAAAGACCACATAGTGTATTATTGTGCTCCTATAAAATGTCCAGAATGGGCAAATCCATAGAGACAAAAACAGATTAATTTCATGCTAGGTGCTAGTGAGAGGAGGGGTTGCTGAAAAGGATCGGGATTTCTTTGAGAATGTGCTGAAACAGTCAGTGGTGATGGCAGCCCAACCTTGTGAGTAAACTAAATGCCACTGGATCATACATTTATAAATGGTTAAAATAATGAATTTTATCTTAGCTTTGAAAAACTACCAGACAGAAATATAGGCCCACTTATAATGCTTATGCTGGGTTAGTCTGGTTTCTGGTTTGTCTTGTTTTTTTTGTTGTTGTTGTTGTTTTTGTTTTTTCAGAGATAAGTTTTCATTCTAGTCCAGGCTGACCTGGAATTCATTATGTAGTCTCAGGGTGGCCTTGAACTCATGGTGATCCTCCTATCTCTGCCTCCCAATTTCTGGGATCAAGGGTGTGTGCCACCACACCTGGCTGTCTTTTTCTTTTTTGAAAACCCTTTGTCAACAATCTCCAAACATATGCGCAATGTACCCTGATTCTTTTTCTTTCTGAGACAAGGTCTTGCTTTGTTGCCCATGTTGGTCTTGAACTCCTGTTTTAGTGACATTCCCACTCTATCCTGCTGAGTTTCTAGAACTACAGGTATGTGATTCCATTCCCAGTACATCATGGTTTTAGTGGCTACTCTTAACCTGTTTTAAAAAGAATACTTTTATTTATTTGTAAGGAGAGAGAAAGAGAGCAAGAGAGACAGAGTGAGAAATGGGCATGCCGGGGCCTGTTACCACTGTAAACAACTCCAGATGCATGGGCCGCTTTGAGCATCTGCCTTTATATGGATACTGGGGAGTCAAACCCAAAATGGCAGGCTTTGCAAGCAAGTGCCTTCAGCCACTCAGCCATCTCCCTAGCCCTAACCTTTTTCATTTTTTACTATTTTATTTATTTGCAGTGAAAGAGAGACATAAGGGGCACACCAGGGACTCTTGCCACTGCTAACAAACTCCAGACATGTGTTCTGCTTTGCGCATCTGGCTTTATATGGGTACTGGGTACCTGACCCTGAGCCATCAGGCTTTGCAAACAAGTGCCTTTAACCACTGAGCTATCTCCCCAGCCTCCTTTTTCTTTTTTCTTTGTACTGGGGCCCCTTTTAGAACTTGATGAAAGTAAATTTTCCCAAGGGAAAAAATGTATATATGGACATGTATGATTTTATGAGGCTTGTAGGTGCCCTAAAGTCAGGTTCATTTATAGATATCCAAAAAAAAAAAAAAAAAAAAAAAACTCAAAGGTTATTGACTTATTGTCAAGACTGAAAAAATTGAAGAAATAAAAAAAATTCAAATTGGGCTGGAGAGATGGCTTAGCAGTTAAGCGCTTGCCCATGAAGCCTAAGGATCCCGGTTCAAGGCTTGATTCCCCAGTACCCATGTAAGCCAGATGTACAAGGTGGCACATGCCTCTGGGGTTCACTTATAGTGGCTGGAGGCCCTGATGTGCCCATTCCCTCTCTCTCTCTCTCTCTCTCTCTGTCTATTGCTCTCAAATAAATAAATAAAAATTTTAAAAAGCTGGAAAAATAAAAATGCAAAAAATTCAAAACATGTATAGATACAAATATTCCAGAGATACATTGCAGTGGCCAATACAAAGCACAAGGATCGGCTTCTTGTTTTAGTGGCAGCCTGTGAGTTTTAAACGGCTCTATGTTCAAGTGGAGAACTGAAGGTTACAAACCTTAGATTCTAATGCAGGACTGCCTGCCAGGGTCGCTCCGCTTGGTCTGAAGAGAAAATCTTGGGCAAAGCGTGAATTCTTCAAGAGAGCCGCTGTCTCTCCATCCACTTCAACCACTTCCCCTTCCTAAAGAGCAGCATGAAACATACACTAAGAGACATGTCAAGCCGGTTACAAGGAAAATATCCAGAAGTCTCGCTCGTGAGCGGCGTTTCTGGATTAAAGGACCATAACATACCTCCTGACGTACTATTCTCTCATTCAGACCCTGCAATTAATTCCATGTTTAACTTTTCTTAATTTTCAATTTAATTTTATTTACTGGAAAGAGGCAGACCGGAAGAGAGTAAGAGGGGACCAGGGCCTCCTGCCACTGCAAACAAACTCCAGGCATATGCATCACTTCGTGCATCTGGCTTTATGTGAGTCCTGGGGATTCGAACCCAAGTCATCAGTCTTTCAGGCTTGGCAAGCAAGCAAGCGCCTTTAAGCTCTGAGCCATCCCTCCAGCCCTTATGTTTAATCTGCAGATGAAATTGACCACAATTGATTGTTCTTCGGCGCCAGTGCTAAAAAGGTCTCCCCTACCCCAGGGTCTAGTAGAGGTGCAGAGGCAGATGGAGAAACACTGCCCCCCTGAGTTTCACCAACTTCGTCCCTGAAATGAGAGCTTGGGATGAGTGGGTTATTTTTAATAAAGATTTTTGTTTGTTTGTTTGGTTTTTCAAGGTAGGGTCTCACTCTAACCCAAGCTGACCTGGGATTCACTATGGAGTCTCAGGGCGGCCTTAAACTCACAGCAATCCTCCTACCTCTGCCTCCCAAGGGCTAGGATTAAAGGTGTGCACCACCACGCCCGGCCCTTTTTTTGAGTCTCAGGGTACCTGGGAGGTACAGGTTATTATGTGAAACCAAGCCTGACACATAACCTAGTAATATTTTCTTTTTCTTTCATTTAAAAAAATAATTTATTTTATTTTTGGTTTTTTGAGGTAGAGTCTCACTCTAGCCCAGGCTAACGTGGTATTCACTATGTCATCTCAGGGTGGCCCTGACTTCACAGCGATCCTCCAACCTCTGCCTCCCGAATGCTGGGACTAAAGGCATGTGCTACCACACCCAGCCCTTAATATTTTATTTTTATTTATTTTACAGAGAAAGAGGGAGAGAGAGAAAGAGAGAGAGAAAGAGAACGGGCACACCAGGGCCTCCAGCCACTGCAAACGAACTCCAGATGCCTATGCCACCTTGTACATCTGGCTTATGTGGGTCCCAGGGAATCAAACTGGGGTCCTTTGGCTTTGCAGGCAATCCCCTTAATGGCTAAGCCATCCCTCCAGCCATAAAAAAAAAAAGCCAGGTGTGGTGGTGTACATCTTTAATCCCAGCACTCAGGAAGCAGAGGTGGGAGGATCACTGTGATTTCAAGGCCACCCTGAGACTACGTAGTGAATTCTATGTAAGCCTGGGCTACAGCAAGACCCTACCTTGAAAAATAAACAAAAGAAACAAACAAAAGCACTAAGGGTCTATAGTACCAGACAGCATGTAAGAAATCAGAACAGGGAGGGAGGGAATTACCATGGGATATATTTTATAATCATGGAAAATGTTAATAAAAATTAAAAAAAAATCTATGGTGCCAAAACATTAAAAAAAAAAAAGAAATCAGAACATCTAGATCAAAAATTCAGTGGGAGCTGGAGAGATGGCTTAATGGTTAGGCGCTTGCCCGCAAAGCCTAAGTACCCAGGTTTGATTCTCCAGAACCCACGTAAGACAGGTGCACAAGGTGGCACATGTGTCTGGAGTTTGTTTTCAGTGACTAGAAGCCCTGGTACACTCATTGTTTCCCTCTTTCTCTTTCTCTTCTTCTTTTCTTTTTTCTTCTTCTCTCTCTCCCTGCAAATAAATAAACAAAAATATTTTTAAAAGATAACTGAAATACTGTTAGGCATTACTCCTGTTCTTTTTCATCTCACTTTTCTACAGCTTCATTAATTGAGTGTCTGAATGAAATTTTGCATAAACTTTTTCTTAGGTGTGACAATGCTATTGTGATTGGGAGAATATTTTATTCTTAGGAGATTCATGGGGAAATATTTAAGGATAAAATACGATGATGTCAGCTGGGCATGGTGGCACATACCTTTAATCCTAGCACTCAGGAGGTAGAGGTAGGAGGATCGCCATAAGTTCGAGGCCACCCTGAAACAACATAGTGAATTCCAGGTCAGCCTGGGCTACGGTGAAACCCTACCTCAAAAAAAAAAAAAAGAAAAGAAAAGAAAAGAAAAGGAAAAAAAAAAAGATGATGACTACAATTTTCCTCACTTTTTCCTTCTTTCTTAAGGAGGGGGTCTCACTCTGGCCCAGAATGACCTGTAATTCACTCTGCAGTCACCTGGGCTGCCCTTGAACTTACAGCAATCCTCCTACCTCAGCTGGTATTAAAGGTTGTCTCTGCAATTTTCTTTTCTTCCTTCCCTTCCCCTCCCCCTCCTTTCCTCCCTCCCTCCCTCCTTCCCTCCATCCCTCCCTTCCTTTCATTAAAGTCAGAGTCTCACTCTAGCTCAGGTTGACCTGAAACACACTCTGTAGTCCAGGCTGACCTCAAACCCACAGTGATCCTCAGCCTCTGAGTGCTGGGACTAAAGGTGTGTGCAACTTACTTTCTATGGTTAAATCTGCAATTTACTTTCTATGGTTTAAATACATACACACACACACACACACACACACACACACACACACACACATGGTTGTGTTATGTAACAGCAGGGATGTGCTCTAAGAAACATACCGCTAAGCTATTTTATTGTGTGAGCAACATAAAGTTTACTGATGCAAACCTAGATAGGACAGCCTTCTATATGCCTAGGTTATATTGTTATAAAGCAATGAGTACATCAGGTGCAAAAGAAAATAATTCAGCCAAGACACAGTAAACTAGTCGTGTGAGTGTGCTGCTAGAAGAACATGACACCTGCAGTGTGTGTGTGTGTGTGTGTGTGTGTGTGTGTGTGTGAACTTTTTAAATTAAATTTTATTTATTTATTTGCAGGCAGACAGAGAGAGATAGAAGAGAGACAGACAGAGAGAGAATGGGCATGCCAGGGCCTCTAGCCACTGAAAATGAACTCCAGATGCATGTGCCCCTTGTGCATCTGGCTTACACGGGTCCTGGGGAACTGAATCTGGGTCCTTGGGCTTCTCAGGTCTTAACCGCTAAGCCATTTCACCAGCCAGACACCTGGAATTTTTATAAGAGAAACCATACATACACACACACACACACACACACACACACACACACACACACACATATATATATATATATATATATATATATGGTCTCATGTAGCTCAGGCTGGCTTCTTGAACATGCAGCCAAGGATAACCTCAAATTCCAGATCTTCCTGCCTCTTGTTTCCTAAGTGCTAGTATTACAGGCATGCACCACTATGCCTGTTTTCTTTCTTTTTTGCTATTGTTTGTTTGTTTGTTTTTTCGAGGTAGGGTCTCACTCTAGCCCAGGCTGACCTGGAATTCACTATGGAGTCTCAGGGTGGCCTCAAACTCACAGTGATCCTCCTACCTCTGCCTCCTGCGTGCTGGGATAAAAGGCGTGCGCCACCACACCCGACATGACTATTTTATTTGGCACTAGAAATTGAGTCCAGATCTTCATGCATGCTAGGCAAACACTCCACTACCTGAGCTACATCTCCAGCCTCAGAAAGAGTATGCTTTAAAATGTCAAGTAGGGCTGGAGAGATGGCTTAGCAGTTAAGCGCTTGCTTGTGAAGCCTAAGGACCCCAGTTCAAGGCTCGATTCCCCAGCACCCACATTAGCCAGATGCACAAGGGGGCGCATGAGTCTAGAGTTCATTTGCAGTGGTTTAGAAGCCCTGGTGTGCCCATTCTCTCTTTCTCTCTCTCTATCTGTGTCTTTTTCTCTCTCTCTCACTCTCAAACAAATAAATAAGAATGAACAACAACAACAAAAAAAATATCAAGCAGAAGTTTAGCCATGCAGGGGAGAGGGGGGAGAGTGATGGCTCAGCAGTTAAGGTGCTTGTCTACAAAGCCTAATGACCAGAGTTGGATTCCCCAGTACCTACATAAAGCCAGATGCAGAGTGGCGGATACATCTGGAGGTCATCTGCAGCAGCAAGAGGCCCTGGTGTGACTCTTCTCTCTCTGTGTCTCCCTTTGCAAATAAATAAAAATATTTTTAAAAAATTTAAAAAAGCTGGGCGTGGTGGCATATGCCTTTGATCCCAGCACTAGGGAGGCCGAAGGAGGAGGATTACCATGAGTTCGAGGCCATCCTGAGACTACATAGTGAATTCCAGGTCAGTCTGGGCTAATCCTGAGACCCCACGTAAAAGGCCAGAAGCCATGGCTGGCATCCAGATAGCATGCAGACTAAGAGCTAAGAGGTGGAAACAGCAATTTCCTGGAAGCTCTCAACAAGCCCAGCAAAAATGGGGCTGGAAGCGGGGCATGAATGGTGCACGCCTTTAATTCCAGCACTCGGGAGGCAGAGGTAGGAGGACTGCCGTAAATTCAAGGCCAACCTGAGACTACGTAGTGAATTCCAGGCCAGTCTGGGCTAGAGAGAGACCCTGCCTCAAAAAACAAAAAAAAAGGGGGGGGGACTGGAGAGACGGCTCAGCCTGAAACAAGCGTACTTCCTGCACAAGCATGCGGGACTGACAGGGGTCCACAACCACCCGATTTGAATGTTAAGAGCCCACATAAACAGCTGGAGGTGGCCACGCTGGCCTGTAACCCTAGCCCTACACAGGATCAGAGACCCCGGAATGGCTGGAGCAAGCTGGGGGACAGTAAGAGACTTTGGCTATCAGCTGGGCATGGTGCCACACACCTTTCATCCCAGCTCTTGGGAGACAGAGGTAGGATGATTGCTGTGAGTTCAAGACCAGCCTAGGGCTACAAAGTGAGTTCCAGGTCAGCCTAGCTAGAGTTGACACCCAACCTCGAAAAAATTAAACTGGAAATAGATTTTAACACACACCACAACCTGCATACACACATTCACACAAACAATAAATAATGATAACATAACTGCCAAGGAAGATCAAGAGAAACCCCGCCTCAAATAAAGTGCAATGGGGGAGCATGGACCCCAAAGTTGTCCTCTGACTTCCACATGTGTGCAGTGGCTGGAGGCCCTGGTGCACCCATTATCTCTCTTTTTCTCTCTCCCTCTTTCGAGTCTGGTTTACAGACACGGACAAGATCACAGGCCACTTTTCCCTTATGGCTGATGCATTTGCACGCTTTCCGGGGCCATGTGTAAGGTTGAGCTGCATCAGGATTTATCTCAATGGTTCTGTCAGTCTTGAATGGTGGCACTTGGGTTTTGTAATTTGATGAAGACGTGAGCTTTCTTGGCCTGCAGAATGGGAAGTGAGGGCACAGCTCGACAGCAAGGAAGCGGTCCGCTAGCTCACCTTCAGCACCAGCCCCTTTCCTTTTATTTATTCCATCCACCGACTCTTCAGTTACCTCTGCATTTTCATCCTCTATTTTAAAAATAATATATTTATTTGCACACAAGAAAGGCTTTTTTTTTTTTTTTTTTTTTTTTTTGGTTTTTCGAGGTAGGGTCTCACTCTGGTCCAGGCTGACCTGGAATTAACTCTGTAGTCTCAGGGTGGCCTTGAACTCATGGTGATCCTCCTACCTCTGCCTCCCAAGTGCTGGGATTAAAGGCATGCGCCACCACGCCTGGCAAGAAAGGCATTTTAAAAATTATTTTAGAAAGACAGCAATGGGCAGTGTGGGGGAGGGAATTGGTGCACTCAGGGCCTCAGCCACTGATATCAAACTCCAGACGTTTGCACACCAGGGTCTCTAGCCACTGCAAACAAACTCCAGATGCATGTGCCACCTTGTGCATCTGCTTACATGGGTCCTGGATTCTTTGGTTTTGCAGGCAAGCACCCTTAGCTGCTAAATCACCTCTCCAGCACCACCTTTATAAAATTATTATTTTGGGGGGGGGATTTGTGATAGGGTCTCACTGTAGCCCAGACTGACCTGGAATTCACTATGGAGTCTCAGGATGGCCTTGAACTCACGGTGATCCTCCTACCTCGGCCTCCCGAGTGCTGGGATTAAAGGCATGCGCCACCACAAGGAACTCCAGATGTATGCCCTCTTGTGCATCTGGCTACGTGAGTCCTGGAGAGTCGAACTGGGATCCTTTGGCTTTGCAGGCAAAGGCCTTAACCTCTAAGCCATCTCTCCAGCCCATGTAAAACGGATTCTAGTGACAGTTTCCGTGCAATGTTGAAATCATTCAGCTGAGGGCCCAGAAAATTGTGGAATATTGAAAGTGAAAAGTGAGTGAGCAAAGAGAGAAGAGGAAGGGTTAAGAAGGCAGAAGAAGAGAAAGAGACAGCCTAGGGGAGGAAAAAGCCAGAAGACAATAGGACTTCCGTGTGGCCTATCCCTGTGGGGCTTTCCTGGGGAATGCCTGGTAATTTCTGCAGACATACAGGGAAGAGGGGAGGGCAAGCCTCGGACAGCAGCCATGCCTGGACTCTGGAATTTGCAGAGATCTAGAGGTTCTCACGGCCATGCAGGGTCTTGTTGGGACGGTGGCCTCCAGGACATGGCCCAGAACCAGTAAATATGTCAAAATATCAGAGCAACCCAAAGGTTATGAATCTTATCAGTAAATCGTCAGCCAAATCTGGAGGTCATTATAATGGCCATCCAACAAAAGCCCTTGCTGGTAGAAAAACAAGTAAATCACTTAATGTGAGTCGCAATGGTAGAAAGCAGCGCATACCTTTGGCCTTCCCAGCGGGGGAGCTGCATTTCTAGGGATAATCCCTTCTCTCTGTGCCAAAGGCAGCCCAAGCTTGTAGACTGAGCTGGCACTGGGCATTCATTGGGATCATATTTTCCTACTAGGAATTACAACCTATAAGCACTTATTAAACCCCCCTGAAAGTTTCAAACAAATTCCTATTTTTTTCTTTATTGATTTTTTTGTTGCATATTCCCTTTGAATTATTGGAAGATAAGGTGTGAATGAAATAAAAATTTCACTGGAGTGGGAAAGATAAATGCACCACAGAGCAACACCAAAACAGCCTTGCACATACTAGGCACATGTTCTACTGCTAAGCTGCCCTCCCTTGCCCAGGGACATTTTTTCTCTTTACCTTGAATGTGAAGTTTGCATCAAATATTAGTTCTTTTTCATGTCCTGTGATCCCTCCGTTGTAAACAACTTGGCATCTCTTGGCTGGTTCCGTCTTAGGGAGCTTGAAAAGACGATACGTAGCAGAAACAAAGCGACAGTCACCTAAAAATAGATACATGTGGTTCAATCCAATGGCACCTGTTTGCTTGGCAGATGAGGGTGGAATAGATCACAGAGATGATTTTCTTCATTGTATGCCATCAATTATCTTTCTGGGCACTTCACTCTATTTACCAACTTGCTTTAAAATGCTTTATGGGCTGGGCGTGTTGGTGCACACCTTTGATCTCAGCACTCGGGAGGCAGAGGTTAGGAGGATCACCTTAAGTTGAAGGCCACCCTTATTCTACATTGTGAATTCCAGGTCAGCCTGGACTGGAGTAACACCCTACCTCGAAAAACAAAAAAACAAAAAAAAGCTTTACATGATAGCAAACTTCAGGGGGACTATCATTATTCAGGAGGCAAGATGAACATTTTTCAGATGACAGTTTCCTTCAGTAAGAATCACTCAGTAAAAAGTAAACACTAAATTTATGCTGCAATTCAAATGTCTCTGTTGTTGTTTCTTACCAGTAACTCTTTGTAGCTCTGTGTTTTGAATTGTAATGAAATGGGCAGTGACCAAACGTGGAGGGCAAAACCCAATCTTCTGGGCAAGGATGGCAAGATCCCTCCAGTGCAAAGCACCACCCAGGCACTCACCTTAAAAAAAAGAAAAAAAAAAAAACATTGACTGATCAATACATAAAACAATTTTAAGGAAAAATAATACACTGTATAATTAATTGGGACATCATATTAGATAAAATATAGGGCCTAGTCAGACACAGTGGTGCCCACCAATAACCTCAGCACTTGGGAAATAGAAGCAGGTAGATCATAAATACAAGGTAATCTTAGCTACATAGAAAGTTCAAGGCCAGCTTGAGCGACAGGAGACCCTGTCTCAAAAAGAAAAGAAAAAGAAACCAACCTGGATGTCCTCACAAGGGTAGAAAGTGAGAGTTAAAACCATGTATGGTTAGCTAGGGGTCTCTGGGGACCACTCTTCAGGATAGTCACTAATGTGTTGGTGCTAATTAGTTTATAATCAAATATTCCTCTGTAGATTAGATCACATTCTGGAAAGTGCTATGATATGTAAATAAAATGGTATAAAAGAAAATTTACAAAATTTTGCCCTTTAGGTCCAGATTGTTTTTGTTGTTGTTTGTAGTTTTTCAAGGTAGGGTCTCACTCTAGCCCAGGGTGACCTGGAATTCACTATGTAGTCTCAGTGTGGCCTCAAACTCATGGTGATCCTCTGACCTCTGTCTCCCGAGAGCTGGGATTACAGGCGTGCACCACCATGCCCAGTTCAGATTGTTTTGTTTTTTCATTTTTCTTTTATTTTTTATTTTTATTTATTTATTTGAGAGAGGGTGACCTGTGATTCACTATGTAGTCTCAGAGTGGCCTTGAACTTACAGTGATCCTCTGTCTCTGGAGTGCTAGGATTAACGGCATGAGCCACCATGCCCAGCCAATACTATATTTCTTTTTACTTCATTTGTTTATTTATTTGGAGAGAGGGAAAGAGGCAGAAAGAGAGAATGGGTACACCAGGGCCTCTAGCCTCTGCAAACAAACTCCATTCACATGTACCACCTTGTACATCTGGCTTATGCGGCTCCTGGGGAATCAAACCTGCCTTTGGCTTTGCAGACAAGCGCCTTAACCACTAAGCCATCTGTGTTGGGTTGATTCAGATGTCCCCCATTAAAAGGTGTTCTGAATGCTAGGTTCCCAACTGATGGCCATTTGGTAATTAACACTTCCTGGAGGCAATATATTGTTGCGGGTGGGTTTAAGGATATTATAGCCAGTCTCCCCTTGCCAGTGTTTGGCACACTCTCCTGTTGCTGTTGTCCATCTGATGTTGGCCAGGGGGTGATGTCCACCCTCTGCTCATGCCATTGTTTTCCCCTGCCATCATGGAGCTTCCCCTTGAGTCTGTTAGCCAAAATAAACCTTTTACCCACAAGCTGCTTTTGGTCAGGTGGTTTCTGCCAGCAATGTAAACCTGAAGGCAACAGTAAAGTTGGTACCAGAGGAGTGGGATTGCTGTAAGGCACCTGACTGTGTGGCTTTTGGCCTTTTGGAGCTGATTTTTAAAAGGACTGTGGAAGGATTTGAAACCTTGGCCTAAGAAACACCTTGCAGTGCTGTAAGTACAGCTTGATGGACTATTTTGGTCAGAGTTGTAAGACCTGAATGCAGTAAGATCTATGGACTCTGAGGTTTGGCTTGTGAGGGTGAAAAAGAGCTTTGTCTGGACTTCGGCTAGAAGCAGGTTGTGTAACAGGTTTGCTGTTATGGCTGCATCCTGAGAAGTTTTACTGGGTTGCATTGCATAGAAATGGACTGATGTGAGCAGAGGAATATGGCACCAAAAAAAAAAAAAAAAAAAAAAATGAAATCTTTCGGCCAAAACTTCTGCCCATTCAGCTACAATTGTATGAGAGATTACAATCATTGAGATTGGGGAGCTGACCTGCATTGGGACAACAGAAAGAATGCTGTCTTTTGGAGGGGCCTGAATACTGAAGGAGTGCCTTGTTCTTCAAACTCTGACTTATTCCCCCCCCCCGGATTAACAAATTGGCACCCCACTTGGTATTATGGAGGATAAGAAATGCAACATGGGGGCTGGAGAGATGGCTTAGCGGTTAAGCGCTTGCCTGTGAAGCCTAAGGACCCCGGTTCGAGGCTCGGTTCCCCAGGTCCCACGTTAGCCAGATGCACAAGGGGGCGCACGCGTCTGGAGTTCGTTTGCAGAGGCTGGAAGCCCTGGCGTGCCCATTCTGTCTCTCTCCCTCTATCTGTCTTTCTCTCTGTGTCTATCGCTCTCAAATAAATAAATAAATAAATAAATAAAAAAGAAATGCAACATGGTCATGTGTTTTGGAAATGGACATTGGCAGTGTGAAGCAGGTTTGCATGGAGACCCAGTGGAATGGTGAGGATTAACTGTGAGTTGCAGCGGAGACCCAGTGGAGATGCTGGGACCATGAGATGGCTGCTAAGGAGAGCTGCCGGCCCTGAATGAAGTTTTCCAGGACTGTGAGTAGCCTAGCTGGAGGGGCGGAATTGGAATGCCAGAGACTTGTTGCTGGTTAGAATTATTGAACTTGGAAGATTTGTCACTGACTAGCTGTTGGACTTGGGGATACAGACTTTGATGTTTGCCCTGTTTAAATCTTGTATTGGTTGAATATTTCTTTGCTATGCCCAATGCCATCTTTTGCAGTGTGAGTGTTTATTCTGTGCCACTATAGGTTTTTGGAGGTTATTTTTGGTATTATGGCTCAGTTAAAAGACTTTGGATTATGGGATTTTTGAATATCATTGGGATTGATAAAAACTATGGGGACTTTTTTTAATTTAATTTTTATTAACATTTTCCATGATTATAAAAAAAATCCCATGGTAATACCCTCCCTCCCCCCCCCCCCGACACTTTCCCCTTTGAAATTCCATTCTTCATCATATTACCTCCCCATCTCAATCATTGTACTTACATATATACAATACCAACCAATTAAGTACCCTCCTCCCTTCCTTTCTCTTCTATGGGGACTTTTGAAGTTGGATGAATGCATTGCATTTTACATCATGTACAGTTATCAATTTATGGAGGCCAGGGTGGAATGTGGTGGTTTGATTCATGTGGCCTCTATACACAGGTGTTCTGAATGCTAGGTTCCCAGCTGATAGCGATTTGGGAATTAACGCCTCCTGGAGACAGTGTATTGTTGCGGGGGGCAGGCTTATGGGTGTTATAGCCAGTTTCCCCTGTCAGTGTTTGGCACACTCTCCTGTTCCTATTGTCTATCTGATGTTGGCCAGGAGGTGATGTCCACCCTCTGCTCATGCTATCATTTCCCGCCGCCTTCATGGAGCTGCACCTTGAGTCTGTAAGCCAAAATAAACCTTTTCTCCACAAGCTGCTCTTGGTCTGGTGATTTCTGCCAGCTATGTGAACCTGACTGCAACACAATTGCTCCAGCCCTAAGACTATTTGTTTGTTTGTTCATTTGTTTCTTGAGGTAGGGTTTTGCTCTAGCCCAGGCGGACCTCACTATTAGTCCCAGGGTGTCCTCGAACTCATGGTGATCCTCATAACTCAGCCTCCTGAGTCCTGGGATTAAAGGCGTGCACCACCACACCCAGCCCTAATACTATATTTTTAAAATGTTTAGTCTGGGGCTGAGATGGAGGCTCAGCAAAGCCTACCAGCTCAGGTTAAATTCCTCAGGACTCATGTAAAGCCAGACACAAGAAGTGATGCATATATCTGGCATTCCTTTGTATGTAAAAGACATGCATGTGCATGCGCACAAACACACACATGCACACACACACATGCAAATAAGTAAAACTATTTTTAAATATTTAGGCTTAGGAAATATAATTTTTGGTATTTTTCCTGCTTTTTAATACTCTCCATTTATTATTGTATATAAGAAAAAGTTAGCATAGTCTATTTGAAAAGTCAGAACTTTTTTCGGAGACAGGATCTCACCATGTAGTCTAGACCCACTTGAACATTCAATGATACGCTTGCTTCCAGCTCCTGAGTGCTGGCATCACAGTTGATATGCCACTATACCCAGCTTATAAAATTACAATTTTAGGGCTGAAGAGATGGCTTAGTGGTTAAGCGGTTGCCTGTGAAGCCTAAGGATGCCAGTTCGATTCCCTAGGACTCATGTAAGCCACATACACAAGAGGACGCATGTGTCTAGAGTTTATTTGCAGTGGCTGGAGGTCCTGATGCCCTCTCTCTCTCTCTCTCTCTCTCTCTCTCTCTCCCTCTGTCACTCTCAAATAAATAAACAAACAAAACTGTTTTTAAAAATTACAGTTTTATAATTAGGCTGACTACAAGCATGCATCTATCTTTCTCAGCGTCAAGAGATTCTTAAAATGACGATAAAGGAATATTTATTATCCCATTAAATCTTAAAAACAGTGCTATAAATGAAACTGTATTGTTTTCATTTTACAAGTTGAAAAACAGTAACTTATAGAGATTAATTAAATGGTCCATGATCATAACAACACTTTCAAGTGACAGGGGTAGAGTAGAAATTCGACCTTATCTGTGTGGCCACCCATCCAACAGCCTCACCCTGGCTCACTAGCTGGATGGAGCTCTGCCTGTAAGAAACCATGTTCCTAATAAATGAACAAAGCAGGCCGGGCGTGGTGGCGCTTTCCTTTAATCCCAGCACTCTGGAGGCAGAGGTAGGAGGATCGCCGTGAGTTCGAGGGCAGCCTGAGACTCCATAGTGAATTCCAGGTCAGCTTGGGCCAGAGTAAGACCCTACCTCAAAAACCAAAACGAAACAACCAAAAAAAAAAAAAAAAAAAAAAGAACAAAGCAAGAACACCTACCCCATAAAACCTTGTGTGTCTTGATTTCTTCTGGCAATTCAAGGCTAGCATAGACGTCACTGAAATATAGCTCCCCGCCAAGCTGAAACAGAGCAGTAGAGTCTAAGCAAGGTTAAAGATTACATTGGTCCCAGACAAAAAAGATAGGGATGAGGGCACGAGATCAGTTTCAAAAGTTCCTGTAAGTGTCTGAGATGACATTGACCAAGCCGACCTTTGAACAAGAAACAGCTGCCTCCCTCATTACAATCGATAACCAAGGGACAGGAAGTGTTGTAGCTTGGGTGTTTGTGCCCTATCCAACGGGTAATAAAATCGTGTTCTAAGACTCAGAAAGAAGTGAGATTATGGTGGGGGGATGGGGCACCCGAGGGGATGAAGGAAGAATGGACGTATTATACATCTGTGAAAAATGCTGTGATGAAGCCTACTGTTTTGTATCAATAATATATACTAGCCAGGCATGGTGGTGTACGCCTTTGATCCCAGCACTCGGGAGGCAAAGGTAGGAGGACCACCATGAGTTCGAGGCCACCCTGAGACTACATCGTGAATTCCAGGTCAACCTGAGCTAGAGTGAGACTCTGCCTCAAGACAAAACAAAACAAGATAATATATGTTAGTAGCTGGGTATGGCGGTGCACGCCTTTAATCCCAGCACTCGGGAGGCGGAGGTAGGAGAATCGCCGTAAGTTCGAGGCCACCCTGAGACTACATAGTTAATTCTAGGACAGCCTGAGCTACAGTGAAACCCTACCTCGTAAAAACAAAAACAAAACATAATATATGCTAGTAAAAAAATGAAAGAAGCCAGGCATGGTAGTGTACACCTTTAATCCCAACACTTGGGAGACAGAGGTAGGCGGATCATTGTGCATTTGAGGACAGCCTGTGATTAGAGTCAGTTTCAGGTCAGCCCCTACCAAAAAAAAAAAAAAAAAAAAAAGAAAGAAAGAAAGAAAGAAAGAAAACATAGACAAAAATAAAGAAAGAAAGAAAGAATACCACTCTCCTAAATATATTTAGGTTGTCTAAATTTTTAACCAGTCCTAACAGAACACAGTCCCAGGTGGCTAAATAATAGAAGACATGAACAGTACCAACAGACTTTCCCCTTGAAAATTAAATAACTTTTTCTAATATTGTTATACATCCTATTTTTAAAACACTATCCTTGGGCTGGAGAGATGGCTTAGTGGTTAAGGCGCTTGCCTGCAAAGCCTAAGGACCCATGTTCTATTCTCCAGATCCCACATAAGCCAGACGAGGTGAAGCCAAGCGCCAGGTTGCACACGCCCAGTAGGTAGTGCAAGTGTCTGGAGTTTAATTGCAGTGGCTGAGATCCTGGCGTGCCAATTCTCTTTCCTCTCTCTAAAATAATTTAAAAAAAAAATAAAAACAAATACTATCCTTAAGATCTAAGGTAAATGTGTCATCAGAAATTTGTTTTGAGCTGGGCGTGGTGGCGCACACCTTTAATCCCAGCACTCGGGAGGCAGAGGTAGGAGGATTGCTGTGAGTTCGAGGCCACCCTGAGACTCCATAGTGAATTCCAGGTCAGCCTGGGCTAGAGTGAGACCTTACCTCGAAAAAACCAAAAAAAAAAAAAAGAAATTTGTTTTAACTAATTTCAATAGCTTGAGGGTAGAGAGCCGGTCCACAGAAATACTACTGGGCCTAGGCACGTAGCTCAGTTGGCAGAGTGTGTGCCTAGAATGCGTGACACCCTGGGGTCCATCTCCAGCAGCACTCAAGAGGCGAAGGCAGGAGGATCTGAACTTTAAGGTCATCTTCAGCTACAAAGCTACATGAGACAGCTAAAGGGGGAGGGCATACTAACAGGGACATTAAAAATAACTTCTACACTTTTTATTTTTATTTATTTTTTAAAATTTATTTATTTATTCATTTGAGAGCGACAGACACAGAGAGAAAGACAGATAGAGGGAGAGAGAGGATGGGCGCGCCAGGGCTTCCAGCCTCTGCAAACGAACTCCAGACGCGTGCGCCCCCTTGTGCATCTGGCTAACGTGGGACCTGGGGAACCGAGCCTCGAACCAGGGTCCTTAGGCTTCACAGGCAAGCGCTTAACCGCTAAGCCATCTCTCCAGCCCAACACTTTTTGCCTGTGTGTATATAGTATGTGGTGTGTGTGTGGTGTATTCACATGTGTGCAGATGCACGTCTCGTTCATGTCCAGAGGCCCCAGCAGAACAGTGGTTGTCCTCCTCCATCACACGTCCTCATTTTTCCTTGAAATGGACTCTCTCACTGAACACAGAGCTGTCATTTTTTTTTTTAGAGGGGTTCATACTGGCTAACTAGCGAGCCCCAGCAACTTTCTGGGATTTTTTTGTTTCCCCACAGGACTGGGGTTACAGGTGTGTGTGACCATACCCAGCTATCTGTGTGTGTGCTGGGGAGTTGAACTCAGTGCAAATCAGGTCCTCAGGCTGGCATGAAAGCACTCTTACCTGCTGAACCATCCCCTCAGACCCATGTAAATTTTTTGTTGTTGTTACTGTTTTTTTTTTAATTGTTTAAAAATTTCTTTGCGAGCACAGAGCAAGAGAGATAGAAGACAGATAGACAAAGAGAGAATAGGCATGCCAAGACCTGTAGCCACTGCAAACTAACTCCAGATGCATGTGGCCCTTGTGCATCTGGCTTATGTGGGTCCTGGGGAATCGAACTTTGGTCCTTTGGCTTCTCAGGCAAACACCTTAACTGCTAAGCCATCTCTCCAGCCCTATGGTTTCTGTTTTTTTATTGGTAGGGTCTCACTCTAGCCCAGGCTGACTTGGAACTCACTCTGTATTCCCAGGCTGGCCTCAAACTCACAGAGATCTTCAAACCTCTGCCTCCCAAGTGCTGAGATTAGATGCATGTGCCACCATGCCCTACTTAGAGGTTCTTGCTGCTGTTGTTGTTTTGTTTTGTTTTTGCCATGTAGATATTTTTCCAATATTTTATTTATTTATCTATTTGAGGGGGGGGGGAGATAGAAAGAATGGGTGTGCCAGGGCTTCCAGCCCCTGCAAACCAGCTCCAGACACATGTGCCACCTTGTGCATCTGGCTTATGTGGGTCCTGGGGAATCGAAACTGGGTCCTTAGGCTTTGCAGGCAAGCACCTTGACCACTAAGCAGTCTCTCCAGCCCCATATAGATATTTTTTTTCATATAGATATTTTTATTTGAGCTCTGTGACAGTCCTATAAACCAAAACTCAAAACCTTTTTTTTTTTTTTTTTTTCCTTGAGGCAGGGCCTCACTCTAGCCCAGGCTGACCTGGAACTCACCTGTAGCCCAGCCTGAACTCATAGTGATTCTCCCACCTCAGTCCTTCTAGGGCCAAGATTAAAAATCCTTTTATTTATTTATTTATTTATTTATTTATTTATTTATTGCAGTGTTTAAGGAACCTTCGAACCTTATGCATGCTAGTCACACATTCTGCTATTGAACTATACCCCCAGACCCTCAAATATCAGAATGCTTTCCTTTCTAGTACAAAAAGGCAGACTCTATGATACACAGGAAGTCTGTATAGCTCCTGCAAATTTTCCTACAGAAAGACATTCAGGGGGCTGGAGAGATGGCTTAGCAGTTAAGGCATTTGCCTGCGAGGCCTAAAGACCCTAGTTAGATTCCCCAGGGCCTACATAAGCCCAATGCACAAGGGGACACATGCGTCTGGAGTTCATTTGCAGTGGCTGAAGGCCCTGGCATGCCCATTCTCTCTCTCTCAGATAAATAAACTAATAAAATATTTTTTTTTAAAGACATTCAGGGATGGAGAGATGGCTCAGTGGTTAAGGAGCTTGCTGCAAAGCCTAAAAACTGGGTTTGATTCCCCAGGACCCACATAAGCCAGATGCACAAAGTGGTATATGCATCTGTTTGATTGCAGTAGCTACAGGCCGTGGGGTGCCCATACTCACCCTCCTGTCTATATCTCTCTGCTTACAAATAAATTATTTTTTAAAGATTTTTAAAAATTTATTTATTCATTTGAGAGTGAAACAGAGAAAAAGAGACAGAGAGAGAGAGAGAATGGGCGCGCCAGGGCTTCCAGCCTCTGCAAACGAACTCCAGACGCGTGCGCCCCCTTGCTCGAACCGGAGTCATTAGGCTTCACAGGCAAGTGCTTAGCCGCTAAGCCATCTCTCCAGCCCAATAAATTATTTTTTGAGGGGGGAAAAAAGGCATTCAAGCAAAGGTTTGAACCATCTTCTTAAAACTTCCGGAGCTGGAGGGATGACTTACCAGTTAAAACAGTTGCCTGCAAAAAGCTAAAGGACCCAGGTTCAATTCCCCAGGACCCATGTAAACCTGCTGCACAAGGTGGCACATGCATCTCAAGTTCATTTGCTGTGGCTAGAGGCCCTGGCATGCCCATTCTCTCTCTCCTCTTTCTCTCCCAAATAAATACATAAATAAAATAATAATGATAATTTTTAGAAAGAAACATTATTTAAAAAAAAAAAACAACTTCCCAAACTGAGAGTGGTGGTACCACCTTTAATCCCAGCACTGGGGAGACAGAGATCACCATGGGTTCGAGGCCACCCTGAGACGACATAGTGAATTCCAGATCAGCCTGGACCAGAGTAAGAGCCTACCTCAAAAAAAAAAAAAAAAAAAAAAAAAAAAAAAAAAAACTTCCCAAAGATCTGAAATCCTGGCCAATAAAAAGTGGCTCTGAGGGCTGGAGAGATGGCTTAGCGGTTAAGCACTTGCCTGTGAAGCCTAAGGACCCCGGTTCGAGGCTCGGTTCCCCAGGTCCCACGTTAGCCAGATGCACAAGGGGGCGCACGCGTCTGGAGTTCGTTTGCAGAGGCTGGAAGCCCTGGCGCGCCCATTCTCTCTCTCTCCCTCTATCTGTCTTTCTCTCTGTGTCTGTCGCTCTCAAATAAATAAATTTAAAAAAAAAATCTAAAAAAAAAAAGTGGCTCTGAGGGATACCCTTGTTCATAGCATGTTTGAGGCAGCCTTTCATGGTGATTCCAAGAGGTCCTTCAGCCTTGCAGATATTACTCTAGGGCCAAGCAGAGCAGCAGGCAGGAGGAGAGACAGTTAATAAGACGCACATGTCGACTCTTAGTGACAATCAGGAACCGAGAGAAACAAGAAGCCACCTATTTGACTTCCTGCCACTCCTTTTGGCTTTTTGTTTTAAACTGATTTACTTACCTGTTTGTCTATTATTTATTTATTTATTTGCAAGGAGAGAGAGAGTGTGCGTGTGAATTGACACAACAGGGCCTCTTGCCACTGCAAAGGGACTCTAGAGCCATGTGCCATTTTGTGCCTCAGGCTTCACATGGGTGCTGGGCCACCAGGCTTTGCAAGCAAGTACTTGACCACTGAGCCATCTCCGCAGCCCACCCTTTTTATTTCTTTTTATTTAGTTTTTTGAGATAGGGTTTCACTCTTGTCCAGGCTGACCTGGAATTCACTATGTAGTCTCAGGGTGGCCTCAAACTCACGATGATCCTCTTACCTCTACCTCCCAAGTGCTGGGATTAAAGGCGTGCACCACCATGCCCGGCTTCCCAGCCCATTTTTCGTTTTAGGCAGGATGCCATGTGGGCAGGCTGGTGGCCTCAGATTCACCATGTAGCCAAACCCTTCATCTTTCTGCCTCTACATCCCAAATGTTAGGATTACAGACACACAACATCTTGCCCTGTTTGCTCCTTTTGAATTTGGGGAAGAAAATAAAATAATTTGAGTTTGGGTTGAAGAGATGGCTCAGCAGTTAGAGGAACTTGCTTGCAAAGCCTAAAGACCTGGATTCAGTTCCCCAGTATAGTGGTACATGCATCTAGAGTCTGCTTGCAGTGGCTGGAGGTCCTGGTGTATACCCATTCTCTCTTTCTCTTTCCCCATGCAAATAAACAATAAAATATTTTTAAAAATGAAAAAGGCTGGAGACATGGCTTAGCAGTTAAGGTACTTACTTGCATAGACAAAGGACCTAGATTTGATTCCACAGGACCCACGTAAGCCAGCTGCACAAGGGGGCACATGCGTCTGGAGTTCACTTGCATTGCATTTGCATTGTGGCTGGTAGCCCTAGCGTGCCCATTCTCTTTCTATCTGACTCTTTCTCTTTCTCTCTCATAAACAAACAAGCAAACAAACAAATAATAAAAATAGCTGAGTAAGGTGGCACATGCCTTTAATCCCAGCACTTGGGAGGCAGAGGTATGAGGATCACTATGAGTTTGAGGCCACCCTGAGACTACATAATGAATTCCAAGTCAGCCTGGGCTAAAGTGAGGCCCTACCTCAAAAGAATAATAATAATAGTAATAGTAATAATAAACAACATAATTAACGCTTTAACGCAAGACAAGAGCGTGCTTGATCCCATCAGCCCTCACTGATGCCCAAAATCATTTCTCCCCCCTCACCTTCAGCACTCGAAATGCCTCCCGCAACACTTCTTGTTTATCAGGGGCCAGGTTAATAACACAATTTGATCTTAAAAGAATAAAAACAAAACAAGAAAAAGCAGATGTTAAAGACTCAAATCCTTTTAGTGCCTAAAAGGTGACTCCTCCCCCCCCCATTCTTCCTGATTCTCTCATCTCTTCCCCCACACTCAACTTCCCAGGATAAGGGAGATGGACAGAGTGTTTAAGGTTTCAGTAAACTGCAGGACATGTGGGACACAGCTTTAGTCCCAGCTCTCGGGAGGCTGAGATAGAAAGGAGCACTGTGAGTTCAAGGCCAGCCTGGGACTACAGAGTGAGATCCAGGTCAGCGTGGGCTAGAGTGAGACCACTTAGAAGAAAAAGAAGAAGAAAGAAAAACATAAAGGTAGGAAGGAAGGAAAGAAGGAAAGAAGGGATGAAAACAAGTTGTTTCAGTAAACGGTTAACAAGTGAGAATGTAAGAATTGGGCTAGAGAGATGGCTTAGCAGTTAAGGTGCTTGCCTGTGAAGCTGAAGAACCCATGTTCGATGCTCCAGATCCCACAGAATCCAGATGCACAAGGTGACACAAGCGTACAAGATGGTGCGTGCATCTGGAGTTTGGTTGCAGTGGCTGAAGGCCCTGGTGTGCTAATTCTCTCTCTCTGGCTCTCACTCTCTCTCATTAAAAAAAAATAAATAAATAAAGGGCTAGAGAGATGGCTTAGCGGTTAAGCGCTTGCCTGTGAAGCCTAAGGACCCCGGATCGAGGCTTGATTCCCCAGGACCCACGTTAGCCAGATGCACAAGGGGGCACATGCGTCTGGAGTTCGTTTGCAATGGCTGGAGGCCCTGGCACACCCATTCTCTCTCCCTCTCTCTATCTGCCTCTTTCTCTCTCTGTCTATTGCTCTCAAATAAATAAATAAAAATAACAAAAAAAATTAAAAAAAAAAAAAAGACCAGGCATGGTGGCACATGCCTTTAATGCCAGCACTAGGGAGGCACGAGTTCAAGGCCACCCTGAGACTCTATAGTGAATTCCAGGTCAGCCTGAGCAAGAGTGAGACCCTACCTCGGAAAAAAAAAAAAAAAAAAAGCCAGGCATGATGGCGCACGTCTTTAATCCCAGCACTTGGGAGGCAGAGGTAGGAGGACTGCCATGAGTTCAAGATCAGCCTGAGACTACACAGTGAGTTCCAGGTCAGCCTGGGCTAGAGTGAGACCCTAATTTGAAAAACCCAAAATAAATAAATGAATAATAATAAAAAAAGAATGTAAGAATTTGCAGGAAAAAAAATGAGGCATGATTTTTCTTTTTTCTTTAAATTTAATTTATTTACTTGAGAGAGAGAAAGAAGCAGATAGAGAGAGAATGTGCAGACCAGGGCCTCTAGCCCTGCAAACGAACTCCAGACACATGTGCCACCTTATGCATCTGGCTTACGTGGGTGCTGGGGAACAGAACCTGGGTTCTTTGGCAAGTGCCTTAACAACTAAACCATCTCTCCAGCCCTGAGGCATGATCCTTATCTGTTTCTGTCCTGATACTCACCAGGCATGAAACCTGGGATCACATGCTGCATGTAAACAGGCAAAGTTCCCCAAAGGCGGCTTTCCTAATGCTTCCACTTGGCCATAATGGCTTTGTTTTAATGAATGAGGCAATTTCTTGACCCAGTACTCTTTATCTTAATACTTTTTTGTTGGCAGCTGCCATCTGTCTGGCAATTCTATCCAGATCTCTCTGTCCCTAAATTGTCAACTTACTGTCCCCATCTTGGTTCTTTTTCCATCATTTTTAGCCCCTTCAGGGCTTAGAGTTGCCAGCAGGTCACACTCCTGGAGCCGCCACTAAAGTGGCTGGGCATGAGGTTTCTCCAGTATCTTTTTTTTTTTTAATTAATTAATTTATTTATTTGAGAGCGACAGACACAGAGAGAAAGACAGATAGAGGGAGAGAGAGAGAATGGGCGAGCCAGGGCTTCCAGCCTCTGCAAACGAACTCCAGACGCGTGCGCCCCCTTGTGCATCTGGCTAACGTGGGACCTGGGGAACCGAGCCTCGAACCGGGGTCCTTAGGCTTCACAGGCAAGCGCTTAACCGCTAAGCCATCTCTCCAGCCCTCTCCAGTATCCTCCATAGACCTCAGCCCCATCCCATGTACAATACTGTGGAAGCAGCTCGCGTAGAGGGCGAGTCCTCATCATAGGGAGCAAGCTGCTGATGCCTGGCTAGCTTGACTGCATCCACCCACTTGAGGACTTTCAGTTTCCTGGACTTTTTTTTTTTTTTTTTTTCGAGATAGGGTCTCACTCTAGCCCAGGCTGATCTGGAACTCACTCTGTAGTCTCAGGCTGGTCTCAAACTCACAGTGATCCTCCTACCTCTGCCTCCCAAGTGCTGGAATTAAAGGCGTGCACCACCACACCCAGCTAATTCTCTCTCTCTTTTTTTTGGGTGGGGGGGTTCGAGGTAGGGTCTCACTCTGGCTCAGGCTGACCTGGAATTCACTATGTAGTCTCAGGGTGGCCTTGAAATCTCAGCGATCCTCCTACCTCTGCCTCCCAAGTGCTGGGATTAAAGGCGTGCGCCACCACACTCAGCATCTTGCTGGACTTTCTAAGGAGGACTGTCAGTACTCTGACCAACTCCTGTGGGTTTAGTCTTTCTCAGTAACTCCAGGCATAGTGTGGCCACTGAAGTACCAGCTGGGTACAGGGATCCTGGGCATGACTTCTTCATGACAAACCCGGGGAAATAGCCAACACAAAATCGTATAATTTGCCACGAAAACAATGCTGTCATGAGTCATGCAACATTTGAGCAGAGTATGTCCCCTAGTCACAGCATGGCCCGGGGCACACTGAAGCATAGTGTCCGTGGTAATGCAGGCGTCAGCATGCTGCCAGGTGTAGAAAGGTGGTGCACAGGGGCTGGAGAGATGGCTTAGCAGCTAGGACGCTAGCTGGCAAAGCCAAAGGACCCAGGTTCGATTCCCTAATACCCACTTAAAGTCAGCTGCACAAGGTGCATGTGTCTGGAGTTCTTTTATAGTGGCTAGGGGCCCTGGTGCACCCATTCTTTATCTACCTCCCCTCCTTCTGAAATAAAGAAAAGAAATAAATTTTTAAAATATTTTTTAAAAAAGAAAGGTACAGCGCCCATCTAATGATGCACGGGGCAAGGTGGTTGATTATAACAAACGCCGTTCCTGGCTCCTTACTGACAATGCTTTCATCACTATTTTGCAGCGCACGCTTCCCACTCAGGAAAAGTACTATAAAACAGCCTGTCAAGTTCTGCTGGCAACAGCCTCACGCATCCCCCGTGTTTACTTCATTTCTGAATTGCATTATCTTTTCTTGTGTTTGATTGAATCTCATGCTGTTCTGTTCATCATGCCCTAAGACCACAGGCCATTCTATATATTAAGTGTGTGGTGATTTCTATCATCAAGGTTTGGCTAAATATATTCAATGATTTTTGCACAATAAGGAAAAGTTGCCTGAATGCATTTCTCAGAATGAGTTCCTAGTGGAACAACCCATGAATCTATGCAGGTAACAGGTCTACAGAGATAGCAGGTCAATATGTGTTCTAGGAATCCTCACCGGTTTGGCTTGCGTTTCCAGCCCCGGTGGTTTGTAGTTTGGTCCAAAGTAAATTCTCTCTCGGGCTAGTGTGTTCTGCTGCTAAGGAACTACGAGCAGCTCTCATCAGCTCCCTTCTTTTACGCAGGCATGCTAAGTTTAGTTCGGCTCCCTAAATGAGAGTTAATTCAGTAAAACATGGTAGTATTTGTGTATTAAAAATATATATATATATATCCAGGCATGGTGGCGCACGCCTTTAATCCCAGCACTTGGGAGGCAGAGGTAGGAGGATCGCCGTGAGTTTGAGGCCACCCTGAGACTACATAGTGAATTCCAGGTCAGCCTGGACCAGAGTGATACCCTACCTTGAATAACAAAACAAAACATAGACCCAGGCGTGGTAGCTCATGGCTTTAATCCCAGCACTCAGGAGACAAAGGTAGGAGGATTGCTGTGAGTTCAAGGCCAGCCTGATACTATATAGTGAATTCCAGATCAGCCTGAGCTACAGTGAGACCCTAACCTCAAAAATACATAAATAAATAAATAAATAAATGAAAGGAAACAGAGAGCTGGTGAAATGGCTCAGTGGTTAAAGGCATTTGCTTGCAAAGCCTGCTGACCTGGGTTCAATTCCCCAGTGCCCATATAAAGCTAGAGTACAAAATGACCCATGTATCTGGAGTTCATATATAGCTGCAAGAGGCCCTGGTACACCCATACACTTTCTCTCTTTGCAAATACACACACACACACACACACACACACACACACACACACATATTTTAAAGGAAACAGACTTCACTCATAACTGAGAGGCTGTAGCCTTACACAACAATATCATAGCTCTCATTCTGGATTCCAGCCTCTGCCAGCCTCTCAATGCAGCCATGAAGAAAAGTCACATTGGATGTCTGGAAGCCAAATTTTTCCATGTGGTAGTGAAGATGGTTTTTAGCCACTTCCACCTGGAGAAAGAAAAATATAGATATAACAAATCAACATGTTTTTCCAAATCTATACCTTTTCCCTACAAACTGTCCTACTGCTAATGGCATATGCTTCCCTTAGGCTACTGTGGGCAGATATATGAGATTCCTAGGACATATAAGATATATTACAGGCTAGGGCATAAACTCTCTACTACGTGAGTCTTGTTTGTACAAACCTCTCATCCGGTGATAAACTCTTTCAGGACAGATGACCAAAGGTGGACATAAAGCTCCACTGGGTTATCAGGACACTTATCTATCAAATTAAAACCTCTGACTTGCGTTCTCACAGAGGCACCTCACAGTTCTCTGCTTCTAGGTCAACAAGCATTAGAGGCAGACATGACATAAATGACCATGGCTAAATAGTAGCCTTCTCAAATTCTCTTCACCCGTCACAATGGAAACAATTTCAACTCAGAGAACCCACTGTCTGGGGCTAGGGAGATGGCTCAGAGATTAAATGCGTTTGCCCCTTGAACATGAGGGTTCGAGACCCAGTCCTGTGGAGAATAAAAACCAGAGAAACGCCAGTAGTCATGGAAACTTCAGCTCCAGGTTCAGAGAGGCCTGTCTTAAGACGATGTGCGGATAGAGGCAGACACGTGGCGTGCTCTGATCTCCACCTCTGCACACACACGCATGCCTACATCACACATGCCACATATATACAGATAAACAAATACATACTTAAAGAATGCACTGGAAAACTTTTTCCTTTTTTCAAGGTAGGGTCTCAGTCTAGCCCAGGCTGACCTGAAATTCACTCTGTAGTCTCAGGGTGGCCTCCAACTCACGGCGATCCTCCTACCTCTGCCTCCAGAGGGCTGGGATTAAAGGCGTGCGTCATCCTGCCTGATTTGGAAAACTCTTTGTTCTTGTCCTCCAAATCTTGACCTTACCTGGCTCTCAGTCATGTCTATTCCGGTGACATGACCCTTCTCACCGACCAGCTGACTAAGAACATAGCAATCTCGGCCACTTCCACTACCCAGATCCAAAATCCAGCAATTCTCCAGACACTCGGGGATAACCAGACCGCAGCCATAATACCTGAGAAACAGAAAACTACTTATTTTTTCCCATAGAAACTAGAAAATGGAAATACTAAATCTTTGGTATTTTTTTGGGGGGGGGCAGTTTGAGGCAGGGTCTCACTCTAGCTCAGGATGACCTGGAATTCACTATGTAGTCTCAGCGTGGCCTAGAACTCATGGCGATCCTCCAACCTCTGCCTCCCGAGTGCAGGGATGATAGGTGTGTGCCACCACGCCCAGCAATAATACTAAATCTTATATATACTTCCCACTCTCCTCATGTCCACCACCCATTCATATTTCTATTCAGTCTCTCAGGCTGGAACCACCGAACTGCTGTCCCAGTTACTAAGACCAATAAGGCAGCTCAGCCATTTGTCCAACAAATCACATGTGGACATTAGCTGCTAAGTAATTCAGGCTTGGAACTGTGCCAACTGTTGAGGGAAAGTTCTATCCCCTGTGGAACTAGAAAAGCAAAACGCAAGCATAAGAAACCTTGCCCATGATTTACTGACAAACTGTGCCTAGGGCTCTGTGTTTTGGGGAAGGTGGTGCTCCGGGATTAGAGAAGACTTTGTGAAGTGGGTAAGACCTCAGTGAGGTGTGGCGGAGCGGGGGTGGAGGGGGGGGTGTTGAAAGGTCAGGGAAGGCATTCCACACTGGTAACTGCTGGATGGGCAGGCAATGCCATGACGAGGAAGGAAAAGGTCAGAGGGAGCTATGGCTGGTTAGGAAAGAAGATCCCCACCGTGAGCAATCTTCAGTGTAAAGTTAGGTCCAAGGAGTGCAATGCTTATGGGATGGAGAGTGTCACTGGAGGGTATGTTAAGCAGATAGATCCTCAGGCCTGAGCGTTGGGAGTTTTACAACAGACATGGAGGTGAGGGAAGGAGGGAGCAAGGACTCAGCAGGTAACTCCCAGAGCCAAGGAGTCTGTCCGGAGATCACAAAACCACCCTGGCTATTTTCAAAGAAAGCACCCTGTTGACTTGTGACCTCCGGAGAAGCTGGACACCTGTCCATTCTCTCCAAAGAAAGAAGCTTGCTTCTACCATCCCCTCAATCTTCCTCCCTCTTTCTTTCTGCTACCTTTAGATTTAAAAAAAAAAAAAAAAAAGCCCACTCCTCAGCCAGGGCAAAAAACAAAAAACAAAAAAAAACTAAGGTACCACCTCGTAGTCCCAGAATCCCAGGACTGCTGAAATGCCAAGTGTCCCTCTACGGACTCGCCTCTAATAAGTCATTCCTGTTTTCTTCTTTATTTCAAACTCGCCTCTAAACTTTTTCCTGACAGTGAGGATGGCCTGGTAATGGTCAGTGACCAGTAACCCTATCATGTGAGAAAACTGCAGTCAGGGGACTTCATTGGGGGATTGGGGGGGGGGGGCAGCACAGCACACCCCACCTCGCGGTAACTTCTTCATGTACATTCCTCAGGGCTTGTCGTATGTGCTCGGGGACCGGGGTGTCTGGGGTGACACAGGCGTTGGTCTGGAGGTCCGCAGAGGTCTTCAGCACCTGCCCGTAGTAGTCCTGACTCAGCAGCCGAGGAGAGCGAGCGCAGCGGGGAGAGAGAGTTGGCGCAGTCAGCAGGGAACGCCACAGCCAGCAGCAACCCCGCATCGCAGCTCCATCTCTCACCTTGGCTCCCCGCAATGTAAGCCCAGGCTCAGCCCTGCCTCCACTCTGGGGGTCCTGGGGCCAGGAGACAGTGTCCATGGCCCTTCTATAGAACTGGAGCTTGCACATAGATAGATAGCTAAGGGTCTTGTAGGCCATTGCAGGACCTACCTGCACGTCCTTCCGGATCTCGGCGTCTCGGGGAGCAGCCACTAACAAGAGGGAGAAGGAGAGGGAGCTGAAAGGGCCACCTGAGGAAAGGTCTAAGGGGACGGGAGGGCAGCGACGGGATGGACCAAGGCCTCCTCTGGCCATCTGCTCCCAGGGAGGGACGAGGAAGCTCCCGAGGCCTGGCCGGGAAACCCAGGGTCAGGCAAAGGGCCTCTGACCTGGTGGCCTGGGACAGGGACGGGGCAAGGGCATCTGACCTGATGGCAGGAGTCAGGGGAAGGGGATCTGCCCAGGAAATCCAGGGTCAGGGGAAGGGAGCTGCCCAGGAAGCAAAGTTTAGAAGGGGACTGCTCCAAAAGCGAGGGGCGCACACTCACTGTCTCAGTCTCCGGGTTCCCGGGGTTCAGCGCAGAGGCCCCGCCCCGGAAGCACCCCGCCGGGTCCGCGGCTGCAGGAAGCGCCCGCGGCTTCCAGCCCCTGGCCCCGTTGGCAGTGCAGCAGGTTGAGCCCACTGTCAGCTTGTATTTTTGTTCTACCTAACCATATATATATATGTATATATATATATATATGATATTGCCGGGTGTGGTGGTGCACGCCCTTAATCCCAGCACTCGGGAGGCAGAGGTAGGAGGATCGCCGTGAGTTCGAGGCCACCCTGAGACTCCACAGTGAATTCCAGGTCAGCCTGGGCTAGAGTGAGACCCTACCTTGAAAAACCAAAAACAAACAAACAAACAAAAAACATGATATAAATATATATTTTTTTTCGAGGGTCTCGCTTTAGCCCAGGCTGACCTGGAATTCACTATGTAGTCTCAGGCTGGCCTTGAACTCACGGTGATCCTCCTACCTCTGCTTCCCAAGTGCTGGGATTAAAGGCATGCGCCACCACGCCCAGCTGAGATATTTTTGTTAATTCACAGTTTCTTTTATTGACCCACTATTAAGTTTCACTTATTAATTTTGTATTCTGCCTTAAATGAACATCCACATATATGACTTTCCACCTTTTGGGAATGAAATCACCTTCTCTAAAATCTGTTTTACAGCCAGGTTTGAGATCGACATTGGAGTAAAATTCATCTTTCTGCTGGAAAGATGGCTCAATGGTTAAGGCACTTGCCTACAAAGCCCAATGGCCGGCGTTGGATTCCCCAGGACCCACGTAAAGCCAGAGGCACAAAATGGTGTATACACCTGGAGTTCCTTTGCAGCAGCTGGAGGCTCTACTGCACCTATTCTCTCGCCTCTCTCTCTCTCTCTCTCTCTCTCTCTCTCTCTCTCTCTCTCTCTCTGCTTCTAAATAATATATATATTTCACCTTTCATTAGTGCATAGATCTGTGAACCTGAGAAACAGAAACAGGCAGTGACCAAGGGTAAGCAGGTTCAAAGACAGGGAATGTGTGCTCCCCTCTCTTAATGAATTCCTTCCTCCCTCCCCTGCTCCTAGGAAGCCACAGATCTGCTCTCTCCCTGTAGCTTTCGTTTGCCAGAATGTCCTATAGATAGATGGACTAGACCTGGAGAGATAGCTCAGTGGTTAAAGGCACTTGCTTGCGAAGCTTGATGAGGCGGGTTCAAATCCCCAATACCCACATAAAGACAGGTAGATAGACTTGTACAGTATGTAGCCTGGCTGCTTGATGTGTATTTAGGAAAGCGACATTTACTAAACTAATTTTCACCTGTAATCACTTTTGGTCAATTTTTTTAAAAAAATTATTATTATTATTTATTCATTTATTTGTTTGCAAGACAGAGAAAGAGGTAGATAGAGAGAAATGGGTGTGCACCAGGTCTTCTAGCCACTGCAAATGAACTCCAAATGCATGTGTCATCTTATGCATCTAGCTTACATGGGTCCTGGAGAAACAAACCTGGGTCCTTTGGCTTTGCAGGCAAATGCTTTAACCGCTAAGCTATCTCTCCAGCCCCGTTTTTGCTTAGTTCTTAACTACTTTCCAGGTATGGTCACTTTACCTTGCAGAAAGTAAATTTTTATTAATATATTTATTTATTTATTTGAGAGAAAGAGGTAGAGAATGAAAGAATGGGCGTGTCAAGGCCTCCAGCCCCTCCCTGCAAATGAACTCCAGATGCATGCTCCCCTGTGTGCATCTGGCTTACGTGGGTCCTGGAGAATCGAAGTAGGATCTTTTGCCTTTGCAGACAAGTGCCTTAACTGCTAAGCCATCTCCCCAGCGCCAGAAAGTAATCTTTTGATTTTTTTCTTCCACCATTACATTTGTTCTTACTTTTGTGATTATAACAAGCATTGCTACTCATCAAGACAGGAAGGAGGGGCTGGCAAGATGGCTCAGTGGCTAAAGGTGCTTCCTTGCAAAGCCTGCCTTCTCAGGTTCAGTTCCCCAGTACCCACATAAGGCCAGGCACACGATGTGGCACATTCATCTGGAATTCATTTGCAGTGGCAACAGGCCCTGGTGCACCCATACTTACTCTCTCTTCTCCCTCAAATAAGTAAATGATTTTTAAAGAACACAGGAAGGAGATAGGGAGGTCTAAGTGAAAGGATGGGTAAATGGAGGAAGCAGACTCTTACTAAATTACCCCCATTTTCCAATCTCATTTGGCAATAACACAAATGATTTGTTGAAATCCACTAGTAAACTTCCATCGTCTTTGTGGTCAACTAGTTATTGAACATGAATTGGAAATCCAAAAAGACAAAAAAAACAACTTTGCTGGACGTGGTGGCGCAGGCCTTTAATCCCAGCACTGGGGAGGCAGAGGTAGGAGGATTGCCATGAGTTCAAGGCCACCCTGAGACTACATAGTGAATTCCAGGTCAGCCTGGGCTACAGCGAAACCCTACTTTGAACCCAAACCCCCCAAAAAAGTGAATTGAAGGTGGTGAATTTGTTTTTGCATGTGTGTCTGTGTCACGTATGCACATGTATGTACTGGTGCTGCACTCCATGTGTCTGTCTGCACAGGCCGGAAGAGAACATTGGATGTTCCTTTCCATTGCGCAACCAACTGTTATTCCATGAAATGGAATCTTTTTTTTTTTTTTTAATATTTTTTTTAATTATTTATTTATTTATTTGAGAGCGACAGACACAGAGAGAAAGACAGATAAAGGGAGAGAGAGAGAATGGGCGTGCCAGGGCTTCCAGCCTCTGCAAACGAACTCCAGACGCGTGCGCCCCCTTGTGCATCTGGCTAACGTGGGACCTGGGGAACCGAGCCTCGAACCGGGGTCCTTAGGCTTCACAGGCAAGCGCTTAACCGCTAAGCCATCTCTCCAGCCCGAAATGGAATCTCTTATTGATACCAGAGCTTGCCATGTTTAAAGAGTGTGGTGGTTTGACTCAGGTGTCCCCCATAAACTTAGGTGTTCTGAATGCTAGGTTCCCAGGTGATGGAGATTTGGGAATTAACGCCTCCTGGAGGGAGTGTATTGTTGGGGGCGGGCTTAAGGGCTTTATAGCCAGGTTCCCCATGCCAGTGTTTGGCACACCCTCCTGTTGCTGTGGTCCACCTTCTGTCGGCCAGGGGGTGATGTCCACCCTCTGCTCATGCCATCGTTTTCCCCTGCCATCGTGAAGCTTCCCCTCGAGCCTGCAAGCCAAAATAAATCTCTTTT
The DNA here is from genome assembly GCF_020740685.1 of Jaculus jaculus. Taxonomy (NCBI): domain Eukaryota; kingdom Metazoa; phylum Chordata; class Mammalia; order Rodentia; family Dipodidae; genus Jaculus; species Jaculus jaculus. The sequence goes on from NC_059102.1 coordinate 31,925,060, forward strand.
TCCCAGAAGCTACACTTGTTGGGTGATTTCTACCAGCAATGCGAACTGGACTGCAACAAAGAGCCTTGGGGATTCTCTGCCTCGCTCCTCACATGACTGGGGTTACAAACGTGCATGGCCATGTACAGCTCTTCACACGGGTTCTGGGGACTCAGACTTAGTCTCGAGCTCCCCAAGATCCTCATGCCTGTGCACTTAACTGCAAAGCCATTTTTTGAGTCCTGAATATTAAAATAATTTTAACTTTAAAAAATATTTGTATTTATTATTTGCAAGAAAGAAGAGAGACAGAAGAATGGGTACGCCAGGGCCTCTAGCTGCTGCAAGTGGGCTCCAAATTCATGTGCCACTTTGTGCATCCGGCTTTACGTGGGAGGTAGGAAATCGAACCCAGGTTGTTAGGCTTTGCAGGCAACCATTTTAACCACTGAGCCATCTCTCCAGTCCCATTTTTAAACTGTTAGCAAACTCATAGAAACAACCCTTGGAATATTTTTGCAGACTGGAACACTTCCAACTATTAAGGTGTACAAACTGCTGTTTTTATGGAACTAACACTTGGATTTTTAGCAATCACATCATGGTGGAAACTTTTTTTTTTTTTTTTTTTTTTGGTTTTTCAAGGTAGGGGGGGTCTCACTCTAGTCCAGACTGACCTGAAATTCACTCTGTATTCTCAGGGTGGCCTCAAACTCACAGTGATCCTCCTACCTTTGCCTCCCAAATGCTGGGATTAAAGGCATGTGCCACCACACCTGGCTAAAATATTCTTGACTATTAGCTTTCAAAACACATTGAGATCCTTTAGCCAAGCGACTACTGTTTCAATCCCATTTAAGAGAAGAAGGAAGAGAATGCTATGATTTTCACTTATAGTTGTTTTATTATATTATTTTCAGTCTGTGTGGTGGTTTGATTCAGGTGTCCCCCATAAACCTAGGTGTTCTGAATGCTAGGTTCCCAGCTGATGGATATTTGGGAATTAATGCCTCCTGCAGGGAGTGTATTGTTGGGGGCGGGCTTATGGGCTTTATAGCCAGTTTCCCCATGCCAGTGTTTGGCACACCCTCCTGTTGCTGTGGTCCATCTTCTGTTGGCCAGGGGGTGATGTCCACCCTCTGCTCATGCCATCGTTTTCCCCTGCCATCGTGGAGCTTCCCCTCGAGCCTGTAAGCCAAATAAACCTCTTTTTCCCAGAAGCTGCTCTTGGTTGGGTGATTTCTACCAGCAATGCGAACCGGACTGCAACAGTCTGCGATTTATTCACAAGAATTATTTACTAATCCCTAAACCCACTTAACTACCTTCAATTTGAGCTGAGTCACTGCTACTCTTCTCTCGTGGTATTTGTTACACTGAAGCTGATTGGAGCCCAGAATGTGACCATCAATCATCCTGACTAGTCAGGGCCTCGGCCACGTTTGGTTTTGGTTTAGGATTGTTTAATGATATTTCAGATTGATCCCTGGGTCTCATGTGTGCTGACCACTAGCTACACCTCTAGCCCTTGTTTTCTATTGTTGTGACATAAACTTCTTTTTTCTTCTCTTTTTTTTTTTGAGGGGTGGGGTTCGAGGTAGGGTCTCACTCTAGCTCAGGCTGACCTAGAATTCACTGTGTAGTCTCAGGGTAGCCTCGAACTCATGGCAATCCTCCTACCTCTGCCTCCCGAGTGCTGGGATTAAAGGCGTGCGCCACACGCCCGGTTTTTGTTTTATATTTTGGTTTTGTTCTTTAACTTCTACTATCTCTACTAAATGGCACACATACTAAATACTAAATATCTGTATATTATATACTTCAGATTAGAGCTCTTATATAAAGCTTTAAACATTAGCAAAACTTTTTTGTTAATTTATTATTATTATTTATTTTGATTTTTCAAGATAGGGTCTTGCTTTAGCCCAGGCTGATGTGGAATTCACTATATAGTCTTAGGGTGCCCTCATACTCAACGATCCTCCTTCCTCTGCCTCCCAAGTGCTGGGATTGAAGATGTGCACTACCATACTTGACCATTTTTTTCTTTAATTTTTTAAGTATTTTTATTTAGTTGCAAGTAGAAACAAACAGAGAGAGAGAGAGAATAGACACATCAAGGCCGCTAGCCACTGCAAATGAACTCCAGATGCATGTGCCACCTTGTGCATCTGGCTTATGTGGGTTCTGGGGAATTGGACTTGGGTCATCAGGCAAGTATCAGGCAGGCAAGTGCCCTGACCGCTGCCCCCCCCTTTTTTTTTTCTTTTTTGAGGTAGGGTCTTGCTCTCTAGCCCAGGCTGACCTGGAATTCACTACGTAGTCTCAGGGTGGCCTCGAGCTCATGGTGATCCTCCTACCTCTGCCTCTCAAGTGCTGGGATTAAAGGTATGTGCCACCATGCCCTGCTCTGTTTTTTTAAGTTGGAGTTTATCACATTTATTAAAGACAATCATTCATTGTTAATAAATAAACAAAAAAAACCTGCCCCAATATACACAAAAATTTCCTGATCATAGGAACTTAAAACCACTACTCTGCCCCCTCATGTCCACAATATATTTCTAGATTGTTTTGATCTTGACCTGTTTTGAACTTGAACACTTCAGATCCTGGACAAAGTAGTAAAATCTTCGTAAGCCTCCTGGATCCTTGGACTGATTAACATCAATAAGGGAGCCAGTTTTTGTTGTTGTGAGAGAAACGTGTTCGGCTTCCATGACGATTTCAAGCTCCTGCCGGTCTACTCGGTCTGGAGGAGGCAACAAAGCATCATCTTCCTTGGTAACTTCACTGCCGTCAATTATTCTCGTTAGTTCTTCCATCACACTTTTATGTAGGTAAGCCTCTTTTCCGATCATGGCTTTTTGTTTTGTTTTGTTTTTTGAGGTAGGCTCTCACTCTGGTCCAGGCTGACCTGGAATTAACTATGTAGTCTCAGGGTGGTCTCGAATTCACAGCGATCCCCCATCTCTGCTTCCCAAGTGCTGGGATTAAAGGCGTGAGCCACCACGCCCGGCTTCATGACATCATTTTTGTAATTGCTGTTTTTGGCATATCTCAATTTCCCATCAGACTCCAGGAACTCTTGGCCCAATTTGCCTTTGTGACCCATGTAGTAATACAGATAAGTCTTTCTCCATGGCTCGTCAAATACCAGTCAATGCCTCCCAACAGGCCATACCTGCTCTAGTTTTTTTGAAGCAGTAAGAACTCTGGTGCAGGCTGGCCTCGATGATCCTCCTACCTTAGCCTCCAAAGTGCTGGAATAGATGGGCATGGTGGTGCACGCCTTTAATCCCAGCACTAGGGAGGCAGACTATGAGGATCGCCATGAGTTCAAGGCCACCCTGAGACTACGTAGTGAATTCCAGGTCAGCCTGCCCTGCGCTAGAGTGAGACCCTACCTCAACCCCCCCACCAAAAAAAAAAAATCAAGTGCTGGAATTATAGGCATGTGCCATCACACCTGGTCTACTTAAGATTAATAAATGAACATATGCAGAATTTTTTGTTTTCTCCCCTTACCTCCAAAGGCGGTCTGTACATACATTCCACTTGGGAAATTGCTGATCTGGTTACTGGGAGATGTTCCAGAAAGGTAGATTTTGGTTACGTATCCCAAACCATGTTCAAGAAACAGCTTTCAAAAGCAGCCAAATTTTCCCTAAACGGTGAAGGCAGCGAGCAGAATTTAGATGACCCCAGAGACACAGCAGCAGGGCTAACTGGTTTGTTTCAACTACTTCCAAGATCTTCCCTTTTCTTTCTCTCAGTGTGTGTGTGTGTGTGTGTGTGTGTGTGTGTAAGTCTGATGGCAATCTCGAGTATTGGTCCTCCACTTCCACCTTGTTGAGACAATTTCCTATTGGTTACCGCTGAGCACACCAGGCCAGTGCTGAGCACACCAGGCCAGCGGGACCGTGAGTTTGCCATGATTCTCAGGTCTCCTCTTCCTGACTTGCTGTCAGAATGCTGGGATCACATACACATGGCAACACTATTGCATCTGGCTTTCTGTGGGCTCTGGAGATGTGAATCCAGGTTGTTCTGCTTGAGCAGCGAGCACTTTTACCCACTGAGGCATCTCCAAAGACTAGAGATGGCAGGTGACTCATTTGTTTCTACTTATGTTTTATTTATTTATTTGCATGGAAGGAGGGAGGGGGAGAGAGAGAGAGAGAGCGAGCACGCACAAAGGCACACCAGGCCTCCTGTCACTGCACATGAATTCCAGATTCACGTGCCACTTTGTGCATCTGGCTTTACGTGGGTACTAGGGAAATCAAACCCGAGCTGGCAAGCTTTGCAAGCAAGTACTTTAACTGCTGAGCCATCTCTCTAGGCAAATTGTTTCTACTTCTAAGAAGTAACAGGAAGTTAGATTAATAGTCAAAAGACTGACCACTTCATCTTCCTGCCTGTATAAAACATGAGGCCAGAAATTCATTGCAGCTAAGACTCTAATATTCTGAAGTTCTAGGACCCTGTAATTCCAGACTAGCCTCGAACTCCTCCCTCTGCCTCCCAAGTGCTGAGATTAAAGATGTGTGCCATCATGCCTGGCTAGAAAGAGTTTTTTCCTTTAAGTTTTATTTGAAATAGTTGAGCTTAAGTACCTTTTGGTGTACACTGCAGTGATAGAAGGTTTTAATTTTATTTTATTTATTTTTTTTTTAAATTTATTTATTTGAGAGTGACAGACACAGAGAGAAAGACAGATAGAGGGAGAGAGAGAGAATGAGCGCGCCAGGGCTTCCAGCCTCTGCAAACGAACTCCAGACGCGTGCGCCCCCTTGTGCATCTGGCTAACGTGGGACCTGGGGAACCGAGCCGCGAACCGGGGTCCTTAGGCTTCACAGGCAAGCGCTTAACCGCTAAGCCATCTCTCCAGCCCGGTTTTAATTTTATTAATGACATGTATTTTGTGGCTACTATATAAATTTTATGACTCTGGATTTACTAGATTAATTCTTCAAAATATTTCTCTATCCAATTTTTAGAGAATTTACTTAGGATTTTTGCATTAAAATCCATAAATATGCTTCACCTAAATTCTGTTACATCATTGTGCTTTTTATTTTTTGAAGTAAAGATCACATTTTCTTTCTTTTTGGGGGGTGGATTTTCTCACTCTAGCTCAGGTTGACTTGGAATTCAGTGTGTAGTCTCAAGGTGGCCTCAAACTCACAACAATCCTCCTACCTCTGCCTCTCGAGTGCTGGGATTAAAGGTGTGTACCACCATGCCTAGCTTTTAAAAAATCACATTTTCTTTAGCAAATGGATTAGTGTGTTAATTATTTTTGAAATTTTAGCAGTATATATGGAGAGGACTTGTTCTTTGACAGTTTGGAAACACACAGGTGCACTATCACAAGCAAATGCCCCCTTAAAAAAAAAAGTCTCTTGGGCTGGAGAGATGGCTTAGTGGTTAAGCACTTGCCTGTGAAGCCTAAGGACCCCCATTTGAGGCTCAATTCCTCAGGACCCACATAAGCCAGATGCACAAGATGACGCATGTACCTAGAAGTTTTTTTGCAGTGGCTGGAGGCCCTGGTGTGGCCATTCTCTCTCTCTCTCTCTCTCTCTCTCTCTCTCTCTCTGTCTCTTTCTCTCTATCACTCTCAAATCATAAATAAAAATAGACAAAAAATTTTAAAAAAATATCATGCAACTCAAGCTGGCTTCAACTCACTGTGTAGCAGAGGATGACCTTGAACTCCCCAATACTAGGATTACAGTTAGGAACCACTAAACCCAGTTTATGTAGTGCTGAGGATTGAACCCAGGGTTTCACGCATGCTAGGTGAGCACTCTACCAATTAGCCACAACCCTAACCCTTGCAAATACCATTTACAAATTTGCAAATTGGTTATTCTTAACATTTTATTATTTCTCATAACCAATCGGAATTTATCTTTTAAATATCAGTTTTGCAATGTCATATCCTTACAAGAAACCATACTTTTTTTTGTTTGTTTTTGTTTTTGGAGGTAGAGTCTCACTCTAGCTCAGGATGACCTGGAATTCACTATGTAGTCTTAGGGTGGCTCCAAACTCAGGGCAACCCACCTCTCTCTGCCTCCTTTGTGCTGGGATTAAAGGCATGCACCAACACGCTTGGCATGACATTTTACATTAGTCAAATTTTTGGCATCAAGCTGAAAGATAACTCTTTTCCTTTTATATAACTCATATTTAATACATCTATTATTTTGTACATTTTTATGAGAGTTAGAGAGCTATGAGAAACCAAGAGAGAGAGAGAATTAGTGCGCCAGGGCCATCAGCCACTATAATCAAACTCCAGACATGAGCGCTACCTTGTACAAATGGGCAACCTTGCGTGCTTGCCTAACCTTGTGCATCTGGCTTATGTGGGATCTGGAGAGTCCAACATGGGTCCTTAGGTTTTGCAGTCAAGCACCTTAACTGCTAAGCCATTTCTCCAGCCCTGTTTTACACTTTTATGGTTGAGCTGACAATACTTCATCTATTTAATCTGTAACAACTAATTAATGATTTTATATACTAATTTTGGTCATTTGTGCTCATTTTTTACTTTTTTAAATTTCTTCCCAAATTTTAACTATATGCTCCTTTAAATATTATTTCCATTCTCATCCCTAACTTTTTTTTTTTTTTTTTTGCATAGTGGTCTCACTCTTGCCTAGGCTTCCTCCCGAGTAGCTGGGATTGCAGTTGTGTGCTACCATATCCAGCCTTACTACAAAAGTTGTAATTTTTTTAAGATTTATTTTTTATTATTCTTTTCTTTTGGTTTTTCGAGGTAGAGTCTCACTGTAGCCCAGGCTGACCTGGAATTCACTATGGAGTCTCAGGGTGGCCTCGAACTCATGGCAGTCCTCCTACCTCTGCCTCCCAAGTGCTGGGATTACTTCCTTTCTGATATCATATGATGCTATTTTTATGAGCTTTTTGTCAACTAGCAAATGAATTAGTAAATGAAGAACTATCCTAGAATAGAACAGAGTCCCATTTTTTAAACTTAAATTCAGGGTTGACCATAGATAATTATGATTTTAAAGGAACATAGTTCTCAGTGGTTAGAACACTTGTCTAATATAAGCCAAGGCCCTGGGTTTGATCCCTAGCATCACAAGATATTAAAAAAAAAAAAAGTAAGGAAAGGAAAGAAAAAAAGGAAGGACAGAAAGATAGACCTTGTCTGATAACAGTAATGTTACTTAACAAGATGGATCCAATGGACATAGGTAAATGACTATAAGCATTAAGGTTTTCATTGAGGCACAACCCTATCCCACAATCTTTTACAGCAATTCAACTTCCTTTACATTTAACAATAACATCATGTAAGTGAATTTGCTGATAATTAAGCAAGTTACAAAACGAACCAAGGTCTCTTAATCAAGAGTCCCAACAAGAACGGAGCCTGAGGAATGCAGGTCAAGGCAAGAAGCTGCAGCTGGCAGCTTTCACTGAAGAATTTGCTACAGCATAGAAACAACAGATATGACCCAGCATCATTTTGTGACCATTAAATGAAATTACTCCCAGAATGACTGACCACAAGAAGAAAATATCCTTTAAAAGTACTAATCAGCCAGGTGTGGTGGTGCAAGCCTTTAATCTAATACCAGCACTCGGGAGACAGAGATAGGAGGATCACTGTGAGTTCGAGGCCACCCTGAGAATACAGAGTGAGTTTTATGTCAGCCCGGGCTAGAGTGAGACCCTACCTCAAAAAGCCACAAAAAGTACTAATCAGCCAGGTGTTGCACTTGAGAGGCAGAGATATGAGGATCACCATGAGTTTGAGGCCACCCTGAGACTAAATGAATTCCTGGTCAGCCTAGAGTGAAACCCTACCTGGAAAAACAAAACAAACAAGAACAGAAAAAAGTGCTAGGCATGGTGGCGCACACCTTTAGTCCCAGCACTCAGGATGCAGAGGTAGGAGGATGGCTAGGAGTTACAAGGCCACCCTGAGACTACAATAGTGAATTCCAGGTCAGCCTAGGATACAGCAGAACCCTACCTTGAAAAAAAAACAATGGCGCAAGCATCTCGTTTCATTTGTAGATGGCAAGAGGCCCTGCGGTACACACCACACACACATAGGGGTGCATGTGTGCAAATATTCATTATTTTCATGGGTTCACAAAACAAGCTCCTTCCCTTCTTCCTTTTTTTTTTTTGGTTTACCAAGGTAGGGTCTCTACCCAGGCTGTCCTGGAATTCACTAATTCACTATGGAGTCTCAGGGTGACCTCGAACTCACAGTGATCCTCCTACCTCTGCCTCCTGAGTGCTGGGATTAGAGGCATGCGCCACCACGCCTGGATTTTTTTTTTAATTGATTAATTTATTTATTTGGTTCCTTGTTCCTTTTTTATGAGATGGGCTGTGTTGTCCTGGCTGATCTCAAACTCCTGGACTCAAATGACGTTCTAGCCTCATCTTCCCAAATGCATGTCATTACAGGCACATACCACCATTCCCAGCTTGAAGTTCTGTTTTGGGGAGGGGAAAGGTTGATTGGTTGTTGTTTTGAAGTTTTGTTAGGAAATGGGGAGGTTAGTTATTTGTTGTTTTGAAATTCTATTTCTGAATGTAAAATATTACTCAGTGACTAGGGTCATGGTGTATACCCATAATCCCAGTACTCAGAAAGCTAAGGCAGAGCCAGGCATGGTGTGCACGCCTTTAATCCCAGCACTTGGAAGGCAGAGGTAGGAGGACTGCTGTGAGTTTGAGACCACCCTGAGACTGCATAGTGAATTCCAGGTCAGCCTGAACTAAAGTGAAACCCTACCTTGAAAAAAAAAAAGCAGCAGCAGCTAAAGCAGCTGAGTTCAAGACCAGCCCAAGCTACATAAGCAGACACTGCTTTAAAAAAAAAAAAAAAAAAAAAGACTCACTGTATCAGTTATCTTCTCATTGCTGGGACAAAATACCTGACAAAATGAGCTTAAGGGAGGTTTTGGTTTTGGCTAACAGTTTTGAGGGGAAGCCCATCATGCCAAGGGAAGCATGGCAGGAGAAGGAAGCTGGAGGCACATCATCACATCAGCAGGGAGAGCGGTGCTCTAACACCTTCAGGTCCACCTCAGTGACACACTTCCTCCAGCAAGGTTCTGCCTCCCAAAAGTTCCACAACCTTCCCAACCAGTGCTACCAACTGGGGATTAAATATTCAAACATGATATGGGAACATTTTATAATCTGAACCACCATACTCAGTGTTTGCTTAAGGATATTAGACAATATGGCTTTTAACATATTAAAACTCTCTGTGAAAAGCTAAAACATCTAACAATTTTGTTTTCATTTTTGCAGTGCCTGAGATCAAACTCATTAATTTTGATTAACATGAAATTACACAGAACTTAAAGTATAAAAAGAGCATGGGTTAGTCCAATTTAGAAGTGATTCTAAGATTCAGCCATATAGTTTCTTTTCATAAGTCTTTTCTAATTTAATTTTTGGATATAAAAATGTAAACTTAAACCCACAATGTAACAGTTGTGTAAGGCATTTCACCCTCAACATCAGGAAAAAAAAAGTGCTATTGTTTCAGGACTGGCGCTCTGCAAGGGATGAGGCTCCACAATGGTGCAGGAGACTCAGGCTCGTGACCCCCCAATTTTGGGTCCTTGTCCAAGTTATCAGAGAACTGAAAATACAAACACAGAGAAGGGTAAGTTATGACAATTTATTAGGGATAGGATGAAAACAGGAGAAGAAAAAGCAGAAAAGAGGAATTCCTACTCCTTCCCAGCAATGCTGGGAGGGTAGAGGAAAAGACCAGGGAAGAATTTCTCTCCCATGGGGAACAGAAGTCTCTCCAGGAATGAAGGGACTGTGAAAGGGTCCTTCACAAGTGGCTCAGGCCCATGTATATGAATCAGTCATCTGACCAGAATGAGCCTCACTATCAGGTTCAGGTATGTAAGAAGGATCGGGATTGGCTGATGGGCACACAGACCAAGCCTGTAGGTGCAAAGCTGGGAAAAGAAGTTGTTGTTGTCGCTGAGGAAGAGTTAGGAGGTGGCTCTGCTTAACTTCATCTTGGGTGAGACTGGATCAGACTCAAGTTCAAGTTCCACAGGCAGAGCGGCGTCTAGGCTTCTTTGGGCCAGTCCCTCGCTGACTATCTAGAGAAAGCTGTCTTGCTCCTAATCTGAGTCACTATTCCTCTCTTGTATAGCCATTCTAGTTCAATAAATGATTCAGCTGGTCCTGTAGATCAGATGACTGTTCAACACTAGAAATCAAAATAGAGAAAGGAATGAGCTGAATCAATGAGCTACAAAGACATACTTTAACACATAAAATAATACTGTTACAGCAAAATCACTTGTGCCCCAGAAGTATTTAAACTGTGACTCCAGCATGCTGACACAGACCTGCTGGTTCCAACGACTCAGGAGGCCGAGGCAGGAGGATCACTCCTCGAGAGCTTAAAGCCACAATGAGCAACAGCGTAACCATGTCTTAAAGGAGAAATAAAAACGTTTAAACTATGAAGACAAATGCGCATGTGGCATATTCCTGTAATTCCAGCACTCAGGAGGTGGAGCCAGAAGAATCATGAGCTTGATGCCCGTCTGGGCTCTATAGGAAGACCCTGTCGCAAAACAAAACATTACAAAAAAAAAAAAAAAAAAAACCCTCTAACAGAGGTCTGCAAAGCCAACTAGTAATGTAAATAATGGAGCAAAGAAAAAACTGTAATTCAATTAAGAAAACAAGTATCTAATGACTTTAGCACTTCTACTATTTAATGACTATCACCACCTTAGGCTTGGCCTCTGTACCCTGTTAGTTTTTAGAAGCCCTTCACTGGCAGTGAACTCAGTTACTACATGCCTTTGAAATGCACTTTGTTCTTCCCCAGAGCATGGTAATTAAAAGCACATATCAACCACAGCAGTACAATTCTTCCCAAGCCTGCTTCAGTTGGTTCCCCAACACCTGGAGGTACTTACTTCTTCTGAATGGCTTCTTGCCTAAATAAGAAAGAGGCAAATAAACGTAAGACCCAGTGCATTAGTAGAAGTTATTTACAAACATACATACAGGTAGAACAAATGTCTGTCTTATGACAGAGACTGTATTTTCTGTCAATCCTATTAGAAAACTGTGTTGTTAAGCAGGGACTCTCAACTGAGTGAAGAGCTGCTAAAAAGACAAACTATAACCAGGTGTGGTGGTGTACACCTTTAATCCTAGCACTCAAGAGACAGAGGTAGAAGATGGCTGTGAGTTCAAGGCCAGCCTGGTACTACAGAATGAGTTTCATTTCAGCCTGGGCTAGAATGAGACTCTACCTCAAAATAAATAAATAAATAAATAAATAAATAAAATAAAATAAAAGAAAAGAAAAGAACTAAATTTTTTTAAAAAAGAGAAAGACTATAAACCACAGAGGTAATAACATGCCTCTAGAATGAGATAGGTCAACAAACTACATGTCTAACCTAATTTTAGTCTCAATACATGGAGTCAGATAATCACATATAATATGGACATATTCAAAATCAAACAGATTCAACATTAGCTATCAAGACTTGACTTCCCAGCCATATATAAACATTACATCAACTACCTACAATATTAACAGGGCAAGGCAGATCATTCAGTAGGCAAAGCATTTGCTATGCAAGCACTGGGACCTGAGTTCAGTCCCCAGCACCCACGTGCAAAGCCAGGCATGGCTGTGCGTGCCTGTAACCCTGGCGCTGAGGGAGACTGGAGACTGGAGGACTGCTGTGGCTCCCTGGTCGGCCAGTTTAGTTTTTTTGTTTTTAATATTTTTTTGTTCATTTTTTAATTTATTTATCTGAGAGTGACAGACACAGGGAGAAAGACAGATAGAGGGAGAGAGAGAGGATGGGCGCGCCAGGGCTTCCAGCCTCTGCAAACAAACTCCAGACGCGTGCGCCCCCTTGTGCATCTGGCTAATGTGGGACCTGGGGAACCGAGCCTCGAACCGGGGTCCTTAGGCTTCACAGGCAAGCGCTTAACCACTAAGCCATCTCTCCAGCCCGCAGTTTAGTTTTTATTTATTTATTTGCAAGTGGGGGAGAGAGAAGATGGGCATGCCAGGGCATCTTGCCACTGCAAACAAGCTCCAGATACATGTGCTGCTTTGAGCACCTGACTTTTTACATGGGAACTGAGGAATCAAACCTGGGCCCACAGACTTTATAAGCAAGTGCCTTTAACCAATGAGCCATCTTCCTGTCCCTGTTCACCCGATTTAGCTGAAAAATAGGGAGCTCCAGGTTCAGTAAGAGACTCAGTCTCACGGAAATAGGGCAAAGAAAGATAGAGGACATCTATTTCCTCTTCTTCCACACAAGTGTGCACAAGTGTGGGGCACGCTCATCTGCATAAAAACAGTGTACCCATTACATGCATGCACACTGCTGAGAAGGGCATACTCACTGGTACTGAAGATGCGTGGTTATTATTGCCATTTTCCTTAAACTCTGCAAAGAGAGAGAGAGAGAGAAACAGAACAGCCTGTTTCCCTGTAGCCAAACTATTTATGTAAACCCATAACCCATAATTATGTAAACCAAGAAATTGTTTCTTGGTGCTTGTTCTGCAAGCCTGCCAACCAGAGTTCAGATATCCAGCACAGTCATCAAGCCAGACACAAGACACATGCATCTTTAATCCCAACATGCCTGCCACAGTGAGAGGTGGAGTCAGGAGAATCCCAAAGCAGAGGCCTTCCTAATAGCAAATAAGAGAGATCCTGTCTCAAACAAGGTGGAAGGACAGGCCCAACACCCCAGAGTTGTCCTCTACCTCCATACGTGTGCCATAGCATGTGCATGCTCATACACATACACATCATGCACACACATATGTATACATACAGAAACACATAACTTTTTTTTTCATTCTAGCCCAGGCTGACCTGGAATTCACTATGCAGTCTCAGGGTGGCCTGGAACTTACGGCAATCTTCCTACCTCTGCCTCCCAAGTGTTGGGATAAAAAGCACATGCCAGGGCTGGAGAGATGGCTTAGCGGTTAAGCGCTTGCCTGTGAAGCCTAAGGACCCCGGTTCGAGGCTCAGTTCCCCAGGTCCCACGTTAGCCAGATGCACAAGGGGGCGCACGCGTCTGGAGTTCGTTTGCAGAGGCTGGAAGCCCTGGCGCGCCCATTCTCTCTCTCTCTCCCTCTATCTGTCTTTCTCTCTGTCTGTCACTCTCAAATAAATAAATAAACAAAAATTAAAATAAAAAAAAAGCACATGCCAACATACCCGCAAAACACATAACTTTTTTTAAAGATTTTATTTTCATTAACTTATTTATTAGAGAGAGAGAGAGAATGGGCATTCCAGGGCCTCTAGCCACTGCACACAAACTCCAAACTCCAGATGCATGCATCACCTTGTGCATCTGGCTTACGTGGGACCTGGGTCCTTAGGCTTCACAGGCAAGTGCCATAACCGCTAAGCCATCTCTCCAGCCCCCAACCACATAATTTTTAAGAAAAAAAAAAAAAACTGCTGCTTACATCTTCTGAGTGCAAGATGGCATCTTCCTGTAGTACCATGTTTCGAGCTGCTTGACCAAGAAGCTGGAAGACAAAAATAAAATGGTAATAATCAATATTCCCACACTTAAGTCTTGTCTGATGATGCTGCAAACGAATTCCAGACGCATGTACCACTTTGTGCATCTGGCTTTACTTTACATGGGTCCCAGGGAATAGAACCCTGGGCCCTTGGGCTATGCGAGTAAGCACCTTTAATTGCTGAGCCATCTCTACAGCCCTGCAACTTCTTTGTTTTTTGTTTTGTTTTGTTTTGTTTTTTGTGTTTTGGTTTTTTGAGGTAGGGTCTCACTCTGACTCAGGCTGACCTGGAATTCACTCTGTAGTCTCAGGGTGGCCTCCTCAAACTCACAGTGATCCTCCTACCTCCACCTCCCAAGTGCTGGGATTAAAGGTGTGCGCCACCACACCTGGCTTGCAACTTCCTTAACTATGTCACAGCTGGTCATTTCTTTCATTTCTGAAGCTTTTCATTTCTGTCTTTGCAGCTTGCCTGGCTTTGCCAATGGCACAACCCTGATAACCATATGACACAACTAGCCATTATTTTTTGTCTTATTTAAAAAAAAAAAAAAAAAAAAAAGCTGGGCATGGTGGTGCACACCTCTGATCCCAGCACTTGGGAGGTGGAGGTAGGAGGATCACCATGAGTTCAAGGCCAGCCCAAGACTACATAGTGAACTCCAGGTCAGCTTGGGCTAGGATGAAACCTACCTTGAAAAACAAAACAAAATAAAACAAAAAACGTCCAGGGATGGGGAGATGGCTTAGCAGTTAAGGCATTTGCCTGCAAAGCCTAAGGATCTATGTTCAATTCCCCAATACCCACATAAGCCAGATGCACAAGATGCCCATTCTCTCCCCCCCCCCCTCTCTCTCTCTCTCTCTCTCTCTCTCTCCATATATATCTGTTTCTTTCTTTCTCTCTCACTCTCTCTAATAAATAAAATATATATTTTTTTAATTTAAAATTATTTATTTATTTATTTGAGAGCAACAGACACAGAGAGAAAGACAGATAGAGGGAGAGAGAGAGAATGGGCGCGCCAGGGCTTCCAGCCTCTGCAAACGAACTCCAGACGCGTGCGCCCCCTTGTGCATCTGGCTAACGTGGGACCTGGGGAACCGAGCCTCGATCCGGGGTCCTTAGGCTTCACAGGCAAGCGCTTAACCGCTAAGCCATCTCTCCAGCCCAATATTTTATTTTAAAAAAAAAGCAAAATAAAAAATAAAAAAACAGTCAGGTGTGGTGGCGCACATCTTTTATCCCAGCACTCGGGAGGCTGAGGTAGGAGGGCTGCTGTGAGTTCAAGGCTAGCCTGAGACTACATAGTGAGTTTTAGGTCGGCCTACCTCAAGCCCCCATCAAGAAAAATAAGCACACAAACTACATAATAAGCAGCAATGTCCAGCACATAATCAACTTTCAGGAACTGTAAATTCATTAGAATGTTCAATATACACTGATGACCAATACATTATGAAGACCATCCTTTTTCAAATTAATTTATTTTTTATTAACAACTGCCATGATTGTAAACAATATCCTATGGTAATGCCCTCCCCCCCGCCACTTGAAGACCATCTTTTTTACCACTGCTTCCCTAAAAGAGGCTCAAGATAGTATATACCAACTCTATACATGTATTCTACTTGTTTATCTGGGGGAAAATAACTATGTGTGCACATTTGTATGATGTTTGTGACTTGCATATACAAATGTTTCCTCCAAAAGAAAGAAATCTAAAAGCAATGAAAGGGAGAAGCAAATAAATTTGACTACCAGCAAAACTGACATGGGGACTCTGCAACCACGACAAAAACTCAAAAAGTGAAACGCATACCCAGCACTAGCGAGGCAGAGGTAAGAGGACTGCTGTGAGTTCAAGGCCATCCTGAGAATACATAGCAAATTGCAGGTCAGCCTGGCTAAAGTGAGATCCTACCTCAAAAAAAAAAACCAGTGAAAACACGCAATGAGACATAATTTTGATTGTTTGGAAAAAGCAACATAGCAATTGTTCAAAGAGATAAACTTGCCTCTGACACAGAATTCTAAAAAGAATGTATTATATGTAACCCCACACACAAAGCATATTTGGGGTCTCCAAGTCAGTGACTTCAACAATTACGTTAATATATAGTAAGGGCAAGCATCTTGTATAGTTGGTTTCTTGTTTATTACTATTATTGTTTTTATATTTTTCAAGGTAGGTCTCACTCTAACCCAGGATGGCTTGGAACTCACGGTGATCCTCCCACCTCAGCCTCCTGAGTGCTAGGATTATAGGTATGCATCACTACATAAGGCTTAGTTAGGTTTTTTCTTTGTTTGCCATATGCAAATTTTTGTAAGTACTGTCAGTCAAAACTAATTACACAGCAATTAAAAACAATTCTGTGGCCAGGTGTGGTGTCTCAAGCCTTTAATCCCAGCACTCGGGAGGCAGAGGTAGGTGGATCACCGTGAGTTCCAGGCCACCCTGAGACGACATAGTGAGTTCCAGGTCAGCCTGGGCTAGAGTGAGACCCTACCTCAAAAAACAAACAAAAAAAAATTTCTGTGAAGAAAGTCTAATGGGCTATAAACCCACATAATAAGTAAGCTGCTAATAACATTTGTATACAAATCCAAAGATTTGAGGACATTTTATGCTATCACTGCAATGACATGAAATAATGAATTAATATGAAATACTCAATGAAATATTATGAAAAATAAATAAGTAAAAATGAAGAGAGTTGGTGTTTTTTTTTGTCCAAGGTAGGGTTTCACTCTAGCCCAGGCCGACCTGGAATTCACTATGTAGTCTCAGGCTGGCGTCGAATTCTCGATGATCCTCCTACCTACCACCACGCCCGGCAAGATTTGCTACTTTTATAAAAACTAAATTGAGCTGGGTGTGGTGGCACACACCTTTAATCCCAGCATTGGGAGGCAGAGATAGGAGGATCATCAAGAGTTTGACGCCACCCTGAGACTACACAGTGAATTCCATGTCAGCCTGGGCTAGCGTGAAACCCTACATCGATAAAACAAAAATAAATTTAAAAAAAAAGTTGAGCTGGGCATGGTGGTGCACACCTTGAATCCCAGCACTTGGAAGACAGAGACAGGAGGATCACCATGAGTTCGAGGCTACCCTGAGACTACATAGTGCATTCCATGTCAGTCTGGGTCTCTAGAGTGAGACCCTACCTTGAAAAACCAAACAAACAAAAAATCCTCCATTTTAGAGCCACCTGTAATGGCTCATGGCTATAATCCCATCACTCAGGAGGCTGAGGTGGCAGATCACTGCAAGCTCAGCCTGGGCTACAGGGTGAATAGGTCAGCTTGGGCAACTGAAGCCCGGCTTCAACAACAAAAACAAAAACCCTTCCATTTTAAATAAAGCAAAACTGAAAATCTTAGCTATGTTATATGTATGGCTGGTTTTCTAACAAAATTGTGGGCACATTATTATTATTATTATTATTATTATTATTATTAAGACAGTTCCCTTCTATGGCCCAAGCCAGCCAAGATTTAGCAATCCTAGTACCTTAGCCTCCCAGATGCTGGGATTACAGGCCTGCCCCTGATGCACAGCCGTATGTTTAATTTCTTTTGAGTAAATTTGACTGTAATGGTTAGGTCATTGGACCCATTTTATTTGTCCATTCACCTGTCCATGAGCATCTGGGTTGTTACTAGTTTTTCATTAAAAAAAAAAAAAGTACTATGAACATGACCATGTCTTTGCGTGAACACATGTTTTCATTTCTCTAACAGGAGGGTCTGTTTGGGGGACAGGCAGAGTGTACATAAAAGAAAGCGTTCTCGTGAGAAAAACGATCAAATCATTCCATTCACGAAGGTTGAGAGCAAATCAAGCAGAACGTCTGAAAGACACTGCTCGTCACTGGAGAAAAACCATAGAAAAATAGGTACTGGTTATAAGCACCCGCTCAGAGGCCAACCGCGGCTCTCTCCCATCACCACGCCCTCCGCGGAAACGCTCCCCGGAGCCAGAGACTCCACACCCAGAATGCAACGCGCAGCAGCGCTCCGCCATCAGCCTACACTCCCCAGGATGCACCGCGACGCCCGCCCGGCGGTCAGCCCCCGCAGCGCTGGGCCCGGGGATTCAGTCCAATGCTAGCTCACCTCGGAGCTTCGGGAGCCCTTCAGCACCTGCTTGGTCAGCGCGATCACGTCAGTACCACAGGTGTTCACCTTCTCCGTGAGAAGCCCCTTCACTGACTGACCAAATCGTGCTTGCGAATCCGGAGTACCGGTCGCCATCGCCTTAACTAGAGAATGCCTCCGTCGGAGGACGGCGAGTCGCTGAGGCCAAAAGAGAAGCAAAGCGGAAGAAAAAAAAAAAGAAAAGAAGAAGGTGGGGGGGAACCTTTCTGACCGTGGGAAAATGAAGGAGCGCATGCGCCTAGTGAAGGTTGCTAGCTGTTTAACTCAGTTGACAATGTGGAAGAAAAATTAAGGCCAAGACAAATAACTATGGAAGGAATAGAACGTTAACTTTGGTAAATCTATAGTTTAGAATCAGAAGGGTTGTATTGCAATCCTAATTCTACCGTTTAAGCAGTTAGGTGGCTATAAATTGCTCAACTGCCATTTTACACTCCTCATCTGTAAAACAGAAATAATGTAGCTCACCCCACAACCACATAAACCGCGCCTGATGGAACATGCATGTAATCCCATCATCTGGGAGGCAGAAGCACAAGGATGGGGAATTTAAGGTCACTCCGTGGCTACAAAGTGAGTTTGAGGTCAGCCTAGAATACAGGAGATCCCAGCCTCAAAGAGAAAAAAAAAAAATTAGATGATAGATAGATAGATTGATTCAAGCCATAAGTGGTGGTGCACACCCTCAGCCCCAGCACTTGGGAGGCAAAGGTAAGAAGGATTGCCATGAGTTCGAGGCCACCCTGAGACTACATGGTGAATTCCAGGTCAGCCTGAGCTAGAGTGAAATCCTACCTTGGAAAGACAACAACAAATCTTTGCACATACAGTTCCATTTTAACAGACATTTTACATACAATGAAAAAAAAAGCATTCAAATGCCTAATAAATGTGAAAAATGCTCAATGTCACTAGTAACATTTAATGACCAATAACCTTTTAATTAAAACCAGACTGATTGGGGCTGGAGAGATGGCTTGGTGGTTAAGGCATTTATTTGCCTTGGAAGCCTAAGGACCCAGGTTCAATTTCCCAGTATCCACATAGGCCAGATGCACAAGGTGGAGTTCATTTGCAGTGGCTAGAGGCCCTGCAATCCTCCATTCTCTCTCTCTCTCTCTTTCTCCCTCTTTCTCCAATAAATAAGTATTAGAAAAAAAAAAAGATTGATTATCACTTTGAAGGTGGGGCCTAATGAGAGGACATTAGGTTATTGGGAACCCTGGTCCCTTCTTGATTCTCTCTGTTTTCCAGCAATGATGAACAGTCATTCCCCACATGCTCCCACCATGATGTGCTGTGGGCCATAGTCCCAAAGCAATGGGAAAAATGACTATATAATAAAACTGCTAAGAGAAAAGTATATTAATAGAACCTGAAAGTTATTTTTATTTATTTATTTTTGGTTTGTTGAGGTAGGGTCTCACTCTAGCCCAAGCTGACCTGGAATTCACTATGTAGTCTCAGGGTGGCCTTGAACTCACGGCAATCATCCTACCTCTGCAGGTGTCTACATTATTTTGTACTTGTTTTATTTTAGGGACAGGCAAAGGCTGACCAGGAACTTACTCTATAGCCCAGGCTAGCCTCAAACTCACAGCAATTCACCTACCTCAGCTTCCCACCATGTTTGGGAATTCTAGAGATTTTTTAAAAAATATTTTCTTTATTTATTAGAGAAAGAGGCAGTACAGAGAGAGTTGGCACACCAGGACTTCTAGCCTCTGCAAATGTATTCCAGACACATGGGCCACCTTGTGAATCTGGTTTACATGTATACTGGGGAATAGAACCTGGGTTCTTGGGCTTTGCAAGCAGGTACCTTAACCCCTAAGCCATTTCTCCAGTCCTAAAAGTATTTTTATTTATTAGTTATTTGCAAGAAGAGAGAGAATAGGCACCTTGCTGCTGCAAATGGACTCCACATGCATGCACCACTTTGTTCTCCTGGCTTTCTGTGGATATTGGGTAATTGAACCTGTGCCATTAGGCTTTGCAAGCAAATTCCCTTAACCACTGAGCAATCTCTCCATCCCAGAATGCTAGAGATTATTGAAACAGTCCATCCAAGGAAGTTAACTCTTAATCCAGGAACCGCAAAACGAGCTGACAATTCTATGAACCACTTCCTGCCCAAACCTATTGGACTGAAACTCTATGGTATGGCATACTTCCTTTTGTCATCATACTCCCATTTATTCATACTGTTAAAGAATTGATATTGACTCCCACTGCATAAGTACAGCCAATTGGGAGATGATGTGTGCTGTGCCCTCACCTAGGTCTCACCTCTTTAACCGGAGACATGGCAGCTGTATCTGAGGCCCTGGCCATTCTGTGTACTGTCGTGACCAACACCAAGTGCCTCCTTGCAACGGAGGATCTCATGTAGCCCAGGCCGGCCTCAAACTTCCTATGTAGCCAAGAATGACCTTAATCACTGAGAAAGCCTGCTGGAGCTGAGCTGAAAACCATCTCCATGTAGACCAACTGACAGAAAGCTGGAAAAAGCCATTCTGCATGCAGTTCAATGGGAGAGAAAGAAATCACCAGTAAAGATACTCAACAGTGGTCACTGCAAGCCTTATGTTTGGCCAGTCAAGCCAAATGAGCCAATGGGTGCAATAGTGGCATGTCTGCTATGGGGGAAACCAACCACCCTCTAATTTGACTGGAGGCCCACTCCATGGGAGGGAATACATCCCTGATACTGAAAACCTACATCAGGGGTAGTCATGAGCCCTAGGGGTGTAACGTCTCCTTGTGTCTGGCTAAATGTATGTACTATGCTCACCAAACTGTCCAGTAAGCACTTCTCTTAATGTTCATACCCATATATTAATGCTATTCTCACTTTTGGTTAGAGAAGCTTCTCTTTTCAATGGCAGTGACCTTGGGATAGCTCAGAAGGCACCATGGTGCTGAGAAGAAGTGACAGAGGAGTGCTCAGCACTGAAATATCTCTATCACACCTTCCAAGGCTCAGGGTCTATTGCAGAAGAGGTGGCAGAAAGAATATAAGAGCCAAAGGAAGGATAGGACTCCTTCCAATGTGCTCCTTCAGACATAAAATGGCTTGGGTACCCATGACCTTGTAGTGCCTGACACTACCTATACAAGACCATCATAATAGGAAGAAAAGATGATGACATAAACATAAAAGAGACTGATTGAGAGGGGGAGGGAATATGAGGAAGAGTAGCGTTTCAAAGGGGAAAGTAGGGGGAGGGCATGGGATATTGTTTACAATTATGAAAGTTGTCAATAAAAAAATGACCTTGAAAAAAAATTGATATTGTTGTATACTTATGACATCTCTTTTTTTTTTTTTTTTGAGGTAGGGTTTCACTCTGGCCCAGGCTAACCTGGAATTAACTATGTAGTCTCAGGGTGGCCTCGAACTCATGGTGATCCTCCTACCTCTGCCTCCTGAGTGCTGGGATTAAAGGCGTGCGCCACCACACCCGGCTTACATATGTTGTTTTTTTTTTAATTTTTTAAAAATTATTTATTTGAGAGCGACAGACACAGAGAGAAAGACAGATAGAGGGAGAGAGAGAGAGAATGGGTGCGCCAGGGCCTCCAGCCTCTGCAAACGAACTCCAGACGCGTGCGCCCCCTTGTGCATCTGGCTAACGTGGGACCTGGGGAACCGAGCCTCGAACCAGGGTCCTTAGGCTTCACAGGCAAGTGCTTAACCGCTAAGCCATCTCTGCAGCCCACATATGTTTTTTTAAAATATTTTATTTTTATTTATTTGAGAGAGAGAAGAAGGAAAAAGAGAATGGGTGCTCCAGAGCCTTTAGCCACTGCAAACAAATTCCCAGACGCATGTTCCACCTTGTGCATCTGGCTTACATGAGTCTTGGGGAATCAAACCTGGGTCCTTTGGCTTTGTAGTCAAGTGCCTTAACCACTAAGCAATCTCTCCAGCCCTGTTCCTTTTACTGGTAATACTAACTTGCTTAAGTCCAGACTTTGCTGGAGGCAATCATCATACTAACTTGATGATTTACTTCTCCTAGACCATTGCTAATATAGCAAGTTGAAAGACAATATATTGAGCTGGCATAAAACTCAATGGTAGACTGTTTGCTTAGCATGCTCAAAGTCCTAGTTTAATCTCCAGCATACTAACAACAATGAAAGTAATATATCATCATTATGTATTGTACATGTGTATGTGTGTCTGCATATGTGTGTTCCATGAGCACACATGCATGTGTAGGTCTGAATGTATGAGTTGTAGGTAGAGGCCAGAGGTCAATGTCAGGTGTCTTCCTTAGTTGTTCTGTGCCTTATTTTTTCAGACAGGGTCTCTCTCTGAACTTGGAGGTCACTGATTTGGCTAGACTAGTTAGCCAGCAAGTTCAAGGGATCCTTTGGTCACTGCCTCCCACCTCTGGGATTCAAGGCACCACATCCAACTTTTACATGGGTGCTAGGAATCTGAATTCAGGTCCTCATGCTTGCGTGGCAAGCACTTTACTAACTGTGGTCATCTGATGGATGTTCCATGATAGATTCAGGAGTTTATTAAAGTTTGTAACTGAGGAAGTGTCTCTGTGCGTGTGTCCAGCCCTAAGATGTGTTTGGGGACAGATCTTGAATTCTAGTCTAAGATATGCACAGAGCAGTCTGAATTCTGCCTGGGTTCCCTGCTGTTTGGCTGCAGGTTTTTGCTCTTGCTTTTGGTGGTGAGTTTTCTCTTATTCGCCACTATGAAACTTCCCCTGGATCTGTAAACTTCAATAAATCCCTTCCTCTCATAAACTGTGCTTGGTTTGGAAGTTCATCCCAGCAGCACTGGAACTGACTACAACACTAACTGAACCATCTCTTCAGCCCAACAATGGTACTCTATGAAGTTCTTTCTTATAGTTAAAAAAGTACACAACATGGGCTGAACCATCTCTCCAGCTCAACACTAGCTTTTTTCACTAGACAATATGTATTTGAAAGCCAGGCATGTTGACTCATGCCTTTAATCCCAGCACTTGGGAGGCAGAGGTAAGAGGATCACTGTAAATTCAAGGCCACTCTGAGACTACATAGTGAATTCCAGGTAAGCCTGGGCCAGAGTGAGACCCTACCTCGAAAAAAAAAAAAAAAGACAAATATGTATTTGAGGTTCTACCACATCTTTCTTGGGCTTGAAAGTTCATTTATCCCTCTCTTCTTTCTTTCCTTCCTCCTTTTATTTTTGAGGCATGTCATGTAGTCTAGGCTACCCTCAAACTTACTGGGTAGCAAGTTCTGAGATTACAGGTAAGTATCACCACTCGGTTTCTGCAGTGCTGGGGATCAAACCCAGGATCTCATGCATGGTAGGCAAGTATTCTACTACCTGATTCCAGGTCAGCCTGGGCTAGAGCAAGATATTACCTCAAAAACAAACAAACAAAAAATTATTGTAAGCAGAGAGAGAGAGAGAGGGAGAGAGGAGGGGATGGGCACACCAGGGCCTCTTGCCACTGCAAACAAAGTGCAGATGAATGTGCCCCTTTGTTCATCTGGCTTTACATGATTTTTGGGGACTTGAACCGAGGCTGGCAGACTTTGCAAGTAAGTGTGCCCTATTTGGAGGTTCAGCCTGAAATTACAGAAGACTAGCTTTTGGAATTTTCCTAAGCAAGAGTGGGAAAACTAATTCTAGGAGCAGACCCTGAGAAATGAGAAAAATTAGCCAGGTGTGATGGCTCACACCTTTAAATTCCAGGACTTGTGAGGCAAAGGTAGGAGGATCACTGAGTTAGTTCAAGGCCAGCCTGAGACTACATAGCGAATTTCAGATCAGCCTGAGCTAGAGTGAGCCCCAACCTCAAACAACAACAAAAAGAAATGGGAGAAATAACTCCTAAGGTACCCAAGAGTGGGCAAGCTACAACTAGCAACTGAGGAAAAAGGAAATTGAAGAAAAGTGTAGTTTAAATCATTATTAAAAAAAAAAACAAAAAAACCTGCATCTGCTGCCATTGCTGCTCTGATGTTACTGTGACGGTGGCTTCCTCTCCATACAAATACTTATTGGCATTGTTATTGAAGAGCCAAAAAATAAGACACAAAACACAGTAATGTGTGAACTTGTAGTACATTGTATGAGCAAAGGGTTAAGGAACTTTTGACCTTGGATAATCCTTAAACATTTGTTAAAGGAAAGATTTAGGTGTATGACCAGTGGGCTCTGTTGATCTAGAACATACATGAATTCTGATCACAAATCTAATCACTTTATGTTGTCTTCAGCAGATCTGTGAGGCCTTGGTTACTGATCTCATTGTCTTCGGTGTTACGTTCAGCCCTTCATACACGTGTATGTTTGCTGAGTCTAAAGTCCAACCAGGTCACTGAGGAAACTGGGCAAAGACCATAGGTTAAGGTTGATCTGCATCTCTAAATATCTCTTGTCAATACTGGTCATCTGTGCTGTTCAAGCCAAAGGTACCCAAGGCAGAGGAAACCTAGTCACATTGCTTTAAGCAGGCTGGATTACATAGTTGTAAGAGTAACTTTAGGGCAAATTGTAAGTAATACATTTAGCAACTCACAGCAATAATCTCAGGAAAGTTGTAAAGTCCACAAGAAATATGCCCACAGTTCTTCCCCATAGTTCATTTCCGTATCTCATACATTTTTTTGGTTTGGGTTTTTCTTTTCTTTTTTTTTTTCTTTTGATTTTCGAACTAGGGTCTCACTCTAGCTCAGGCTGGCTTGGAATTCACTATGGAGTCTCAGGGTGGCCTCAAACTCACGGTGATCCTCCTACCTCTGCCTCCCGAGGGCTGGGATTAAAGGCGTGCGCCACCACACCAGGCTTGGTTTGGGTTTTTTCGAGGTCTGGTTTCACTCTAGTCCAGGCAGGGTGGCCTTGAACTCATGGCGCTCCCCCTACCACTGTCTCCCAAATGCTGGGATTAAAGGCGTGCGCCACCACTCCCAGCTCATACTTTTTTTTTTTTTGTACATAAACTAAGGGTTTATTTTTTGGAAAAGTGTTTAACTTTAGTAAAATTGGATAAAATCAGAATCAAAGACATTAGTTACAGGGATTATAGACTTAATACATCACTCTTAAGTGTAGCAGCTTCTTTTTCTGGTGAGAAAAAGCGAGAGGAATATTTTTTCTTTCTTTAAAAAGGAATCTAACTAAACACACTTCCTCAAATCAAATAGGAGAAAGCCAGGCACCAATATCCTAGACTTCATCAGCATTTGTAAACCAGTACATTGGACAAAATGAAATCCCAAGGCTTCCTTCACATCTCCAGAGAAGCAGAGGAAAGGAGAAGAGATAACTGGGTCACTTCTTGCCTCTCCTTGTTTCCTTCTCTTTGCCTTTTCCTTTGGAATCCTTGCTGTCATCTTTCTCGTTCTCCTTCTTGGACATTCTGAATCCTCCAAGTTCCCTTCGTGTGTCACTTTGCATCACCACCAGGCCTGGAGCTTGACGATGCTCTTGAGTTCCAAGCCATCCTGTTCAAACTGCTTCCTGGTCTTCTCCTTTTCCATCCAGTCTACAGTGAAGACCTGCTCATACTTCCCGATCATCTGGGCTAGGACCTGAAGGTGTGGTATAGGTCACTGGCCTTTGCAGCTTTGAGAGCATTTGCTTTGCTTCTGTGTTCTTCTCAAGTTTCTCTATCCAGAATTCTAGTTTCTCTTCAATTTTCCTTTTTTTTTTTTTTTTTTTTTGGGCGTGGTTTTTTTTGTTGCTGTTGTTGTTTTGAGGTAGGGTCTCACTGTAGCCCAGGTTGACCTGGAATTAGTCTCAGGGTGGCCTCAAACTCATGGCAATCCTCCTACCTCTGTCTCCTGAGTGCTGGGATTCAAGGCGTGGGTCATATGCCCGGCCCATCGTTCATTCTCATAGTTCATTCCCACAGTTTGTTCTTGTAGTTCATTCCCATCCTTTCCCTTTGCTGTTTATGGATAAAGAAGCGAATCGGTGGGGGTCATCTCGGGTTGAGGTGGTCTGGTCAGGCTGGAGTGCTCTGGAAGGGCAGCATCACTTCTGTAGAGATGGCCGGCGCTGGACAGGACTGGATTCATGTGGTTTCTTGTGGTGGCTCATTTTCAGTGGAGGCATTATCACTGGACACTTGACCTTAGAGTGGCTTTACCAGTCTTGTTGGGATCTGTAGAAGACCTGTGGAAGAAACCTCAGAAGCAGAGCCTCTGCCCAAAGTTGTTGGAGGAATGGGTCTAGGCCACAGATTGGGTCCTTGAAGAAGCTTATATAAGACAGTTTAAGTAAAATGTACTGCTTTTTTAAATGATGCTTTTCTGTAGTTGTTCGTGAGGGGAATTGAGAAGAACAAATTAAAAAAAAATTTTTTTTTGAGGCAAGTCCAACAGACTGGTCCTTTCTCCCTCTCTCTCTCTGTCTTTTTTTTTTTTTTTTTTTTTTTTTTTGAGGTAGGGTCTCACTCTAGCCCAGGCGGACCTGGAACTCACTATGTAGTCTCAGGGTGGCTTTGAACTCATAGTGATCCTCCTACCTCTGCCTCCCAAGTGCTGGGATTAAAGGCGTGTGCTAAAGTTATCTTTTTTGATCAGAATCTAAGAACCCATGCTGAAAAGGACTCCCCCTCCCCGCCCCCCCCCCCCCCCAGCAATCAGTGGGATCACATAGAGCAGAAAGATTCAACAGTTTCCATAGCATGATTTCCCTCTGGTTTCTGAATCTACCGTGGGTGTATTTTCCTTAACCTCCAGATCTACCACGTGGTACTCTTGCCAGCTCTAGGTTTACTACGTGTGTAATTTCTTGAAACTCTGGATGACCACGAGTGTGACTCTCTTCATGACTCATTTCTACTCTTAATCTCTTGGTCTCTGCTTTGATATCTGCCCTAACTTCTTCTTTTAAAAAAATTTTTTTGTTTATTTTTATTTATTTATTTGAGAGCAACAGAGAAAAAGAAGGAGGCAGAAAGAGAGAGAGAGACAATGGGGCGCCGGGGCCTCCAGCCTCGCAAACAAACTCCAGACGCGTGCGCCCCCTTGTGCATCTGGCTAACGTGGGACCTGGGGAACTGAGCCTCGAACCAGGGTCCTTAGGCTTCACAGGCAAGTGCGTAACTGCTAAGCCATCTCTCCAGCCCAAGATCTTGTTTTTATTCAACACATTCGATCTCATACAAAGATGCCTGCCCCCTTTCAACAAGCAACTTCTCATTTTTTTCACTAAGAAACAAAGCCTTAAAAAAAATAATAAAATGGGCTGGAGAGATGTCTTAGTGGTTAAGACACTTGCCTGCGATGCCTAAAGACCCACGTTTGACTCCCCAAAACCCACATAAACCAGATGCACATGATAACACATGTATCTCGAGTGCCTTTGCAGTGGCTAGAGGCCCTGGAGTGCCCGTTCTCTCTAATAAATAAATAAAAATCAATTCAATTATCATAGGTTTCAAGTTATCCAGTGGGAGGAAACCCCAGAGGTCTTCATTCTAATGAGCTTTGGCAAATGGATCAAATTTATATTAATCACTTTGGTTGTCTTAAGTTTGTTCATGTCTGTGTTAATACTGTCTCAGGATTTTTTTTTTTCCTTCTGCTCAATCACATGAATCTACCTGAGCTGCTTGTCAACATTGCCTAATGGCTTTTCCCATTATTCAAAACAAATTAATATAGACAGTTGCCCAGCTTATATTTCTAGAGTTTTAACCTCTTTGTGTCAACTTTGGGAAATTCATATTGATGCGGGGTTTGGGGGTTCAGGAGTCCCCCAATATATGCAGCCCAAGTTTTGGGTTGTAATCTACCCTTAGTAAAGAATTAATAAGGGCTGAGTCAGTTGTGGTGGCACGTGCCTTGAATCCTAGAACTTAGGAGGCAGAGGTAGGAGAATTGCCATGAGTTCAAGGCCACCCTGAGATTACGTAGTGAATTCCAGGTCAGCCAGGCAATGAATGGCTCCTTTGCCTGATTAGTTGGCCCCATCTGAAAAAGAAAAAAAACAAAAACAAAAACAAGCTATTAAAGTATCAGAAAGAGGGTGCTTACTTATAGGAGAGGAAGCTTACATGGAAAGCAGTGGTATCCCACATAAAGCTTTTGTCAGAGGCAAATGAAAGGAAACCTGACTGTGGAACAAGCCAGAGCTATTTGCCATTCTTCTGAAGTCTGTAAAAGGAAGTTGACATTATTTTGAGATTAAGAATAGATGGGGGCTGGAGAGATGACTTAGTGGTTAAGGCACTTGCCTTTGAAGCCTAAAGACCCAGGTTCAATTCCCCAGTACCCACATAAGCCAGACACACCAGGGGGTACATGCATCTGGAGTTTGTTTGTAGTGACTGGAGGCCCTGCCACACTCATTCTCTCTCTCCCTTCTCTCTCTCCCTCCCTCCCTTCCTCCCTCTCTCTCTCTCTTTCAAATAAATAAATTTGTTTTAAATATCATAGGCCTGGAAAGATAGCTTAGTAGTTAAGGCACTTGCCTGTAAAGCCTAAGGACACAGGTTTCATTCCCCAGAACCCATGTAACCAGATGCACATGGTGGCATATGTGTCTAGAGTTCAATCATAGCTGTAAGCCATAGCCACCCATTCTCTCTTTCTCTCTCATAAATAAATAAAAATAAATACATATTTTTAAATTTTATTTATTTATTTGCAAGCAGAGAGAGACAGAGAGAGAATGGGTACACCAGGGCCTGTAGCCACTGCAAATGAACTCCAGATATATGTGAATGTGGCTTACATGGGTCCTGGGGAATCGAACCTGGGTCCTTTGGCTTTACCAAATTTGCCTTTGGCAAATGCCTTAACCACTAAGCCATCTTTCCAGCCAAATATATATATATATATATATATATATATATATATATATATATATATATCCTTCTTTTTTCATATATATATATATTAAAGGGTAGATTTTAGCCAGGTGTGGAGGGGCACACCTTTAATCCCAGCATTTGGGAGGCAGAGGTAGGAGGATCGCTGTGAGTTTGAGGCCACCCTGAGACTACATAGTGACTTCCAGGTCAGCCTGGGCTAGAGTGAGAAGCTACCTCGAAAAATTTAAAAAAAGAAAAGGATAGATAACATCAAGATCTTGACTAATAAGTTGAATAAGTTTTGCTCTGTTGAATACAATTAGTTATTTATTGGTTTTGAGTATAATTTTTTTGTTTAGGTGTATTTGGAAAGAATAACCACTTTATAACCAGGAGTCAATGTCTAATAGTTGCTGTGAAGGAATGAAAACTGTTAAAAATAAATAAAGAGAGAGGTAATTCTAGGTGTCTGCTATAAAAGTTTGTTCTAGATTATTTGTTCATAAGTGTAATGATTGGGTGTCCATGTGTTTGTGTAACATGTGCCTCCCACAAACCTTGTTATGACTTGGCAAGTTACCCATCTGATGTGGAAGAAAAAAACAAAAGAAGCAATGCATGGTGGTGTATACCTTTAATCCCAACACTCAGGAGGCCAAGGTAGGAGGATCACTATATGTTCAAGGCCAGCTTGAGAGTACACAGTGAATTCTAAGTCAGTCTGTCAGGTTCGCATTGCTGGTAGAAATCACCCAACCAAGAGCAGCTTGTAGGAAAAAAAAGAGGTTTATTTTGGCTTACAGACTTGAGGGGAAGCTCCACGATGGCAGGGGAAAATGAGGGCATCAGCAGAGGGTGAGCATCACCCCCTGGCCCACATAAGATGGACAACAGGAACAGGAGAGTGTGCCAAACACTGGCATGAGGAAACTGGCTATAATACCCATAAACCAGCTTCCAACAATAACACTGCCTCCAGGAGGTGTTAATTCCCAAATCTCCATCAGCTGGGAACCTAGCATTCAGAACACCTAAGTTTATGGGGGACACCTGAATCAAACCAACATATTCCACCCCTGGCCCCCATAAACTGATTACCATACATGATGTAAAATTCAATGCATTCATCCAACTTTAAAAGTCCCCATAGTTTTTATCAATTTCAATGATATTCATACATCCCCATAATCCAAGGTCTTTTAACTGAGTAATGATACAAAAACAAAAAACAAACAAAAAAAAAAAAAACAATCCCATAATGGCACAGAATAAATATTCACTCTGAAAAAGATGGCATTGGGCATAGCAAAGAAACATCAGCCAATACAAGATTTAAAACAGCCAGGGCAACACATCAAACTCTAGCTTCAAGTCCAATAACTCTAGTTAATGACAAATCTCCAAATCCAATAATTCTAACCAGCAGCAAGACTCTGGAATTTCAATTTTGCCTCTCCAGCTAGGTTACTCACAGTCCTGGAGAACATCCATGGCTGGCAGCTCTCCTTGGCAGCCATCTCGAGGTCCTGGCATCTCTACTGCAACCCATGGTCCATCCTCACAGCGCCATCAGGTCTCCATGCAGAGGCATCCAGAAAACCTGCTTCACACTTACATGGCCATTTTTAAAACATAAGACCATGTTGCAAATTCAATGTCCCTCTCTTTCCTGCACTTTTTATACTCCACAATACCAGGTAGGATGCCAATTTGTTAATCCAGGGGGGAATAAAGCAGACTTTGAAGAACAGGACACTCCTTGAGCACTGAGGCCCCTGCAAAAGAGTCTACATTCTTCCTGTTGCCCCAGTGAAGGTCAGCTGGCCCAGTCTCAATGGTTGTAATCTCTCAAACAATTTGCAGGTGAACAGGCAGCAGTTTAGGCCCCCAAATTTTATTTTTTTTCCTGTGCCATATCCTCTGCTCACACCAGTCCTTTTTTTTTTTTTTTTTTTTTTTGGTTTTCTAATTTCCTAAGGTAGGGTCTTACTCTAGCTCAGGCTGACCTGGAATTCACTATGTATTCTCAGGGTGGCCTCGAACTCTCGGCAATCCTCCTACCTCTGCCTCCCAAGTGCTGGGATTAAAGGCGTGTGCCACCACACCTGGCTACACCAGTCCATTTCTATGTAATGCAACCCTGCACAACTTCTCAGGACACAACCATAACAGCAAGCCTCTCACACAAACTGCTTCTACCCATAATTCTTACTGTAGTCAGGTCTTTCAACTCTGACCAGAACAGTCCATGATGCTGTACTTATAGCATTGCAAGGTGTCTCTTATGCCAAGGTTTCAAATCCTTCTACATTCCTCTTGAAAATCAGCTCCAAAAGGCCAAAGCCACACAGTCAGGTGTCTAGCAGCAATCCCACTCCTCAATACCACTTTACTGCTGCAGTCAGGTTTGCATTGCTAGTAGAAATCACCCAACCAAGAGCAGCTTGTGGAACAAAGGTTTATTTTTGGTTTACAGACTTGATGGAAAGCTCCACGATGACACAGGAAAATGATGGCATGAGCAGAGGGTGGGCATCACCCCCTGGCTAACATAAGGTGGACAACAGCAACAGGTGAGTGTGCCAAACACTGGAAAAGGGAAACTGTCTATAATACCCATAAGCTCACCCTGAGCAATAACACTGCCTGTAGGAGACATTAATTCCCTAATCTCCATCAGCTGGGAATCTAGCATTCAGAAACCTAAGTTTATAAGGGACACCTGAATCCAACCACCACAATAAGTATAATGATTGGGTTTCCACATGTTTGTGTGACATGTGCCTCCCACAAATCTTGTTATGACTTGGCACATTACCCATCTGATGGGGGGTGGGGAAGCCATGCATGGTGGTGCATACCTTTAATGCCATCACTTGGGAGGCCAAGGTGGGAGGATCACTGTATGTTCAAGGCCAGCCTGAGAGTACATAATGAATTCTAAGTCAGCCTGGGCTAGAGCAAGGAAAAAAAAAATTAAAAAGCTTTGTTCTAGCTGTAACTGCTTTAAAGCAAGAAGGGTCAAAGTGTGTAGTGAGTTTAGATCAGCATCCCCTTTAAGAGATCTAAATAGGTGTGAAAGAGCATTCAGAATTTCCAGTTTATATTTCCTAAAATCTTTTGAAGCCACTTATTATTTTTTTTTTGGAACAGATCATTGTAATCAGTAAAGTTTGATAGAGGAATTACAATACAACCAAGATAAAGCGTAAGGAACATCTGATTGGATTTTTATCTGGGCCTAGCTATAAACAAAAACTTTGTAGTGAGATTTGTAAATCTTTTTTGGGGGGACAAAGTTTGAGGTAGGGTCTCACTCTAGCCCAAGCTGACCTGGAATTCACTATGTTGTCTCAGGGTGGCCTCTAACTCACAGCAATCCACCTACCTCTGCCTCCCCAGTGCTGGGATTAAAGGAGTGTACCGCCATGCACAGCGAGATTTGTAAACCTTTTAAACAATTAGATTTGTGCTTTTAGTAGAAGAAGCTAATAAAATGCCACATGTAAGCACTCAGAAACTTCTGAGTAAGATGTATAGCTGTGTTTACCTTCCACTGACAGAAGGGAGGACTATTGACCACACCTTGGACTAAAACTTTCCCTTGGAAGCCAAACATGGGAACTTGATGGTTTATGGTAGGGACTGAAAAAGCAAACTTTTTGTCATCCGGGTGTAAGGGAATTGTGAAAACAACAATCTTCTGTCAATAACAATAATATGATAATGTTGAGGCAAGAGGAGGAACTCCAGATGGAATGGCTCCAAAGGGATGAATGAATATTTACTGCACAGAGATCTTGTCAAAGCCTCTACAGATTTTGTTTGTTTGTTTTAAAAAAATAGGCTTAATCATTTTTATTTTTCTGTATAAAATCCCTGGAGCAGGAATCTCTGCTCTGAGACACCGGTGTGGGTTTTTATAAGACGGTCTGTGAATTCCTGGTAGGGAGACTTGATGAAGGCAATCTCTTTCCAGAGTTTGGTGGGGGGTGGGGAGGATCAGATAGCTGTGAGTCTTAGAGATGGTGTCAAAGGTGGCATTAGCAAAGTTGTCCAGGATGGCAGTGCAGCCCCTGGCTGAAATGCAGTAAGTTATCAGTACCAACCATCAGCAGCAGCTTCTTTGGCATAGGGGCAGGGGCAGAGAGTGGCAGTGCCCCGGGGCCAGGGACACGGCGCACCAGCACAGAGCCACAGCCGCCTATCACCTTACAGGGGACTGTGTGGGACTTGCCGATCTTGGTAGCCTCTCTGGACAAGCACAATGGAGAGCTTGGCCAGGATGATTTTGGGCCCTCAGATGCCAAGGGCTGCCTCCTCCCAGCACTGAACGCCCAGGCCCACGTGACCATTGTAGCCCCCAGTGGCGACAAAAGCCTTGAACCTGGTCCGCTGGCCAGCGCGAGTCTGCGTCTGCACTGGCACGATCTTCAAACCTCATCCTCAAGGGACACCCCCAAGAAGTCAGTAAGCTCAGAGTCCCTGATGGGCAGGAAGAGCAGATAGATCTCCTCCAGGGACCCACTCCTTGGGTTTGGCTTTGCCTCCGCGAACCCTGCCGCCTTACCTGCCAAGGCCTCCCAGCCTGGGTCCTCCAGCCCGCCCAGGGCACCAGCGTCGTCCGCCACTTTGTGTTTTCCTGAGAAAGAAGCTTGACAGATTTTTTTAAAAAATATTTTATTTATGTGCCATAGTAAGGGAGTGAGACAAGAAATAAGAGCGCCAGGACCTTCTGCCACTGCAAATGAACTCCAGATGCATGCTCCACTTTGTGCATCTGGCTTTACGTGGGTTCTGGGGAACGGAACCCAGGCCCATCAGGCTTTGCAAGCGTGTCCCTTTAACCTCTGAACCATCTCTCCAGCCCGAATTTATTTTTTAAAAATATTTTTTAGGGCTAGGGAGATTGGTTAATGATTAAGGCACTTGCCTACAAAGCTACAGGACCCTGGTTCAATTGTGCAGGACCCATGTTAAGCATATGCACAAGGTGGTGCATGTGTCTGGAGTTCATTTGCAGTATTGGAGGCCCTGGCGTGCCCATTATCTCTCTTTCTCTCTGTGCTTCTCTCTCAAATAAAAATAAAAATAAATTAAAAAAAATTTTTAATCTGGGCATGGTGGCACATGCCTTTAATCCCAGCATTCGGGAAGCAGAGGTAGGAGGATCACCATGAGTTCAAGGCTGCCTTGAGACTAATAGTGAATTCCAGGTCAGCCTGGATGGACTAGAGTGAAACCCTACCTCAAAAAACAAAAAAGAAAAATCTAAAGAGCTGGAGAGATGGCTTAGTGGTTAAGGCATTTGTCTGCCAAGCCAAAGGACCCAGATTTGATTCCCCAGGACCCACGTAAGCCAGATGCACAAAGTGGTACATGCATCTGGAGTTTGTTTACAGTGGCTAAAGGCCCTGGAGTGTCCATTCTTTCTCTCCTCTCTCTCTTTCTCTCTGAAATAAAACAAATTTTAAAAAATTTAAAATTTATACTAGAGAGAGGGAGGGAGAGAGAATGGGCCACTTCAAACGAACTCCAGCTGCATGTGACACCTTGTGCATCTGGCTTACGTGGGTTCTGGGGAGTCGAACAAACCTGGGTCCTTAGGTTTGGAAGGCAAGTGCCTTAACCATTAAGCAATCTCACCAGCCATCACCCCCCCCCTTTTTTTTTATTTTTTGCTTTTCTGAGTTAGGGTCTCACTCTAGCCCAGGCTGACCTGCAATTCACTATGTAGTCTCAGGGTGGCCTCAAACTTAAATGCATGTGCCACCACGCTTGGCTTCCAGCCCTTTTAAAAATATTTTATTTGCAAGCAGAGAGACAGGATGTAACATCCTGTGCATCTGGCTTACATGGGTATTGGGAAATCTAACGTGGGTTCTTGGGCTTTACAGACAAACACTAGCTGCTGAGCCATCTCTCCAGTATCCCCACCCATATTTTTTATTTAATTTTTATTAACATTTTCCATGATTATAAAATAAATACCATGGTAATACCTTCCCTCCCCCCATACACTTTCCCCTTTGAAATTCCATTCTCCATCATATTACCTCCCCATCTCAATCATTCTATTTACATGTATACAATACCAACCTATTAAGTACCCTCCTCTCTTCCTTTCTCTTCCCTTTATATCTCCTTTTTAACTTACTGGCCTCTGCTACTAAGTATTTTCCTTCTCATGCAGAAACCCAATCATCTGTAGCTAGGATCCACATATGAGACAGAACATGTGGCACTTGGCTTTCTGGGTCTGGGTTACCTCACTTAGTATAATCCTTTCCAGATCCATCCATTTTTCTGCAAATTTCCTAACTTCATTTTTCTTTACTGCTGAGTAGAACTCCATTGTATAAATGTGCCACATCTTCATTATCCACTCATCAGTTGAGGGACATTTCCCAGCTATTATAAATTGAGCAGCAATAAATATGGTTGAGCACATACTTCTAAGGAAATGAGATGAGTCCTTAGGATATATGCCTAGGAGTACTATAGCTGGATCATATGGTAGATCAATCTTCAGCTGTTTTAGGAACCTCCACACTGTTTTCCACAATGGCTGGACCAGATTGCATTCCCACCAGCAGTGTAGAAGGGTTCCTCTTTTTCCACATCCCCACAAACATTTATGCTCATTTGTTTTCATGATGGTGGCCAATCTGACAGGAGTTAGATGGAATCTCAATGTAGTTTTAATTTGCATTTCCCTGATGACTAGTGACGTAGAGCATTTTTTTTTAGATGCTTATATGCCATTCGTATTTCTTCTTTTGAGAATGCTCTATTTAGCTCCAAAGCCCATTTTTTGATTGGCTTGTTTAACTCCTTATTATTTAACTTTTTGAGTTCTTTGTATATCCTAGATATTAATCCTCTATCAGATATATAGCTGGCGAAGAATTTTTCCCATTCTGTAGGTTGCCTCTTTGCTTTTTTCACTGGGAATAGAAGGAACATATCTCAATATAATAACAGCTATTTATGACAAGCCGACAGTGAACATATTACTGGAAGCTTTTCAACTAAAATCAGGAACAAGACAAGGGTGTCCACTGTCTCCACTTTTATTTAACATAGTTTTGGAAGTCTTAGCCATAGCAATAAGGCAAGAGACACACATAAAAGGGATACAAATTGGAAAGGAAGAGATCAAGTTATCATTATTTGCAGATGACATGATTCTATATGTAAAGGACCCTAAAGACTCTACTAGCAAACTGTTAGAACTGATCAAAACCTACAGCCATGTAGCCGGATACAAAATAAATACACAGAAATCAGTAGCCTTCATATATGCTAACAACAAACACACAGAGGATGAAATCATAGAATCACTCCCATTCACAATTGCATCAAAAAAAATAAAGTACCTTGGGGGCTGGAGAGATGGCTTAGCGGTTAAGCGCTTGCCTGTGAAGCCTAAGAACCCTGGTTCGAGGCTCAATTCCCCAGGTCCCACGTTAGCCAGATGCACAAGGGGGCGCACACGTCTGGAGTTCGTTTGCAGAGGCTGGAAGCCCTGGCGCGCCCATTCTCTCTCTCCCTCTATCTGTCTTTCTCTCTATGTCTGTCGCTCTCAAATAAATAAATAAATAAAATGAACAAAAAAAAATAATAAAGTACCTTGGAATAAACCTAACCAAGGAAGTAAAGAATCTCTACAATGAGAACTTTAAAACACTCAAGCGAGAAATTGCAGAAGACACTAGAAAGTGGAGAAACATCCCTTGTTCCTGGATTGGAAGAATCAATATTGTGAAAATGGCAATCTTACCTAAAGCAATCTACACATTTAATGCAATCCCTATCAAAATTCCAAAGGCTTTCTTCATGGAACTAGAAAAAACAATCCAAAAATCCACTTGGAATCACAAAAACCTCGAATATCTAAAATAATACTGAGCAACAAAAATAAAATAAGGCTGGTGGTATCACCATACCTGATTTTAACCTATACTACAGAGCCATAGTAACAAAAACAGCATGGTACTGGCACAAAAACAGACATGTAGAGCAGTGGAACAGAATAGAGGACCCAGATGTAAGCCCAAGTAGCTATAGCCACCTGATATTCGATAAAAATGCCAAAAATACTCATTGGAGAAAAGACAGCCTCTTCAGCAAATGGTGTTGAGAAAACTGGATATATATTTGCAGAAGGATGAAAATAGATTCTTCTCTCTCACCATCCACAAGAATTAAGTCCAAATGGATTAAAGACCTTAACATCAGACCGGAAACTCTGAAACTGCTAGAGGAAAAAGTAGGGGAAACCCTTCAACATATTGGTCTTGGCAAAGACTTTCTGAATACAACCCCAATTGCTCAGGCAATAAAACCACAGATTAACCACTGGGACCTAATGAAATTACAAAGATTTTGCACCGCAAAGGACACAGTGAAAAAAGCAAAGAGGCAACCTACAGAATGGGAAAAAATCTTCGCCAGCTATATATCTGATAGAGGATTAATATCTAGGATATACAAAGAACTCAAAAAGTTAAATAATAAGGAATCAAACAAGCCAATCAAAAAATGGGCTATGGAGCTAAATAGAGAGTTCTCAAAGGAAGAAATACGAATGGCATATAAGCATCTAAAAAAATGTTCTATGTTACTAGTCATCAGGGAAATGTAGATTAAAACTACATTGAGATTCCATCTCACTCCTGTCAGATTGGCCACCATCATGAATACAAATGATCATAAATGTTGGTGGGGATGTGGAAAAAAAAGGAACCCTTCTGCACTGCTGGTGGGAATGCAATCTGGTCCAGCCATTGTGGAAAACAGTGTGGAGGTTCCTAAAACAGCTAGAGATTGATGTACCATATGACCCAGCTATAGCACTCCTAGGCATATATCCAAAGGACTCATCTCATTTCCTTAGAAGTACGTGCTCAACCATGTTGATTGCTGCTCAATTTATAATAGCTGGGAAATGGAACCAGCCTAGATGTCCCTCAACAGATGAGTGGGTAATGAAGATATGACACATTTATACAATGGAGTTCTACTCAGCAATAAAGAAAAATGAAGTTATGAAATTTGCAGAAAAATGGATGGACCTGGAAAGTATTATACTAAGTGAGGTAACCCAGGCCCAGAAAACCAAGCGCCACATGTTCTCTCTCATATGTGGATCCTAGCTACAGATGACTGGGCTTCTGCGTGAGAATGAAAATACTTAGTAGCAGAGGCCAGTAAGTTAAAAAGGAGACATAAAGGGTAGAGAAAGGAAGGGAGGATGAGGATACTTAATAGGTTGATATTGTATATATGTAACTACAATGATTGCAATGGGGAGGTAATATGATGCAGAATGGAATTTCAAATGGGAAAGTGTGGGGGTGGGAAGGGAGGGAATTACCATGGGATATATTTTATAATCATGGAAAATGTTAATAAAAATTAAAAAAAATAATAATAATAATAAAGTACCTTGGAATAAACCTAACCAAGGAAGTAAAGAATCTCTACAGTGAGAACTTTAAAACACTCAAGCAAGAAATTACAGAAGACACTAGAAAGTAGAGATACATCCCCTGTTCCTGGATTGGAAGAATCAATATTGTGAAAATGGCAATCTTACCAAAAGCAATCTACACATTTAATGCAACCCCTACCAAAATTCCAAAGCCATTCTTCATGGAAATAGAAAAGACAATCCAAAAATTCATTTGGAATCACAATAACCTCGAATATCTAAAATAATACTGAGCAACAAAAAAGAGGCTGGTGGTATCACCATACCTGATTTTAACCTATACTACAGAGCCATAGTAACAAAAACAGCATGGTACTGGCACAAAAACAGACATGTAGATCAGTGGAACAGAATAGAGGACCCAGATGTAAGTCCAGGTAGCTATAGCCACCTGATATTCGATAAAAATGCCAAAAATACTCATTGGAGAAAAGACAGCCTCTTCAGCAAATGGTGTTGAGAAAACTGGATATATATCTGCAGAAGGATGAAAATAGATTCTTCTCTCTCACCATCCACAAGAATTAAGTCCAAATGGATTAAAGACCTTAACATCAGACCGGAAACTCTGAAACTGCTAGAGGAAAAAGTAGGGGAAACCCTTCAACATATTGGTCTTGACAAAGACTTTCTGAATACAACCCCAATTGCTCAGGCAATAAAACCACAGATTAATCACTAGGACCTCATGAAATTACAAAGATTTTGCACTGCAAAGGACACAGTGAAAAAAGCAAAGAGGCATCCCACCCATATTTTTTAATGTAAACATTAGGAGTATTCCAGTTACCAAAAGGTGGCTCTGTGACTAGCTTGTAGCTGGTTTTTTTGGTTTTTTTTTGTTTTGTTTTGTTTTGTTTTGTTTTGTTTTGAGGTAGAGTCTCACTCTAGCTCAGGCTGACCTGGAATTTGCTCTGTAGTCTTAGGGTGCTCTTAAACTCACAGCGATCATCCTACCTCTGCTTCCCGAGTGCTGGGATTAAAGACGTGCACCACACCCAGAGCTTTTTGCTTTTTTTTTTTTTTTTTTTTTATCTTTAATTAGCAAGCAGAAAGAGAGAGAGAGAGGAGAGAGAGAGAGAGAGCGGACACACCAGGGTCTCTAGCCACTGCAAATGAACTCCAGACACATGTACCCACTTGTGCATCTGGCTTACATAGGTAGTGGGGAATTGAACCTGGGTCCTTCGGCTTTACTGGCAAGCACCTTAACCGCTAAGCAATCTCTCCGCCCCCTCCTTTTTTAAACTAATTTGTTAATGGTTAAGCTTGTTCCCCTTAATTGGCTACTGATCTACCCAAATCAGGGGACTTTCTATTCAAGAAAGTATAGACAGATGTTTGTCAGTGGCCCCTAGGAAAAAAGATTCTCTGATATAGAGATATCATACTCCCCATTCAGACAGAAGATCTGTACCCCAAGGGAAAAAAGCAGAGGTAAAATGTACAGCTGAAAAATGGCTGTTTTATTTTGAAACACTGCCCATAAGCTGTCAGCACTTTGTAGGGGATTACTTTTGTCACCAAGTCCCTGAATGTCAAACGCAGGAGACTGAACACACCAAACAAGGTTGCTGAGCTATTATGGATACATCTGTACCTGTGACTACAGTTCTTTGCTTTCAATATTTTTATTTTTATTTATTTATTTATTTATTTATTTATTTATTTATTTATTTATTTATTTATTTGACAGAGAGAGAGAGAGAGAGAATGGGTGTGCCAGGGCCTCCAGCCACAGCAAATGAACTCCAGACGCATGCTCCCCCTTGAGAATCTGGCTAACATGGGTCCTCAGGAATTGAACCTGGGTCCTTTGGCGTAGCAGATGTTCCAGTCAGGTTCGCATTGCTGGTAGAAATCATCCAACCAAGAGCAGCTTGTGGGGAAAAAAAAAAAAAAGAGGTTTATTTGGGTTTACAGGCTCAAGGGGAAGCACCACAGTGGCAGGGTAAATGATTGCATGAGTAGAGGGTGGACATCACCCCCTGGCCAACATCAGGTGGACCATAGCAACAGGAGAGTGTGCCAAACACTGGCAAGGGGAAACTGGCTATAACACCCATAAGCCAGCCCCCAACAACACACCGCCTCCAGGAGGTATTAATTCCCAAATCTCCATCAGCTGGGAACCTAGCATTCAGAATACCTCAGTTTAGGGGGGACACCTGAATCAAACCACCACAGCAGGTAAATACTTTAACCGGTAGCCATCCCTCCAGCCCTGTGGTTCTTTTTTATAAAAGCCTAATTGACTAAAATTGTAATATAAGGTCTATCAAGAGACATAGACTGAATCCAGTAAGCAGTGGCAGCATTAAGCCCTTGATTTTTGCCAGTTAATGTCAAGGGCTTGGGAGGCTTGGGAAGGAATATTAATTAACTGAGGGCTGGAGGGATGGCTTAGTGATTAAGGCATTTGCCTATGAAGTCAAAGGATCCTGGTTCATTTCCCCAGGATCCACATAAGCCAGATTGTGCATGCATCTGGAGTTCCTTTGTGGTGGCTGAAGGCCCTGGCATGTCCATTCTTTCTTCTGCCTTTCTCTCTCTCTCAAATAAATAAATAAAATAAAATAATTTTAAAAAATAATAATTAACTGAATTAGAGATGGGATTTCTTGAAGTAAATGAGAATAAACCATAGTGTAAATTTGATCTGCATAATCTGAATCAATGACATCTGGACAAAAGTTCTTTTAACAGCCAGGCATGGTGGCACATGCCTTTAATTCCAGCACTTGGGAGGCAGAGGTAGGAGGATTGCCATGAGTTCGAGGCCACCCTGAGACTCCATAGTGAATTTCAAGTCAGCCTGGGCTAGAGTGAAACCCTACCTTGAAAAAAAAAAAATTCCTTTTACAGTCCAATGTAATTTTTCCAAAATAAAACCATACCACCTTATTTTTTAAAATATTTTATTTATTTATTATTTCAGAGAGAAAGAGGAAGACACAGAGAGAGTAAGAGAGAATGGGTGTGTCAGGGTCTCCAGCCACTGCAAATGAAGTCCAGATGCATGTGCCCCCTTGTGCATCTGGTTTACGTGGGTCCTGGGAATAGAATTGGGGTCCTTAGGCTTTGCAGGCAAACGCCTTAACTGCTAAGCCATTTCCCCAGACCCCATAGCACCTTAATGATTATCATATTTATTTATTTATTTATTTATTTATTTATTTGAGAGCGACAGACAGAGAGAGAAAGAGGCAGAGAGAGAGAGAGAGAATGGGTGCGCCAGGGCCTTCAGCCACTGCAAACGAACTCCAGATGCGTGTGCCCCCTTGTGCACCTGGCTAACGTGGGTCCTGGGGAATGGAGCCTTGAACTGGAGTCCTTAGGCTTCACAGGGAAGCGTTTAACTGCATAGCACCTTATTGAAAGAGACCTCCCTGTGACCCATTCAGCCAGTGTCTTGGGCCTCATCAAGGCACTTTCGGCAAATGGAGGAGGGTCAGGAGAAAGGAGCGCAGGCAGCCACAGTTTAGCTTGACATCTCCCTTATCTGACTCTCCTATGCTTTAATGATATATGGCTGTAAAGCTAGCTGAATTTGGCTCCACCAAGTTAAATATTTTAGCTTAATTATTCCTATTAAATAGTGCAGTTGATCATCACTTTCCCCCCAAAGAGTAATTTTTAAATGTAATGTCTATGAGTTAGCTATCTTTTGAATAATATCCAAAAGTTCATAAATTTCTTTTAATGATGATCTCCAAACCCCTTGAGTAAAGTTGAGTCAGTGTGCAGGAGCAGGAGCCTCGGGAGCCTCCTTGGAAGCAGCTCCCATCGCAGTCTTGGAGGAGGGAGTTTCTCATGGCAATGGAAGAAGCTATGGAAAGAGCTGGCAGCTGTGAAAGACAGGGCAGCAGTGCCAGAGATGGAGTGGGTTTGACTAGAAAGAAAGGTGGATGCCCTCGCAAGCTATCAGCAAAGACCCCATCATGTTGCTTGTGAACTCCCCTTCAATCTGGCCCAGAGGAGCCCCAGTTCTCCCCTTGTGGCAGGGCCTTTACTGATGCCTTTGTCAAAGTCTAACTCCTGAAATTGCTCAGGCGGGAGCCTGGTCTGTAAGATTCAGGCCAAGAGAAGAAATTCCTCACACAAAGGAGTCCCATACTCAGATGATGCACCAAACGCCCTGCTTGTGGGACATAGCCCTGAAATTATAGGAGACTAACTCTTGGAATTTTCCCATCCAAGAGTGGGAAAATTGCTTCTAGGAGCAGAGCTTGAGAAATGGGGAAAAAAATAGCTCTTGGCGTACTCTAGAGTGGGCTAGCTGTCTCTAGTAGCAGCTGGAGGGAAAAGAAACTGGAGAGAAGTTTAGTTGGAGTTATTAGCACACCCGCTGCATCCTCTGATCATCACTGCTCCTCTGATCGGACTGTCGCTGTGGCTTTTTCCATATATACAGGTACACGTTGGCTTCATGGTAGGGCCTTCCTCCAGCCCAGGCTGACCTGGAATTCACTATGTGCTCTCAGGTAGGCCTCGAACTCACAGCCATCCTCCTACCTCTGCCTCCCGAGTTCTGGGATTAAAGGCGTGCGCCACCACACCCAGCTTTTTGTAACTTTTTTTTTTTTTTATGAAAGAGCAACCGCTACTACGCCTGGCTCACACTGGCATTTTCATTGAACAGCAAAAAAGCCAGTAACATGTGAACAAGTGCAACATTGTATGAGCAAAGGGGAAGGAACTTTTGGCTTTGGGTTGGTTATCTTTTTTTTATAATATATTTTTTTAATTTTTTATTTATTTATTTGAGAGGTAGGATCTCACTCTAGCTCAGGCTGATCTGGAATTAACCCTGTACTCTCAGAGTGGCCTCAAAATCACAGAAATCCTACCTCTGCCTCCTGAGTGCTGGGATTAAAAGTGTGCGCCACCATGCCCGGCTCAGTCTCTACTTTTATTCTAAGCCTCCTTCATGAAAGAATAGATATATATATTTTTAAATTTATTTATTTGAGAGTGACAGACACAGAGAGAAAGACAGATAGAGGGAGAGAGAGAGAATGGGCGCGCCAGGGCTTCCAGCCTCTGCAAACGAACTCCAGACACGTGCGCCCGCTTGTGCATCTGGCTAACGTGGGACCTGGGGAACCGAGCCTCGAACAGGGGTCCTTAGGCTTCACAGGCAAGCGCTTAACTGCTAAGCCATCTCTCCAGCACTGGGTTGGTTATCTTTAAACATTTGTTAAAGGAAGGGATTTGGGGGTGTGGCCTGGTGGGCTCTGTTGATCGGGAACACACAGGCTCTGCGCTCACAAAGCTCATCCGCTGTCTTCAGCGAACCTGAGCCCTCAGTTCCCGGCCTCGTTGTCTTCAGAGCTGCGCTCAGCACTTCTCACGCGCTAAGCTTGCTGTGAGCTGAGAGTACAACCGGTCCACTGAGGAAATTGGCCACAGGACATAGATTAAGATCCGTCAGCATCCGTAAACATTGTCTATCTTGGTCATCTGTGCTGTTCAGGCCAAAGGTCCACCAAGGCAGAAGAAACCTACTCCCGTTGCTTTAAGCAAGTTGGATTACGCAGTTGTAAGATGAACTTTAGGCCAAGTTGGAAGTAAGGATTGTAGCATCTCACAGCAATAGTTTCAGAAACGTTATCTGTAAGGTCCATAAGAAATATTCCCACAGTGCTTTCCCATAGTTCATTCCTATGTTTCATTCTTAAAGAAATTTTTAAATTTATTTACTGGAGGGCTGGAGAGATGGCTTAGCGGTTAAGCACTTGCCTGTGAGCCTAAGGACCCCGGTTCGAGGCTTGATTCCCCAGGACCCACGTTAGCCAGATGCACAGGGGGGCACGTGCATCTGGAGTTCCTTTGCAGTGGCTGGAAGCCCTGGCGTGCCCATTCTCTCTCTCTCTCTCCCCACCCCCCACCGTCTTTCTCTCTGTCTGTCGCTCTCAAATAAATAAACAAAAAAAACTTTAAAAAAATTTATTTACTGAAGAGAGAGAGAGGCAGAGAGAGAGAGAGAGAGAGAGAGAGAGAGAGAGCCGGGTGAGGTGGTGCATGCCTTTAATCCCAGCAGTGAGTTCGAGGACAGCCTGAGAGTACCTAGTGAATTCCAGGTCAGCCTGAGCTAGAGTGAGACTCTACTTTGAGAGAGAGAGAGGGCTTTCGGTCACTACAAATGAACTCCAGAAGCATGCATCTCTCTGTGCATCTGTGTGGCACCGCCTCCTCCCCGGTTTCATTCTTATAGGTTATTCTCACATGAGTGCCTTTAACCTCTGAGCCATCTTCCCAGCTCAGTTCACTTCTTTTTCTTGTTTGTTTGTCTCCTTGCTTTTCAAGGTAGGGTCTTACTTTTTCAAGTGATAGCAGATGCAGTGGGTATACTAATGGCTTAAACTAAACTTCTCTTCAGGGTAGCCCAGCCTGACCTAGAATTCACTTTGTAATCTCAGGATGACCTTGAACTCACAGAGATCCTCCTGCCTCTGCCTCCTGAGTGCTGAGATAAAAGACATGTGCCACCATGCCTGGCAGATTTGTTTCTTTTTTACTAGTGAACAATATTCCATTGTATGTATGTACCACGGTTTATTTCTCCATTAACTTATTAATGGATAGT
Organism: Jaculus jaculus; assembly: GCF_020740685.1. Lineage (NCBI taxonomy): Eukaryota > Metazoa > Chordata > Mammalia > Rodentia > Dipodidae > Jaculus > Jaculus jaculus. The sequence goes on from NC_059102.1 coordinate 31,969,675, forward strand.
TTATTCCAGTAATTTGCAATTGTGAATAAACTTGCCATCCTAAGGATTCATCTCACTACCTTAGAAATACTTGTCAATTCTCTCTTGCTCACTCACTCTCACTCCCTCTCATAAAAACTACAAAAATAAAATAAAATGGATTATATGAACCTTGATAAATTTGTTTTAAAAGTGTGAGTATGACTAGGCAATTTTTGTTGTTGTTGTTTTGTTGGGTTTGGTTTGTTTTTTCCAAGGTAGCATCTAGCCCAGCCTTTCCTGGCATTCATTCTGTAGTCTCAGGCTAGTCTTGAACTCACAGCCTGCTTCTGCCTGCCAAGTGCTGGGATTAAAGGTGTGTGCCACCACTTCCAGCTCAAACAATCTTTTATTACTTAATCCTGAAAAAGAACTCTACAGCAATTAATATAATGTACATTATGTAGAGGGATTTGATGAACATAAAGCAATTTATATTTATTATTATATGTTATACTTGTGTTACTCATGACTATTTAAAATGAAATAATCAATAAAAAAATATATTTTTTTTAAAAGGACTGAGGAAGGCTGGAGAGATGGCTTAGCGGTTAAGGCATTTGCCAGCAAAGTCAAAGGATCCTGGCTTGATTCTCCAGGTCCTTCATAAGCCAGATGCACAAGGGGCAAAAGTATATGCAGTTCGTTTGCAGTGGCTGGAGGCCCTGGCACACCCATTCCCTCTCTATCTCCCTCTCTCTCCCTCTTTCTCTGTTAAATAAACAAAAATAAAATATTGGTTTTTTTAAAAAAAAAGAGAGTTATCTTGATTGAACTTTTTTTTTTTTTTTTGCAATTTTTTAGGGGTAGGGAAAGAATTGGCATGCCAGGGCCTCCAGCCATTGTAATTAAACTCCAGACATGTACGCTACCTTGTGTGTCTGGGACCTGGAGAGTTGAACATGGGTCTTTAGACTTCATAGGCAAGTTTTTAACTGCTAAGCCATCTATCCAGCCCTTGATTGAACATTTTAAAGCCAATTTTTAAAAATGTTATCATGAACAGATCAATGTTAGTTAATTGAATTTTAACCTTGGCATCATGAGACCTGGTGCCATAAACAAATTTACAAACTTATTTAAAAAGACGTGAGAGCTGGGAGGCAGAGGTAGGAGGATTGCCATGAGTTTGTGGCTACCCTGAGACTACATAGTGAATTCCAGCAAGTCAGCCTGGGCTAGAGCGAAACCCTACCTGAAAAAAAAAACAAAAACAAAAACAAACAAAAAAAAAAAAGAAAAAGAAAAAGAAAAAGATTTGAACCTGAACTACATTCATAACAGTATGTAACAAATTAAGATTACCTGTTTACATGTTGTATTTTTTAAAATATTTTATATATTTGCAAGCATAAAGATAAGAGAGAGTGAGAAAGGGAGACAGAGTTCTAGGCTTACTTCCCAGAGCCAGATATGAGTTCTCTCACGCTGAGTGGGTCTCATGCCCAATCTGTGAGCAGTTTGGTTACCTACATTGGCTGTGTGCCACTATTGCACAAGTGTCTACTTCCTGCTCAGCTGGTTGATTTTATAACTGGCAGGATCTGCTCATTTGTGGATATCAACGTAAATCGGGGAGATTTGGGCATCAAGCTAATTCACAACAGGGTAATCTGCATAAACTAAGCCTGAGGATGTGGAAGACTTTTGCTCCTTGAGTGGAATATGTTGAAGGCAGGAGCTCACAGCTTCTCCAAAGATTAATGAAACAATCCTAAATCAAATGACTCACAAATGTGACCTGAACTGAATAAGCCTGAGGCCAGCAACTCGGGGTCTATGAGAACAATCAACTCATGACTTATTGAATGTTGGTAATTACAAACATTCTTTCAGTTTGGCTATAGCACCTCATAGTTTCCTATTGGTGAATCCCTAAATACAACCTCTGAGTACAGTCAGTACAGAGTTCTCTCTCCAGGGAACCCCTGACCCTCTTCTAAATCATATTCTGTGTGTTGTGTGGTCATTTCATGTTCGTACAAACACTCCTGGATGGTGTAGACAAAGTGGCATCTGGAACAGGGACATTCTAATTCAGGAGGCATGAAAAACCGCAGGAACAAGAAGCAAGAAGATAAAATAAAACAAAGGGGAGTCCGCAGTGAACTGTAAGTAACAGGCACTCTGCCCGTCTTCAGGGACTGTGGCACAGTCAGGGTAACATGGAGCAGACATTATCTACAGATTAGGAATGCTATATATTTTTTTAAATTTTTATTTTATTTTTTGGTTTTTCGAGGTAGGGTCTCACTCTAGCCCAGGCTGACCTGGAATTCACTGTGGAGTCTCAGGGTGGCCTCGAACTCATGGCGATCCTCCTGCCTCTGCCTCCCGAGTGCTGCGATTAAAGTCGTGCACCACCGCGCCCGGCTCAGGAATGCTATATTAAGGTGCTTTGGCACTTGTTGAAATCTCCAGGGTCTCAAGTCTCAGAGGAACAGTTCTTGAAGCTTCTGCAGACAGTAGTTGAAATTACTCTTTGCTTTCCTGAGAATGGCACAGTGGATCTGGCATTGTGGGATAGGGCAGAAAGAGTATGAGATGGGCTCATGGAAAGCCAAACCTTGGGCTGGAGAGATGGCTTAGTGGTTAAGGCATTTGCCTGCAAAGCCAAAGGACCCAGGTTCAATTCCCAGGACCCACGTAAGCCAGATGCACAAGGGGGCACATGCATCTGGAGTTTGTTTGCAGTGGCTGAAGGCCCTGGCATGCCCATTCTCTCTTACTCTCTTTCTCCGTCTTCTATCTCTCTCTTAAATAAACAAAATAAAATTTTTGAAAAAGAGAGACCTCCACTGTCACCCCTCTGTCAGTTCTGCTCTCCTCCTGGGGGGACAACCTTCTCTTCTTCCCATTAAACAGTTACTCTTAGCCACAACCACCCACCTTGCCTGGGTCCAGGGAGGGGTCACCCTGCCCTCTTTCACTGTGCCATAGCAAATAGCAATCTCTCTCTTTTTCTTTCAAACATGTGTTGCATGATTTTACTTACCTCTTTCTACAATCCATGGCTTTTCTGGGGGGATATCACATACAGACGAATTCCCCAGATATTCTAACCACTCTCAAGAGAGCAACCTGAGACATGAGAAGATAACTACTAAAAACGGCACATTTTGGATCCTGCACAGAAATGGGTCACTTCTCCCCTAACCTTTCCCTGCCTGTCTCATTGCTCCTACTTTCTCTGCTCTGTGAAGCTGAACACCCCCCCCCCCAAATGCTGTCCAACCAGTCCTTCACTTAAAGGCACGTACAGCTAGCCTTTCTCCTTACCAGCCTGAGCCTGCCTGATCTGTCATTAAATCCACATCCTTGCTAGATGGTATTCTGAAGGAATTTACCTAGCTTTCCAGACAAGAATAGATAATTTTGTTTGTTTGTTTGTTTGTTTTTCAAGGCAGGGTCTCATTCTGGTCCAGGCTGACTTGGAATTCACTATGTAGTCTTAGGGTGGTCTTGAACTCATGGTGATCCTCCTACCTCTGCCTCCCAAGTGCTGGGATTAAAGGCGTGTACCACCACACCTGCCTCCATTTGTTTTTCAGAGCTAAAAAAGTAGAGGGAGAGAATTATGTTTTATTCTTGTATTAAAATTATCTATTCTTAAACCGGGCGTGGTGGTGCACGCCTTTAATCCCAGCACTTGGGAGGCAGAGGTAGGAGGATCACCATGAGTTCAAGGCCACCCTGATATTACATAGTGAGTTCCAGGTCATCAGCCTGGGCTACAGAGAAACCCTACGTCGAAAAACAAAAATCAAAAAAAAAGAGGAAAATTATCTGTTGCAGATCTACATAAGTAACTAACTTCATTGAGTCTTACATCTAAAAACTATAAAGTTGCAACTTAATCAACTTAATTTTCTTTTCTTTTCTTTTCTTTTGAGGTAGAGTCTCACTTTAGTCCAGGCTACTTATTTTTCAGATTTGCTAAATGTTTCATGAAACTTTAAATGCTACTCGTTTGGGTGATGTAATACTCACTGAAATCATAAGACAAAAATTTCATTAGGCTGTAGAAGTGAACATTAGATGCATAAATTTTGATAATGGTTTCTTTCCAAAACAGGTTTTACAATTCTATTCCATGTTTCAATGATCATGATAACAATAAAATATTCAGGGGAGCCAGGCGTGGTGGTATACGCCTTTAATCCCAGCACATGGGAGGCAGAGGTAGGAGGATCATTGTGAGTTCGAGGCCACCCTGAGACAATACAGTGAATTCCAGGTCAGCCTGGGTCCGAGTGAGACCCTACCTTGAAAAAAAAAAAAAATCCAGGGGGCTAGAGAGATGGCTTAGCAGTTAAGGTGCTTGCCTACAAAGCCAAAGGACCCAGGTTTGATTCCCCAGGCTCCACGTAAAGCCAGATGCACATGGTGGCACATGTGTCTGGAGTTTGTTTGCATTGGCTAGAGGACCTGGCATGCCCATTCTCTATGTGCCTCTTTCTCTGTCTCTCTCAAATAAATAAATAATAAATTAAAAATAAAATAAAATATCCAGCTAGGCATGGTGGCGCATACCTTTAATCCCAGCACTTGGGAGGCACAGGTAGGAGGATCACCATGAGTTCGATGCCACCCTGAGACTACACAGTGAATTCCAGGTCAGCTTGAGCTAGAGTGAGACCCTACCTTGAAAAACCAAAAACTAAAAAATTTAAAAGTACATAAAATATCCAAATACCTCTAAGTATATATTGAAGGTCCTTTAATTAGATTGATCACAGTGGATTTCTTTTTCAGGATTAGGTACAAATACCAAATGTCAAATGTTATTGTATATGCTTTTTGGGGATGTTTTATGTTATTCCTTTTCTCAGTGGAGATTACGGAAGATAAAATTCCAGAAAACAATGGCATTCAAGAATCTGGGTAGACCTGCTGGTATATCAAAAGGATGGCTTTGCTGTTAGGTTTTAACCTAATGTCTTACATTTTTTTAGAGCAATTTTAATTTACTGTATAATATTAAGGTATAAAAGTTATTGCCTGTTTATCTGTGCCCTCCTCTTTCAAAACAGTTTTAAGGGCTAAATTTTCTGCTTTATTTCTATTACCAAAATGAGTTCCAGGTGAGCCTGGAATAGAGTTAGATCTTACCTCAAGTTTCAACAAGTTGTAGATGGGGACTGGGGAAATACAAAAAAAAAAAAAGTTTAATCTATACAGTTATAGCTAAGCTATATTGAGCTAATTTCGTTTTTAAAAAATATATTTTTAGGGCTGGAGAGATGGCTTTGCGGTTAAGCGCTTGCCTGTGAAGTCTGTGGACCCCGGTTCGAGGCTCAATTCCCCAGGACCCATGTTAGCCAGATGCACAAGGGGGCGCACGTGTCTGGAGTTCGTTTGCAGTGGCTGGAGGCCCTGGCGCGCCCATTCTCTCTCTCTCTCTATCTGCCTCTTTCTCTCTCTGTCGCTCTCATATAAATAAATAAAAATGAACAAAAAATTTAAAAATATATATATATATATTTTTTTTTATGTTTATTTATTTATTTGAGAGAAAGAGAGTACCTTAACTACTAAGCCATCTCCTCAGCCCTTGTTTTTGGTTTTTCAAGCTAGGGTCATACTCTCTAGCTCAGGATGACCTGGAATTCACTGTGTAGTCTCAGGATGGCGCTGAATTCCTGGGGATCCTTCTACCTCTGACCTCCCAAGTGCTGGGATTAAAGGCGTGCACCATCATGCCCAGCTTTAATGTTTAATTTATATATAAGACACAATTATTTGATTTTAAAACTGACAAATGACAAATTTTAAAACTATAGAAGTTATTTGGCCTTTACAATGGCCTTTGTGGTGAAAGGTGATGTATATTGTCCATCCTACTGATATATTAACATTGACTCATAAGTGAGTACTCATATAAGTTAAATATCAATTATGCTCTTTATCACCAGCCATTTGTTGTGCTGTTCTGTGTTTGTATTTCATGTAGTTTGTCTTTATGTGTAACTAAATTTATGTCCATTAAATGTTCAAAAGTACATGAACATTAAAATAATACTAAATTAAACATTAAAATAATTAAATTATTAAACATTAACATTTTATGTCCAGCACTGAAACAGCTGACACCCTCCAAGTCTGAGGGTCCGTTGCAGAAGAGGTGGCAGAAAGAATGTAAGAGCCAAAGGAAGGGTACCACTCCTTACATACAACTGTCTGGACAGAAATTGGCCTCGATATCCAAGACCTCACAGTGCCCAGCAATACCCACACAAGACCCTCATAATAGGAGAAAAAGTGGATGACAGAGAGCAGAGTTATGAAGGGGAAAGCGAGGGATGGGAAGGAAATACCATGTTTTGTTGTAAGCATAGAAGTTGTCAATAAAATATATATATTTTTTAAAATAAAGTAATAGACATTTTAAATTTAAAATTATATTAAATTACTAAAATCATTAAACATTAAATAATACTAAATTACTAAAATCAGGCTTATATTATACTTAAAATAATACATCTCTAAGGGTTTGGCTTTATGCTTGTTCATGCTTACTACAATTTTAAAGTTACCTTCTAAATCTATATTATGACTTAATTTTTTTTTTAAATACAAAAGTTATTTATTTTATAAAACTTGTATGTAAAATAGAACTTTAATCTGTCTAATAAATCCTAACTGAAACATGATACATTCTCTCTTATTTGATGTTATTTACAAACAGCACTCATTTTATAATTACTTCAGCAAGAACCTGTACTAAATGAATTTTTTTTATCAGAAACATTTCCCTTTTATCTTAGTGCTTCTTAAATGAAGGCACCAACAAGAACTACTTTCAGATGGTACAGAATTTCTTATTTCTTGAAGATTCTGTGGTTGACCACTTCTTCATTAGTTACCTGCAGCAAGACACCTTCCTGCCAAAGGAAAAAAAAAGTATCTGAAGAAGTTTATCATGTTTGTCCAAAAAACCTAAATAACTTCAGTGATGGTTTTAAGGTTAAAGAGGACTCACTGGTGCAAACAGAACAAACCCTAAATGACACTTCTGGAAAAGGCAGTAAAGCCTGGAAATCAAATTGAGGGTAGTGCTAAAGGTATCAATTGCAGTAGTCATCCCTATAGGTGTTTTGGGTAGGGTACTGGCCTTAACATTTCAACCCAATGATTTAGTATTTGGGTACATACTAGATTTCAAACTAACAAACTGAGAATAGATTGCCCTATTGTCTGTCAGCCTCATACTGGTAAAGCACATAAAGCTAAACTTATAAGGTAATGAACACAAATGTTTTTTAATAAAAACCCTATCGTACTCAAAATGCTTGATCCAAGAAATGTGAATGAATACACAAAAGGTGGAACGATGGGAAAATCTCATTTATTGAACTTGCAGCCTAACTTTTACCTACCATTTACTACCAACACCACTGAAGGAAGCAAGAAAACCTTTATTAATGATCACTTGGCTTGCCTCAGCTGTTGAAATGAAGCACTTTAGTCTTTGTAGCAGCAGAATATACTTGTCCATGGTTCATATCAATGCTAAAATTCCAGCAGGGAAAAAAATATGTTAAGCACCTGAATCTTCATGGAGAGGGAGGGGGTAAGAAAGAAGGAAAAAAGGGAAAAACAACCAAAATAATTTAAGTAAATGACAGATTGGAAGACAGGGTTTATAAAAATTATCTTGAGTCTATAAATTGTTAAACTCAATTTACAGCTATGTTAAACTACATAAGAGCCACTATACTGAAAGACCATTGAAGAGTTTATTAGTTTATCTTTTAGGGAGGAAAATTAAGAAAGAAAAAGTAAATAAGATCTTACCTAAAGAAGTTTAACTGAAGCTTAGAACTATTTTGCTCGACACCCTCAGCTTTCGTTGGCATCCTAATCAACTACTGTAGTTAAAGCTTTGTAGAAACAGCACAGTTTTTTAAGACTGGCTGAACTTAGTAGCCGTCAAGAGTTCTCTTGTACTAGACCTGTGTCCCTGAAGAGTACCTCGCTGGGGTTATTTCCTTTCCTTGCATTGAAGAAGCAGCATCTAAAAGATCTAAAAAGGTGTTTCTCCTTGCAGAGATATCCCTTAAGTTATCTAGATAATTTATTCCTCATGAATTGCAGACAACACACTTACATCTGACCAGCATTTATCTTACACAAATACAACAACAGCTTTGCAATGGACCTTAATTATACTACCCACTCCTTAACTTATTTAAAATAAAAAGTCTATAATTACACAATTTCCTTTAGAATTATTTTATTAAATCATAAATGTACAACAGCTTCTTAACTCTACACACGCACTTAAAATTTTTAAAGGAAAAACGTTATGTCTTATTACACCATGATCCTGGCTAATAGCTTTTCAAAACTTTGAGAAAAATCTTAAAAAAGGTTTCACATGTCACCTGAAACTTACAAATTTAACATTATCAAAGAAGGAATGCTTCTACACTCTTACAAAGACCACTAGAAAGAAACAACAATTAAAAAGCTAAGAAACTGTCTCAAAGGCATTTTTTTTTACAATCCTTCCTCCACAGTAAGGTAATGTTATTAAATAATCCAATCCATTCACAAAACGGCTCTCTGCATCTGCTCTGGTGTCTTCTGTCATATCACTGCATATTTATGCATGACTGAGATAAGAGTTTCCTTAACATTGTTATTTCGATAACCTGAAGCTGTTCTGTTACCTCTGGGCTCTCATCCTCTCCTATTTATACAGTGAAGCCTGTTTCAACAGAAGTAAAGAGTAAAAAAAAAATAGGTTATGAAATTATCCATCTAACCAGGTTTTAAGGAAAGATAACATGAACCTAAAAAGCTTTTACTCCTGCAGCTACTTTTCCCAAGACAACAATAAATGTAAAACTCAAAAGCTACTTACCCATGGCAAGAAGGAAGAAGCTCAGTATCGGCTCCTCCCGCCATAACCCCCACTTCCTCCACTGCCTCCTGGACCATAGTTTCCTCCACCATATGGTCCCCCATGTTCCTGCTACCACCAAAGTTTCCACTCTTCATTGGACCATAGTTAGAAGGTTGCTGGTTATAATTTCCAAAATCATTGTAATTTCCACTTCCATAATTTCCTCCTCCATAGTTGTCATAACCACCTCCGTAGCCCCCACCCTGGTTGCCATATCCAGGTCCTCCACCACCATCTCCTCCTCTTCCTCCTCCATAACCAGGGCTACCTCCAAAATTGCCACCTCCAGGTCCGCCTCCATATCCACTGTAGCCGTCCCCAAATCCACGTCCACTTCCATCTCCATCAGATCCTCCCCTAAAGTTACTTCCTGGTCCTGGTCCAAAATTTCCACCACCACCACCACGGGAATCTCCAAAACCAAAGTTCCCTCCTCTTCCACTCCTGGAACTCTGGACTTCCTGCATTTCTTGTCTTGACAGTGCTTTTCTTACTTCTGCATTATGACCATTAATGGTGTGGTATTTTTGCAATACAATTTTATCCACAGGATCATGGTCATCAAAGGTAACAAAGCCAAAGCCTCTTTTCTTTCCAGATTGCCTATCAGTAATTATTTCAATAGTATCAATTTTCCCATATTCTTCAAAGTAATCTCTAAGGTGATGCTCCTCGGTGTCTTTAATTCCGCCAACAAATAGCTTCTTCACAGTCACATGGGCTCCAGGTTTTCCAGACTCCTCTCTGGCTACCGCGCGTTTGGCTCAACTACTCTCCCATCAATCGAATGAGGCCTTGCAGCCAGGGCAGCATCTGCCTCAGCCATGGATGAGAATGTTACAAAACCAGATCCTCTTGACCTTTTGCTTGCAGGATCCCTCATTACCACACAGTCTGTGAGCTTTCCCCATTGCTCATAGTAGTTTCTCAAACTTTCTTCAGTGGTTTCAAAGCTTAAGCCACCAATGAAGAGTTTACGGGACTGTTCCTTTTCTCTCTCCATCGAGGACTCAGTCGCTTCAGCCCGATTTCCCGCAGCCGAGCGAGATGAGAGAGAACCCCGCGCACGGACCCGAACCGGACTCGTCCTGACTCAGAGGCGACCAGCGGCAGCTGCCCCGACCACGCGCACCCGCCGCGGAGACCTGCACACAGCACCGGCGCAGCTGCTTCTCATGACTTAAATTTTTAACAAATTAATTCATTTGGATATATTAACAAAGTACAAGATGTTAATGTATTTGTCCATATTTAGAACTGTCATCTGTCATCCCTTCTTTCTTTCTTTCTTTTTTTTTTTTGGTTTTTTGAGGTAGGGTCTCACTCTAGCCCAGGCTGACCTGGAATTTACTCTCTATTCTCAGGGTGGCCTTGAACTCATGGTGATCCTCCTACCTCTGCCTCCCAAGTGCTGGGATTAAAGGTGTGCGCCACCAGGCTCAGCTAGAACCCTCATACTTTCTATAAAGTATAGCATCCTGGGTTTCCATCTTAATTTCTAAATTATAACAATAATAATGATAATAAAAATAATAATAGGGCTGGGCGTGGTGGCACACACCTTTGACCTCAGTACTTGGGAGGCAGAGGTAGGAGGATCGCCAGGATTTCAAGGCCATCCTGACACTATATAGTGAATTCTAGGTCAGCCTGAACTAGAGTGAGACCCTACCTTGAAAACAAACAACAACAAAATAATAATAATAAGGCTGGGAAGATGGCTTAGCAATTACGGCACTGGCCTGCAAAGCCTAAGGACCCATGTTCAACTCTCCAGATCCCATATAAGCCAGACACACACAAGGTGAGGCAAGTGTAAGGTCACACGTGCCCACTAGGTGGCTCAAGGGTCTAGAGTTTAATTACAGGGGCTTAGGCCCCATTGCACCAATTTTCTCTCCCCCCCCTTGCTCTTGTTCTCTAAAATAAAAAAAATTTTAAATACGGACTGGAGGGATGGCTTAACAGTTAAGGCATTTGTCTGTAAAGCCAAAGGACCCAGGTTTAGTTCCCCAGGGCCCATATAAGCCAGATGTACAAGGAGATGCATCTGGAGTTCCTTTACAGTGGGGGGAGCCCAAGCACACCTCTTCCCTCTCTCTCTCACCCTCTCTTTCTCCCTCTTTCTCTTTGCCAAATAAATAAGTAAATATTTTGTAACGTTAAAAATGTATTTTAAAAAATAATAAAAAGAGACCATTCAATAAAGAGATAAAACTACAAAAATAAGGTATGTTTTCAATTTAAAAAGATGTTTTACTACTTAATCTCTTTATTTATTTGGTTCTCTATAATACATCCTAGTAGGTTACTAATAACTTAAAATTATTTTATTAAATAATTTAAACTTATTTTATGTGCAATAACACTATTTAGATGACTTTGTTTATTAATTGTAAAATTCATTAAAAATTTTAATTTAATTGGATACTACATCTTTTCCCTTTAATATTATCTTCAGGAAAATGTCTCATAAATTTTTTTTTATTGAGTCTCATTCTTGGCTTGTTCCTTTAACAGTTTATTTCATTTTCTTTGAATACTCATGCATATATGCTCATTTATGTAAATAATTTGGGACTCTTCTTTCAGATTTAATTTGTTTTACTTGTGATGTTTTGAACTTTCACTTTATTCTTTACTTTGGTGTTCATATGTGTGCATATGTGTATATATAATAATATAATATAATATATTTGCAAGAAGTAGAGGGAGAGAGGGATAGAAAATGGGTTCCAGGGCCTCTAGCCACTGCAAATGAATTCCATATGTATAAGGTAGTTTGTCTGGCTTTACGTGGATAATTGGGAATTGAAGCAGGGTTGTTAGGCTTTGCAGGCAAATACCATAACTACTGAGCAATCTCTCCAGCCCTACTCTGGTATATTTTCTTATACAAAATATGGTATATTTGCCATTGTCAAGGTTAAGTGTTCAACACAGAGCCATAAAAACAAGAATGAGGTTGTTGTCTCAGTTAAGACAATAGATACTTGCACCCTACCCTGTACTAACCACAAAATTCCACTTTAGTGGGCTGGAAAGATGTCTTAGTGGTTAAGGAGCTTGCCGGTGAAGCCTAAGGACCCATGTTCAACTCTCCAGATCCCACATAAACCATACACTCAAGGGTGAGGCAAGCGCAAGGTTGCACATGCCCACAAAGTGGTGCAAGCATCTGGAGTTCAGTTATAGTTGATGAGGCCCTGGCATGATGATTCTTTCTCTCTCTCTAAAATAAATAAATAAATAAATAAATAAATAAATAAATAAATAAATAAATGTTTTAGATAAAAAAGGACACATAGTACATAAAAAAAATCATTTTATTTAAACAAAAAGGAGCTAAGCTGGGCGTGGTGGCACATGCCTTTAATCCCAGCACTCGGGAGGCAGAGGTAGGAAGATCACCATGAGTTCGAGGCCACCCTGAGACTCCATAGTGAATTCAGGTCAGCCTGGGCTACAGTGAGACCCTACCTCAAAAAAGAAAGATGGTGCAAGATATTGCAGAAGACACTAGGAAATGGAAAAACATCCCTTGTTCATGGATGGGAAGAATCAATATTGTGAAAATGGCAATCCTAACTAAAGCAATCTACACATTTAATGCAATCCCTATCAAAATTTCAAAGGCATTCTTCATGGAAATAGAAAAACAATCCAAAAATTCATTTGGAATCACAAAAAACCTCGAATATCTAAAATAATACTGAGCAACAAAAATAAAATAAGGCTGGTGGTATCACCATACCTGATTTTAACCTATACTACAGAGCCATAGTAACAAAAACAGCATGGTACTGGCACAAAAACAGACATGTAGATCAGTGGAACAGAATAGAGGACCCAGATGTAAGCCCAAGTAGCTATAGCCACCTGATATTCGATAAAAATGCCAAAAATACTCATTGGAGAAAAGACAGCCTCTTCAGCAAGTGGTGTTGGGAAAACTGGATATATATCTGCAGAAGAATGAAAATAGGTTCTTCTCTCTCGCCATGCACAAGAATTAAGTCCAAATGGATTAAAGACCTTAACATCAGACCTGAAACTCTGAAACTGCTAGAGGAAAAAGCAGGGGAAACCCTTCAACATATTGGTCTTGGCAAAGACTTTCTGAATATAACCCCAATTGCTCAGGCAATAAAACCATAGATTAATCACTGGGACCTCATGAAATTACAAACATTTTGCACTGCAAAGAATACAGTGAAAAAAGCAAAGAGGCAACCTACAGAATGGGAAAAAATCTTCGCCAGCTATATATCTGATAGAGGATTAATATCTAGGATATACAAAGAACTTAAAAAGTTAAACAATAAGGAATCAAACAAGCCAATCAAAAAATGGGCTATGGAACTAAATAGAGAGTTCTCAAAGGAAGAAATATGAATGGCATATAAGCATCTAAAAAAATGCTCTACGTCACTAGTCATCAGGGAAATGCAGATTAAAACTACATTGAGATTCCATCTCACTCCTGTCAGATTGGCTACCATCATGAAAACAAATGATCATAAATGTTGGAGGGGATGTGAAAAAGAGGAACCCTTCTACACTGCTGGTGGGAATGCAATCTGGTCCAGCCATTGTGGAAATCAGTGTGGAGGTTCCTAAACAGCGAAAGATTGATCTACCATATGACCCAGCTATAGCACTCCTAGGCATATATCCGAAGGACTCATCTCATTTCCTTAGAAGTACGTGCTCAACCATGTTGATTGCTGCTCAATTTATAATAGCTGGGAAATGGAACCAGCCTAGATGTTCCTCAACTGATGAGTGGATAATGAAGATATGGCACATTTACACAATGGAGTTCTACTCAGCGGTAAAGAAAAATGAAGTTATGAAATTTGCAGAAAAATGGATGGATCTGAAAGGGATTATACTAAGTGAGGTAACCCAGACCCAGAAAGCCAAGCACCACATGTTCTCCCTCATATGTGGATCCTAGCTACAGATGATTGGGCTTCTGCATGAGAAGGAAAATACTTAGTAGCAGAGGCCAGTAAGTTAAAAAGGAGACATAAAGGGAAGAGAAAGGAAGGGAGGAGGGTACTAAATAGGTTGGTATTGTATATATGTAAGTAGAATGATTGAGATGTGGAGGTAATATGATGGAGAATGGAATTTCAAAGGGGAAAGTGTCAGGGGGGAGGGAGGAAATTACCATGGGATTTTTTTTATAATCATGGAAAATGTTAATAAAAATTTAAAAATTAAAAAAATAAATTTAAAAAAAAGAAAAATGGACCCATAAGGGATAAGGTCAAAGTTACCCATAACTAAACTATATCATTATTATTAATTTTTTTGAGGCAAGCCCAACAGACTGTCCTTTTCTTTTTATGCAAGAGCAAGAAAGAGAGAAAATTGGCATGCCAGGGCCTCCAGCCACTGTAATTGAACTCCAGAGATATGTGTCACCTGGTGTGCATGTGCGACCTTGCATGCCTGGATCACCTTTTGTGTCTAGCTTATAGGGGATCCAAAGAGTCAAACATGGGTCCTAGCCAGGTATGGTAGTGCACACCTTTTATCCTAGCACTGGGGAGGCAGAGGTAGGAGGATCACCATGAGTTCAAGGCCACCCTGAGAATACATAGTGAATTCCAGGTCAGCCTGGGCTACAGTGAGACCCTACCTCAAAAAACAAAAAAATGAAAGAAAAACAATAACAACAAAAATGGGTCCTTAGGCTTCATGGGCAAGCACCTTAATTGCTAAGCCATCTCTCCAGCCCCATTTTTAATTTTTTAATTTTTTTTTTTAATTTATGTCAGGCACTGCCAGGCACAGGCTGGAACCTTCAGGAGAGGGGCCTGGGCTTCCAGGCATGGCTAAGAACAGGCTACTGGAGGCCACTCCCGCTCCAAACCCAGCACACCTGAACTTAGGCTCTGCCCATAGCCCTGTGACCTTTGGCCAGTTGCCTAGGAAACTTGTTATCAGCCTTCACACAGTCATGAGACCCTAGATCACCTGACACATCCCCCTCGCCCCCCCCCACCCGCCATTGCCTACATGCTAGAATGAATGTCCTCATATGCTAATTAGGCATCAGAAATGAACTTGGTATGTCCAACCCCCTTATGGTCCTCCCCCCACCCTCAGATGCTTATAAACCCATTTTCCCTGACAATAAACCGAGAGAGCTGTTCAACTATCTCCTGGGAGTGTATCTCTCATCACGTGCTCACCCACCCTGGTTGCCTGGGCGCCTTTGGGGGACCATAGCCCGGTCCCGAAGGATACAGGAACCCACATCTGGCACCTGAACAGGGACTTTATGAGACGGACAGGGTAGGTGAGTGCTCTCCCAGAGGGACCGGGAGACGTCGGCCTTGCCTCCACATTTCTGAGGGCTGGCTTTCGCTTTTTCCTCCTTTATTGTTGGTTCATGTCATCGTGTGGGACCAAACACAACAGCCCAGCAACTGATGCCTCTTGGCTGAGGCCACCCTTGAGGCCACCCTTTGGTATTGACTGAAGTCCAGCCGTCCTCTGCTGGCAAAAACCCTCTATTTTTTTTTTAATTCTTTTTTAAAAATTTTATTTATTTATTTGAAGCGACAGACACAGAGAGAAAGACAGATAGAGGGAGAGAGATAGGATGGGCGCGCCAGGGCCTCCAGCCTCTGCAAACGAACTCCAGACGCGTGCGCCCCCCTTGTGCATCTGGCTAATGTGGGACCTGGGGAACCGGGGTCCTTAGGCTTCACAGGCAAGCACTTAACCACTAAGCCATCTCTCCAGCCCCCCTCTATTTTTTTTATTTTATTTTATTTCCTCCATCAGATGGAAACTAGTGGGGTTTTTTTCCTCCTTTACTTTAATATAGTCTCCAAGCGAAAGGAATCACAGATTCATAGATTACAGCTCTTCTGAAAGTTAAGGGAATTAAGCAGTCCCAGAGGGAGGCTGGCTCCTTTTGGGAAGTTCTCCAGGTCACACCCTGGATTTCTGGGCATCCATGTGGCCCAAACATGTGGACCCACATAGCTTATCTGGCTAGAAAACGAAAAGTTTAGGAAGGAAATTTCCCCTCACTCCTTGTAAGTGGCGAAACTACAAGCCGGCTTTGCAAGCGCTCCAAAGCGGCTTGCGACAGAGTCAGCGGCGGGCTCACAGGTGCCCAGACAATGGCGCCTCTGCCCATGCAGGTGCCATGTCTCCGCCTCCTCTCCCAGCTCCCCCCCCATACCCTCTCTTTTCCCAGCAGGCCCCCTCCTTTAGCAGCCTCCTGGCGGTCCTGGAGGCCCCCTTTTTTCTGAATGGTCCCAAGGGCCCCCCTCCCTTCTTTCCTCTTCAGGTAGCTGGACTTGAACCCCGACAGTCATCTCGGCCAGTAATGGCCATTACCTCCGCGTGTGCTAGACCTGTCCCCGGTGAGTACCCGGAGCCGGGCAGGGCTGATCTAAGGTGTATGCAAGCCCCGCCACCCCAATGCCAGCTCCAAAAAGCAGCAAGAAAGAAAAAAGGTCACGTTTAACTAAAGCCTATGGTGAACTGAAGTTTTCCATAAACAATGCCATACTTTGTTACATGATATCATAAATATAATTACTGAGTTTATGTTCTAGGTCAACTTCAACTTACATAGAGGATTATTGAAAACAACAGAATTCTCTCTGAAGTGGTGACTTATAACTTGTCAGGTATTTTAAAATAAAATAAGAATAGAAAATGATTGTAATGTCCTATTACTGAAAAGGAGGAGGCAACTGACCTGACTTCTAGGCCAGCCTGCCTCAAGATAGCAACAAAATTTGCCTTAGTTACTCCTAATAAAATCATTTCCAAGTGTGTTATTGGTATTAGTGAGATAAAATTGTCTTTGGATTACTTGCTTGTTAGTGAGTAATAGGATTAATCAATTTGGTGTAGTTTTCTTTTTCTTTTTTTGTTTTTTGTTTTTTTTGAGGTAAGGTCTCACTCTAGCCCAGGCTGACCTGGAATTCACTATGGAGTCTCAGGGTGGCCTCGAACGGTGATCCTCCTACCTCTGCCTCCCGAGTGCTGGGATTAAAGGTGTGCGCCACCATACCTGGCTGGTGTAGTTTTTCTTAATAGCCTTATAAGAAAGATGTTTTATAATGGGGTGAGATGAATTAATTGAAGGAATTTTTCAATGTTGGGACACAGAATGCTTAATAAAAATGTTTTTTGAGTGGGACTTAGATCAAAATGTTGAAGTATGTGGATAAAAATATAGAGATGTGCATATGTAGGAAAGAATTTTCAGGCTAAACCTAAACACCATGAAAGTTAGAGATTTTTCAACTGTCTACAAACTCTTAAGGAACAAAAAACTAATTTTCAGGCTAAAATATGTTGGGATAGCTTACATAAGCTCTATCAAATTTAAATCATGGGTAAAACATAAAATTGTTTTATGTTGGCCAGGCGATGATGAAGGTGATGCACGCCTTTAATCCCAGCTCTCGGGAGGCAGAGGTAGGAGGATCGCCGTGAGTTCGAGGCCACCCTGAGACTCCATGGTGAATTCCAGGTCAGCCTGGGCTACAGCAAGACCTTACCTCGAAAAGCCAAAAAAAGAAATTTTTTAGATTAATAAAAATTTCTATGGTACATAAAACCAATAGCTATCAAGATTAAGCCAAAATCATTGGTTATCAAATGGTGTCTTTGCTTTCAAAAATGATTTATCAAGGGTTATATCAAAATTTAGATAGCTGGGACCTCATGAAATTGCAAAGATTTTGCACTGCAAAGGACACAGTGAATAAAGCAAAGAGGCAACCTACAAAATGGGAAAAAATCTTTGCCAGCTATATATCTGATAGAGGATTAATATCTAGGATATACAAAGAACTCAAAAAGTTAAATAATAAGGAATCAAACAATCAACATATAGGCTATGGAGCTAAATAGAGAGTTCACAAAGGAAGAATGAATGGCATATAAGCATCTAAAAAATGTTCTACGTCACTAGTCATCAGGGAAATGCAGATTAAAACTACATTGAGATTCCATCTCACTCCTGTCAGATTGGCTACCATCATGAAAACAAATGATCATAAATATTGGTGGGGATGTGGAAAAAGAGGAACCCTTCTACACTGCTGGTGGGAATGCAATCTGGTCCAGCCATTGTGGAAATCAGTGTGGAGGTTCCTAAAACAGCTAAAGATTGATCTACCATATGACCCAGCTATAGCACTCCTAGGCATATATCCTAAGGACTCATCTCATTTCCTTAGAAGTATGTGCTCAACCATGTTTATTGCTGCTCAATTTATAATAGCTGGGAAATGGAACCAGCCTAGATGTCCCTCAACTGATGAGTGGATAATGAAAATGTGGCACATTTATACAATGGAGTTCTACTCAGCAATAAAGAAAAATGAAGTTATGAAATTTGCAGAAAAATGGATGGACCTGGAAAGGATTATACTAAGTGAGGTAACCCAGGCCCAGAAAGCCAAACGCCTCATGTTCTCTCTCATATGTGGATCCTAGCTACAGATGATTGGGCTTCTGCATGAGAAGGAAAATATTTAGTAGCAGAGGCCAGTAAGTTAAAAAGGAGATATAAAGGGAAGAGAAAGGAAGGGAGGAGGGTACTTAATAGGTTGGTATTATAAATATGTAAGTAGAATGATTGAGATGGGGAGGTAATATGATGGAGAATGGAATTTCAAAGGGGAAAGTGCGGGAGGGGGTATTACCATGGGATATTTCTTATAATCATGGAAAATGTTAATAAAAATTGTGAAAAGATAAAAAATAAATAAAATAAATTTTTTTTAAAAAGGGAAAAAAAATTAGATAGTTATTTTGGTTCATAAAAAGACCAAATTCTGCTCTATTGTATGTAAAGTAACTGTCTCAATTAAATCCAGTACTTATAACAAAATTAACTCATATACATATTCCCTACTTTAGGGTACAGCCTCATGCTAAAACAATGGTCCTCATCTGAGAAAAATAATATTCAAAGCTCTGTGGTTCTGTTTCCAATGTTCTCTGGGTAATTGGTACCCACATAGGTATCTGAACTAATTAAAGATGTTTTCAAATGCAGGTGCTAAGACTTTATACTGTTTTACTTGTCCTTTTCTGACAATTTCTAGGTTAAATTTATTAGTTTGTAAATTAATTGGTATTTTTTCCAAGACTGGTAACAGGTTCTGCCTGTACTTATAACTGTTAAATATTTAAAGTATAAGATGTGCCTACTTTCTATACCTCAGATATATGGCTTATGTTGCCACAGTACAACAAAAATTTAAAAGATTGGACAAATGATTTTAGAAACTTTTGTGCCATTCTTTAACTAAATCTACTTCAGTATTCAAATGTGAGCTTTACGTGCATACATCCAGGTTGGTGTAGCTTCCTTTCTAAGTGTGTTAATTACTGAACGTGGAAGCCAAACCCAATTGGAATCATCGGAGCAAAGGGGCCAATATTTTGGCCTGTGCTCCCTGGTCATGAGATCACTGGAGATGATGGGACATTTCTACACTGGCCCCCTGGTAAGCCATCTGTCTTCCTGAGCAGGGAGGATATGGAGACCCAAACAAAAGTGGTGTACAGTCTGAAACAGGAGATTCACAATTGAGGAGCAGTCAGTCCTCCTGACTTCCCAAAGAAGGGAAAATTACTTGGCCAGCATGGCTCTGACTCATCCTAACAGACACTAAATACCAGTAAGCTATAGGGCTACTCCTGGGTCACTAAAGTCTCTTTGGAGAGACATTAGTGACCTCCAAAATTAATCCTTAATTAAATTTTGGCTATCTATATGGTCTTAAACACTCACAGAGAAATGTATAACCAAAGATTAAAAAATACCTTAAATATATGAATGGCCTATTAAGTAATACAAGAGCTTTCCAAGAGGGGAAACAAACAAACATTAAAAGATCTTTTCCCCATAGTTCAAATTCTATAATAATAATAATAATAATAATAACTATAGATGTCAAAAGGGTTATTTTCAAATATAAAATATACAAGTAAGTTCTGAGACCAAAAAATATGTTTGTACAGCCTTTAATGACACCCAATGGCTCTCTATTATCAAGGTTAAATGTTGTGTATATGTTTCTGATAACTCTGCTAACATCTCATCTGTCTTACAAGCCATGTCGAATACTACTGTGCCATTTAATGAACAGTTCTGGAAGAAAATCTCACCCAGCTCATCCTCAGATGGTCCTGAAACAATCCAAGCCTGTCTACCTGGATTCCCTTGACCACAAAAAGGGCCAGTTTGCTCTGTGCTGACTTCTCATTAACTCCTTACTTTTTTTATTCTTTCTCCCCAATGTTCTCTTCCAAGACTATCTTCCTACACTCCGTGGTCCATTAGAATAGTTCCTTCTCTGGGAAAGACTCTCTAACTGCAACAAGTCCCCACTTCGTGTCCCATTCAGCAGGAGATAGTAAGTGACCTGATGTCTTCATCCCTTGTCCCTTAAAAGCAGTTAGACTGTCTTCTCGTGAGAGGAAAAAATAAAGGGGGATAGAATTAGGGTGACTAGACCCCTGATAAAAAGGACAAGAAAAAAATTCTTATTTCTTGCCCAGTTAAGCCCTGGCTCTGCAAAGGACAGGCCTCACCCTCTTTGATACAGGTCAAGTTATGTCTCTCTGTCTGTCCAGCTCTAAGCTGACCAGAGCTGAATGCCTGCTCACTAGCTCTATAATCAGAACCAGCTGTGTCAAGACACCCACCCTCCTATGGTGTGAAGGGATCACCACCCCACACATAAGTATTTCCTCCCCCACCTATTGCTCCCCAGTCTTGATTGCTTCACAGGTGTATCTCCACAGAAAAACCACAAACTCCACCTGTGCCAGCTGCCTGCACCAACTGAAGGAGATCTTCATCCCTCTGCTGGTGGGCCTCAGCATGACTCTGTCTCTGGGTGCCTCCAGTAACCAACAGTCTCAAATCTCTCCAGAGACAATGAAGTTTCTAGTGGGTGTGGTACTTCAAAACCCTCTAGCCTTAGACTTCATTACTGCTGAACTTGGGAAGCATGTATGGTCTTGGGACAAGAATATTGTTTTCTTTGTTAATGAATCAAATGTTGTTAAGCTGCTTGACTACTACAAACCTGAGGACCCCACCGCCTGGTTCTCTTAACCCTTTAGTTACTTGGCTTCTCCTTAGCCCCTTCCTTACTATAGGAAACCTATTGCTTGTAGTGCCCTGTCTCATCAACGTTCTCAGATAACAAATAACTAAGATTGCTAAGGTTGCTACTAATCAGGTACAATACCTAACCGTATCTGGACCTATGGTAAATTTTAAAGAACTCATTTGGGATGACACTGGCCCATTATAAAAACAAAGGGGAACTTGTCAGGCACAGGCTAGAGCCTTCAAGAGAGGGGCCTGAACTTCCAGACATGGCTAAGGACCCCCAGGCTACAGGAGGCCACTCCCTCTCCAAGCCCAGCACACCTGAATTTAGGCTCTGCCCATAGCCCTGTGACCTTTGGCCAGTTGCCTAGGAAACTCCTTAGCCATCAGCCTTCACACAGTCCTGAGACCATAGATGACCTGACACCCCCCCCACCATTGCCTAGAATGAATGCCCCCATATGCTAATTAGGCATCAGAAATGAACTTGGCTGGGAAATGGAACCAGCGTAGATGTCCCTCAACTGATGAGTGGATAATGAAGATGTGGCACATTTATACAATGGAGTTCTACTCAGCGGTAAAGAAAAATGAAGTTATGAAATTTACAGAAAAATTGATGGATCTGGAAAGGATTATACTAAGTGAGGTAAGCCCAGAAAGCCAAGCACCACATGTTCTCCCTCATATGTGGATCCTAGCTACAGATGATTGGGCTTCTGTGTGAGAAGGAAAACACTTAGTAGCAGAGGCCAGTAAGTTAAAAAGGAGATATAAAGGGAAGAGAAAGGAAGGGAGGAGGGTATTTAATAGGTTGGTATTGTATATATGTAAGTAGAATGATTGAGATGGGGAGGTAATATGATGGAGAATGGAATTTCAAAGGGGAAAGTGTTGGGGGGATATTTTTTATAATCATGGAAAATGTTAATAAAAATTGTGAAAATAAAAAAGTAAAAAATAAAGAAATGAACTTGGTATGTCCAACCCCCTTATGGTCCTCCCCCCACCCTCAGATGCTTATAAACCCATTTTCCCTGACAATAAACTGAGAGAGCTGTTCAACTATCTCCTGGGAGAGTTTTTCTCATCACACATGCACCTAGCCCGGTTGCCTGGGTGCCTTTGGGGAACCATAGCCAGGCCCTGGAGGACACAGGAACCCACATATTTGACAGAGAGAGAGAGAGATATACAGAAACAGGAAGGTAGAGAGAGACAGAATGGGTGCACCAGGACCTCCAGCCACTGTGAGCAAACTCCAGATGTGTGCGCCCCCTTGTGCATCTGGCTTCCATGGGTCCTGGGGAGTCGAACCTGGGTCCTTTGGCTTTGCAGGCAAGTGCCTTAACTGCTAAGCCATCTCTCCAGCCCTTTAATTTTTTTAATGTTCAAAAAGATGGTCTCATGGCTGCTCAAACTTGGAGCAACCCAAATCCGTTCTGGCCAGCCCTCCGCTCCTGCTGCAGGCCAGGAAGGTCCTATTGTGAACTGAAGAAACTTTCCCATCAGGTTAAGGTGGTTCAATGTCACGACCATCTGAAGGGCGACTACTATGCTTGTGGACATGATGGGGGTCATCTCCTGTGCAATAATGCATTTACCCAGGGTAAAAGGGAATGCCTATTGGGTTTTCATTGCTGACCCTCTTTTATGGGAACCTATGACATGGATGGATCCACCTTTCCCCACTTCTAATAACATCACTTCTTGGCTAGGAGGCATACAGCCTCCTGAAATTAACAGCCAATTTAATCTTACCTGCATTTCACCTTCATAAATCAATTATTGGCCATTCATTTGCCCATATGCATGGGTTCTAATGATTTGTGCCTGACACTCAAGCTATAGGCTTGGCTCCACTTAAAAACTGGAAGGCTGGAGGGATGTCTTAGCGGTTAATGCCCTTGCCTGCAAAGCCTAAGGACCCAGGTCTGATTCCCCAGTACCCATGTAAAGCAGATGCACAAAGTGATACATGCTTCTGGAGTTCGTTTGCAGTGGCTGAAGGCCCCAGTGCACCCATTCTCTATGTCTGTCTCTCTCTCTCTCATTCTCTCTTTGTAAATAAATAAATAAATAAATTCATTAAATTAAATCAATGAATTAATTTTTAAAAGCTGGCCAAGACAAAGTTTTGGTTTAAGGTAGTTATACACATGCCAAAGAAACAATTTGTTTCAGCCTCTTATACCCTTCTGCTCTGTTCATACAGAACGTCATTCTGAGTATCAAAAAAATCCCATGAGAAACATGTTGGGGCCTTACAGGACATGTTACCAGATTGGGAAATTATTCTATTTTTTAAAGAGCATTTTTTTTGTTTATTTTAACTTATTTATTTGAAAGTGACAGACAAAGAAAGATGCAGAGAGAGGGAGAGAGAGAATGGGCACACCAGGTCCTCTAGCCACTGCAAACGAACTCCAGACACGTGCGCCCCCTGTGCATCTGGCTAATGTGGGTCATGGAGAATCGAGCCTTGAACTGGGTCCTTAGGCTTCACAGGCAAGCACTTAACTGCTAAGCCATCTCTCCAGCCCAGGAAATTATTCTATTATTGAATTGGGGCCCTAAAAGTTGGATTCATGATAAACATAACCATTCTTTGTCTATATATATATATGGCAGTATATAACAATGATTCTATTGTGTGGGGGGAAAGCCATATGGTGGTTTGCATGCATGTCCCCCAGCAGATTCAGGAGTTTTATTAAAGCTTGGCTGGAAGAGGTGTCACTGGGGTGGAATTCCAGCCTAAGATAGACGAAGTGTCCTAGTTCTGCCTTGGTTCTCTGTGGTTTTGCTGCCTTTTTCTTTCTTTCCTCTTGCCTTTGGCGGTGGGTTTTCTCTTTTTCACCATCATGGAACATCCCCTAGATCTGTAAGCTTCAAATAAATGCCATTCCTTCCATATACTGCGCCTGGTTTGGAAGTTTACCCCAGTGATATGAGGCTGACTAACGCAAGCCCCCAACCCTTTTTGGAGAAAGGACCACTACAAACCTCTATTTGACAACTTGGCTCCATCTTCTTGAATTGTGGGGAAGGAAGTAAATTTACAAAAGTAAATAATGGCTCTTCAATTATTTTCCATCATTACCATGCTAGACCAATACAATTTTGTACTTCCCACCCATATGTCTTTTTTTTTTTTTTTTTCAAGATAGGGTCTCACTTTAGCCCAGGCTGAGCTGGAATTCACTGTCTCAGGGTGACCTTGAACTCAAGAGGATCTTCCTATCTCTGCAGCCCAAGTGCTGGGATTAAAGTTGTGTGCCACTCCCAGCCACTTTTTTTGTTTTTTTGTTTTTTTCTGAGGTGGGGTCTCACTCTGGTCCAGGCTGACCTGGAATTCACTATGTAGTCTTAGGGTGGCCTCAACTCGCGTTGACCCTCCTACTTCTGCCTCCCGAGTGCTGGGATTAAAGGCGTGTGTCACCACACCGGGCTTTTCGTTTTTTTTAATTTTATGAGAGAGAGAATTGGTGAGCCAGGACCTTAGACACTGCAGAGGAACTGCGCCACCTTGCGTGCACATGTGCACATGCATCGCCTGGTGCATCTGGCATACATGGGTTCTGGGGAGTCAAGCCTGCATCCTTCGGTTTTGCAAGCAAGCACCTTAACCACTAAGGCATCACTCCAAGCCCCTCATGTATCTTTCTTTATTAAGATATTTTATTTGAGAGAGAGAAACAGAAGAAGAGAAAGATACAGAGAGAGAAAGAGAGAATGGGTGTGTCAGAGCTACTCCAGCCACTGCAAATGAACTCCACACAAGCACCACTTTGTGCATCTGGCTTAACTGGGTACTGGGGAATCGAAGCTTGGTCCTTAGGCTTCACAGGCAAGCTCCTTAACTGCTAAGCTCTCACTCCAGCCCTCATATCTTTCTTGTTGGTCCTTTCAACGTTACACAAAAAGAAAATCTATTTCATTCTCATGGTCACTATAGTCACTGCTGTTTTTAATCCAACTGCTTCTGTCATGGCAGTGACAAAAGTCACCTAATCTTCTCAAATGGCTCAATTTGTAGATAAGGCTGTACATAATGCCCTTTCTATAGAATATAAAATAAAATAAAATAAAACTGCTATCCCAAGTTCAATTAATGGAATCAGCTAGAATGTATGTTGAGGACCAAATTCAAGCCACTCAGCTCCAGGACTCTTTGTAATTGGAGACATAAGTCCATATGTATGACTCCACAGCTGGAAAAGAAATCTAACTATACATGAGTCAAAATGAATAAACACCTTCAAGGGTCCCTATGTGGTAATATTACTATAGATGTTAATCAGCTACATGACCAAAAGAGTCAAACTATACTTGCCTTAAAAGATAATATTGACAGCGCGGGAAAATCTGACCAGAGGGTTGCAGCTGTCTCTTCACTCACCCTTCACACGCCGGCCTAAGGCGGTCAGCCGAGATGAAGGAAGCAGAAGCCGAGGAGCAGCAGGAATTCTCTTACCAACAGAGGCTAAAGGCAGCAGTTCACTACACAATGGGCTGTCTTTGCAATGAGGTTGCTTTGGACAAGGAAGTGCAGTTCAGCAAACAGACCATTGCAGCAATTTCGGAGGTGACTTTTCAACAGTGCGAACATTTTGCCAAAGACCTTGAAATGTTTGCCAGACACGCAAAAAGAAGCACAATTAGCACTGAAGACGTGAAGCTCTTAGCCAGGAGGAGTAATTCACTGCTAAAATATATCACAGAGAAAAATGAAGAGATTGCTCAGCTTAACCAAGAACAAAAGGCAAAGAAGAAAAAAAAGTTGGAGAATGAAACTAAGAATTCTATAGAGCCAGAAGATACTGAAGTGATGGAGAGTGAGAATTAAGTCTCACCACTTGGGGAAAGGCAGGAAGTGCCATGCAGAAATGCAGACATGTCAAAAAATTGAATCAGGCTGCATGTGTCTGGAGTACATTTACTGTGGCTAGAGGCCTGGCACACCCATTTCTCTCTCTCTCACTCTACCTGCCTTTTTCTCTCTCAAATAAATAAATAAATAAATAAGGGCTGAAGAGATGGCTTAGCAGTTAAGGTGCTTGCCTGCAAAGCCAAAGACCCAGGTTCGATTCTCTAGAACCCACATAAGCCAGATGCACAAACTGGCACTGGAGGCCCTGGCACACCCATTCTCTCTTTCCTCCTGCCTATTTCTCTTCTTAATAAATAAATAAAATAAAAAATAAATAAAATATTTATATTTGCAAAAAAAAAAAGATAATATTGAGGGCTGGAGAGATGGCTTAGTGGTTAAGCGCTTGCCTGTGAAGCCTAAGGACCCCGGTTCGAGGCTCGGTTCCCCAGGTCCCACGTTAGCCAGATGCACAAGGGGGCGCACGCGTCTGGAGTTCGTTTGCAGAGGCTGGAAGCCCTGGCGCGCCCAATTCTCTCTCTCTCCCTCTCTGTCTTTCTCTCTGTGTCTGTCGCTCTCAAATAAATAAATTTAAAAAAAAAAGATAATATTGAAAAAACATCTTGCTATCAGGATTTCACCAACAATTTATCTTGACTTAATCCATCCTCCTGGTTTTCAGATACTAGGCTTCCCACTCTGGTGGCCATTGGATTAATTATTTGTACTTTATTTGTTCTCTGCATAGCTGGAGGGATCAATTTAAGAAGTTACTTACCAGCGATGTCAACAACATGTCTGGTTTGTCAGAAGGTTTTGTTTTTTTTAATTTTTTTATTTATTTAAGGGAGGGGGGGCAAATAGAAAATGGGCACACCAGGGCCACCAGCCACTGCAAATGAACTCCAGACACATGTGCCACCTTGTGCATCTAGCTTGCGTGAGTCCTGGGGCATCGAACCTAGGTCTTTTGGCTTTGCCAGCAAGCACCTTAATGGCTAAGCCATTTCTCCAGCCCTTGGATGGCTTTTAAAAGAAAAAGAAAAGGGGAGATACAGACAACAAGCTCATTCACAACAGGGTAATCATTGCACAAGCTAAACCTGAGGACTTGGAAGGCTGTGCACCTTAGGTGGAGTACCTTGAAGGCAGGAGCTCACCGGTTCTCCAAAGATTTACTGATGAAGTGATCAAACAACTCATAAATGTGACCTGAACTGATCAGCATGAGGCAAGCAACTCGGGGTCTATGGGGACACGCAGGAGCCAATCAACTCATGACTTGTCGAATGTTGGTAATTACATTCTTTCAATTTGGCTCTGGCGCCCCATGGTTTCCTACTGATGAATCCCTACATACAAGCTCTGAGTACAATCAGTAGAGAGTTCTCTCTCCAGGGAACCCCTGACCCTCCTCTAAATCATATTTTGTGTGTTGTGTGGTCATTTCCTATTTATCCAAACACCGCTGGACAGTGTAAACACTTATTCGCTTTGTTGGCAACCATTATTCTCCAGCTGCTCTCATGGCACTTTCCAGCACTATGAGGGCTGCCCGGGAGGGAACTGGATTCCCTCTCAGTTGTAGCATGGTCACTTGATGTCCTTTGGCTACAGGCTGTGGTGTCTTGGATTTCTTATTTTTCTTTCTTTCTTTCTTTCTTTCTTTCTTTCTTTCTTTCTTTCTTTCTTTTTTTTGGTTTTTCAAGGTAGGGTCTCACTCTAGTTCTAGACTGACCTGGAATTCACCATGTAGTCTCAGGGTGTCCTTGAACTCATGATGATGATCCTTCTACCTCTGCCTCCCGAGTGCTGGAATTAAAGGCGTATGCTACCATGCCTGGCTTTTTCTAGTTTTTTAATATTTTTATTTTTATTTTTTTGGTTTTGGTGTCTTGGATTTTTAAGGGACATGTCTGTCTCACAGAAGTCTGAGAACTACGTTCCAGCAGGAGATAACAGAGCTCTAGTGACTTTGGAGAATGATATGTCTTGTAGGCAAGTAAAGGGAAGAGAGAGAAAATACATAAAATCAAATCTCTTTTTATTTCACCCTTGAGCTGTGTATTATTCTCCTTTTCCTTGTCACATTGCTAGTGGGCCAGCCTGACCAAGGAGAAGGGTCTTGGAGAATGCATAAGATAAACTGGCTTAAATCCGAGATCACTGAGTGTTTACCCTGTTCCCAGAGCCAGCTCTCAACACATCTAAATAGTACATGACAACTTAATAATATAATATACATTATAATGAGCAAGAAAAAGCAACAGAGAGCTGGGGAACTAGCTGAGCAGTTAAGGCGTTTGCCTGTGAAACCTAAGGACCCTGGTTTGATTCCCCAGGACCCACATGAGCTAAGTGCACAAGGGGGAACATGCATCTGGAGTTCATTTGCAGTGGCTAGAGGCCCTGGTGTGCCCATTCTCTCTCTCTATCTGCCTCTTCCTCTCTCTCTCTCTCTCTCTCTCTCTCTCTCTCTCGCTCTCTCGCTCTCTCGCTCTCTCACTCTCTCGCTCTCTCTCTCTCTCATAAATAAATTAAAAAAGAAAAAGCAATAGAAAATATACAGAGAGCCAAACATCTCAGTACATTAACCATATAATGGCAGTCAAAACACAAGACATTCGTTTTCCTGAAGAATTGGAAAAGATAGCAAATTACTTTTCAGTCTGTAGTCTTCTCTATAACTTGTTGGCCAGCCAAGCAATGGAGCAGGAAAAATTAAAAATGGATTTTTTTTGGGGGGGGAGGAGCTTTGGGAATCAATGGAGTCCAGTTATTCAAGATGAACTCTAAAGCTGAGAGGGGAGGTGACCAAAGACATCACTCTTTGCCCTCTACATTTCTCAGCGCATTTCTCCAAGAATACCAAAGTCAACTGGGTCATTTCTCGACAATGCTCAGAGACCTGAGGAAATGAAGTTGACTGCAAATTTCACTAGTATCAGGCACCTTGTTTCCTGTTCTGGAACTCCCTGTTCCTTTCTTCTGAGCCTGAGCCCATCACTGAATAACTGAAATGCCTAAAGAGATGGTAATTAAGTTTAGAGAGGAACAGTCTAATCTCAAAACTGTTTACCCAGAGGAAAGAAATAACCAGGAACACAGGACACAGTTCTTGATCGTACCTGTTCTTACAATCTTGTGACAACCCAAATTGACAAGTCTGTCTAACTTGTTATCTTCCTTATCTCTCTTTAGACCTCCCTGGAAAGAGGCTGAACCCAAAGTGCTTTGACCTTAATAGTATTCACCTCATTGACTAGCTTACTGAAAATCTGTGGATGCCTGGGACCGGAGAGATGGCTCAGTAGTTAAAGGCACTTGCAAAGCCTGATGGCCTGGGTTTGATTCCCCAGTACCCATGTAAACCCTGATACACAAAGTAGTATATGTGTCTGGACTTTGTAGCTTCAAGAGGCCCTGGCATGTTCATATTCTTTCTCTTTCTCTCCCAAATAAATTTTTAAAAAAAAACAGTTTTAAAAAATAAAATGTTGTCGGGCTGGAGAGATGGCTTAGTGGTTAAGCTCTTGCCTGTGAAACCTAATGACCCCAATTCCCCAGGACCTACGTTAGCCAGATGCACAAGGGGTGCACATGTCTGGAGCTCATTTGCAGTGGCTGGAAGCCCTGGCGCGCCCATTCTTTCTCTCTCCTAACTGCCTCTTTCTCCATGTCTCACTCTCAAGTAAATAAATAAAAATAACAAAAATAAAATAAAATAAAATAAAATGTTCTTATTGTTTCATCAAAGAATGACTTTGACAGGAAGCTGTCTTCTGGGGAGATGATAAAATGAATTTATTAGTCTACCCAGAAACAGCATTTTTTACCCAAAATTCTTGCTAGTTTTGTACACATTATTAATGGTAGCCCAAAGAAATGACAACTAGACTTAACTGATGCTTAAACAATGTACTCATATAGACCTTATCATCCGTTGTCTATTATTTTTCTTTTTTATAGGGTTGTGTGTTTTTTTCTTCCCCCTCCCCCCCCCCGCCCCAGGTAGGGTTTCACTCTAGAGGCTGACCTGGAATTCACTATGTAGTCTCAGGATGGCCTCGAACTCCTTGTGATTCTTCTACCTCTGCCTCTCTAGTGCTGGGATTAAAAGCATGCATGACCATGCCCAGCCTTGTTTGCTTTTCCTTTTCAAATTTTTATTAACAACTTCCATGATTATAAAAAATATCCCATGGTAATACCCTCCCTTCCCCCCACTTTCCCCTTTGAAACTCCATTCTCCATCATATCCCCTCCCCGTCTCAATCAGTCTCTCTTTTATTTGGATGTCATCATCTTTTCCTCCTATTATGATGGACTTGTGTAGGTAGTGTCAGGCACAGTGAGGTCATGGATATCCAGGCCATTTTGTGTCTGGGGGGAGCACGTTGTAAGGAGTCCTACCCTTCCTTTGGCTCTTACATTCTTTCCACTACCTCTTCCACAGTAGACCCTGAGCCTTGGAAGGTGTGATAGAGATATTGCAGTACTGAGCACTCCTGTCACTTCTTTCCAGCATCATTATGCCTCTGGGTCACCCCAAGGTCACTGCCATCTGAAAAGAGAAGATTCTCTACCAAAAGGGAGAGTAGCATTAATATAAGGGTATGAACATTAGCAGAAGTGCTTACTGGGCAGTTTGATAAGCATAGTATATACATTTAGCCAGACAGCAGCAGATGTTACACCCCTAGGGCTCATGACTACCCTTTAAAACTTAAGCTTAGAGAGGAATAGTCTAATCTCAAAACTATTTACCCAGAGGAAAGAAATAATCAGGAACACAGGACACAGTTCTTGATTGTACCTGGACTTACAACCTTGTGACAACCCAAATTGACAAGTCTGTCTAACTTGGTATCTTCCTCATCTCTCTTTAGATCTCCCTAGTAAGAGCTTAAGTTTTAAGTTTTCAGTATCAAGGATGTATTCCCTCCCATGGAGGGGTCTCCAGTCCAATTAGAGGGCAGTTGGTTTCCACCATGTCAGACGTTCCACTATTGCACCTGTTGGCTCATTTGGCCTGGCTGGCCAAATATATGGCTTACAGTATCCACTGTTGAGTATCTTCACTGGCGATTTCTCTTTCTCCTATTGAACTGCATGCAGAATGGCTTCTTCCAGCTTTCTGTCAGCTGGTCTAATTGTTTGCTTTTTTTAACGTTTATTTATTTATTTGCGGGGAGGGGGGAGAAAAAGAGAAAGAGAGAGAATGGGCATGCCAGGGCCTCTAGCTACTGCAAACAAACTCCAGACACATGTGCCACCTTGTGTATTTGGCTTATATGGGTACTGGGGAATTGAACCTGCATCCTTAGGCTTCACAGGCAAGCACCTTAATTGCTAAGCCATTTCTCCAGCTGCTGTTTTTGGTTTTTTTTGAAGTAAGGCCTCGCTCTAGCCCAAGACTGACCAGGAATTCACTATGCAATCTCAGGCTGGCCTCAAATTCATGGCAGTCATCCTACCTCTGCTTTCTGAGTGCTGAGATTAAAGGTGTGCGCCACCACGGCTGGCTATTTTTTTCTTTTCTTTTTCATTATATAAATGGACCAAAGAACAAAAATCATTTGATCATCTCGTTAGATGCAGAGAAAGCGTTTGACAAAACCCAGCATCCATTCATGATAAAAGTCCTACAGAGACTGGGAATAGAAGGAACATATCTCAATATAATAAAGGCTATTTATGACAAGCCTACAGCCAACATATTACTAAATGGGGAAAAACTGGAAGCTTTTCCACTAAAATCAGGAACAAGACAAGGGTGTCCACTGTTCCCACGTTTACTTAATATAGTTCTGGAAGTCTTAGCCATAGCAATAAGGCAAGAGACGCATATAAAAGGGATACAAATTGTAAAGGAAGAAATCAAGTTATCATTATTCGCAGATGACATGATTCTATATATAAAGGACCCTAAAGACTCTACTAGCAAACTGTTAGAGCTGATAAAAACCTAGAGCCATGTAGCAGGATACAAAATAAATTCATAAAAATCACTAGCCTTCCTATATGCTAACAACAAACACACAGAGGATGAAATCAGAGAATCACTCCCATTCAGAATTGCATCAAAAAAAAAAAAAAAGTACCTTGGAATAAACCTAACCAAGGAAGTAAAGAATCTCTACAATGCGAACTTTAAAACACTCAAGCAAGAAATTGCAGAAGACACTAGAAGGTAGAGAAACATCCCTTGTTCCTGGAT
This sequence comes from Jaculus jaculus, assembly GCF_020740685.1. Classification (NCBI taxonomy): domain Eukaryota; kingdom Metazoa; phylum Chordata; class Mammalia; order Rodentia; family Dipodidae; genus Jaculus; species Jaculus jaculus. The sequence goes on from NC_059102.1 coordinate 32,001,824, forward strand.
TGGAAGAATCAATATTGTGAAAATGGCAATCTTACCAAAAGCAATCTACACATTTAATGCAATCCCCATCAAAATTCCAAAGGCATTCTTCATGGAAATAGAAAAAAACAATAAAAAAATTCATTTGGAATCACAAAAACCTCGAATATCTAAAATAATACTGAGCAACAAAAATAAGGCTGGTGGTATCACCATACCTGATTTTAACCTATACTACAGAGCCATAGTAACAAAAACAGCATGGTATTGGCACAAAAACAGACATGTAGATCAGTGGAACAGAATAGAGGACCCAGATGCAAGTCCAGGTAGCTATAGCCACCTGATATTCGATAAAAATGCCAAAAATACTCATTGGAGAAAAGACAGCCTCTTCAACAAGGTGGCACATGCATCTGGAGTTCATTAGCAGCCCTGGCACACCCATCCTCTTTCTCTCTGTGTCTGCCTCTTTATCTTTTTCGCTCTGTCTCAAATAAATAAAATAAATTTTTAAAAAAATAAAAAGAAAAACAAAGCAGAAAGTGGAGCCAAAAAGCTCTCAAGCTGAGAGAGGTCTGAAGTGGGTAGTCTTGCTGCATGGTGACTTGGACCAGGTTTTCTTATAACTTTGAAGATGTGAATCAGACATCAAGCCAGGATAAGTTTCACTGGGTCAGTCTAAATGTATATGAAGAACCTTGATTAGCTGGTGGGTCAGTGCAGACTCAGAAAGAACCTTCCAGCAGGGGAAAACAGGAGAGGAAAAAGCTTGCAAAAATATTTCCTAGAAGAGCCTAATGTGGTGATGCACACCTTTAATCCCAGCACTCGGGAGGCAGAGGTAGGAGAATCGCCATGAATTCGAAGCCACTCTGAGACTACACAGTGAATTCCAGGCCAGCCTGGGCGAGAGTGAAACCCTACCTCAAAAATAAAAAAAAATAATAATAATGATAATAAATTTTTCCTAGAAGGCAGAAGAACCAGGAAGCTGTTCTTTTTCTTGTTTGTTTTTGTTTTTCAAGGTAGGATCTCGCTCTAGCCCAGGCCAACTTGGAATTCACTCTTGTAGTCTCAGGGTAGCCTTGAACTCATGGCGATCCTCCTACCTCTGCCTCCTGAGTGCTGGGATTAAAGGTGTGTGCCACCACGCCCAGCCAGGAAGCTGTTCTTAATCAGCATCTTGAGTCAGGTTTAAGTTCAGATTGAAGTTGCCTTCTATGTGCTTTGGGGCCTGGGTTCCTAACTCCCTGAAAAGAAGGCTACCTTGCCTCTAATCTCTGTCATTTCCACCTCCCAAGAGGAGACCCGAACGTCTGAAATGTGGCGACAGCTGCTCTAATTTCTTCAAGCGGCATAGGGTCACAGAGGATGGCAGCTTGCCTTACCCTGAAGGGAATCTATCTAAAGGCCTATGATAGAAAGGTTTTCTATACTGAACCAGTCTGATGTCTCCTCACCATCTGCATGTAGGTCCTTTTCTTTGATTTGTTTTCTTTTGAATCTGAGGTGAAATTTACAAAAGGTAAATGGTAAGAATACTATGAGTGTTATCAAGACAATAGAAAATGATTTTAGAGGGAGGGAGGGAATTAACATGGGATATTGTTTACAATCATGAAAGTTGTTAATTATAAAAAAGAAATAAAAAAGAAAAAGAAAATGATTTTATCCTATTGGGAGCAGTCTAAATTTATGTAAAAGCATCTTACTATTATAAACCCTAAGCATAAGACCAAGAGAAGTGAGTATCTATATTTATAGTTTAATAAGGAAGCTGATAAGCCTGAATCTTTAAGGTCAGTTATGGCTCTTTAGGAGTGACTTTTAGGGACCTGGGAGGAGTTCCATGGCTCTTTTAGCATCTGTGCCACCCGCTGGCATGAGTCAGGGTCTTGCTAACCATTTGGCTTCCCCTGGAAGCCTGGAGGATCTTTTCCCATTTGGACCCTCATCATGCAGATTGTGCATTGGTGGAGTCCAACCTCTGGGTCTCCATGACCTCTCCAGTTAAGATGAGAGGTGAGGGCTGGAGAGATGGCTTTGCTGTTGAGCATGTGCCTGTAAAGCCTAAGCACCCCAGTTCGAGGCTCAATTCCCCAGGACCCATGTTAGCCAGATGCACAACGGGGTGCGTGCATCTGATGTTCGTTTGCAGTGGCTGGAGGCCCTGGCACACCCATTCTCTATCTGTCTCTTTCTCTCTCTGTCTGTCACTCTCAAATAAATAAATAAATAAGAATAAAATATTCTAAAAGTAAAAGAAGAAAACATTTCCTTTAAAAAAAGACAAGCGGTGACTTACCAGAGCCACAGCACCTTTTAAAGACGCCCTGTCACCTCCTGGGGCCAGATTGACTTGGGGCAAGTACCAAAATATTAGCTGCCATTTTAACCCCAATATCCTCATTAGCTTTGGCTTTTACATATAACCATCAAGAAGGCTGGTTACGGGGCTATAAAAGAATAATGATTAACACAGGTCATTAATTACAAGCCTGAGGGCATGATTCCAGTAAGGACACCTGATGTTAGTCTTGACCTGAGGTCAAGGTGGTCTGGTACTCTGCAAGAGCTTCATCTGGTGTTTGGTCTTGCCTTTATCTGGTGCTGATTCTGCCCAAATTCTGCTTTTGTAAACTGTGCTTGGTTACTCTTGGAAAACATAATGGGAGGGGGGAGTGGATTGAAGAGTGAGGAGCAGGTCATTGTAAGGGAATGTGATTTTTGCCTTTAAAAATTCACTGTAATTAATAGTAGGACGAGGGGCTGCTTGCCTCCTTGCTGTGAGGAAACATTCGCAAGCTGGCTTAATAAAGGCTCTCCTTCTCTCCTTTGTAAAAAAAAAAAAAAAAAAAAGAAGGCTGGTTACGCTGGAAAGTGGAATGTGAAAGGAATGGGATGATCCCTCTGTGCAAGGTACCATGGCCTCCCTGTATCTCTTTGTTTCTAAATATCTTTGTGATTACATAGCATAGAATGTTTCTTGCCTCAGTTCTGCCTATGTGACCTATGTAACCTTGTGACTTCTTGTAATAGCCACCCCCCCCCTTGTTTAACAGTATGTAATTTTGTGGTTTAACTCCTGATCCTGTTTTTACTATAAACATCATGTGGTTATTTCCAGTAAAAGCTGGCTCTCTGAACAGATCAGGGCTGCATCCTGAGATCTGGAACTCTGGGGTGCAGACCTGATGCACCAGGTTTCTTCTTTGTCTTTCTGTTTACCCAATAAAACTTTGCCTCACATTCTGTGAGTCAGTGGTCTTACTTGTGTGACACCGATACCATGACAACACAAGTTTTGAAGAAGTGTGGACACAGAGCACATCTGATTGTGTTTTGCCTTTAGCAAAACAGAAATAGTTAAAGAGGGCTGGAGAGGTGGCTTAGCAGTTAAGGTGATTGCCGATGAAGCCTAAGAACCTGTGTTCAATCTCTCTCCAGATCCCAAGTAAGCCGGACCCACAAAGGTGATACACTAGGTGGCCCACGCATCTGGAGTTCGATTTCAGTGGCTAAGGCTGTGGTGTGCCAATTCTATCTCTCATTCTGTTTAAACAAAAGGAGGGGGGCTAGAGAGATGGTTTAGCAGTTAAGGCACTTGCCTGCAAAGCCAAAAGACTCAGGTTTGATTCCCCAGGATCCACATAAGGCAGATGTGCAAGGGGGTGAAAAAATATCTGGGATTTGTTCGCAGTGCCTGGAGGTCCTAGCATGCCTATTCTCCCTTCCTCCCTCTCTCTACCTGCCTATTTCTCTCTCTCTCAAATAAATAAAAAACTAATAATTTAAAAATATTTTTAAGGTCTGGAGAGATGGCTTGGCAGTTAAGGGGCTTGCCTGCGAAGTCTAAGGACCCAAGTTCAATTCTCCAGGTCCCATGTAAGCCAGATGCATCTCTCCAGCCCTAAGAACTGATTCTTCTTGGGCTGAATTCTCCTGGTCCAATAGGGTAGTAAGGCACAAGGGCAGAAGTTGAGTACAGTTAGAAGAGGTTGGGAGCCAAGGGCGGGCATTTCTAATGTAGAGGTCACCAGTCTGATAAACTCTATGGAGGTCAAGAGCAGTACCTACTTGTCAAATGGTGGTGCCGATCGAGACCTTGGTGGGGTGAGATCATCCAAAGAGGATGCTGATGGAGAAGGACCAAGGGCAGGCTAAGGAACCTTGACATACATGAGATGGTAGTGGGAAGGACGAGACAGCTTTGAACACGGGGCCGCATTTTGTAGTAAAGGGTTGAATGGACTGTTAATAGCACTACTGGAGAGTTCATAAAGGAAGGTCTGTGAGATATCTAGTGTATTTGGCAATAGAAAGGTCACAGCAGTTCCAAACCACAAGGAGTGCACATCCAACAAATGAGGACCTCGGAAAAGACCTTAGCCCCCACTGCATCATTCCCCCAGTGATCTGATTGAAAAAGAGAGGACAAGCCAGGCACTAAGGGCACGGTGAACACACGCCTTCGGTCCCAGCACTCGGGCGGCCGAGGTAGGAGGATTGCCATGAATTCAAGTCCAGCTGAGCTAGAGTGAGACTTGCCTCAGAAACAAAACAAAACAAAACAAGGGCTGGAGAGATGGCTCAGTGGTTAAAGGCTCTGGCTTGTGAAGCCTGTTGGCCTGGGTTTGATTCACCAGTACCCACTTAGAGCCAGATGCACAAAGTGGTGCATGCATCTAGAGTTCAGTTTGCAGAAGCAAGAGGTCCTGATGTCCCCATACTTTCCCTCTCTGTCTTGCTCTCTCAAATAAAAAGAAAACAAAAAACCAAAAAAAAAGAAAGAAAAAAGACAGAAATGAAAGCTTATTAGAAGGAAAAGTGGCACCAATGATGGGTTTTTATTATTATTATTATTGTTGTTGTTGCTGTTGCTGTTGTTATTATTATTATTGGTTTTGTGAGGTATAGTCTCGCTCTAGCCCAGGCTGACTTGGAATTCACTATGTAGTCTCAGGATGGCCTTGAACTTACAGCTATCCTCCTACCTCTGCCTCCCAAGTGTTGGGAGGCAGAGGTAGGAGGAAGGAGGATCTCCATGAATTCTAGGCCAGTCTGAGGCTACAAAGTGAGTTCTAGGTCAGTCTGGGCTAACGTAAGACCCTGCCTCAAAAGTAAAGAAAAAATATATATTATTGGCCAGCTGGGATGATATACAACTATATATAACTGGGAGGTAGAGGCAGGAGGATCAGAAATTCCAAGTCTTCCTCAGTTACATAGCTAGCTCAAAGATAGCCTGGGCTACCTGAGACTCTGTCTCAGATACACACACACACACACACGGGCTGGGGCCTTAGCTCAGTCAGTAGAAGGCTTGCTTAGCATACATGAAGCCCTGGTTTTGATGCCCAGCACCCCATACATAAGATCCTGGTTCCAAAACAAAGTCTTGTTGCCTGCGTGTGCATGGTACCGGGTGGCACTCCCCAGCTCACTCGCCAGCAGTGGCCGGAGCAGAGTGACCGGTGTCCTGCGTCATGGCGCTTCGTGCTTCCATACAGTCTTCTTTCGAGTCAGAGTCTCTTTACTACAGAGTTTGTGGGGTTTCAGTGATTCTTACGATTCTTAGGTCTGTTCCCCTGAAGGCCTGGGGTTATAGGTACACATGGCCACACCCAGCTGTTTATGTGGAATCTAGAGACTCAAATTCTGGTAGTCTCAGGGTTCCTCAGGCCTTCATGCTAGAGCAGGAAACACACATGAGTTTGCAGAATATATTTTAAATGACTATGTTAACAACATAAAATGGGGGTGAGCTAGCATGAGTTTGCAGTGGCTAGAAGCCCTGGTGCACCCATTCTATATCTGCTCCCCTTCTCTCAAGTAAATAAATAAAATATTTTAAAAGATGAAGAAATCAAACAGAACTGCTGGGTTTTCCTTGTATCTCATAATCTCTCTAGCTCTGTGTTCTAACATCTTGTAAATTCTTTTTACACCTATCTACTCTATTTTGGAACTTTAGAATCAATAGCTGTCTTGATAATGAGCTCATTGTCCTTCACTTTTGCTTTATTGATTCATATACACTTATTGAGATGTAATAAACTATTCATAAACTTGAAAAACATAAAATATATTCTGGCTTCTTTTTCTTTTTAATTTTTACTTATTTATTAGAGTCACAGAGAGAGAGCAAGAGTGAGAATGGGCACACCAGGGCTCCAGCCACTGCAAACGAACTCCAGATATATGCACCCCCTTGTGCATCTGGCTAATGTGGGTCTTGGGGAATTGAACCTGGGTCCTTTGGCTTTGCAGGCAAGTGCCTTAACCACTAAGCCAACCCTCCAGCCCTGGCTTATTTTTTTCAATTTATCTATTTATTTATTTGAGAGAAAGAGAGGGAGAGGAAGAAAAAGAGAGGAAGAGGCAGATAGAGAGAATGGGCATTCCTGGGCCTCCAGCCACTGCAAACGAACTCCAGATGCATGCGCCACCTGTGCCTTATGTGGGTATTGAGGAATCAAACTTGGATCTTTAGTCTTCAAAGGCAAGTGCTTTAACCACTAAGCCATCTCTCCAGCCCCTTCTTTTAAAATTTTAACTGCACCTTGAAATGGATAAAACATTCATATGATTCATATATATATATATATATATATATATATATATATATATATATATGGTTTGGTTTTTTGAGGTAGGGTCTCACTCTAGCCCAGGTTGACCTGGAATTCACTATGTGCTCTCAGGGTAGCCTCAAACTCACATTGATCCTCCTACCTCTGCTACTTGAGTGCTAGGATTAAAGGTGTGCACACCATATCCAGCTCAAATATTGTTAAAGCCAGGTATGATGGTGTATGCCTGTAATCTCAGTACTTAGGAGGCAGAGGCAGCAGGATCAGGGGTTCGAGGTTATTCGTCACTAAAAAACAAGTTTAAGGCCAGCTTGGACTACATGAGAACCTGTTTCAAAGAAACAAAAAACAGGGCTGGAGAGATGGTGTAGTGGCTAAGCGCTTGCCTGTGAAGCCTAAGGACCCCAGTTCGAGGCTCAATTCCCCAGGACCCACGTTAGACAGATGCACAAGGGGGCGCATGCGTCTGGAGCTCATTTGCAGTGGCTGGAAGCCCTGGCACGCCCATTCTCTCTCTCGCTCTCTATCTGCCTCTTTCTCTCTCTGTCACTCTCAAATAAATAAATAAAAATCTTTAAAAAAAAGAAATATTCCAAAAGAAAACAAATATTTTTATTTTTTTAAACATTATGGGATTATTTTTATTTGCAAGGACACACAGAGAGGGAGTGAATGGGCATGACAGGGCCTCCAGCTGCAAACAAACTCCAGATGCGTGTGCCACTCTGTACATTTGGTTCTACGTGGGTACTGGAGAACCGAACCTGCACCATCAAGACTTTCAGGCGTGTGTCTTAACTGCTGAGCCATCTCTCCAGTCCCAAAAAGCAATTTTTTTTTTTTTTTGATTTGGTTTTTTGAGGTAGGGTTTCACTCTGGCTCAGGCTGATCTGGAATTTACTATGTAGTCTCAGGGTGGCCTCAAACTCACAGCGATCCTCCTACCTCTGCCTCCCGAATGCTGGGATTAAAGGCATGTGCCACCACACCCAGCCCCCAAAAGCAAATATTTCAAAGGGTACAAAAGAATACAAGTCAAAAGACTTCCACCACTTTCTACTGACTGTGCCAATTCTTCTTCTCTTAGATCCAAATTCATAATTAATGAGTTTCTTGTCTATTCTTCCAGATTTATTTCATATGTATACAATACGAAAAAGTGGATGTTCTGATCCTGGGTTGTTTTTTTTTTTTTCCTGTAGAGATGAATGCCTTATAACATCATTCTTCCTTTTGTTTTTAAAAAACAAATTCTTGGGCTGGAGAGATGGCTTAGCAGTTAAGGCGTTTGCCTGCAAAGCCAAAGGATCCTGGTTCTATTCTCCAGGACCCACCTAAGCCAGATGCACAAGGGGGTGCATGCATGTGGAGTTCGTTTGCAGTGGCTGGAGGCCCTGGTGTACCCATTCTCTCTCTCTCTCTCTCTGCCTCTTTCTCTCTCAAATAAATAAATTTAAAAAAATTCTTAGCCGAGCATGGTGGCACACGCCTTTAATCCCAGCACTGGGGAGGCAGAGGTAGGAGGATCGCCATGAGTTCGAGGCCACCCTGAGACTCCATAGTGAATGCCGGGTCAGCCTGAACTAGAGTGAGACCCTACCTCGAAAAAAACAAAAAAAATCTATGGCATTTTGAGATAGTCTTCTGTATGAAGTGTTGCTCAACAACAACTTATTCCCATAGTACAGTGACTAGCGCCTGAACCTCAACACACGGCCTTTGGGGGGCATTTCAGATTCAAACAATAGCAATCATTAACACTGAGGACAAAACAAAACTACACCAACCAGATTCAACAAACAAATCCAAGAGTCTTTGAAAAGATTTGCAAAACAAATTCCTGACAAGATAGAAAATGGCAAGTAGATAATTGCCAAAGCTGACTCAAGTAGATCAGGAAGAGATGAGAAGACCAGTAACTAGTGAAGAAACTGGATTTTTCTGTTAGAGAAGAATAGATAAATTTCACCATATGTAATCTATTTATAAGACACAAAGAGAACAACAGTTTCTCAGGCGCCTTTCTAAACCAAGAAAACCGTACTGTCAAAACCTGACAATGCACAGATGTGAAAACGATACTACAATTCTTCATGATTAGCGGGGGAAACTGGAACTTGCAAATGTTAAGCAGGGGGCTGAGGAGATGGCTTAGTGGCTCAAGATGCTTGCTTGCTAAGCCTGACGTTCTGATTCCTCAATACCTACCACATAAGGCCAAACGCACAAAGTGGCCTATGCATCTGGGGCTTTTTGCAGTGCTAAGAGGCCCTGGTGCATCTATACTCGCTTTTCTCTCCTCCTTCTCTATCTCTCTCTATATATCTATCTATCTATCCATCTACCTTTCTATCTATCTATCTATTCCCCCTCTCACACAAAAAAATAAATATCTTTTAAAAAAATAAAATTCTGGGCTGGAGAGATGGCTTAGCGGTTAAGCGCTTGCCTGTGAAGCCTAAGGACCCTGGTTCGAGGCTTAGTTCCCCAGGTCCCACGTTAGCCAGATGCACAAGGGGGCGCACGCGTCTGGAGTTCGTTTGCAGAGGCTGGAAGCCCTGGCGCGCCCATTCTCTCTCTCTCCCTCTATCTGTCTTTCTCTCTGTGTCTGTCGCTCTCAAATAAATAAATAAAAAATGGCCAAAAAAATTTTTTTTAAAAAAAATAAATAAAATAAAATTCTAAGCAGTGTGCAGCTGGACCTGCTGGTGCAGGCTTATAATGCCATCTACTCAGGAGGCTGAGGCAGGAGGATCGTAAATTCAAAGTCTACCTGAGAAAGTTAGTGAGACCCTGTCTCAAAATAAAAATTTGAAAAGAATCGGAATGCTGCTTAGTGATAGGTCACTTGCCTAACATGTGGAAAGCCCTAGGTTCATTCTCCAGTGCCACTTAAAAACAAAAACAAAAAAAAAAGGTAAGTAGACCTCAGATACTTGGATACCAAGGTTTATAACAGCCTTGTTCAAATTAGGCCCAAGTGGAAACACAAGGGTCCATTCATGGATGGCTAGATAACAAAATGTGCGCATGGACAATAGAATTTTATCCAGCCATGAAAACCAAGTTTTGATACATGTGTCAACATGGATGAACCTTGAAGACATTATGCTAAGTGAAATCAGCCAGACATAGAAAGACAAATGGTGTAACTCTTTATAAAAATAGGGTTGGAGAGATAGCTTAACGGTTAAGGCACTTGTCTATAAAGCCTAAGGACCCAGGTTCAAGTCCCCAATACCCATGTAAACCAAACACACAAGGTGGCGCATGCACTTGGAGTTTGTTTGCAGTGACCAGAGGTCCTGGCTTGCCCAATCTCTCTTTCTGTCTGTCTGTCTCTCAAATAAGTAAACAAGTAAAATTTTTTAAAATAGGCATATTCAGCTGGGTATGGGAGTAACATCCCTGTATTCCCAAGTCTTTGGAGGCTGAGACAAGAGAATTGGTAATTCAGGGCCAGCTTGAGAAATATAGTAAGATTCTGTCTCTAAAAGAAAAGAAGGAAGAAATATTCATAGAGAGAGTAGATTACTGGTCTCCAGGTGCTTTGTGGAAAATGGAGTTACCGCTTAATGTGTTCAGCATCAGCTTGGGGTGATGAAAAAGCTATAGAAATGGCGGTAGTGGGCTGGAGAGATGGCTTAATGGTTAGGGCACTTGTCTGTGAAACCCAAGGACCTGGGTTTGATTCCCCAGTACACACATAAGCCATCCCCAGTACCCACATAAGCCAGATACGCAAGGTGGTACATGTGCCAGGCGTGGTGGTGCACACCTTTAATCCCAGCACTCAGGAGGCAGAGGTAGAAGGATCACCATGAGTTCAAGCCCACCCTGAAACTACATAGTTAATTCCAGGTCAGCGTGGGCCAGAGTGAGACCCTACTCAAAACAAAACAAAACAAAACACAAAAAACAAAAACAACAACAAAGGTGGTACATGCGTCTGGAGTTCGTTTGTGGTGGCTAGAGGCCCTGGCGTGCCCATTCTCTCTCTCTCTCTCTTTCTGGTTTTTCAAGGTAGGGTCTCACTCTAACCTAGGCTGGCCTGGAATTCACTACGTAGTCACAGGTCAGCCTCAAACACATAGTGATCCTTCTACCTCTGCCTCCCCAGTGCTGGGATTAAAGACATGCGCCACCACACCTAGTGCCCATTCTCCATCTGCCGCTTTCTTTCTTTTTTTCTTTCTTTCTTTCTCTCTCTCTCTCTCTATTTCTATCTCTATCTCTCTCTCAAATAAATAATTTTTAAAAAGAAAGAAAGAAGCCAGGCGTGGTGGCTCACGCCTTTAATCCCAGCACTCGGGAGGCAGAGGTAGGAGGATTGCCATGAGTTCAAGGCCACCCTGAGATGATAGAGTTAATTCCAGGTCAGCCTGGACCAGAGTGAGACCCTACCTTGAAAAAGCAAAAAAAAAAAAAAAAAAAAAAAAAAAAAGGCCGGGCATGGTGGTGCATGCCTTTAATCCCAGCACTAGGGAGGCAGAGGTAGGGGGATCTTCCATGTGTTTGGTGCCACCCTGAAATTACATTGTGAATTCCAGACCATCCTGGGCTAGAGTGAGACCCTACCTCAAAAAAAAAAAAAAGGAAAAAAGAAAAAGAAAAGGCAGTAGGAGTGGATTGTGATCAAAATACATTATATGCATGTGCATGTATTAAAATTGTCAATAAAAATTTAAAACAAAAGAAATGCTGGTGGTGATATATATATAACATTATTCAGGTTCTTGAAACTCCCAAAATGCACACTTTTAAAAAGAGACAGGGTCTCATGTAGCCGAGGCTGGCCTTAAACTAGTTATGTAATTGAGCATGTCCTTGAATCCGGCCCCACCCCGCCAAAAGGCTAAGTAATTCATTCAAGACCATATAGAAAGTGGCTGAGCTAGAATCTGAATGGAAGCCTGTCTGGCGGTTATGTCCCTGGCATCACTATCTCTGGAAAGCAGGCCAGCTGGGATTCGGACCGTCTTGAGCTCTGGCTGTGACTTTATCTCCTGCATCCTCATAGATCCTGACCTTTGGAGATCTTGGTCTCCTCGGCTCTTTCCCGATAAGCCTGGGTAAATATCTGTGACAAGCGCTGCTAACGTAACCTGCTGACATCGTTATCTGTGCAGCAGTTTTGACTTCGTAACATGCAGATTCTGAAGCCTTGATGGCTCGCTCTGATACCATTTGCCTCTGGTGTCCTCTGGGATGATTTACGGTGCAGGAGCTCCAGGGAGGTGACCAACTGTCTGCCCCTGAGCCAGCTCCTCCTCCTGAGGGTTGCTTTGGAATTGAGCCAGCCCTTGAGGAGGCCACATTCCTCCTCTTCTCTCCACTCGAGAGAAGGCTCAGGCTTGGCTCAGTTTCAGGATAAACTTTTCACAAGCCAAAAGATAACCCAACGTCAAGGTGAATATGAGGAAAGCCCTTTAAAAAGTCCTCCTTGCTCCGTAGCGTCGCTGCGGCTCGTCGCCCTGCCCGTCTACACGCGGCCACCATGTGGGAGCTCTCGGCTCTCCTGCTGCTCGCCCTAGCCTATTTCTTTTGGTCCAGGGTAAAGCCCTCTGATGCCAAGTTCCCCAAGAGTCTTCCATTCCTGCCCGTGGTGGGCAGCCTACCATTTCTTCCCAGACATGGCCACATGCATGCCAACTTATTCAAGCTGCAGAAAAAATATGGCCCCATCTTTTCTCTGCGGATGGGTTCCATTCCTATGGTGATTGTTGGCAACCACCAGCTGGCCAAAGAAGTGCTTGTCAAGAAAGGCAAAGAATTCTCAGGGCGGCCCCAGATGGTAAGCAGCGCCCACCCTTCCTCCTCCTCCTCCTCCTCCTCCTCCTCCTCCTCCTCTTAATTCCCTGGGGATGTTTTTTAGTTCTTGACTCTTCCAACCTCAGACCGGTGGGATGACCCTTCAGACCTTTCTCCTCAACCTTTACACTGGGCAGGGAGAATTAACTGGAGATCTCTTAAACGGGCTTGGACAGCAGGTAGCATAGGGTTAGCACAGGAGTCTGAGGGTCACCCGGTCCCCTGTGCTGGATGATAATTTCTCTAGAAGATTCAGGTAAGGTCCTTAGCTCAGATCCAGTTCCAATGTACTCTATAAGTAGCCAGTGGAAATGTTATTTTTGGTGGAAAATGGAAACAGCTATTAATCTCTCCATGGGAAGGTCCTGGGGGGTAGTGGGGAAGAATCCTGGCTCTTTGGAAGGATGGGATTGCTGTGTTCCTTACTCCGTGGTTCTGGTTCATAGGGGTAAAGAGGCAGGAGATAGGGATATATATATATCTATATATATCTATCTATATATATCTATCTATATATATATATATATATCTACACATACACACACACACACATATATGTGTATATATACACGTATATACATATTTTTTTCCTGACCCCACTGAGATTGCTGACTAGCCATCCTATAAACACTGCAATCCCCCCACCCTAGCACCCCACTGCTAACTCCCTTGACTACTCCAGCAGCAGACCAGCAATGCCTCATTTTTCCACAGACTAGTCGGTCAGTTTGGCTGGTCAATCACCTGGCGAGTCAGGTGGGGTTCTGGGGGTCAAGGGTTGGAAGAGAGCCGCTCTGGGCCTCTTGTTCTTTAGGTGGGGAAGGGCCTCTGGGAGGAGGCAGCTCAGCTCAAATCCAAGCTGGACACGCGCAGTGTCTGTGCTCTTCACACGCGGGCTTGTGGCTGGTGGCTAGGCTTCCTAGCAGAAAAGGTCTTGCTGTGCCTTCAGCAGCCTCTCAAGGGCCCAGGGAAGGAAGACCTGACTGGGGGAGACAGTTCCCTGTCCTCCCCCCAACCCCCCCCCCCACAGGCACAGTTCAGATCTCATCCCATCCACAGCTGCCAGTCCAGGTCAGACACTGATGAAGAGAGGCTGTGTTAGTGAACTGAACCCCAGGGACCCTGTATTCAAATTCGGGGTTCTTTGTCGGCACTGTACTGTCTCTCAGGGAACTCAGAGAAGGGACTGCCTTAGGGTCATACTACTGAGTGGTCCCACCCGGCTGTCGGCATGGCAAATGGGGGGGGGAGCGTAGGAGGTGGGGGTAAGTGTTGGAAGCTGCCCTGATTCCTACAGCTTATCTTGCTCCCAAAGGTGACTCTAGACCTCCTGTCCCACCAAGGAAAAGGCATCGCTTTTTCTGACTCCGGTGCCCACTGGCAGCTGCACCGGAAGCTGGTGCTGGGCACCTTTGCTCTGTTCAGGGATGGTGACTACAAGTTGGAGAAGATCAGTGAGTGCCAGGCTGGCTCTGGGACTGGGGCTGATCTCTAGGGGGCTGGGGACAGAAAGGGGTTGGGGAAATGCCTTAAGTCCAGCCGTTTCTTGGAAACTGCTGCCATCTAGTGGCCATACAGTTTTCTGTGCTTGCCCTGTGGCTAAGCAGGGTGGGAGGGGGCAGGTAGCTAGAGGGCCAGAGGGCCCTGATTTACTTCCTCCACCCTTTCTCCCCTCAGTATGTCAGGAAGTCAGCACACTGTGTGATTTTCTGGTCACCTACAATGAGAAGGCCATAGATCTGTCCTTACCTGTATTCGCGTCGATAATCAACGTTATCTGCTCCATCTGTTTCAACACTTCTTACAAGAACGGGGATCCTGAGCTGATGACCATTAGGACATTCACAAAGGGGATCCTGAATAATCTGGACCAAGAAAATCTAGTGGACATCTTCCCCTGGTTGAAGGTGAGGGTGAAGCCAAGTCCCCAAATCTTTCAGTTACGGAGTTTCCTGAGCATTTCAGCTATGGTGAACTCTACCTATGCTGTCTCTTGTCTGTATAAATGTGTGTGGCTTTTAATCATACATCATCATCATCATCATCATCATTATTATTATTATTATTATTATTAAGGTGGGGTCTTGCTCTAGCTCAGGCTGACCTGGAATTCGCTATGTAGTCTCAGGCTGGCCTCAAACTTACGGCGATCCTCCTACCTCTGCCTCCCAAGTGCTGGGATTAAAGGCATGCACCACAACGCCCAGCTTAATCATACATCTTAATATTCATGATAGCAGCTTGCATTTAACCTATAATTTCTTTTTCTAAATTTTTTGTTCATTTTTTTTTTAATTTGAGAGTGACAGAGAGAGAAAGAGACAGAGAGAGAGAGAAAGCATGGGCACACCAGGGCTTCCAGTTCCACTGCAGACGAACTCCAGATGCATGCGCCCCCTTGTGCATCTGGCTAATGTGGGTCCTGGGGAATTGAGCCTCGAACTGGGGTCCTTAGGCTTCACAGGCAAGCACTTAACCGCTAAGCCATCTCTCCAGCCCATAGCCTATAATTTCTATGTGATAGCATTAAGCATAAGTTAATCACTGAATGTTCCTTGGAGCTATGTTAAATAATTCCCCTTGTGCAGATGGGGAAACAGTCTTCACCAGGTTAAGGAACTTGCCTGTGTCTGGAGTAAGGAAGTGTAGTAAGGGCAGCTTTGGTACTGAACATGGGGAGGAAGAGGAGGATACCACCCAGTCCTCCATTGTTTGGAGTTGCCCTAGTTTGTCCTTAATGATCCCATTCTGTATGGTTCATCTTGTGATCCATATGGCTGAAGGTCAGGTTGGTGTGGGAACTCTCCTGAGATGGAAAGCTAAGATTTGCCGCCAAGTATTGTCCTAGCTGGGAAAATGGAAGAGGAGTGGATTTGATGTTTCTTTCTGTTTCCTAGCTCTTTCCCAATAAAGCCCTGGGAATGATAAAGAAGTATGTGGAAATGCGAGATGGAGTGTTTATTAAAATATTGGAAAAGCACAAGGTGAGAGACCATGAGTTGTTAGAAATATCATAAGAGCGCCATTGGGGTTTATTTTGGACATCATGAGATCTCCAGAGCCTAGCACACAATAGATGCATAGTAGAAATGAAGCTAATTAATGAATGGGAGTGGCAAAGTAAAGAGGTCCCTAGAAGGGGCCCAGAAGAGAGGGTCCAGGGCTACTTCCTACCTCCACAAGCTCACAGGTTCTGCCGACCCCCTCTCCATTCACAAGCAAGAAGCCCTGCTGTCGGCGACGGGCAAGGATGGGGCATGGCAGGGATGTCGCAGGAGGGCTTTCTCACTTAACACTGCCTCCCATCTTTCCCTTGCCCAGGAGAAATTCAACAGTGACTCTATCACCAACCTGCTAGACCTACTGATTCAGGCCAAGATGAACGCAGACAACAACAATGGTGGCCCAGACCACGATTCCAATATGTTTTCGGACACGCACATCCTTGCTACAGTAGGGGACATCTTTGGGGCTGGTGTGGAGACCACCATGTCTGTAGTGAGTTGGATTGTGGCTTTCCTACTGCACAATCCCGAGGTGAGCATCTCCCCATGACTGTGTTCCTACCCCCCCCCCACCACACACACACCTTGGACCCCAGCCTCCACATTTGTATGGGTGGGGAAGGGAGATTCAAGGAAGAAAGATGCAGGAAGGTTAGGCTTGCCCTGTCGCTCACCCAAGCAGCGGTTGACCTGGCCCTGGGCTCAAGCTGCCCCGTCTTCTGGAAGCAGGACCCAGGCTGCAGATCCCCTACTGTGTAGCGTCTGACATACACTCTCTTCAGGATGTGACCATTGGGTTATGCTAAGCCCATCTTCTCTGTTTTTTTCTGTTATTGTATTTTTTTTTTTTTTAATGAGAGAGAAAGAGTGAGAGAAAGAGAATTGGCATACCAGGGCCTCCGGTCATTGAAATTAAGCTCCAAACGTGCGCATGTGCGACCTTGCACATTTGCGTCATTTTGTGCATCTGGCTTACATGGGATCTGGGGAGTCAAACATGGGTCCTTAGGCTTTGCAGGCAAATGCCTTAAGTCCTAAGCCATCTCTCTCTCTAGCCCTTTTCTCAGGTTTTTTTTTCCCCCTCAATTTTTATTAATATTTTCCATGATTATAAAAAATATCCCATGGTAATACCCTACCTCCCCTTCCCCACTTTCCCCTTTGAAATTCCATTCTCCATCATATCCCCTCCCCATCTCAATCAGTCTCTCTTTTATTTTGATGTCATCATCTTTTCCTCCTCTTGTGATGGTCTTGTGTAGGTAGTGTCAGGCACGGTGAGGTCATGGATATGCAGGCCATTTTGTGTCTGGAGGAGCATGTTCCTTCGGCTCTTACATTCTTTCTGCCACCTTTTCCACATTGGACCCTGAGCCTTGGAAGGTGTGATCGAGAGGTTACTCAGTACTCCAGTCACTTCTTTCCAGCACTATGATACCCTCTGAGTCATCCCAAGGTCACTGCCATTTGAAAAGAGAAGATTCTCTACCCAAAGTGAGAGTAGCATTAATATAAGGGTATAAATATTAAGAGAAGTGCTTACTGGGCAGTTTGATAAGCATAGTATATATATTTTTCCAGATATCAGCAGATGTTACACCCCTAGGGCTCATGACTACCCCTGTTTTAAGTTTTCAGTATCAGGGAAGTATTCCCCCACACCCCCCATGGAGCAGGCCTCCAGTCCAATTGGAGGGCAGTTGGTTTGCACCATGACAGACGTGCCACTATTGCACCCGTTGGCTCATTTGGCCTGGCTGACCAATTATAAGGCTTGCAGTGTCCTCAGGTTTTTTCTTTCTTACTTTCTTTCTTTCTTTTTAATTTTTTCATGATAGGGTCTCACTGCAGCCTAGGCCAACTTGGAGTTCACTATGTAGTCTCAGGCTGGCCTCAAATTTACAGCAATCCTCCTACCCAGAGTGCTGGGGTTATAGGCACGCACCCACCCAGCTTCTCTCAGGTTTCTAAAATAATATTTTACCTATTTATTTGCAAGGAGAGAGAGAAAGACAGAAAGTGTGAGAGAAAGAATGGGCACACCAGGGCCTGTAGCCACTGCAAACTACAGATGCATGCGCCACTCTGTGCATCTGGCTTTATGTGGGTCCTGGGGACTCTAACTTGGGAATATAATATGCCTTGCAGGCAAGTGCCTTAACCGCTGAGCCATCTCTCCAGCCCCTTCCCTCAGGTTTAAGCCACCTGCTCATATGCACCTTGCCCTGGCCCCTTAGGTAAAGAAGAAGATTCATAAGGAGATTGACCAGAATATAGGCTTTAGCCGGACACCAACTTTTAACGACCGGACTCACCTCCTCATGCTCGAGGCCACCATCCGAGAGGTGCTGCGCATCAGGCCTGTGGCCCCCATGCTTATCCCCCACAAAGCTAACGTTGACTCCAGGTATGCCCTCCCTCCTAAGACACCCAGCGCAGGATGTAGCCAGCTCTGCTAGCCAGCCCATCTTGTTCCCCATCTATGTCCCCCCACCTGCCCTCAGCCTGTGGGTCAACCTATGGTCAAGCAGGGGATACTACGATCAATCAGCCCATCCTTGGCTCACCCGCCACCCACCAACACTCACTGACTAAGCTGCAGAGCTTCCCAGTTCCCCTCCAAAGCCGCCTACCTCCCTTGGAGACATGAGTTTAGGATGAAAGACCCTGCTCTATGTGCCTATCCTGTCAAATAGCTGGTGTACACACACACACAAACACACCGGATCCTGAGGCACACCCAAAAGGCATAAAGGCCCATATAGTACACAGTGTTGATCTACAAGTATTTGTCCAGACAGGCGTGATGGCGCACGCCTGTAATCCCAGCACTAGGGAGGCAGACGGAGGAGGATCTCCATGAGTTCGAGGCCACCCTGAGACTACATAATGAGTTCCAGGTCAGCCTGAGCTAGAATGAGACCCTACCTTGAAAAAAAAAAAAAAAAAAGAACCCCAAGTGTTTGTCCAGAGGATCAGGCTGGACACAGAAGACAAGGAAAATTCGAGTGAGTGGGAATGAGGGAGTTGAGGGTTCTTCTTCCCTTCTCGGAGACTTGGGCTGAAAAGGAAGGGGATGGCAATGCTCCAGGGTAACCCAGTTCCTCCCCGCCTCTGTGGAGCAGCATCGGAGAGTTCACCATACCCAAGAACACACACGTGGTCGTCAACCTGTGGGCCCTACATCACAATGAGAAGGAGTGGCCCCAGCCAGACCGCTTCATGCCCGGTGAGCCTCTGTCCTGTCCTTGCCCTGGGGTCTGGGCCACACGGCCAGCCTGGACTCTGCTCTAACTTGCCAACACCCCAGCTCCCCCCTCACCCCTCACCAAGCTTGTTATTAGAAACCTCTTGGCTACACCCCTTGGGCCTGTTGCCACCCCCATTCCATCAGAGGGGGCTGTCCCAGACTATTCACAGCTGGGGTTCCCACTAGCTCTTCAAATTTAGTTTTCTCTGAGGAGTCCTCAGACATCTGGCTCCCAGCAAGCTCGCTCCTCCTCTCTTAGATGGTGGCATTTCCCACTTTGTGAATATTTCATTTCATCGGGACCATGAAAGGTTATCGGACAGCGAGGCCATCTCTCCTCGGGTGGGGTTCCCTGAGCGGGGCAGCATCGTCCCCCTTGGCCAGCGTAGAAGCATAACTGCCTGCCCTGAATGACGCATCTCTTTACTCACAGAGCGCTTCTTGGATCCGACAGGGGGGCATATCATCACGCCCTCCTTAAGCTACCTGCCCTTCGGAGCCGGTCCCCGCTCCTGTGTGGGGGAGGCCCTGGCCCGGCAGGAGCTCTTCCTCATCATGGCCTGGTTGCTGCAGAGGTTTGACCTGGAAGTGCCAGATAATGGGCAGCTGCCCAGCTTGGAGGGTGACCCAAAGGTGGTCTTTCTGATCCACCCTTTCCAAGTGAGGCTCAAGGTGCGCCAGGCCTGGAAGGACGCCCAGGCTGAGTAGCGCCTAGAGGTCCTGCCTAATGCCCCCCGACCCCATGCTGTGTAGCCGACAGTACAGAATTAAAGGTGCTATTCCCCCGTCTCCAGCCATTCCTCTCCTCCTCGCCCCCTCTGCCTTCTTTCCTAACTTGTAGCATGGCAGGTGATGTGCTGAATTAGAGGTTTTCTTCAGAATGTCCCTGAGTAAAGGAGTCATTTACTCACTCGCTCACTCAGTCAACAAACGTGTTGACTACCTTCTACGTGTCTGTCACTCAGTGACTCAGGGCACTCGGCCTCCCTGGCCTCTGGTCTCATGAAGTTCACGTTCTAGTGAAGGCTGACAGATAAATAAGAAGGTCAGACTCAGACTGGAGAGATGGCTTAGACAGCAAGGCACTTGCCTTGCGAAGTCTGAGGACCCAGGTTCAATTCCCCCAGGACCCACGTAAGCCAGATGCACAAAGTGAAGCACGCGTCTGAAGTTTGTTTGCAGTGGCTGGAGGCCCTGGAACACCCATTCTCTCTCTGTATCTGCCTCTTCCCCCCCCCACCTCAAAAAAATAAAAGAATGTTAGACTCATGAATGCTTTGACATCAGTTATTCTGGGCGATGTGGCATGAGAATGGCACAGTGGGAAGCAGACACTTCAACCAGTCTGTGGGGGATGCCAGGACACGGGGAGCAGACGTGACTGAGGGAGAAACAGGTGAAAGTTCTCAAGGTAGCTAGGTCAGCATGGCTCAAGAGGACAGACTAGCTCCCCCGGAGACTTTTTTTTGTGGGGGGGTTGGCTTTTCGAGGTAGGGTCTCACTCTATCCCAGGCTGACTTGGAATTCACTATGGAGTGTCAGGGTGCTGGGATTAAAGGCGTGTGCCCCCATGCCCAGCTTGATTCATTTTTTTTTGTTTATTTTTATTTATTTATTTATTTGTTTGTTTATTTGAGAGCGACAGGCAGACAGAAAGAGAAAGGCAGAGAGAGAGAGAGAGAATGGGAGTGCCAGGGCCTCCAGCCACTGCTAACGAACTCCAGATTCATACGCCACCTTGTGCATCAGGCTGGCGTGGGTCCTGGGAAGTCGAGCCTCGAACTGGGGTCCTTAGGCTTCACAGGCAAGCACTTAACCCCTAAGCCATCTCTCCAGCCCTTGATTGGTATTTTTAAATTTTAAAGGTGGGCTGGAGAGATGGCTTAGCGGTTAAGCGCTTGCCTATGAAACCTAAGGACCCCGGTTCGAGGCTCGGTTCCCCAGGTCCCACGTTAGCCAGATGCATAAGGGGGCGCACGCGTCTGGAGTTCGTTTGCAGAGGCTGGAAGCCCTGGCGCGCCTTTCTCTCTCTCTCCCTCTATCTGTCTTTCTCTCTGTGTCTGTCGCTCTCAAATAAATAAATAAAAAATTTAAAAAAAATAAAAAATAAAAAAAAAAAATTTTAAAGGTGCTCCCTTAGGTGCTTCACAGAGAATAGTGTCTCTGTACGGCGCTGGGAGCAGGGAGAACAATGAGAAAGGGGACTGTTGTGCTGCTCTGGGAAAGAGACATAGTGAGGGTTCAGGGCATGGCCACAGCATGTGCGTGGGTAGAGCTGTTTGTTTTCAAACTAGAGCAACAGATCTTGTTTACTTCCCCCCCCCCAACATTGTGTTGTATCTGCCTCACAGGTTTGCTTTGCAAGCATGTATAACCCACAGACTAGGCCCATCACAGCATCACCATCTTGGTCCTCAAGGATGGACATGCCCCCTCCTCACCCTCCTTCCCTGGGGCAAACACCACCAGGAACAGGATCTGGAAAGGAGGCAGCTGCCTCCCACAGCACTGCCTGGATTCTGATCTCTTTCCGCACAAAACACTCCCAAGAAGTATGAAATGCTTCCTCACGAGAAGATGGAGCCCAGATCTTGAAAACAGCCTTTTTATACTTTGGCCACTGGCCAGTGTGCAAATAAAGGATGTCCCCAGACATCCCCAGAGACTGGCTCTCGCCCTTTAGCCTAAAGAGAAGAAGTCTTCTCCCCAGCTTTCTGGCATCAGCCAGACCAGGGTCAGATCATCAATGACCCACAACCCAATCCTTTCCCTCTGATGAGACAGAAGGCTCTGGAAGGGCCAGCAAGGGCACAACCAATATCCTGCCTAAGCTTCCAAAGGAAAAAAACCTAAGGGAAGTCTAAGGAGAGACAGATATTTCCTCATACCCGCACATTCTTCAAAGAGCTCTGCTAATCCAGTGGTAGCAGGCCATCCCCTATTATCCCAGCTCTTGCGGTCTTGACCTTTGCCAGCCAGTGACTCCAGACCTGGCTAAAGAGCCCAGAGCGCCCATCCCAAGCAGCCTGGGAGGTAGAGATGCTGACGCCATTGTGAACTGAAGAGAGAGGTTAAACTGGAGTCCTGCTTCCCTCTCCCAGGGGCCCCGTGCCCCACCTTCACACTGCCTGCTGAGAGCCAAAGCTGCCTTCTGCTCAGAGTGCAGGGGTCAGGGCTGCTGGGGGAGAGCTGAGTACTTCACATTTGCTCAGATTTTGAAGGGCACTTTGTGGGCCAGTAACAGATAAAGCAAATCAGTAGAAGTAGAAAGCCCGTGTTCTCTGTAGAAGAGGGTGATGGTGAGATGGAAAATCTGCAGTCTCCAACTACTGAAGTGGAATGTTGAATGGCAGACAAATGAGACTACTGCTTCATTTTGCGCACAAAGGAAACTGAGGGCTCGTGTGGGTGATGCATGGGTGTGACTTTCCCCAAGTCCCACAACGACTTAACAGCTCAGCCGAGACCAGAACCCAAGACTTCAATGATGCGCAGTGAGGGGTCAACCATCCTTTCCCACCTGTCCCTACGGACTTGACAGAGGGCTTTCAGGATGTCTGGCCAAGGAGTGTGCTTTTCTGAAAAGCTGTCCTCTTACAAAATCTCATAGATGCTGACTGCTGCCCCACATGTGTGCTATTGCCTGGAATGAAAGGCCTTTCCTCACTAACCTGTCTGAGCCCCCCTGAGGTTCCAAGTAAATGCCTTCCTCCAACTATGACTCGATCGCTTCCTATTGGCCACGCACTTCTATCGACCCTGAGCCCCACCAGCATCTCAATATCTTCCTGTGCTTGAAATGAGCACAGAGGCCCCCAGGGACACAGTCCACCTCTATCTTTGAAGTTCATGGCTGAGCCTGAGTCTCTGGTCCATTACTAATTTATTTATTTATTTTTCTTTTGTTCCCTTTTTTAAATTGTTGTTTAACAAGGCAGGGTCTTCCTCTATCCCAGACTGACCTGGAATTCACTATGTAGTCTCAGGCTGGCCTCAAACTCACAGTGAACCTCTTACCTCTGCCTCCTGAGTGCTGGGATTGAAGGCGTGTGCCACAGCACCCGGCTCCCATTGCTAATTTCTTGAACCTCAGGATGTTTTATGCAGAAGGAAGCCCAGATCTTAGGCAAAGCTGGAAGGTCAAAGAAATCCCCACAGGCAGCATTTTGTTTTTGTTTTTATTTCTTTTATTTATTCATTTATTTTGTTTGCTTTGTTTTTTGAGGTAGGGTTTCACTCTAGCTCAGGCTGACCTGGAATTCACTATGTAGTCTCAGGGTGGCCTCGAACTCACAGCGATCCTCCTACCACTGCCTCTGTAAGTGCTGGGATTAAACGTATGTGTCACCACACCCAGCTTTTTATTTTTATTTTTGAGACAAGGTCTCATGTAGGCCAGAATGCTCTACTAATCCTCTTGCCTCTGCCTCCCAAGGGAAGGGATCACGAGCATGCACCCTATGCTTGGTTTCCCTCCTCCAGTGCTGGGGATCAAGCCCAGGGCCTCGTGTGTGCTGGGTAGGTACTCTATCACTGAGCCCCACCCCGGGCCCCTGGTTTCACTCTCCAGCACCACATACACAGGAGGTGGGGATGTGCCTGCAATCTCAGCACTCTGGAAGTAAATAAAGGCTGAAGGACCGGAATGTCAAGGTCATTCTTGGCTGCATAGGAAGCTAGAGGCTAACTGGGCTACAATGACCCTGTCTGGATAAAAAAAAAAAAAAAACTGGGGGGAGCACCTGGAGAGATGGCTTAGCCATTAAGGTACTTGCCTGGGAAGCATAATGAACCATGTTTGACTCTCCAGTTCCCACATAAGCCAGAAGCACAGTGATCAAAGCAACTAAGGTCGCACTTGGGCACAAGGGGGCGCATGTGTCTGGAGTTTGATTGCAGTGGGTGGTGACCCTGGCGTACCAATTCTCTCTCTCTGTGTGTCTCACATTTAAAAAAAAAGAAAAAAAGAAAAGCAGTCTGCAGAAGGCATCATGGCTCTGGAAAGAAGTGACCGGAGTGTTCAGTACTGCAATATCTCTATCACACCTTCCAAGGCCTCAGGGTCTAATGCAGAAGAGGTGGAGGAAAGAATGTAAGAGCCAAAGGAAGGGTAAGACTCCTTACAACGTGCTCCCCCCAGACACAAAATGGCCTGGATATCCATGACCTCATAGTGCCTGACCCTACCTACACAAGACCATCATAATAGGAGGAAAAGATGATGACATCAAAATAAAAGACTGATTGAGAGGGGGAGGGGATATGACGGAGAATGGAATTTCAAAGGGGAAAGTGGGGGAGGGAGGGTATTATCATGGGATATTTTTTATAATCATGGAAGTTGCAGTAAAAGAATTTGAAAAGATTAAAAAAAAAAAAACCTTAAGGTGGGCAGCAAGAAAGAAAAAGCAGTCTGTTGGGCTTGCCTCAAAAAAAAAAAAAAAAAAAAAAAAAGCAGTTGGCTGGAGGGGTAGCTTAGCAGTTAAGGCACTTGCCTGCAAAGCCAAAGGGACCCAGGTTCAATTACCCAAGACCCATGTAAGCCAGATGGCACATGCGTTTGGAGTTTGTTTGCAGTGGCCCTGGTGTGCCCATTCTCTCCCTCTCTCTCCCAAATAAATAGATAAAAATAATTTTAAAAATTAAAAAGAGGGCTGGAGAGATGGCTTAGCGGTTAAGCGCTTGCCTGTGAAGCCTAAGGACCCCGGTTCGAGGCTCAGTTCCCCAGGACCCACGTTAGCCAGATGCACAAGGGGGCACACGCGTCTGGAGTTCGTTTGCAGAGGCTGGAAGCCCTGACGCGCCCATTCTCTCTCTCTCCCTCTGTGGTGGTTTAATTCAGGTGTCCCCCATAAACTTAGGTGTTCTGAATGCTAGGTTCCCAGCTGATGGATATTTGGGAATTAATGCCTCCTGGAGGGAGTGTATTGTTGGGGGCGGGCTTATGGGCTTTATAGCCAGTTTCCCCATGCCAGTGTTTGGCACACCCTCCTGTTGCTGTGGTCCATCTTCTGTTGGCCAGGGGGTGATGTCCACCCTCTGCTCATGCCATCGTTTTCCCCTGCCATCGTGGAGCTTCCCCTCGAGCCTGTAAGCCAAATAAACCTCTTTTTCCCAGAAGCTGCTCTTGGTTGGGTGATTTCTACCAGCAATGCGAACCGGACTGCAACAGTAAAGTGGTACCGAGGAGTGGGGTTGCTGCTAGACACCTGACTATGTGGCTTCAGCCTTTTGTAGCTGAATTTCAAGAGGAAAGTGGAAGGAGTTGAAACCTTGGCCTAAGAGATATGCCTTGCAGTGCTGTAAGTACAGCTCAATGGACTATTCTGGTCTGAGCTGCAAGACCTGAAGGCAGTAAGAACTATGGACTGTGAGGTTTGGCTTATGAGGGTGCGAAAGAGCTTTGCTTGGACTGGGCTAGCAGTTTGTGTGAGAAGCTTGCTCTTATGCCCATGTCCTGAGAAGTTGTGCAGGGTTGCTTTGCGTAGAAATGAACTGGTGTGTGCAGAGGGATATGGCACAGAAAGAAAAATCTTTGGGTGAACTGTTGCCCATTCAGCTGCAACTGAGAGATTCCAACCTTTGAGACTGGGCTAGCTGACCTGTGCTGGGGCAACAAGAAGAATGTAGACTCTTTTTGAAAGGGCCTGAGTGCTCAAGGTGTCCTGTTCTTCAAAGTCTGCTTAATTCCCCCCTGGATTAACAAATTGGCACCCTACCTGGTATCGTGGAGTATAAGAAATGCTGGAAAGAGGGTCATTGAGTTTGCAACACGGTCTTGTGATTTGGAAATGGCCATGGGCAGTGTGAAGCGGGTTTGCTCTTTGCCTGCATAGAGACCCCATGGGGCCATGAGGATGAACCGTGGCTTGCAGTGGAGACCCAGTGGAGATGCCGGGACCATGAGATGGCTGCTGAGGAGCTGCCAGCCCCGATGAAGTTTTCCAGGACTGTGAGTAGCCTAGCTGGAGGGGCGGAATTGGAATGCCAGAGACTTGTTCCTCGTTAGAATTATCGGACTTGAAGATTTGTCACTGGCTAGAGTTGCTGGACTTGAAGCTACAGAGTTTGATGTTTGCCCTGGTTGTTTTAAATCTTGTATTGGTTGAATGTTTCTTTGTTATGCCCAATGCCATCTTTTGCAGTGTGAATATTTATTCTGTGCCATTATGGGTTTTTTGAGGTTATATTTTGGTATTATGGCTCAGTTAAAAGATCTTGAACTATGGGGATGTATGAACATCACTGGAATTGATAAAAACTATGGGGACTTTTAAAGTCAGACTGAATGCATTGTATTTTACATCATGTATGGATATCAGTTTATGGGGGCCAGGGGCGGAATGTGGTGGTTTGATTCAGGTGTCCCCCATAAACTTAGGTGTTCTGAATGCTAGGTTCCCAGCTGATGCATGTTTGGGAATTAATGCCTCCTGGAGGGAGTGTATTGTTGGGGGCGGGCTTATGGGTATTAAAGCCAGTTTCCCCTTGCCAGTGTTTGGCACACCCTCCTGTTGCTGCGGTCCATCTTATGTTGGCCAGAGGGTGATGTCCACCTTCTGCTCATGCCATCGTTTTCCCTTGCCATCGTGGAGCTTCCCCTCGAGCCTCTAAGCCAAAATAAATCTCTTTTTCCCAGAAGCTGCTCTTGGTTGGGTGATTTCTAACAGCAATGCAAACCAGACTGCAACACCCTCTATCTGTCTTTCTCTCTGTGTCTGTCGCTCTCAAATAAGTAAATAATTTTAAAAAAATTAAAAAGAAACGTTTAACAAAAGTCCTCTGTGTGGGAAGGGTATGCCCCTTATTTGTGTATTTTCCAGTAGCCACCAATGTGATGGGACAATACTAAGTTAAGGAGTTGCTCAGTGGCATCATATGCCAGCACTGAAACCATGCGCAGGACATGCTCTTGAGAAATGCATCATTAGACAGTTCAAACATTGTCTTCACATCACTATACGTACACAAAATAAGGAGGGATGGTCTATTACACAGCCACACTGCACACCTACACAGCACGTGTCTGTGCTGAACACTGTAGGCCACTGTGGCACAATGCTATCTGTGCACCTACACAGGTTTGTTTTCACCAGCATTGCCCACAAGCACATGAGAAAACACACTGAATTTTTAGTTCCACTATCGTCTTGTCATAAATGTGGTCAGTCGCTGATGGAAACATCATGAACACATAGTAAATACTATTGTGTATTTCTGCTGACACATGGATAGGTATTAGAAAGTGATTCATTTTTGTTTTAGTATATGCATTAATAATATATTCAGAAGTCTAGGGTGATGGCTTGCTTACTAAGCCTGCTGACACAGGTTCAATTCCTCAGCACCCACATACGGCCAGACGCACGAAGTGGTGCATGAGCCTGGAGCTCATTTGCAGTGGCAAGAGGCTCTGCTGTGCCCATACTCTCGCTCAAATAAATAAAAACATTTCTTAGGGCTGGAGAGGTGGCTTAGCAGTTAAGCACTTGCCTGTGAAGCCTAAGGACCCTGGTTCAAGGCTTGTTACCCCAAGACCCACATTAGCCAGATGTACAAGGGGTCACACGCATCTGGAGTTCGTTTGCAGTGGCTGGTGGCCCTGGCGCGCCCATTCTCTCTCCTCTCTCTCTGCCTTTTTCTCTCTGTTGCTCTCAAATAAATAAATAAAAATAAACAAAATATTTTTTTAAATTAAGAATTAATTAAGAATTTTTTTTAAAAACTACATATTAAATTGTGGGCTTAGTTTACTTTCCTGGCTATTTAGTAACTCATAGAAGTTATGAACATTTAACCACTCTTGTGAACTAGAAGAGCTACCCACCCCCAAGACTGGCCCTGCCCATGGGTGGAGCAGCTCCCCTGGGTCCACTCTGTAGGGGAGGAACT
The DNA here is from genome assembly GCF_020740685.1 of Jaculus jaculus. Lineage (NCBI taxonomy): Eukaryota > Metazoa > Chordata > Mammalia > Rodentia > Dipodidae > Jaculus > Jaculus jaculus. The sequence goes on from NC_059102.1 coordinate 32,029,357, forward strand.
TCCTTGGTAAGGGAGATGTGTGGTGGGCAAATGTTCTGCAGGGGAACTCTCTCTAGTCACACGTGGACAGGTGTCCACCTATGGAGGCCAGGGGGCTCCAGAGGCAGCAGGGGCCAGAGAGGAAGGACACTGAGTGAGGAGGACCTGGAATCCCGGGCAGTAGGACTGGCTCCCACCGGTCTTGGATCACCCAGCACTGATTTTACTAAGCCTCAGCTTCCTCCCATGTCAGGGTTACTTTCCCCTGGAGCTGTCCATTGCCTGAGGTTCTGGTAAGGATGAAATACAAGCGTCTTTTATATGTGACAAGATCAGCCTGTGGACACTTGTGGTTGTGTATGGATACAGTGTTGTTCTGATGTTGGAATATGAATCTGCTTAGTGCCTTAATAAGCACTGGATTTATCATTGATATTTTAGTATTTATTTTTTATTTATTTATTAGACAAAGACAGAGAGGGTGAGAATGGGTGCGCCAGGACTTCCAGCCACTGCAAACGAACTCCAGACGCGTGCGCCCCCTTGTGCATCTGGCTAACGTGGGACCTGGGGAACCGAGCCTCGAACCAGGGTCCTTAGGCTTCACAGGCATGTACCTTAACCACTAAGCCATCTCTCCAGCCCTCATTGATTTGATTTTTTTCCACCCACTTCCATAAAGTAAGTCCTTCCATGAGATTTTTTTTTTTGAGAGAGAAGGCCTCCCTCCAGTGTAATTGAACTCCAGACGCACGTACCATCTTGCCTGTGCTTGCGTCACCTTCTGTGTCTGGTTAACGTGGGACCTGGAGAGTAAAACCTTAGGCTTTGCAGACAAGCACCTTAACTGCTAGGCCCTTCCCTGAGGTTTTCAAGCTAACTTTCCAAGAAACATTACTGGGAAAGGGAATGCAAAGGTACGAGAAGGCAGGGAAGTCTTCCAGAACCCACCTGTGGGTAGGCCATGATGACAGCAGCCAAGTGGACAAAAGGAGCAAGGACAAATGAGTGTCTCTGTAACTTCCCGGAGGGACTGGGTTTCTTGAGTCTTGGTGAGAAAACACAACGTGGAAGAAATATCACATTCCAATGAGGAACAGGCTGGCTTACTGCGAAGAAAAAATTCACATCAAATAAAAACTTGTTTCCCTCGTGAATGCTGGAATCCTCCTTTTTATCTCCTCTGAGGAAATCTATGCACTCTTTCAAGTAAAGATACAAAAAAGGGCTGGGCATGGTGGCACACACCTTTAATCCCAGCAATTGGGAGGCAGAGGTAGGAGGATTGCTGAGTTTGAGACTACCCTGAGACTACATAGTGAATTACAGGTCAGCCTGGGCTAGTGACACCCTACCTCAAAAAAAAAAAAAAGAGATGAAAAAGAAAAAGATGCAGCCGCAACTCCCAAGGATGTGCCCATGTTTCCAAAGGTCACACCCACCTTGTGGAAGTGAGCAGGCACTGCTTACCACTGGGAAGTGCCCATTCCAGCTCTAGGGGGCTCTTGGAGGGTATGGGCATCATTTTTGACACAGGCCACAAGGGGACAGTGCAGATCCTGAGGAAATGACATCGACTTCATCTTTTACCATATTACTGCCTGATGAACACGTCTTCTGGGTCCCTCATTTTGAGAAGTCACAAGCTTTTATCATGTGGCTTCTAGACACATTTCATTATTTTTTTTTTCTTTCCGAGGTAGGGTCTCACTTTAGCCCAGGCTGTCCTGGATTTCACTACATATGGCCCTGAACTCACAGCAATCCTCCTGCTGGAATTAAAGGCATGGGTCAAGCCAGGCATGATGGCACATACCTTTAATCCCAGCACTCAGGAGGCAAAGGTAGGAGGATCGCAGTGAGTTCAAGGCCACCCTGAGACTACATAGTGAATTCCAGGTCGGCCTGGGCTAGAGCGGGAACCTACCTTGAAAAACCAAAAACAAATAAAAAAATAAAGGCATGCATCACCATGCCTAGCCCTCTAGGCACATTTTAGCTCATGTTCTGCCTCCTTACTAGTTAACTGCACGGCCTTTGAGGTCAACAGATCTGGCTTCAAATCCTGGCCCTGCTATTTATTAGCTATGTGATCTTGGACAAGTGGGTTCTCTCCACTGACTGCCTCCAGGAAGTGGGAGTAATTACAATCTACCTCCAACAAGTGTCCTGAGTCAAAGATAAGGAAACGTAGCCAGGCATGGTGGCACACCCCTTTAATTGCAGCACTCAGGAGGCAGAGGTAGGGAGATGGCTAGGAGTACAAGACCACCCTGAGACAATTCCAGGTCAGCCTGGGCTAGAGCGAGACCCTACCTCAACACGGACCCCCCCGAAAAAAAAGGGTACCTAAGATGCTAAGACTCAGTATTATGTCAAAAGGCAATAAAAGCGCAATAGACAAATCAAGTTTAAATGTTTTATTATCTACTCACCTCTGGGCTTCATCTCTTGCCACTTCCCAGAATGCAATGCTTTCCAAAACACACATGTCTTCTGTTTAGGCTTCTCCGGATGCTTTTGTGCTTTTTCACAGCCTGACACTCAGGCTGGCATTTGCCTACATTCCCTTTTGTACCTTTTTAAAAAAATAACTTGTTATGGTGTTTTAAGTATTTTATTTATTTATTTTTATTTACAAGAGAAAGAGGCAGATAGAAAGAGAGGTAGAGAGGGACAGAGAGAGAGAGAGAGAGAGAATGGGCATCCCGGGGCCTTCCACTGCTGCAAAGGAACTCCAGATGCATGCGCCACCTTGTGCATCTAGCTTATGTGGGTCCTGGAGGTTCAAACCAGAATCCTTTGGCTTTGCAGGCAAGTGCCTTAACCAGTAAGCCATCTCTCCAGCCCTTAATATTTTATGATTTTATTTGAAGGGGGTACATAGAGAGAATCGGTGTGCCAGGGCCTCCAGCCACTGCAAACAAACTCCAGGCATATGCGTGCCCTTGTGCATTAAGTTGGTCCTGGAGAATTGAACCCAGCTCCTTTGACTTTGCAGGCAAAGGCCTTAACTGCTAAGCCATCCCTCCAGCCCCCTTTCTCGCCTTTCTTCTCCTGGCAAGCATGGACTGCCTTGAACTGTGTGAACTCTGTTTTCTTCCCCTCCAGACCTATTAGAACCCTGCCAAGGAACCAGGTCTAAGGCATCTTTGCATCCCCAAAGGCTTGTGAAGCAGCCAGTCTGTTTTGGGCTTCTGTTTTGTTCTAAGGCAGGGTATCATGTAGTTCAGGTTGGCCTTATCCATGTGTAGTGGGGCCTTGAACTCCTATCCTCCTGCCTCTACCTCCCAAGTGCCAGCAATAGAGGCTTCACTATGCCTGCGGCTCAGCAGTCTGGTGGTCTGTGGCTCAGTCTCTTGCTTCTATGTTGGAACCTGAAACCCAAATGAACCCAATCGCCAGCCCTTCCCATCAGGTCAGCATAAGGCTGGCCAGCAATCAACCAAGCCTGTTTCTTCCTCCTCCAGAGTCAAACCCTAGCTCTTGACCCTTGGCTAGAAACAGGAAACTGGAGAATGGGTGTTTCTTGAAATTCTCAATTCATCCAAACTACTCTGGCTTGTACCTCAGGGCATAATCAAATCTCCACTTAGACTTGGTCACTAGCGGCGACAGAAAGCATCTCTGTACCTCAAAAGAAAAATGAGGAATCCAATGACCCAAGAACTCGGCACCAACTTCCACACACAGCTTCTGGTAACCAGCCCATGAGTTGCACCCTGTTGTCTTTGGGCCACTCTATTAACTTTAAAAAAGATGTTGGGGCTGGAGAGATGGCTTAGCAGTTAAGGCATTTGCCTGTAAAGCCAAAGGATCCTGGTTCCTCCAGGACACACATAAGCCAGATGCACAAGGGGGCACATGCACCTGGAGTTCATTTGCTGTGGCTGGAGGTATTGGTGTGCCCATTCTCTCCCTCCCTCTCTGCCTTTCTCTCAAATAAATTTAAAAAAAAAAAAAGATGTTGTAGTGTGGAGGTGCGTGCCTTTAATCCCAGCATTCAGGAGGCAGAGATAGGAGGACTGCTGTGAGTTCAAGGACAGCCTGGAGATCCAAAGTGAGTTACAGGTCAGCCTGGAGTAGAATGAAACTTTGATACACACACACACACACAAAGTGAATAAAAAGATGTTGTATACCTCCAGTTCTTTCCCCTGTTTTAGTTTAAGACAAGGTCTTGCTAACAAGATTGGTCTGGAACTCACTGTGTAGTCTAAGCTGTCCTCAAACCTTATGACCCTCCTGCCTCTTGTCTACTGAGGGCATCAGATTACAGACACGCACCACCGAAGTTTCCTGTGGTTTTAGAAAACTATCCTAGATGTTAATATGTCCCACAAGGGTTGCCTGAAGGAGTCATGCAGTTGGTTTATCAAGGCAGGGTCTCACTCTAGCCCCGGATGACCTGGCATTCACTATGTACTCCAGGCTGGTCTCGAACTCATGGTAATCTTCCTACCTCAGCATGAGCCGCCACACCTGGGCGAGTCCTAATTTAGAAATAAAAGGCAACAATGACCCCAACTGTTACTGAGGAGCCAGAACAGTGTCCTTTGGCCCAGGGTCAATGACAGGGGCAGGGACAATGTCTGGCCAACTCTGAATTCTCCAAAGCCACGGGACTGACTACTGGGCAAGTTCCAGGCTAAGAGGTCAATACTCGCCACCATTTCCCAGGGGACTTGGCCCATTGTGAGCACTCCACTTGAACAACGGAAACCTTTTTTCTGGGAGCAAGTAACCCAAAGAGAAGTCACGACAGGCAGGCTGGGCACCACTCAAGGACTCACACCTGACTCAAAATGAAGAGGTAAAAAACAAAGGAGTTTGAGCTGGGTGTGGTGGCACACGCCTTTAATCCCAGCACTTGGGAGGCAGAGGTAGGAGGATTGCCATGAGTTCAAGGCCACCCTGAGATGAGAGAGTTAATTCCAGGTCATCCTGGACCAGAGCGAGACCCTACCTCGGAAAAAAAAAAAAAAAAAAAAGGAGTTTGAGTCTTAGGAAAGAATCACTGGCCCACAGTAACAGATGTTGGCACAGTAGGGACTCTTCTACCTAAAAAATCAGTCTGAGAACCCCCCCTTATTGGCATGACCTCCTGCTACTCCTGAAGTCTCTGAACCTGTCACTCATCTCTTTACCTATCGTGGGTGCTTGTTATTTCACTTTTTTTTTTTTTTTTTTTTTTTTGAAGTAGGGTCTCACTTTCTAGCCCAGGCTGACATAGAACTCATTCTGTAGTCCCAGGCTGGCCTTAAACACATGGTGATCCTCCTACCTCTGCCTCCCAAGTGCTTGGCTTAAAGGTGTGTGCCTCCATACCTGGCTCACACCAAATGTTTTGTCATCCTAGGTATAAGCTCTTGAGGGCTGGATGCTTGACTTATTTATTTCAAATTTCCCTAGCGTCCAGCACAGTACCCGGTACAAAGTAGGCAACTCAATACATTATTTTGTATATTAAATCCCAAGGGTGAGTTTGGTGACTCACTCCTGTAATTTCAGCACTCAGGAGGCTGAAGCAGGAAGTCTGAGATGAGCCTGAGCTATGTAGGCTGTACAGTAAGTTCCTAGCCAGCCTGGACTAGAATGAGAACCTGTTTCAAAACAAACAAAAAGCAAGGGGCTGGGCTAGAGAGATGGCTTAGCGGCTAAGGCGTTTGCCTGCAAAGCCAAAGGACCTCAGTTCGATTCCCCAGGACCCACATAAGCCAGATGCACAAGGGGACTCATGCATCTGGGGTTCGTTTGTAATGGCTGAAGGACCTGGCATGCCCATTCTCTCTCTCTCTCTCTCTCTCTCAAATAAAATAAAAATATAGTTTTTAAAAAAGGGGGGGGGCTGGAGAGATGGCTCAGCAGTTAAATGTGTCTGCTTGCAAAGTCTGTCAGCCTGAGTTCAATTCCCCAGCAGCCATGCACAAAGTGGCACAAATGGAATTTGTTTGCAAGAGGCCCTGGCGCGCCCATGTGTGTCTTCTCTCTCTTCTTGCAAAAAGGAAAAAAAAAAAAATCACCCAAGGATGACCACCCACATCCACATAGCTGACCTATCAGCAAATGAGACCTCCGGAAGTCACATTTCAACTTTGGTGTATCTGACAACTTGAGGTCTCCTCTCTCATTTTTGTTTTTGTTTTTTGAGGTAGGGTCTCACTCTAGGCTGACCTGGAATTCACTATGTAGTCTGAAGGTGGCCTTGAACTCATGGCAATCCTCCCACCTCTGCCTCCTGAGTGCTGGGCTTAAAGGCATGTGCCACCACACCCGGCTCTGAGGTTACATTTTTAATTTGTTTGTGGAGTGTGTCACAAAGTGTTCCAGACATCAGAGAGAGGCAGAAAATTGGAATGACAATTCCTCAGGACAAAGGGTGAACTCCATGGCAAACCCAGCCTGCTTTGGCCTGTGGCTCCCATTTGGCTCAGTATCTGTCCTCCAACACCTATGAGACCCCACTGGGGCTGTGTGTGGAGAAGGGAAAAGGGCTTGCAGTGTGGGTCTTGAGGGAACTCCCTTAAGTCTGAGAAAGGAAAATAAATAAATAAACAAAGTGCTGCAAGAAAAAAGTTCGGTAGAATGTTTGGGACTGATTTTTATTTGGGCTTCTCACAGTGGTTCGAGCCACTCTGTCTTCAGAACAATCACAGCACAGGAAACGTCACTGAGACTGCCCAGAAAAGTCTGACCAGCTGAATCTTATTGCTTAAGATACACATTATTCACAATAACTGACAAATGGTGATGTGCCTCACACAGGAATGTGTTAGCGTTTGCAAATCTCCCGACTGTAGCACCAAACCCTCCGCAGACTCCATCTTCTAGTTTACCCGGAACACCAGACTCGGTCAAGTCTCACCGGCCGCAGCTCTTCTTCCAGTCCTTACCGCCTGCGCTCCCCGGGCAGCGCGGCGGCCTGAAGCCGCGGAGGCCAGACTGCAGCTCAGCCGTCGCGGTCAGACATCGCAGTCACGGCCCCAGTTTTCCCTCAGGCCAGCTCCCCACTTTATGGTGGGGGGAGAAGAAACTTGAGAGGGTCCGATCTCCTCTATTTGATCAGTGAACTAGAGAAGGATTCATTTTGGTAAAACTTGCTCTCCTTTGAGACATTCAGTGAGTTGCTTGAGATTCATAAAGAAGGTCGCAGGAAAGGTGTGGCAGGGCTGCTGCTGGACTCGGCTCCTCTGGCCACACACCAGCTCAGCCCACTGAACTTCAACGAAGGTGGCCGTGGCGCACTGGGGCACCAAGGTGAACGCCTGCACCTCCGGGCAGTCCCACAGCCAGTCCACACTTGTCACTGAAGACTCAAGCAGCGGAGGGGGGGCAGACAGGTTGGGAGCATGTTTCCACAGACAGAGAACAGAACACAGGCCTCTGAGTGTCCACGGAGCAAAGTGCAAATTGCAGTGACGAGCTGAGTGAGAAAAACCTCTCCCTGGAGCGCAGCGTCTTGGGCGAACCCGGGTGGCTGCCGTTGACAGTGCTGCGGAGTACACCCGAGTACACAGTCAGGCATTTGTTCGGTAAACAGTAAATGCGTAAAATAAATTACTTTGAGAGGGCCATGTGTGCTCCAGCCATGTGATTACCACGAGCAGAATGGCTGCCATTCAAAGTATCTTCACAGGAACACAGGGCTCGGGGCCACGAACAACACACACACACACACACAAAACACACGCGCGCACACACACAAACACACATGCATGGGCACACACACACACACTCATACTCCAAAGTCACCATGTACAGACTTCACTTTGTTCGACATGGATTTTGGTTTTGTGGCATCCAAATGCCATTCACCTCACAGCCTTGGATTTGTCTGCTTTTTGTGGATGTATGTGTGTGTGTGTGTATATATATATATTTTTTCTTCTTCTTCTTCTTCTTCTTCTTCGTTCTTTTCTTACCGTAACACCCATGTCTGGTCTGCATATCACTGTTCGAGAGTTGGGAAAGAACCACACTCTGCATGAACAGGGCTGGATGGGGAATGTTAGTTTCGGTAGCTTGCATGCTCTTTTCAGAGTGTCCCTACCAAAGTGCGGCTGGTTCTCTGAGGTCAAGCAATAGAAACAAGGATCCTATCCATGGTCCTGCTGGGGATGGCCTTCACCTCCTGTCCTGACCCCAAGACTCTTTACACAGGCTGCAGGAAAGTGAGTCACCCCATTCCAACAAGCGAGGCCAGGGCCTGAGAACCACAGATAGCCAAAGCATTTCTTCGAAGTGGTCAGTTTAAAACAAACAAACAACGGACATTGAGACTCAAAGAAAAAATACTGTGTGAGAGAAAACAGGGGATGGGGCTGCTTCTCCCAGACCCGCAGCTTCCTCAGCCCATCTGTTCAGAGGACAGGAAGACACACAGGCCTGTCACTGTGTGCTCAGGGACAAGGACACTGATCACCTGCGGGCACAGGTGAAGGACAGAGGTAGAGGAAGCTGCGCCTCTGCCCTCCTTGGGGCCACAGCTGCTATCACCTAAGCTTGTCCACACTCTCTCTCTGCCTCAACTGCAGCCAGACTCTATGAAGCCCCGCTTGGGGAAGAGCCACAAAATTCCCTTGACCAGAAGAGGATTCCTGCCTGTCCACTGGTAAGGGTCTTGTTTCTGGCTGGCTTTTGTTACCGGTTTGGAGAAAAAAACCACAAAGGGAAGACAACATGATCTTCTACCCCTGAGCCAGGCTGCAGTCAGCCAGAGCATGCTGGGAGGGGCCGTTCACAATGCACAGCGGGGTACTGAACTTTTCACCTGGCACTGAAGAGCTCAGCAAGTGCCCTTCCCCCACTAACCTGTCCACCAGCCTCTCACCGTCCCGCAGGATTAGCTCAAGGCCAGCTCTGCAGTCACAGGTGACCATCACAGGCCCACGGAGGGGGTGGGGGAGCCCTCTTCACTCAGGGCCAAGACAAACTCTCTCTGGACCAAGACACAGTGAAGTTCTCTTAAATGAAACTCAGAGCATAAATCCACTCCATCACCAAGAATCATCTCAGGGCACAGTCCCAGCTCCACTCCTTGGGAACTCAGGGGCTTTTCAAACGCACATCTCTCTAAGCCAAGCAGGCAGGTGAGATGTGACCTGGAAAGGAGGAAGAAGAGGGTGAGGGATGAGGAATGAGTCACAGAACCAGCTTCTCAAGTCTTCCACGACACTGTGCTTCTGTGGGGGAGTCATCCACACCCCCGACTTGTACCTGGAGATGTGAGAAATGCAAGACAGGAGAAGAAAGAGGAAACGAAACAAAAACTAAAGAACACAGTGGCTGTGCTGCTTCTGAAAGTCACTTAATGCATCTCCCACGGGCCTCCCCGGCCCTGGTTGTCTGCCAAGCTCCTGGGTGCAGGCAGGGCACGCTCTAGCTGGGAGAGCTGCTGCTCTGGGAGTTTGCCGAGTCCTGTTCATTGATGGTGTTCAGCAGCAAGCATGCAGGCGGCCGTGGCAGGTGGGGGTGCCCAGGCTCTCGAGCCTGCTCCTCAGAGGGCTGGCAGAGCCCTTCCTCTTCGTCAACAGGAGGCCGCACGTGGCAACTGTCACAGAAGTCCAGGGGCCCATCCAGAGCATCATCGATGAGCGTGTTGAACTCTTTGAGGTCATCGTCACGGTGGCCCCGGTTACACACACACACTTCGATGCCCGAGTCACCGGTGAAGCGCCGATGTCGACCGGGCGTCTTGTCTTTGCTGTCGGGGAGTGCGCCGCCTTGCTCCGAGCCGTAGTCTTTCAGCAGCTCCTCCTGACACTCGGAATCCTTGTCCAGCTCCCCCAGGCCGGCCACCACGCCACTGGGCTCCACTGCAGAGGCTTTGCTGGCTGCTCGGTCAGCTGGCACGTCAGAGGGCTGAGGGTCAGCGACGCTTGGGGGTCTTGTGCTGCTTCGACTGGGCCCAGACAAGGGACTGCTCTGTGCCCCCTGGGAGCCCCGGGGAGGATCAGCGCCTGGAGGGCTGCCACCTGCGGGGCCACACGGAGGTGGCAGCTGCTGCTGCTGCTGTAGCTGGAAGGCACTGTACGGTGGGGGAGGAGTTGGAGGTCGGTTCACCACTTCCTCATAAGGAGGTAGTAAATAGTTTGGCAAAAACCCTAAAATGGGGAGATAGGGAGGAGAAATGACCTCACTGGCCATGGCTAAACATGCGCTGTCCCCTCTCACCCCTGCAGCACAGCCACCACTATGGCTTTTACTTGTGGGCAGGGGGGCAGGCGTTGCGAACAGCTGTGGAGGAAGAAAGGCAATCTGGGCTTCCTGATATCAAAGAGTCCCCAATGCTGCTGCGTAAGCAACGACCTCCTGCCTACCTGGAGTTGAGACACAGGGTGAGGCAAACGTGGTAATTGGCCAAGAAACAATGTCTGCCTGGAACAGACCTGTTTCCACAGGCATACAGGTCTCCTATTCCTTGTTCAGACTGAATCCTCCTGGGTAGCCCTAGGCCTCAGTGGCAGGGACAACAATGAACGCTCTCCTGATCATTCCTTTCTCCCCTGTACCTGTCTAGATATCCCATGTGGCGGGTCTTTTTCTGAAGATTATAAATCTGCATCGTCTCTCTCACTCTAGGGTGGTTGGAGGTGGTCTAGAAAGATAAACCAAGCTTCACCTTGACTCAGATCCACAGCAAGCAGATTACCAGCAAAGGGTGAAGGACTTTTGTCACCCAACCTCATTAAAAGCATGCCAGGTGAGTTTTTCAATGTGCTGAGTGTCCTGAGGCATAGATAATCTCATGATGAAATGATAGTAATCACTAGTATTTATTGAGCATCTAACCACCTGCAAGGAACTGTGCTAAGAAATTCACCCTTCTAGATAAGGAAGTCTAACATTTGTGACCCTTTTCATTTTGCAGAATGCGGCTGGTGGCTTAGGACAAGCTGCCTAGGCTAGGCCCTCCATGGAGCACTTGAGAAGAGACGTCGCCCCCTTCCACAGACACTTCTACTAGGCATATCCCATGGCAGCAAGCCACCAGGTGGGATTGAGGCCACTGATCTCCAAACCTCAAGCCACCCAACATTGTACTGCATCCAACTCTGCCTTAAATAAAAAGGAATAGAGACCTGACAAAAACTCAGCCATTGAGAGCTTAGGAAGGGGCCCTGTGACCTCAGGGACCCATGTCCCCAGCACTGGTTCCTCTGTGCTGAAGGATCACCCGCTGTTCTTGTACTTGGGAGACCCTGCTCTGGGTGGGACAAGGAAGGCAACCTCTCCGGGGGGCAGGTCCCAGCTCTGTGCAGCTGAGCTCCCGAGGCTGGGGTTGGGGGGGGGGGACGGCTTTGGGGTACATACTGAAGTAGAATGGCAGCGCTGAGTAATTGTGGGCTTCCCGGTAGGCGATCAGGTTGATCTCATGTTGTCGTTGCTGGGCCTGCAGGCGGTGCTTGGCTCGGCGGTGGTGGCAGACGCAGCAGCAGCTCAGGATGATGATGATGGTCCACACCAGCCAGAACCCTGGGAGCGGACAGGCAAGACAGAGAGTGCGCACCCAGTGAATGCCACCAACCAAGGGGGCCAGCTCTCCAGCATGGCTGAAGCTGGCACTGTCAGACCTCACCGGGTTACCGGACATGCAGATGGCTACAGTGAAGACACAGGGGACGGAAGGTGGCAGGAACGTGAGGATGACAGCACCAGAGGCCACTCACTCCAGGATGCCTCCAGGGGCCTGCAGCGGGGAGGGCAGGGGGGACCGGGAATCTCTTCCCAGCACCACTGACTGGCCCTGTTGTATTTTAGGTTTGGAAGGCATTTATTTAAATACCTCAACTTTTAGGACAGCATCCTCTTCCTTCTTTAAGAGATATTAGAGAAAATGTTTTAGATGTTCTGGTGCCCATCTCTCCCCTCCCCATCCTAACCCAAAACATTAGCAACTGAAGGGGCTTCAGAGTCGTCCCCCCCCCCTTATGCAGGAATTTATCAACATGACCAAGAAGAGGGCTGGTTCCTAAGAGTATGCTTCTAATGCAAGAATCACTCAAGCTAGAGGTGGAAAAGTTCTAATTGCCTCACGCTCATCTCCTCCCTAGAGAGTGTAAATGACTGCCTGCTTCTCTCTGTAATCCGGTATAATTCCGTCTCTCATGGCCTCAGTCTACTTCCCCCTCCCTCTGGCCTGAGCAGACTAAGAACTATTAATTAGCAGCCTCCCTTCTTCCTCCTTACTCCAGGACAGGCAGAGGAACAGGGGCCTGTAGCCCCTCATTTCCCACTGTTTCAGAAAACGCCAGTATAAGAGTCCCTTCCTAAATTTTCAAATGCAGGTAGAAAGGCTTTCAAATACAGTTTTTCTTTAAAAATACATACACATATATGGGAGATTTTTTTTTTTTTTTTTGAAGTAGGGTCTCACTTTAGCCCAGGCTGACTTGGGACTCACTTTGTAGTTCCAGGCTGGCCTCAATCTCACAATGATCCTCCCACCTCTGCCTCCCCAGTGCTGAAATTAAAGGTGCGCACAGGCATGCCTGGCTCATAGCTTGTGTGTAAGGGCACGGGGGACTCAACTCTGTCTGGTCCCCAAGCACATCAGGCAGGCACTGAACTATTCAGTTATATCCCCAGCTCAGGAATCAACATATATTTAAGTGGCAGGATTACTTTAAAATGTTCTTCTCCATTATTTGTTTAAAATTGGTTTAACTTTTATTTTTGTAGGCTTTTCCTTTTTTGGCTTTTATTTTGTATTACTTTGTTTTGTTTTTCGAGGCAGGGTCTCACTCTAGCCCAGGCTGACCTTAAACTCAAAGAGATCCTCCTACCTCTGCTTCTGGAGTGCTGGGATTAAAGACATGTGCCACCATGCCTAGCTTTGTTAATTTTTTTGTTGTTGTTGTTGAGGCAAGCCCAACAGACTGGACATTTTTAAAAAATATATTTTTTGTTCATTTTTATTTATTTATTTGAGAGTGACAGACAGAGAGAGAAAGAGGCAGATGGAGAGAGAGAGAGAGAATGGGTGTGCCTGGGCCTCCAGCCACTACAAACGAACTCCAAATGAATGCACCCCCTTGTGCATCTGGCTGATGTGGGTCCTGGGGAATCGAGCCTCAAACCAGGGTCCTAAGGCTTCACAGGCAAGTGCTTAACCACTAAGCCATCTCTCCAGATCACCCCCCCACACTTTTTTTTATCGGAGAGAGTGAGAGCGAGACAGTGGGAGAACAAGACAGAGTGTGAGAGAGAAAGTGTCATGTCAGGGCCTTTAAGCCCCTGTAATTGAACTCCAGATGCATGTGCCACCTTGACATGTGCGACCTCACAGCTTGTGTCACCTTGTGTGTCTGGCTGACGTGGGATCTGAAAAGTCGAACATAGGTCCTCAGAGTTCGCAGGCAAGCCACCTTAACAGCTAAGCCATCTCTCTAGCCCTTGTTGGCTTTTTTCTTTTTTTAATTGAAAAATTCATTCCTTCATAGGCTTTTGTTTGTTTTGGGTTTGGGGGGTGGACTGAAACAGGCTCTCATGTAGCCTAGGCTGGTCTCACAATTGCTAGGTAGCTAAGACGATCCGGAACTTCTGATCCTCTTGTTTCCACCACCCAAATGCTGGGGTTATAAGTGTTTGCCATCATGACCAGTTTATGTGGTGCTAAGGACAGAACTCAGCTAAGTGCAAGGTAGGTTTCCCACGGGAACCTCATTCCCAGCCCATCTACATAGGGTTCTATTATTTTTTTACAGTTCTATATTTTATTTACTAATTAGAGAGAGAGAGACAGAAATAGGGAGGGAGGGAGGGAGAGAATGGACATGCCAGGGCCTCTAGCCACTGCAAACGAACTCCAGATGCGTGTATCCCTTTATGCATATGGCTTATGTGGGTCCTGGGGAGTTAAACCTGGGTCCTTTGGCTTTGCAAGCAAGTGCCTTAACCGCTAAGCCACCTCTTCGGCCCTACGTAGGATTTTAAATTCCTTTGGGATCAAACATACAACCAAACGATGTGAATCATTTTTAAATGACTCCTGAATTACTTTCATAGAATATTACTTGTTGTTTTTTTTTTTTTTTTTTTTTCCGAGATACAGTCTCACTCTAGACCAGGCTGACCTGGAACTCACTATGTAGTCTCAGGGAGGCCTCAAACTCATGGCGATCCTCCTACCTATGCCTTCCAAGTGCTGGGATTAAAGGCGAGCACCACCATGCCCGGTTGAATATTATTTCTTAATATTTTATTTATTTGAGAGAGAGAGAGAGAGGCAGATATATATATTTAGAGAGAGAATGGGTATGCCAGGGCCTCTAACCACTGCAAATGAACTCTAGATGCACATACCACCTTGTGCAACTTGCTTATGTGGGTACTGAGGAATTGAACCTGGGTACTAGGCTTCGCAGGCAAGCACCTTAACCACTAAGCCACAGCCCTAGAATATTGTTTTTGACCAGGCTCCTAATAGTAAGTAAAAAAAAGCAGGTTATAAAAGGTTATAAAATAAGATGCAAACTTCTTTCCCTCACTCTCTTTCCAATAGGGTTCTAGGTAGCTGAGGCTGGCCTTAATGAACTTTGATCCTATGTCCCCCACTTTCCACATTCTGGGTTTACAGTTATGTGCCACCACATCTGGCTAATTTCAATTTTTTTTAATTAATCTGACAAGACCAATAAAGTCATAAGATTTTAAATTTATATTAAAATGATGTATATTAACACCCTCATTTACTAAGCCTGCTTGCTTTAGAGTTTAGTTTTTTGGTAGGAGTTGTTTATTTTTTAATTTAATTTTTATTTATTTATTTGAAAGAGAATGGGGGGGGGAGAGAGAGAAAGAGAAAGAACGGGCACATCAGGGCCTTTAGCCACTGCATATGAACTCCAGATGCATGTGCTACCATGTGCATCTGGCTTATGTGGGTACTGGGGAATTGAACCTGAGTCCTTAGGCTTCACAGGCAAGTGCCTTCACTGCTAAGCCATTTCTCCAGGCCTACTTACTTGTTTTGAGATATGGTCTCACTATGTAGTCCAGGCTGGCTTCAAGATCTCCCGCCTCTGCCTTCTGAGATGCAAGTGCCCAGCCTGTATACTGTTTGTCCCAGTATTATTTATTTATTTATTTATTTGAGAGAGACAGGCAGACAGAGAGACAGAGGGAAAGAGACAGATAGAGAATAGGCGCACCAGGGCCTCTAGCCACTACAAATGACCTCCAGATCTCATGCATCTGGCTTATGTGGGTACTAAGGAAATCAAACCTGGGTCCTTAGGCTTTATAGGAAAGCACCTTAACTACTAAACCATCTCTCCAACCCTTATTTGTATCTTTTAAATTGTTATTTATTTGAGGGGGCAGATAGAGAGAATGGGCACACCAGAGCCTCTATCCACTATAACTCCAAATTCAAAAGCCACCTTGTGCATCTGGCTTTATGTGGGTACTAGGGAACTGAATCTGGGTCCTTAGGCTTCATAGGCAAACACCTTAACCACTAAGCCATCTGTCCAGCCTCTGTTTCTTTCTTTGTTTTTTTTAATATATTTTATTTATTTATTTGAAAGAGAAAGTAAGGGGTAGTTAGAGAGAGAGAGAATGGGCATGCCAGGGCCTCTAGTCACTGCAAACAAACTCCAGACACATGTGCATCTGGCTTACATGGGTCTGGGGAATCAAACCTGGGTCCTTAGGCTCCCAAGGCAAACGCCTTAACTGCTAAGCCATCTCCCCAGCCCTATTATTTTTTTTATTTATTTTTTGTTTTATGCTTATTTATTTATTTGAAAGTGACAAACAGATAAAGAGGCAGTTAGAGAGAGAGAAAGAAAGAATGGGCACACCAGGGCCTCTAGCCACTGCAAACGAACTCCAGACGCATGTGCCCCCTTGGGCATCTGGCTAATGTGGGTTCTGGGGAATCGAGCCTCGAACCAGGATCCTTAGGCTTCACAGGCAAGCGCTTAACCACTAAGCCATCTCTCCAGCCCCCTATTTTGTTGTTTTTTTTTAAGATAGGGTCTCACTCTAGGCCAGGTTGACCTGAAATTTACTATGTAGTCTCAGGGTGACCTCGAACTCATGGTGAGCCTCCTACCCTGCCTCCCAAATGCTAAGATTAAAGGCATGTACCACCACACCCAGCAATTTATTTATTTTTAATTGACACACAATATGATCCAATTTTTCTTTTAAAAACAAGTATGCCTGGGATGATCCAAAAAGCAACATACTGCTGAGAAGACATGATGGAGGAGTGTCCATTGTGGAAGAGGTGACAGAAAGAATATAAGAGCCAAAAGGATACCACTCCTTACAATGCAACTGTCCAGACAGAAATCGGCCTGGATATCCAGGACCTCACAGTGCCTAGAAATACCTTCAGAAGATCTTCATAGGAGGAAAAGAAGATGACATCAAAATAAAAGAGAGACTAATGGAGAGAGGGAGGGTATACGATGGAGAGTGGAGTTGTGAAGGGAAAAGTGGGGGAGGGGAGGGAATTATCATGGTTTATTGTCTGTAAGTATAGAAGCTGTCAATAAAAATTATACATTAAAAAATTTGAAAAAAAAATATATATGGAGAGAGAGAGACAGAGACAGACAGACACACGGTGGTGCATGCATGCAAAAAGCTATTCTGGACTACGTAAGTGAGACCTTGTACCAAAGTAACAACAGCAGCAGTACTGATGATGTTGTGTAGGTGCTGGAAGTATAGCTCAGCATGGGTAAGGCCCTAACTTCTGTATTCAACACCGCTTCCACCTTCCACATGTTGAAATTATATACTTGTTTTGCTCGTTTATTTGAAACAGGTCATCTTTGTTGCCTAGACTGATCTTGAATCATGAGCTCCAATGACCTATCTTTAACTTCCTGCATATGCACACTTGAGGCTTACAGTCCACTCACACACAGACAGACATATATACATAATGATAAAATAATAAACACGTTAAAACATTTTAATGGAGAATGGAATGTCAAAGGGGAAACTGTGGGGGAGGAGGGAGGGTATTACCATGGGATTTTTTTTTATAATCATGGAAAATGTTAATAAAAATTAAATTAAAAAAAAAACATTTTAAAGGATGGGCTGGAGAGGTGGCTTAGTGGTTAAGGTGGTTGCCTGCAAAGCCAAAGGATCCAGGTTCCATTCCCCAGGACCTATGTAAGCCAGATGCACAAGGTGTCACATGTGTCTGGAGTTCGTTTGCAGTGGCTGGAGGCCCTGGTGCACCCACTCTCTCTCTCCCCCTCACCTGCCTCTATCTTAAGTAAATAAATAAAAAAATAAATAAGTAAATAAAAATTTAAAAAATTTTAAGGGTTACTCAGACTAGTTCCTATGAGGTTCAATTTCTTTTAGCTTGCCTTCAGAAATTAGAAGGAAGGTGGGCTTTGTTGCTTTTTATTTTGTAACTCATTATTGTTTTTTGTTTTTTGTTTTTTTTTTTTCGAGGTAGGGTCTCACTGTAGCCCAGGCTGACCTGGAATTCACTATGGAGTCTCAGGGTGGCCTTGAACTCATGGCAATCCTCCTACCTCTGCCTCCCGAGTGCTGGGATTTAAGGCGTGCGCCACCACGCCCGGCTTTCATTATTGTTGTTTTTCCCAGTGCTGAGGAGACAAGACAGGAGAATCCCTGGAGCTTGCTGGCCAGCGAGTCCAGCCCTGTTGGTGAGCTCCAAGCCAGTAAGAAACTCTGTCTCAAAGGAGGTGGACAGCATTCCTGAGGGTGACACTTGAGGTTGTCCTCAGGACTTCATATGATGTACACACAGGTGCTCATATGACCTCTCACACATGTGTGTCTGCACACACACAAACATATATGCATAAAAAACAATAATGAGGGCTGGAGAGATGGCTTAACAGTTAAGCGCTTGCCTGTGAAGCCTAAGAACCCCGGTTCGAGGCTCGGTTCCCCAGGTCCCACATTAGCCAGGTGCACAAAGGGGCGCACACGTCTGGAGTTCGTTTGCGGAGGCTGGAAGCCCTGGCGCGCCCATTCTCTCTCTCTCCCTCTGTCTTTTTCTCTGTGTCTGTCACTCTCAAATAAATAAAAAAATTAAAAAAAAAAACCAACAATAATGAAAGCCGGGCGTGGTGGCGCACGCCTTAAATCGCAGCACTTGAGAGGCAGAGGTAGAAGGATCACCATGAGTTCAAGGCCACCCTGAGATTACATAGTGAATTCCAGGTCAGCCTGGGCTAGAGTGAAACCCTACCTTGAAAAACCAAAAAGAAAAAAAGAATAAAATAATGATAATAATAAAAGTTCTGACCTTGTGCAGAGCATCTGCATGCTAACCAAAATGGAAAACATGTTTTTAAAAACAATGACAGTCCAATGTAGGAACTGAGTCATATGCCCCAGAGTTCACTAGAGACTTGGGAAAACACCACTCCTCAACTGGCAGGAAATTCCCCATTATGGTGCCAAAACATAATCAAAGTTCATTCCCCCTCCCTTCCACACGATGGAGCTGACTCCTCTCTTTCTGACAGCTCTCAACAGGAGCTCCTGACACTGCCATTGCCACTGTGCAAAACGCCAAGTTGGGGGAATGAAGACTTTAGAGACGTGTAGTTTAATCTAAAAGATGAACCATCTTGCCTCTAAAGGTGACCTCAGATACAAAGAAGCGGCCTGGGTTCACAAAGCAGCTCATTAATAACCAAGTCTTAGCTTTGTAGCCTGACTCGTTGTCTTTCTACTTCCCTCATCCTTAAGACGGGCCGAATAATGGTCTCTTCCACATTTGGTCATTGAAAGGACTGAGTTAGTACGGGTAGGAAAGGCAGAGCCTTGTCGACTGTAGTGCATTCTCTGGATTGCTACTGTGGCTGCTGTTGTTATAAGCATAATCACAGACTGGAAGGATTTCCTTTAGGCTTCCCTTTGACTCCCCACTAAAAAGCATTCCATAAAAAACATGGGTTAGGAACAAGTCCAAAGCCTACTTCTAGATTAATATTCTTGGCAAAATTCATTGGAAAATCAAGCACCTCCTATGGCCTGAGCTCCTGCCATGAGCAAGGTGCTGTGTCAGCTGATACCAGCTCCCCTCAGATCAGCCTGCCTTTGCCAGGGGCCTAGACCACTGGGGAGCTGGACTCCAACCGGGACTTGGAAGGAGGCCCCAGCTCCCTGATGGTCACTCTGTTCATGGTGGCAAATGTCCTGAGTCACTCAATGGGTATCTTTAAGGTAAACTAAAAAGAAAAGTTGTCTTGTATCTGTACTGAGACATCACATGGCACCCCATGAAGATGTACAATTTCAGATGTCAATTATTAGTAGATAAAAACAAGCTGGCTAGTGTTGACTGGATTTAAGTGTCCTTTTTGAGGTTCCATTGCCTTTCTCCCAACAAAAACCCAAACCAGGGAAACCTGAGGCTGTTGTGAAATTCCCCTAAATTATCTAAGGGGCAGAAGTTCCAACTTTATTTTATTGCATTTAAGTAGTTTTTGTAAAATTGTTTATTTGAGGAGAGGCATGGGCATGCCAGGGTCTGTTGCCACTACAAATGAACTGCAGACATACGTGTACTAGGTAACTGAACCCAGGCTGGCAGGTTTTCCAAGCAAGTGCCTTTAGCTGCTGAGCCATCTCCCCAGCCCTAAATATATTTTTAAAGTATTTTATTTTTATTTATTTATTTGAAAGAGGCAGAGAGAGAGAGAAGGAGGGAGGGAGGGAGGGAGGGAGGGAGGGAGGGAGGGAGGGAGGGAGGGAGGGAGGGAGGGAGGGAGAAAGGGAAAAGGGAAAGAATGGGCAGATCAGGGCCTCGAGCCGCTGGAAACAAGTTCCAGACACATGTGCCACCTTGTACATCTGGCTTATATGGGTCTCCTGAGGAGTTGAACCTGGCACTCCAGGGCCTCCTGCCTCTGTAAACTAACTTCAGACCCATGTGCCACTCTATGCATCTGGCTTTACATGGGTTTTGGGGAATCAAACCCAGGCTGTCAAGTTTTTGTGTGTGTGTGTCAAGTTTTATAAGCAAGTACCTTTAACCACTGAGTCATCTCTCCAGCCCAGAAATTCCAACTTTAAATTCTCCCTGGAAAATGTGGCTTGTAGAGTAAGAGTGAGCCCTAAAATGAACAATGGATACCTGCCTCAGGCTTGCTGGCTTTGAGCCCATTCCTAGACTTCCAGAGTCTCCTTTCCTCTATCTGTTTCAAAGGAAATTGAGCAACATACGGTCCACTTAAGACCACCTGTAATCTGTGCCCTCCGTCCTGGCCTACCACATGGAGCTCTAGAAGGGAAATGACAGGGGCATGAGGCTGACTCTGGTACTGAGCTACAACCAAGGTGGTTCCTTAATGACCCCAGCCAGTGTGAGTACCTGACAGAGCTATTCCTAGGATAAAAGAGATCCCAAGTCCCACTTTTCCTAAGCAAGCCCCACGACCCTAAGGAAGTGGTTTTTTCCACGGGGTCTTAGCTTATATAAATCTTATCCACTTAATTTATTTGTTGCAAGGAGAGAGAGAGAGAAAAAAAAAAGAGAGACAGAGAGAAATGGGCGTGCCAGGGTCTCTAGCTGCTGCCAACAAAACTCCGGAGGCATGCACCACTCTTGTGCATCTGGCTTTATATAGATACTGGAGAACTGAACCCAGGTCATTAGGCTTTACAGGCAAGTGCCTTAACTGCTGAGCCATTTATCTCTCCAGCCCCCCATTCCAGCTTTTTGGGGAGCGGGGTTTCAAGGTAGGTTCTCACTCTGGCCCAGGCTGACCAAGAATTCACTATGTAGTCTCAGGGTGGCCTCAAACTCATGGAGATCCTCCTACCTCTGCCTCCCGAGTGCTGGGATTAAAGGCGTGTGCCACCACGCCTGGCTCTAATCCACTTTTTTTTATTTTTTTTTTATTTATTTGAGAGCGAAAAACACAGAGAGAAAGACAGATAGAGGGAGAGAGAGAGAATGGGCGCGCCAGGGCTTCCAGCCTCTGCAAACGAACTCCAGACGCGTGCGCCCCCTTGTGCATCTGGGTCCTGGGGAACCGAGCCTCGAACCGGGGTCCTTAGGCTTCACAGGCAAGCACTTAACCGCTAAGCCATCTCTCCAGCCCTCTAATCCACTTTTTAAGGCCCACTTCGAATGCCACCTTTCCCAGGTGGCCTGCCTACACACACAGCAGAACTGGCACATACAGTCCACCTTCTTGCACTACTAGTTGCACACTGAGCCTCGCCTAGGTGCTGTGTTACCTTCCTGGTGGCAAGAATTCCACTCCCGCACCCCTTTGCTAACACAGAAGCAGCCACAGCATCAACTAAGAGCTTGTCAGGGCTGCGAAGATGGCTCACTGGTTTAAAGCACTTGCTTGCAAACACTACTGGCCCAGGTTCAGTTCCCAGACTGCCCACACAAGCTAAGCAAAAAGTGGCACGAGTGTCTGATATTCACTTGCGGCGACAAGAAGCCCTGGCGCATAAACACACATGCAAATATATAAGTTAAAAAAATAATAAAAGTCTGCGCGTGGTGGCACATGGGAGGCTGAGGTAGGAGGATTGCCATGAGTTCTCAAGGCCACCCTGAGACTACATAGTGAATTCCAGGTCAGCCTCGACTACAGCAAGGCCCTACTTTGGAAAAGAAATTAGTAAAGAACTTGCTGGTTGAAAATACTCAGGCCCACCTCAGACCTGCAGGGAGAAGAGCCTGGGACTCTGCATTTAAGTAAGAGCTCTAGAAAAATCTGACAGCCACCAAAGTAAGCACAAGTGCATGGAGACAACAATGATAAGCAGGTCTCTGTAGTCCGAACAGTATCGGTAAAACAGGATTTTCAGTTCTCATCTCATGGAGGCCCAGGGACTGGTTCAGGTTACAACAGACAGAAAGCTTGCTGGACAAAGCCCAAGGTCAGTGTGTGCCTGTGTGTCGGTACAATGTGTGCAAGTCCTCAGTGCACAGAAGAGTTCAGCTGAGCAGAGGTAGAAGGCTGGTGGAAATGGCATTTTCCTGAGGCGTCTCCTTAAGGCAGCTACAGTTAAGGAGGTACACAGCCTTTAGCAATGGTTAAAGATTTCCTGGCTTAAGTTTTCTTTCTTTCCTCTCTCTTTTTTTTTTTTTTTCAAAGATAGGAAAGCCAGTAGGTATTAAACCAACCCAAAGCTGTAAGGCAATTAAAGAGGAAATGGTTTAAAGCAACAAAAAGTATACTTTTTAACACCTGGAGGCAGAGGCAAGAGGAAAGAGTTTAAGGCCAGCCTAAGCAATATACAAATTTCCAGAGCAGCCTGGCTATGTAGGAAGACCCTGTCTCAAAACCAAACAACAAAACAGACTGCAGTTTTAAAAACATCTATCTATCTATCTATCTATCTATCTATCTATCTATCTATCTATCTATCTATGAGAGATTGAGAGAAAGAGACAGAGAGAATGGTCGTTCCAGGGCCTGTAGCCACTAAAAACAAATTCTAGACACATGTGCCACCATGAGCATCCGGCTTACATGGGTAATGAAAAACTGAACCTGGGTCCTTAGGCTTTTCAGGTAGGGTCTCACTCTAGATCAGGCTGACCTGGAATTCACTATGGAGTCTCATGATGGCCTCAACCTCATGATGATCCTCCTACCTCTGTCTCCCGAGTGCATGCTCTACCATGCTGGGCTAGCTCTGTGGCTTTTCTAAAATATTTATTTATTTATTTGACAGAGATGGAGAGAGGGGGAGAGAAAGAGGGAATGAATATGGCCGTGCCAGAGCCTCCAGCTGCTCCAAATGAACTCCAGATGTGGGTGCCCCTTGTGCATCTGACTAACGTGGGTCCTGGGGAATCGAACCTGGATCCTTTGGCTTTGCAGGCAAATGCCTTAACCACTAAGCCATCCCTCCAGCCCTCTGTGGCTTTTTGACAGGCCAGCTTTGCCTTTTGTTTGAATGTGGGGTGGGAGGGAGAACGTGAACTCTGTGCTTATCTGCATTTTAAAACCTTTGAACACGAGGATCCACCTGCTCTTCACCTGGTGTTCTACAGTCAGTTTCTCAGACTCCCCCCCCCTTCTAAAATAGCTACAATTCTGCACTCTCCCGCTTATATACATGATGGGGACCTCAAAGCATTGTCCCCTCCTGCACTAGTCTGCTCTGGTGTTGTGCTGACAAGCTGATGGGCTAGCTTCAGTTCTGGAAAGAGGCGGGTTGAGGAAGTGGTCATGTTTGGAGGAGCCACCCATGCTGGTTTAAGAGGCAACTGCATTTCAGAAGGAGAGAGACTTCCCAGCCAGGAGTGTGACTTCTTGCCAGATCAAACACTCATTTTAGCTGCTTTCCTACCATATCACTATTGGGGGGGGGGGGGATGCCGAGGGATAAGGGGGAAAGGGCAGAGGTGACAATAAAGGTACAGTCTGATCAGCCAGCCCAAGTATTCCATTTCATATAGAGGGCAGGGATGGAGACTCAGAATCATCTGGGGGAAACAGTTCACATTTGCCTCTCTCAAGACAGCTATGAGAACCACCTAGGACTACCCTGACCTAAGAACGCCCCCATCCTCCCATTTTTTTGTCCAGCAGCCAACACCATCTCATCTGAATTCCAAAAAGTATGTTAGTTAAAGCCACCTTTGCTCACTCCCTGAAGACACCGACAACGTCACCATCAGTGTGCAGCTGTGAAACATGCAAGTGGTCCTAGCTTCAAACCAACCAGTGGTATGCATGTAGCTGACAGATCCACTGGAAAAGCCTCTAGGTGGGAAAGGGTTAGGTGGCGATGGCCCTCAAAACTCCCTCTCAAGGACAATTCCACAGGCAGGGGCCTGAGGAGGATAGCTAAAGGACCATCAGAGGCTGCTCCATGAGCAATTCTGGAAGCCCCAGCAACACCTACAATAAAATAGCAAGAGGACCAGCTAAAGCTCAGCCCGGCACTGACAGCAGACTGGAGGTAGCAACCTCACTTCAAGGACAAACCTGGGCTAGCCTGAAGAAGGATCCAATGTTGTCAGCTGCATGACACATAGAGAACAGAGCGGAGGACCCCAGGCACAAGCATTAGAAGCAGGCTCGCCACCTCAGCCTCTAAGGAGGCTTAGATCGGTTTCCCCAGCTTCCAGCCCATGGTGCCCAGGGGGTACCAGAACCCTCCTCAACAAAGGAATCATTTCTGGAACCCATCACCAGATCTACTCACCAACACTGTCCCCAAGAGAATCAGAAAAGGCTGGCCAGCCCGTGGTTTCCCAAGGAGCAGAGGCAGTAACCGGGACCCTGGGACGCCAAGAACCCCCTGGGCAAGGACTTACACCAGAGTTCATAGTAGTAGTTGCAGCACTGAGACTGTCCACAGCAGTGTCCTGTGTCACAGATGTAGCTCTGGTTGTTGGTACCCACACAGGCTTCCTTATCCTACAAAATCAAGAAGCATCGGGGTATGTTACACCATGGCTCACACACGCCACCTTTCCTCCACCCCTTAAGCCCCTCCTCCTGGTCCTCTGCTGTCCATCCACCAAACTATGCCAGTGTTGATTCCATTAAGAGAATAAGATGAAAAGACCCACGTGACAGCACAGTTTAGGACAGCAATGGAGTTCATTCGCCTGGGAGGAGACAGAGCCAAGCCACGGGCTCCCCTCACACAGGGTAGGAAGAAGCGCTTCACTGGATGTGGTCAGTGTTAGACTCCCACTGGCAGGAAGGTGACGATTGTCTTGTGATTAGCTTCTGAGAAACTTCCAGGAATACTGACTGCCGTCAGGACTCTATGATTATCATCCAGTCAGGCATTCTAATCTCCCTTTAAAACACCCTCTCTAAGGTTAGCAGTAAGCTTCAAGAAAGCTTTAAAAAAAAAAAAAATTGG
Organism: Jaculus jaculus; assembly: GCF_020740685.1. NCBI lineage: Eukaryota > Metazoa > Chordata > Mammalia > Rodentia > Dipodidae > Jaculus > Jaculus jaculus. Next base: position 32,054,155 of record NC_059102.1, read on the forward strand.
GGGGGGGGGGGTACTGGAGAGATGGCTTAGCAGTTAAGATATTTCCCTGCAAAGCCAAAGGACCTAGGTTTGATTTCCTAGTTCGTATCCATGCAAGCCAGATGCACAAGGTGGTGCATGTAGCTGGAATGCTTTTGCAGTGGCTGGAGGCCCTGGCGTGCCCATTCTCTCTCTTGTTCTCTGCCTCTTTCACTCCTTCTCTCAAATAAATTAATTAAAGATAATTCACTTTAGAAAAAAAAAAAAAAGACTGGGGATGTAGCTCAATTGATAGAGTGCTTGCCTAGCATGGCAGAGCCCTGAGTTCAATCCACAGAACAGCATAAACCAGGTGTGGTGGTGCACACCTGTGATTCCAGCACAAGGAGGTAGAGGGCAAGAGGACCAGGGCTACATTCTGGTCTACATAGCAAGTTTAAGGCCAGTCTGGGCTACATAAAATCCTCCTCCGTTCTCTGCAAACAACCCCCCCCACACACACACACACACAAAACCTGTTCTTCAAGTTCTTCACTCTTCAGAAAAGGAGCAACTTGGTGAGGTAACTTGGTCCAATTTCAATTTATTAGATCATTTTTGCTTATTAAATGATCTCTTAAGAATGACTAGATCCAAGATTCACACTGTCCCTTGTCAGGGACAGCTACATAAAGGCCACTGCTGAGTAACTGTCTACAGTTTGCCAAAGTCTATTCATAGCACTGGTAGATCGGGAGGAAGGTGAACATTTTTAAAACTACATTTCACATTTCAGATATGAACTGACGCCAGCTATAGTGGCTCACACCTGTAATCCCAGCACTCGGGAGGTTGAGGTTCGACTGGACTGTTTTGAGTTTAATGCCAGCCTAGGCTACATAGTGAGTTCAAGGCTAACCTAACCTGGGCTACAGAAGGAGATGGTCTCAAGATAAGATAAGTTAATTAGTCGGGCATGGTGGCGCATGACTTAATCCCAGCACTCAGGAGGCCAATGTAGGAGGATCCCTATGAGTGTGACACCAGCCTGCGGCCACACAGTGAACTCCAGGTCAGCCTGGGCTAGAGTGAAACCCTACTTCGACAAACAACAACAACAGCAAATTAGTTAATTAAACTAAAGCTACAGAATTCTCTACCATCAAACCTTAACCTCAGCCAGTATGTTCCTTGAGCACCGCTGCACTTACGATGAAACCTGCATGTCAACTGCTGTGTCTGGCTTTCAACGCTTCTTTGGTCATTTACCAGGCGGAGACTGTACCAAGCACTGCGTTGGGTAAACGGGACCCGGAAGATGATGACGACACAGTTCCTATCTTCAAGAAGCTCAGCATTTTCGAAGAAAAACCCCTGCCCGGCAGGGTTGAATCTGTGACGAAGACTAGGCTGAGTGACCCTGCCCATGGCGCACAGCCAGGCTGACAAGTTGCCAGTGGAAACTCAGGTCACATGGACTGAGCCTCCTCTCTGGGCCTGGCTTTGCTACACCGTCCACTCGGCCACAAGCATAAACAAAGCCCTCCGTGAGCAGCTGTAGTCTACAGGCCAGGCAGCCATAAAGAGAGGACAGGAGAAAGCACAGGGCTGGATACCCGATTCCTTTCTCAGTGTATGTATCTACCACACATCCTTCAAGTTCTTTTCTTTTCACTCTCTTCGAGGCAGGGTCTCACTCTAGCCCACGCTGATGTGGAATTCACTATGTAGTCTCAGGGGGGTCTTGAGCTCACAGAGATCCTCTTACCTCAAGTTTTCTTGGACTTCAAAAACTCTTACATCTGAAACAGGGTATGGTAGCGCACGTCTTTAACTCCAGCACTTGGGAGGCAGAGGTAGGAGGATTGCCATGAGTTCGAGGCCACCCTGAGACTACATAGTGAATTCCAGGTCAGCCTGGGCTAGAGTGAGACCCCACCTCGAAAAAGAAAAAAAAAAAAAAAAAGTCTTACATCCTAAGACAAGGGAGTTTTGGGAAGAAACATGAGAAACTGACAATGAAGGTGTGCAACAGTGTAGGGTTTAAAAAATTTTTGTTTTCCCAAGTCCACCAAAAGCGTGAACACACCTAGCAGATGTCTGTCCCACTCGAGGCTCCCTCAGAAGCCTACCTAGTGCCTGTGTACAGGACAGTGTTACACTTGCTATTTTTGCCAGAACTGACTTCACAGCAAACACTCCTCTCATAAGGACATCAAAAAGTTTTTCCCAAGTTCATCAGGTCCTGAAAATGCCATTTTTCTGGCACTGGCTTACAAAAGCAAGTTCAAAGTGTCTACACAGTTTCCTCGAGGCCGTGCTGCCTCCCCTCAGGCACATGAAAGACTCTGGGGCCACTCACCCCAGGACTGGGGGACATTTACCAGAGGAGGTGCAGGCCCTGAGCACAGGCAGCCAAGTCCTACGTGAGGCTTGCAACGGAGCACGCTGAAATCTAAACAAGTGGCATCCGCATGACCTGCTGGTGTCAGCTTTTCTCTTGGCTCTCCCGTGCCCCAAGGCAGGAGGCCCAGGGATAAACAAGACCCCACTCTGATTGGCTCCTCCACCCCCACTTTCCCAGGGAGACAAGAGCTGTCCTCGCCTCACCTAACCCAGTTCCCCAGAGCACCCCCTCTGCCTCCCCCAGACACAGTCATGGGCTGTCTAGAATGGTCCTGGGTATGGGAATCACCACTCTTTGCTGCAGGGGGGTAACAAAAGGCGGCAAATGGTCAACGAGGCCAAGAAGTGGGTTCACGGGGCTGGAGAGATGGCTTGGCGGTTAATGTGTTTGCCTGCAGAGCCAAAGGACCTTGATTGGATTCCCCAGGACCCACGTAAGCCAGATGCACAAGGTGGCGCATGAATCTGGAGTTGGTTTGCAGTGGCTGGAGACCCTGGCGTGCCCATTCTCTCTCCCTCTCTCTCTCTCTGCCTCTTTCTCTCTCTGTCTGTTGCTCTCAAATAAATAAATAAAAATAAGCAAAAAAATAGAAATAAAAGATTTTTTCTTTCTTTTTATTGTTTAAGGCAAGCCCAACAGACTGGCCCTTTTTTAATGCAAGAGAGCGAGAGCAAGTAAGCAGGAGAGAGAGTTGGTGCAGCAGGGCCCCCAGCCACTGTCATCAGACTCCAGGTGTGTGCGCCCCCTTGCAGTACCTTGTGCGCTTGTGTCACCTCGTGCATTTGGCTTATGAGGGATCTGAAGAGTTGAAAATGGGTTCTTAGGCTTCATGGGAAGCACTTTAACCACTAAACCATCTCTCCAGCCCAAAGATAAAAAAAAAAAAAAATTTAAAAAAAGGTCCAGGAGCTGGAGAGATGGCTAAGTGGTTAAGGCACTTGCCTGTAAAGCCAAAGGGCCCAGGTTTGATTCCCCAGGACCCACACAAGCCAGATGCATAAGGTAACGCATGCATCTGGAGTTTATTTACAGTAGCTGGAGTCTGTGGCACACTCTCTCTCTCTCTCAAATAAATAAATAAATAAATAAGAATATTCTTTAAAAGAAAGATCCAATATAAAAATTCCCCAGTGCCCTTTATGATTATTCTTGCTTTCCTCCTAAGCATCTTCAAGCACATTACACATACTACGTTGTTGAGGCTGAGTCCTAAAAAGTGAATATCCCTCCCCCTCCTTCCAGGGGGTGAACCAGAGAATGAGCTGTGATCGCCCTGTAGGTCAGAGCTGTCTCCTCATTCCCTCTGTCACTCCAGGACACCCCACTGCTGCTATGTGTCATTGGCTATCTGATCTCCAGGGAGAGCTGGGGGGGAAGCATGAGCTAAGTGGGCACTGCTCTAAATGCTTTTGAGGTATTGTTTCATTAAAAATTCAGAGAAACTTCGAAGTGAGTAGTAACAAGGAAATGAATGAAGCCCAGAGAGGCTAAGTAACTTGCTCAAGGTTTCAAAGCTGCAAAGTAAACCCATCAAGTTTGTCTGGCTCCAGATGCTGGGTTTTTAACCACTACCTACAGTCTCCCTGGTTCGTGAAATTAGACTCCCTCCGCTGCTTTCCATCCTTCGATGCTTGAATGAAAATCCTAAGCCAAACAAATACCAAGCATTCACCTTTGATAGCAAAGATAACGACTCAGCACTAGGGACTCCTGATTCTGGAACTGCGGACCTCATCTTCCACTGAGCAGTGAGGGGGTGACATGCTCAGGGGCTCTTCCCTTCTGAGTTTGAAAAGCCACACTTTCATATGCTGCTTCTCTGAAGAGTGGAACAGTATCTCACCCCAGTGTAGAATACCAGACTTCACTGACAGCCCTGAGCTGGGGTGGGGAACACAATACAATGGGCAAAAGAGCAAAACCCACACACAACATGCAGTCTGATGAAAGTCACTGAAACAAGCACACAGATAAAACTGCAAGGAAACTTGTAAAAGGTAATCATGAGGGTCCAGGTCGGCTTCTGGGGGGAAGGGAAGCTTACACTGAGATGGACAGGATGTTTGGTTAGATGGTCGGTAACTGCAAAAAGGGAACAGAAGAATGTGGTGTCAGCAAACTTCCTTGGCTTGGAAATGGTTGACTAATAGGTAGGGAGGTTAGGGAAGTTAGAACCTACCAGTACCAGGGGAGCACAGACCAGACTTGCATTTTAAAGTTACTTTCTCCCTGGCAGGCTTCACATGTATATAAAACTCCACAGCTGGGCTGGTGAGCTGGCTCAGTGGTTACAGGCACTTACTTGTAAAGCCTGACAGCTCAGTTTGATTCCCCAGTACTCACATAAAGGCAGATGCACAAAGTGAAGCATGTGTCTGGAGTTTGTTTGCAGTGGTAGGAGGCTCTGGTGTGCCCATTCTCTCTCTCTCTTAAATAATTTTAAAACTCCATAGTTAAAAGAATAAAAAATAAATAAACGTTGGAGACACTGAGTGTATCAAAAAGGAGCTGTGTGAGCAAAGTATCGTGGCGCACACCTTTAAATGCCAACACTTGGGAGACAGAGGTAGGAGGATCACCATGAGTTTGAGGCCAGCCTGGGACTACAGAGTAAGTTCCAGGTCAGCCTGGGCTAGAATGAAAAAAGAAGTGCTCTGTGCCAAGACTCACTTTAGGGCAGACTGGTAATTACTAGGACCTTTATTTCTAGTGGATCCTATGCTGGTACCACATATAGCAACCAACTCCAAGAGACCGGGCACATGTGGTCAGAGGCACAAAGAAGAAACAAACAAGGCCGACACAGGGCTGGAGAGAACACTTTTACAATGGAAAAGGCTGAACACTGTGTCTTTTGCACATATGCAAGAAATTATCTCATCTCGGGTGGCAGCGTAAACTGTGGGACTAACAACATTTTCCTTAATGGTTTCCATGTCTGGGGAGTTACTACTATTCTTAGCTGAGCCACTGTAAAGGTCAATTCAATCAGCGTAAGAACTTTCTAAGCGCCAGCAGAGAAAGAGACACTGGTCAGAATGGTTCCCAAGGCATGGTTTTAATTTGCCAGTTTATGGGGTTGGAAAATCCTGCTAGCAACTGGCTGACAGCAACATCATCTTCACATTCTTAGGAAAACACTGGAGTTTTAAGATGTAAGAGTGAAAAACAGGAAAATCGAAGTCTTTCACCGGATATACAAGCACAGGAGGCCAACTATCTTGGCTGCTTGATATGAATGACACTGGAAGACCACCTCTGGCTTGCCCCTTAAGGAGAAGAACAAATGTCTACTGGGAATGGCCAGCTCCCCAGATCACTTAACAACTATGCACTGACCCCCACCTCATCCCCACAATGTGCCAGGCACCCTGTGAACACTCAGAAGACTGGGTTGGAAGGATTGCCAGGAATTTTAGGCCAGTCTGGGGCTACAAAGTGAGTTTCAGGGTCAGCCTTGGCTACAGGAAGACCCTACTTCAAAAACGAAGCCAGGCATGGTAGCACACACCTTTAATCCCAGCACTCAGGAGGCAAAGGTAGGTAGGAGGATCTCTGTGAGTTCAAGGCCACCCTGAGACTACATAGTGAATTCCAGGTCAGTCTGGACTAGAGTGAGACCCTACCTCCAAAAACCAAAAAAAAAAAAGAAAGAAAAGAAAAGAAAGAAAGAAACCAGCTAGGCATGGTGGTGCACACCTTGAATCCTAGCACTTGGGAGACTACAGGGTGGGTTCCAGGTCAGCCTGGCCTAGAGTGAATCACCCTACCTCAAAACACCAAAAGAGGAAAAAAAAAAAAAAAAAAGGCTGCGCAGAGTGATGCATGCTTACAATCCCAGCATTTAGGAGTGTGAGGCAGGAGGAGGACTATGATTTGATATCAACCTCGGTGACATGGTGAGACTTGAGAAAAGTGGCCCCGTGGTGGCACACGCCTTGAATCCCAGCACTCAGGAGGCAGAGGTAGGAGGACTGCCATGAGTTCGAGGCCACCCTGAGACTAATTCCAGGTCAGCCTGGGCTAGAGTGAGACCCTACCTTGAAACCCTCCTTCCAAAAAAAGTGATAGGCTCCACAAGGATAATAAAACATAAAAATGGCAAATGTTTAGGTGAGGTGGTCAGGAAAGACATGAGGTGTCATCCGACTGACAACAAGGCGTCCAGGGGTGCAGGAACAGTGCTCCAGGCAGGGGAAGCCCGGCGCGTGCGCAAAGACACCAATTTAGGGAGCTCGGCGTCTCTCAAGGAGAAGGCAGGCTGGAGTACCGCGGACCAAGAGCACGTGAAAGGAGGGCTGGGAGCAGAGCCCAAACTGCACCTTGCAAATCCACTGCTGCCTTCTCCCTTAGGTGGCAGAGGAGATTTTAACAGATACAAAAATATTTTTGCAACTCTCACATTGACTTTTCAACTTGGGTCCATTTTTGCCCCATTCAGCCTGTAGCTGCTGTTGCAGCGTAAGCAACAAAATCAATTTTCCAGTCATTCTTCAGCCTAAGAATGACCTTCTAGACCGCAGACCCAGTCTAGCACTGCACGTGTGCTGGGGCGCAGTTCTTCCTGACTTGTACCCTGCTCTGAAACCAAAGGGCATGAAGTCTTCAACAGGACGGATGTGAAATGGCTAAATGAGAAGCAGCAGCAAGGAATTTAACTCAGAATCAGCTATTTTTGTTCTATCCCACACAGGACCTTCAGATGCTGCAAATGCAGCACTTTCAAGACCAGGTCCTTAGGCCTCAGAAAAAGATCCTTGGGCAGTCGTGACAATTCTTCTTTAAAGCTATATGAATTTACCTATATGTGAATATGTCTGTGTGTGTGGACTCAAAAGCCAGAAGTGACCATGGGATGGCCTCTGTCACCCATCCACTTGTTTCCTTGAGGCAGTCTCTCACTAAACGTAGAGCTGCTATTCTTGGTCAGACTGGCTGACCAGCGAGCCCTAATAATTATCTGGTTTTGGCTTCCCAAAGGACTTGGATTACAGGCATGTGTGGCCACACCCATTTGTTTACATGGGTGTTGGGGAACTGAACTCAGGCTGAGTCAGGCCCTCATGCTTGTATGGCAAATGCTGCAGGGGAATGAGAAGGCCCATTTACTTCAACCTGGGAAGGCCTTCTGGAACAATTCGGTCTGGAGCCTCCAAAAGACTGTCACTGTCCAGGAATCTGAGGAAGGGGACACAGTGACAACACAGTGCCTTGTAAGAAGTGGGTTTGCCTCCAACCATCAAGCAGCCCAGGGCTGTGATTCTCATAGTATCCCTGGGCCCCAAACCAGCCTGGCTCTTTGTTTGTTGCTGTTTTGTTTTGAGACAGGGTCTCATGGAGCCCAGGCTGGCCTCAAACTCACTGTGTAGGTAAGAATGACCTTGAACTCCTGATTCTCCTGCCTCCACCTCCCTAGTTCTAGAATGAGAGGTGCATGCTACCATGCCCACTTTATGGGGTGCTAAGGATCAGACCAGGGGTCTTGTGCATGCTAGGCAAGCATTCCACCAGCTGAATTATGTCCCAAGCCAAGACTGATATCCAAGTTTTTGTTTTTGTTTTTGAGGCAGAGTCTTACTCTAACTCGGACTAATACTGGCACTCACAGCAATTCTCTTACTTTAGCCTCCAGAGCGCTGCAGGTCAGAGGCATAAGCTTGATTTTTTAAAAATTTTATTTTTATTTATTTTATTTATTATTACCATTTTTTGTTTGTTTCCTGAGGTAGGGTCTCACACTAGCTCAGGCTGACCTGGAAATCACTATGAAGTCTCAGGGTGGCCTTGAACTCTCAGCCTCCCGAGTGCTGGGATTAAAGGTGTATGTCACCACACCCAGCTTCAGCTTGGTTTTATTTTTATCTTATTTTTTATTTTTTTGAGGCAGGGTCTCACTCTACCCCAGGCTGACTTGGAACTCTCCCTGTAGCCTAGGCTGGCCCTGAACTCACAGTGATCTTCCTTCTTAAGCCTCCCAAACACTGGGATTACAATACAAGCGTGAGCTACCACACCTGATGAGACTAATATTCTTTCCACAGGATCCCAAACATGCCCCAACAGTTACTCCTCTTCCCCCAAGAGCACCTACTTAGAACCAAGGCCATTAAGTGATTTATACTTTCTGCCTCATTTCATCAAAAAATGCATACCACATAAATCTTACGAAGTGACACGTTCATTAGTGAACTCCCACCTCGCCACTCCTGCCACTGCCAAAGCCACACGACAACTGGGTCCTCATCAAACAGCCCCCCACGGAGAGATTAAGTCCATTTCCTGTGTTGCTATTAGGAATTTGAACAACAAATTCAGCAAAAGCCACTTGACCCTGTCGGAAAATCCCAGAGTAAAAGTCGGAAGTTGCAACATATCCCGTTTTGTTAAGGTCCACTGGCCGGTGGGGTCTGGCTGGCTGCACTGGCACGGAACGCTAGATTACTGTATCACTCTTTCACCCTGCGCATTTAAAATGAAAGGCAGCCCCTCAGGATATCCCCAGCCGTCCCTAGGAGCTGGCATTTTTAGCCATAGATCAGGTCAGAAGTAAAACTTCTTTTTTTTTTTTTTAAATTTTTATTTATTTGTTTGAGAGCGACAGACAGAGAAAGAGGCAGAGACAGAGAGAGAGAGAATGGGCACACCAGGGCCTCCAGCCACTGCAAACAAACTCCAGATATGTGCGCCCCCTCGTGCATCTGGCTAACGTGGATCCTGGGGAATTGAGCCTCAAACCGCGGTCCTTAGGCTTCACAGGCAAGCGCTCAACCTCTAAGCCGTCTGTCCAGCGCTGTAAGACTTCTTTAATAAGGGCTAGTGCAGAGAGCTGAGGACTGAGATAAGTAAGTAGCCTGAAGGGTGCAGACAGAACAGCTGCAATGCCTGTCCATAGTTGATTACAATGAGGCAGGCCTATGCTTGCTTGGTAACTTTATTTACATACAAAAAAAAAAGAGCAATCAAACATTTAAAAAAATTTACTTATTATTATGAGAGTGAGTGAGCACGGGGGAGAGAATGGGTGTGGCAGGGCCTCTAGCCCCTGCAAATGAACTCCAGACATACACACTACCTGGTGCCGCTGGCTTATATGAGCTCTGGGGAATCGAACCTGGGACCTCAGGCTTCGTAGGCAAGTGCTTTAACTACTAAGCCATCTCTCCAGCCCCCACAAGCAACATTTTAAAATAAGGAACATTCATATAAAAATATAAGTATTTTTTGGAGGTGGCTGTGGTGGCGGCACACAGTGGTCTCAGCGCTTGGGAGGCTGCAGTAGGATCACCATGAATCTGAGGCCATCCTAGGGCCACAGCATGACCTACAGATCAGCCTGGGCTACAGTGAAACCCTGCCTTGGAAAAAATAATACATACGCATTTAAACATATGTAGTTTTTGCTTGTTTTTCAAGGTAGGGTCTCACTCTAGTACAGGCTGACCTGGAATTCACTCTGTAGTCTCAGGGTGGTCTCAAACTCATGGTGATCCTCCTACTTCTGCCTCCCGAGTGCTGGGATTAAAGGCGTGCACCACCACGCCTGGCCATATATATACTTTTTAATCCAGATTTCCAGTTTCTCTAGAAAAATACAAAGCTGGAGAGATGGCCTGCAAGGCCAAAGGACCCAGGTTCAATTCCCTAGGACCCACATAAGCCAGATGCACAATGTGGCGCATGTGTCCGGAGTTTGTTTGCAGGGGCTAGAGGCCCTGGCACATCCATTCATTTTCTCTCTCTCTCTCTCTCTCTCTCTCTCTCTCACACACACACACACACACACACACACACATAAATTTTAAAATACTCAAAAAGAAAATGCAGGCAGGCATGGTGGCACACACCTTTAATCTCAGCACTCGGGAGGGCAGAGGCAGAGGTAGGAGGATCGCCATGAGTTTAAGGCCTCTCTGAGAGAACAGAGTGAATTCCAGGTCAGCCTGTGCTAGAGAGCCTACCTCAGAAAAAAAAGAAAAACAAAAGTGCAAAGCCCATATTCTCCCCCATAAGACGTGGGAGGTGTGTGTGCATGGGTTTCACCAGTCTCCCACTTCCTCCTACGGTCAGCCTTGACTCAGTCAAGGCAGTTCTGATCCCTGGACACACCCGACCCAGCTTGGAGGTTGAGTCGTGGGTGGCTCACTCGCTCATCCTGAGGTTAAGATAAGCAGCAGTCTGAGCTCTCCTTGAGACTCGCACAAGTGGCACCTCACATGTACCACATCACGTGGGTGCTTGACAATGGAGGGATCCTTTCCACTGCGTGCGGGGGCGTCCCTCTTGATAACCAGGAATGCCCTCATCATCGTGCGGGAAGAGAAACGGTTCCACCCAGTCCCTGGGTGTCAAGCACTGAGGTTGTGTTTACGCATTATTTATTCCCCTTTTTGTAGGAAATGAGAAAACTGGGACTCAGAGCAATCACATAGCTAGAAAAGGTGTCTCAATCCAACACTCAAATATTAGTGGGGAAAATTTAGTGCTGAGAGGCTAGCATGTACAAGAACAGATAATGGACTCTGCCTTCCCAGTGCTTTATAATAACTCAATTCTTAGGTTAAAATAAAGTTCACATTTTAGTTTTTGTTTGTTTGTTTTGTTTTTGAGGTAGGGTCTCATTCTAGTCCAGGCTGACCTAGAATTCACTATGTAGTCTCAGGGTGGCCTCGAACTCATGGCTGTCCTCCTACCTCTGCCTCCTCTGAGTGCTGGAATTAAAGGCGTGTACCACCACACCCAGTTTATGCTTTAATTTGTATTGCTGAAAAGATCTGTAAATATTCAGGCAGAGGCCAGTTCAATTGCTAGAGTACTTGCCTACCATCCACGAAACCCTGAGTTTGATCTCCAACACCTCATAAAACTAGGTGTGGTGGCCCATGCCTGTAATTCCAGCACATGGGAGGTGGCCAAAAGATCAGAAATTCAAGGTCATCTCTGACAACATACTGGGTGTTAGGCTAGCCTGGGCTATAGGAAACCCTGTCACAGAAAAAAAAAAAAAAGATTCAAGTTCATATTGTCCCAGTATAATTAATAGATTTCATTCTTTTTTCTTTTCCCTTCCTCCCTCCCTCCCTCTCTTCTCCCTCTCCCTTTCTTTCTTCTTCCTTCCTTCTTCTCTTCCTCCCTCTCTCCCTCCGTCCTTCCTTTCTCCTTCCTTCCTCTCTTCTTTCTGCACGTGTGTGTGTGTGGTGTTGGAGACTAAGCCAGGCCCTCACTCACACTCTACTACTGAGATACAGCCTCTGTCCCATTCCTTTCACTTTTTTTTTCATGTGTGTATTGTGGTGTGGGTGTATGGCACGTGCACGTGTGTGCACTGTGTGTACAGGTCAGAAATCAATGTCAGGTTTATTCCTCAATCATTTTTTTTACCTTATTGAGGCAAGAATCTTTCACTGGTCTGAAGCTTACCAAACTAAACAGCCAGCAAGCCCCAGGGACTCTCCTGTCTCCACAGCCCCAGCCCTGAGGCCCAGGCCGTATACCACCTTGCCTGGCTTTTACATAGGTGCTGCGGAGCTGAACTCAGGTCCTCATGCTTGCATGGCAAGTGCTTTACTGACTGAGCCTTTTCCCCAGTCTCTCCCATTCCTCCTTTTTTCCCTTAATCACTAGTAATGTGATAAAACCTCAGGGTAGAACCCTAGCACTAGGGAGGCAGAAGTAGGAGGATCACTGTGTAGTGAATTCCAAGTCAGCTTGTGTTACACTAAAACCATACCTCAAAAAAGCCAAAACAAAAGGGGGGGTGCTGGAGAGATGGCATAGCAGTTAAGGTGTTTGCCTGCAAAGCCTAAGAACTCCTGTTTGAATCTCCAGGTCTCACAAAAGCCAGACACACAGCGACACAAGCATGCAATGTCGCACATTCACAAAAGGGGGCGCACGTGTCTGGAGTTAGCTCACAGCTGCTGAAGGCCCTGGCATGCCCATTGTTTCTCTCTCTCAACAAAAAACGTCAGAGGAAGCTGGGCGTGGTGGCACATGCCTTTAATCCCAGCACTCAGGAGGCAGAGATAGGAGGAGTGCAGTAAGTTCGAGGCCACCCTGAGACTACATAGGTAATTCCAGGTCAGCCTGGACCAGAGTGAGACCCTACCTCAGGGAAAAAAAAAAGTCAGAGGGCTGGAGAGATGGTTTAGTAGTTAAAGTGCTTGCCTGCAATGCCTAAGGATCCATGTTTGATTCCCTAGTACCCACATAAGCCTGATGCACAAAGTGGTACATGCACCTGGAGTTTGTTTACAGGGGCTAGAGGCTCTGGTAAGCCCATTCTCTATATATATCTGATTTTCTCTTTCTCTCTCTCAAATAAATTTTTTTTTTTTTAAGTCAGAGCTGGGCATGGTGGTACACACCTTTAATCCCAGCACTCAGGAGGCAGAGGTAGGAGGATCTCCGAGAGTTGGAGGCCAGCCTAAGACTATATAGTAAATTCTAGGTCAGCCTGAGTTAGAGTGAAACCTTACCTCAAAAAACCAAAGAAAAGAATTTTAAATAATATATACACGTACATAATTACATATAATTATTAATATGTCATTAAAATTTGTACAGAATGTTCAAACTTCTTAGCCTGTCAGTTGTTACATGCAAGAAGTCAAAAGGGGTGCTACCACCCTATCTTACAGATGAGGAAACCAACCCCAAGGCCACAGTCAGGACGATTAAAACTAGTCTATAGTTTTGACTTTTGTTCCTATATCTGACTACGTTCATTAGTGCCTTTATTCTACCTTGAAAATGTCAAACAAAATACCCATATTTCTGGGCTGGAGAGGTGGTTCAATGGTTAAGGCACTTGTTTGCAAAGCCTAACAATGGGAGTTCTATTCCTCAATACCCACGTAAAGCCAGATGCACAAAGTGGTACATGTATCTGGAGTTAGTCTGCAGCAACTGGAGGTCCTGGTATACTCATTTTCTATGTCAATCTCTCTTCTATCTCTCTCTGCTTGCAAATAAATTAAAAAATTACTTTTTTTTTTTGAGGTAGGGTCTCAAAGGCATGTGCCACCACACCTGGCTTTGAAATGGGTGTTCTTTAAAAATATTTTTTATTCCTTTAATCCCAGCACTCAGGAGGCAGAGGTAGGAGGATCGCCATGAGTTCGAGGCTACCCTGAGATTACATAGTGAGTTCCAGGTCAGCCTGAGCCAAAGTGAGACCCTACCTTGAAAGAACAACAAAACAAACACGCACCAAAAATAAAGAAATAAAAGGTCTCACTACAAATAGATAGTTAAAAGAAGACTTCCGACTACAGACAAGGTGTCCAAGACTGAAAATGTTAAAGAAACAAGAACTTTCTGAAGCATGAGGCCATGAATTTAAGAGGTTAAAACAGCCTCAGATGATTACACCAAACCCAAGCTACAGAAACCAGTAGCTGGTCTTCAATATGGCCTATTATTAAAATGACTGCAGCCTAATCATGTAAGCCACGCAGTTATCTGAGTATGACTGAGCTCTGGCCCCTGCTGGGGAAGGGTCACGATTACTCGGAGTAACAAATGAGATTTCAGTTCCAGAAGGTCCTGGTGTTATCTCCCCCACCACATACACACACAGAATGACCTTAATAAGACATAGTACTGGGGCTGGAGAGATGGCTCAGTGGTTAAAGGAGCTTGCTTATAAAGCCTGACAGCCCAGGTTCACCCACGTAGTATCAGACACAAAAAGTATTATGAGCATCTGCGTGCACACACACACACGTGCTAAAAAAAAAAAAAAAAAAAAGACACAGTACTGCCGGGTGTGGTGGCACATGCTTTTAATCCCAGCATTCAAGAGGCAGAGATAGGAGGACTGCTGTGAGTTCGAGGCCTGCCTGGGACTTCAGAGTGAGTTCCATGTCAGCCTGGGCAAGAGGGAGACCCTACCTCAAAAATAACAATAGGCTGGAGAGATGGCTTAGCAGTTAAGGTGCATGCCTGTAAAGCCTAGGGACCCAGGTTCGATTCTCTAGGACCCACATAAACCAGATGCATGTGGTGGCTCATGCATCTGGAGTTCATTTGCGGTGGCTAGAGGCCCTGGCACACCCATTCTCACTCACTCACTATCTCTCTCTGTTTCAAATAAATAAATAAATATCTTTAAACAACAACAAAGACATAGTACTGACTAAAGGGACATCAAGAGGGAAGATTTGAAATCTCTGGGCACATACGGATTAGAATGCAGCATGAGAAGGTACACCTACTGTCCCTTTATTAACCCTTTCAAGTCAGGCATGGCAGCATAGACTTGTTAGGAGACTGAGGCAGAAGAATCATATGTTCAAAGCCAGCCTCAGCTACATAGTGAAACCCTGTCTAGAAGGCTCATGACTCACTTCCTCAGCATAGCAGAATGCTGTGTTATCAGGAGTTTCTTCCCAGGGTCTCTCCACCTTGGCACTGATGACACTGGAATCAAATAATTCTTTGTTATAGGTGACACTTGTGTATGTTGTAATCTGGTACGCAGCATATCTGGCCTCTAGTCACTATGTAGCAGTAGCAATCACTCACCCAAAGTTGTGTCAGCCCAGTGTCCAGACATTGTCAACTGTCACATGGTGGGGGACGGGGGAGATGCCCCTTGTTTTGAAGCACTTTTTTTTTTTTTTTCGAGGTAGGGTCTCACTCTAGTCCAGGCTGACCTGGAATTCATTATGTAGTCTCAGGGTGGCCTCAAACTCATGGTGATCCTCCTACCTCTGCCTCCCGAGTGCTGGGATTAAAGGCGTGTGCCACCATGCCTGGCGTTTTGAAGCACTTTTAAAAACAATTACACCAATGGGGTACAAAATTGTGTCCTATTCAGTTTTGTTATTGGATCGACTCATAGGCTCCATACTGCAAATTCCCCAAAGGCAGGCCTGATGTCAATGTCACAGAGCATCTACCCAAGCAAAAAATAAAATTAAATTAAAAAAAAATTGAGAGCCTCTTTCTCTAGAAAGCACTGGGACTACAGAGTGAAGAGCCTGAAGACTCAGGCCTCTCAAGCAGGCCTCAGGTCTGTGCAACAGCAATCCTCCAAGGCTTAAAGTCATAGAGAGGTCACTTTCTCTAATTGGTGACAGATCAACCCATGGCTATCTGGCCATAACAGGTTCACAGAAACTTAATTTAAGCTGCTGTTTCAACTATAAGAGAGAAGCAGTATCAGAGAACCACAAGAAGTTCTGGAGAGAGGGAGACTTGTTTTGCAGAAGGCTGGAGTGTGATCTACAAATCCAGAGCCTCACTCGGAGATGGAGGAGTGAATGCACGTGGTATTTTTTGTCTTGTCTTTTGAAACAGGGTCTCACTCTGTAGCCCAAGCTAGCCTCAAACTCAAACTCGCAGTGATCCTCCTGGCTCAGCCACCCAAGGGCTGCAATCACAAGTGTGAGTCATCTTGCCCGGCTTTTACTTCTCCATACTGGGGACTGAACCCAAGGATTTATGCATCTTGGGCAGTAACCAGGGATTTCCAAACACTTGATTGAAAATCACACTGTTTGAGACCTTGCATCAGAGTTGAGTAGGAATTCCTGAAATCATGTGTTTAAGTTAAGCAAGAGAACCAAATGGCAATAAATATTCCAGCCTCCGTGATACAGGGCCCAAGGGAACCAGTTTTATGTGCAACACAACACAATGTCAGTAATAAATCCTATGCTACTGCCAGGAAAAGTATGTTACACTCCAGCCATCTGCAAAGCAAGTCTCCCTCTCTCCAGAACTGCATATGGTTCTCTGACACTGCTCCCCTCTTATAATTTGAAACAGCAACTTCAAATTAAGTCACTTGAGCTGGAGGGATGGCTCAGTGGTTAAGAGGCTTGCTTGCAAAGTCTGACAGCCTAGGTTGGATTGCTCAGTACCCACATAAAGCCAGATGCACAAAGTGGCGCATGCATCTGGTGTTCATATGCAGCAGCAAAAAGCCCTGGTGTGCCAACTGCCTCTCTTTCTGCTTGCAAATAAATAAATAAAAATATTTTTTCCAGCACTCAGGAGGCAGAGGTAGGAGAATCACCAAGAGTTCGAGGCAGCTTAAGACTACGTCAGCCTGGGCCAGAGGGAGACTCTACCTCAAAAAAAAAAGGGGGGGGGGAGCTGGAGAGATGGCCTAGCGGTTAAGGCACTTGCCTGCAAAGCTAAAGGAATCTGGTTTGATTCCTCAGGACCCACCTAAGCCAGATGCACAAGATGGCACATGCATCTGGAGTTTGTTTGCAGGGCTAAAGGCTCTGGCATGTCCATTCTCTCTTTATATCTGCCTTTCTCTAGCTCCCTCAAATAAATTTAAAAAAAAATTTTAACAATTGTTTTTAAAGATTTTTTAAAATTTATTTAGTAGAGACAGAGAGAGTGAATGAGAATGGGCATGCCAGAGCCTCTAGGAACTGCAAATGCATTCCAGACGCATGCGCCCCCTTGTGTATCTGGCTAATGTGGAACCTAGAGAATCAAACTTGAGTCTTCTGGCTGTGCACACACCTTAACTGCTAAGACATCTCTCCAACCCCAATTTTTTTTATCATTTCCCAGGATAGTTTTTTAAATTCTCCCTCCCTCTCTCTTTCTCTCTCTCTCTCTCTGCGTGTGTGTGTGTGTGTGTGTGTGTGTGTGTGTGTGAGAGAGAGAGAGAGAGAGAGAGAGAGAGAGAGAGAGATTGACATTAGGTGTCTTCCTCAGTTGCTTTATTTTGTGAGGCAGGGTCTCTCACTGAACCTGGAGCTCATCAATTCAGCTAGACTAGCTGGCCAGTGAGCAGCCTGGACCCTCCTGTCTCTATGTCCCAAGTGCTAGGATTACAGGCACGCACCATCACAACTGGCTTTTTATGTAGGTCCCGGTGATCCAAAAATCAGGCCCTCAGGTTTGCAAGGCAAGCACTTTATTTTTCCATACTGGGGATTGAAGCATCTCCCCAGCCCTTAACTTCTTAAATGCAGCATGATGCTGTCATCATTTCTGTACAGCTCAGCATGAAGATTTCACTGCTTAGGACCTCTCTGCACAGGGTATAAAGAACACAAAGGCTACAGTTTTCACACACTCTTATTGATGTGTATGTGTAAGTTCAATACATAACAGCATATGCTGATCTACCTATCAATACATAATGCAATACATCACTAAAGAGAACAATACTGTGATTGAAGAAATATAAGATGGGGGATGGGGGCAGGAAGCTGGAGAGATGGCTCAGTGGTTAAGGCACTTGCCAACAAAGTCTAACAATCCAAGTTTGATTACCCAGTACCCACATAAAGCTAAATGCCCAAAGTGGTACATGTATTTGGAGTTCATCTGCAGCAGCTGAAAGGCCTGGCATACTCATTATCTCTGTCTGTCTTTCTTCCCCCTCGGCTTGTAAATATGCAAATAAAAATATTTTTAAAAATACAAGCTGGGGAGGGTAACTCACTTGGTAGACTGCTTGCCTAGCATAAGGTCCTGGGTTCAATCTTCCATAGGAAGAATGAAAGGGGGATGGACAAAAAAAAAAAACAAAAAAAAAAACGCTGGGCGCAGTTTCACTCTAGGCCAGGCTAACCTGGAATTCACTATGTAGTCTCAGGGTGGCCTTGATCTCAACACAATCCTACCTCTGTCTCCCAAGTGCTGGGATTAAAGGCATGTGCCACCGTGCCTGGCTGCAGTCATTTTTAAATATCCCCAAATTATTCTGTGGAATAAAATTTACCTCTTCAAGTAAAAGGGGTGGGAAGGGGTAGGTCCAACTCCTAGGGTAATACTGGAGGAAGTGACTGTTGTTTTTGGCTGTCCTAGATAAAAATGTGAAAATCAGCAGATATAATCCTTTTGTCTCCACTAGGTTGCACCCCATCCACTGCTTTTTCATCAGAGATGTGATTTAAAAAAAAAAAAAATGCCAGACTCCTCTTCAGCAGAAACCTCTTTCAACAGACGGCTAAGTTTAAAAAAATGCACCTAAGGGCTAGAGAGATGACTTAGCAATTAAGGAGCTTGCCTGCAAAACCTAAGGACCCATGATCAACTCCCCAGATCCTACGTAAGCCAGACACGCAAGGTGATGCATGCACATAGGTCGGCGCACATGTCTGCACTTCGATGGTAGTGGCTGGAGGCCCTGGTGTACCAATTCGCTCTCTCATTAAAAAGAATTTTTTTTTTAATGCACCTAAAGCAGGCTTGGGTAAAAACCACCTTCCTCACTTTTGGGAAAACTGGGGAACAGTCACCTGCAGGATTTTTACATCCATTTAGATAAAGATTCTGGCGCAACCTTTGGTAGTACAAACAAGTGCCACCTTGGTGGCTGCTGCGTTCCAAGCAGGATCTTGCTTCATTGTCCTGAATCTGGTGGAGGAAGGCTAAGGCCAGAGGATCAGAGAGACTGGAAGTCCTCTGCAGGACACAAAACAGGGAGCTGGGAAGAGGCCTGCAGCAGACTCTGGGGGGTGGCTCCAAGTCAGAGTGCTACATAGCAACCAAGGACATCCTCACTCCATCACGACCACACCTCCCTAGGGTGAGCTACAGCACAGAACCCCAAGTTTGAGACACATGGGTGTCTGGACTGAAGTAATTCATAGCCCCTCGATAAATGTTGGCCAATATTTAGCAGTTCTGGATTAAACTGAAAGAGACAGAAAGGGCATGCCAGGGCCTCTAGCTACTGCAACCAACTTCAGATGCATGTGGCATCTTGTGCTTCTGGCTTTACATGGGTACTAGGGAATCAAACCTCAGTCCTTTAGCTTGGCTGGCAAGTGCCTTAACTGCTAAGCCATCTCTCCAACCCCGTTTTTTATTTAAAACTTCAGAGGTAAGACAGAGGAGTGTGTGTGTGTGAGCAGTGGCATGCCAGAGCCTCTTGCTGCTATAAACAAAAGCTCTAGATGCATGCGCCACTTGGTGCATCTGACTTTACCTGGGAACTCAGGAACTGAACCCAGGTTGTCAGGGTTGGCAAACAAGCATCTTTAACCACTGAGCCATCTCCCTAGCCCTAATCTTATTTATTTCTATTTTTGGGTTTTTTGAGGTAGGGTCCCTGTCTAGCCCAGGCTGACCTGGAATTCACTATGTAGTCTCAGGCTAGCTTCAAATTCACAGTGATCCTCCTACCTCTGCCTCTCAAGGGCTGGGATTAAAGGCGTGCACCACCACACACAGCTATTTTGATTTTTAAAAGAGGATCCACCAGAATTACTAAATCAATGCCTTCTGACTCGAACATGAACTCTTTTAATTATTTATTTACTTATTTTGAGAGAGAGAGAGAAGGAGGCAGAGAAAGAAAGAACAGGCATGCCAGGGCCTTTCAGCCACCGTGAACAAGCTCCAGACGCATGTGCCCCTTGCGTGCATGTGCGACATTACACACCTGCATCACTGCATCTGGTTACATGGGATCTGAATATTCAAAAATGCATTCTTAGGCTTCACAGGCAAACACTTGAACCACTAAGTCATCTCTCCGGCCCAATTATTATTATTGTTATCATTTTATTTATTTATTTTTTGTTTGTTTTTGAGGTAGGGTCTCACTCTAGCTCAGGCTGACCTGGAAGTCACTATGTAGTCTCAGGAGCCTCGAACTCACGGTGATCCTCCTACCTCTGCCTCCCGAGTGCTGGGATTAAAGGTGTGCGCCAGCACGCCCAGCTCTGTTATCATTGTATTTTTGAGACAGAGAGAGAGAATAGAATTCACGCTAATAAACAGAACAAGTGCTTGCTGTTGTAATTTTGTTTTATGAATATCAATCATCTACTTTCTGGTATATATGTCAATTCTCTCAGCCAGAAAAAAAAAAAACAAAACCTATTTCCTGATTGTGACAGACAATAAAGAGATAGTATGCCCAACTATGTATTGTTTACACAATTTGGCATGTGGTAGCATATCATGAAAGCTTCTAAGCTTTAACTCCTCTAAGTACTAAAAAGACTCTTCTTTGATCAGCATGTAGCCAGGTATTCTAGCTAGACAGTGTCGCTGTCCCTTGTGCAAAGAACTCATCGACCCTGTGGCCCACTTGCCCTTTACAGCCGCTGAAGTCACGCCACACTCGTTATCAAATTAAAGGGCATGAATACGTCCTTCTACAATGTCTCTACTAAGGACACCTGGGGAGCCTAGATTCTTTGTATCAGGCAAACTCAATCCCAAGACTTGGGGATGAAACAGTTTCCCTTCTCATCTTAGGAACAAACAAAAACAACACTCCTAACCTGATCTGTCTGGAGTGCTCCTTCCTCCAGCTCAGATATCTGGTAAACTCCTACCCATCCGTCGAGACGCAGATCAGATATCACCTTCTCAGGAAAGCCCTCCCTGTCAGTGTCCAAGCCAGCCTGATTTAGCAGTGTCCCCACCCTCATGACATTCCTGTTACACTGTTATGCAAGCATACTGTCTTGTCACCAAACCCTGGAGGCCTGTCTCTCAAAACGCAGCCAGAAACAACCTGGGTCAGGAACACTTGCGGAACTTAAAAGAAACACATGCTCCTGGCCTGGGCTTCAGCCCTACAGAATCTACATGTGGATAATTCCCTGGAAGGATCTTGTAGTTTTGCACCTTTGGGGGAGGACACACTGAGTACATGGGCAAAGTCTCTACCTGGCAGCGAGATATTCAGTAGATGTGGCAAGCATGAGACTTCCACATTTGCCACATTGCAAATGGCAATACAGGGAGCTAGGGCGGTGTCTTATCCTGGGCTGGGGAAGACATAAGCACGCCCCAACCAGACAATGTAGCGATCCTGCTCCACTCTCCACTCGCCCATAACACAGCCTAGTGAGAAAGATCAAAGATCTGAAAAGATCCAGGTTGGGGGAAAAAAAAAAAAAAAAGAAGGAGAAGCCAGGCATGTGGTGGCACACACCTTTAATCCCAGCACTTGGGAGGCAGAGGTAGGAGGATCACCATGAGTTCAAGGCCAGCCTGAGACTACATAGTGAATTCCAGGTCAGCCTGGGCTAGAGTGAGACCCTACATAAAAAAAAAAAAAAAAAAAAGAGAGAGAGAGAGAGAGAAAGGGGGAGCCACAAAAGTTTTAATTATCATTTCTTCAGCTAAGGGAACAACTTTGGGCAAGTAACTTTTGTATGCCTCAGTTTGCACGTCTACAGCTAACACTATCACAACAGACACAGAATTGTGGCCAAACCTGATGGCTCCTGAGTGTAATCTCAGCACCTACGAAGCTAAGGCTGACGTTCAAGGCCAGCCTCGGCTACAGTGTGAGTACGTTATGTATGATAAAAACCAAGTCTAGATGTATCTTTCCTCATTCTTATAAAACAGAATAATCCCCAAATAATCCTTAGATTTGCATGGCTCTAATACAAAACATATTTACCCTGACATAAAAATGCTAGAAATAGGGCTGGAGAGATGGCTTAGCGGTTAAGCGCTTGCCTGTGAAGCCTAAGGACCCCGGTTTGAGGCTCGGTTCCCCAGGTCCCACGTTAGCCAGATGCACAAGAGGGCGCACGCGTCTGGAGTTCGTTTGCAGAGGCTGGAAGCCCTGGCGCGCCCATTCCCTCTTTCTGTCTTTCTGTCTTTCTCTCTGTGTCTATTGTTCTCAAATAAATAAATAAATAAAAATAATTTTTAAAAAAAATGCTAGAAATAACACAAGATTACATAGCCAAAATGCTTCAAGTTGGTACAGGCAAGGTTTGAGCTACAGAAGTCAAGAGCGTGAATGGTCTGTTACAGGCCCTCTCTCTGTCCAGCCTTCTGCCACAACACTGGTCAGAAACAGGCTTAGAAAACTGCTATTGGTCCGTTAAGACACCACTTGGTTGAGTGGGGTTCTGAGACCCACAGGTCCCTGCTGTCCCGTCACCTCAGGAAGACATAAGTCAGCACACACCAAGCGACAGGTACACATGTGCACTGAGCTCACTCACACCCTCCACCTCGGCTAAGGGTCTGGTTCAGCAGCTTCGGTTCCTATACCCCATCGGTCTGCATCCTTGAAGTCTGAGTGAAGGGCTGGGGAGATGGCTCAGGCCTGACAGAGTTGAGGTTAGCTCCCCAGAACCCATATAAAGCCACACGTGTAACATGAGGATCTGTGCTTGCAGCACATCCGCAGAAGAAGGGAGACAGAGACAGGACAATCCCAAAGACACAAGGTCAGCTTCTCTGGCGGATACAACGACAAGACAGACCCTGCCTCAAAACAAGGAGGAAGGTGAAGACCAAAACTTGGTTGTCCACACACCTCCACATGCACGTCATGACATATCCCTACCCACACTCACACATGAACAAACACATCATGTACCCAAACACAAACCCAGTGGATTTTGAAGAAACAAAGAGTCAGCAAATGCAATTAATAGTGAAAAGGCTAGGGATGTAGCCCAGCAGTAGAGCACTTGTCCAGCATGAGTGCAGCCCTGGGTTCCAAACCAGCAACACACACACACACACACACACACACACACATGCGCGCTCGCGGATGGAAAAGTTAGGAGCTTACTAAATGACTCTCTTGGCCATCCAAGGTACTAATGTTTTACACACATTCTTTTGTGAAACCCACTTCAAGAAAGTTATTATTGCCGGGCGTGGTGGTGCACGCCTTTAATCCCGGCACTCGGGAGGCAGAGGTAGGAGGATCACCGTGAGTTCAAGGCCACCCTGAGACTACATAGTGAATTCCAGGTCAGCCTGGGCTACAGTGAGACCCTACCTCGAAAAAAACCAAAAAAAAAAAAAAAAGTTATTATTGAAGTATTATTATCCACGCCGGGAGTGGTGGTGTACGCCTTTAATCCCAGCACTCAGGAGGCAGAGGAAGGAGGATGGCTGTGAGTTCCGGGGTCAGCCTGCGCTGGAGTGAGACCCTATCTCAAAAGAAAAATCAAAAACAAAGAAGTATTTCTACCTGCATTTCAAAGACAGGGTTCAGAGCCAGTAACTGGCCTGCCCACGACCTTGAGGGAGCCCAAATATGAACGCTGATCTTCCTAGCTCCCCAGCCCTGCTCTTTCCACCCGATCAGGTGGGCTCCTCTGGCCCGCCACCTGCTGACAAAGCACGGGCTGTTTTGTCCACCCTGTTTCCAATACGCGCTCACTCGGCTCATGAGTAAAGGCAACTTTTCTGGGGGAGGGAGTAAGGAGTGCTCCGTATCAACAGTGCCAAAGGGACACTTTGGAGATTAACAAGGGCAGTGTCGGAATGTCTGCAGCTCTTTCCCCAAGCTACTTCTGGAGCACTTCACGTAACCTCAGGCGCACCTGCTCACCTAGCACTCGGCCCACAGTGAGCGGAACCGGTTGGCCCCAGAGACTTCCCTCTAGGCTTGGGGTCTGAGCTTCCCCTGGCCTTGCTTCCCCTGGGGACAGGCCACAGAGGGTGTGTGTGCCTGTCCCCACCCCTCTTGCAGCCCTGCGGCTGGGTACAGTTACACATTCCGATACACACAAGCCTCTCAGACCAAAGAGGGAGTGGGGGAGTCTAGCTCTCAACGCCCTGGAACAAATACTTGGCAACTGCTAGGTCCTGTTCTCGGCGGACAGCAGCTGGGCCCTTCCTACTGCTTTCTCATGCCACACCAGGTTACCGGCTGTAATTTAGAGCCCCCACTTCAAGGGTGGCTCACAAAGCAATCAAGTCTCTGCCACAGGGTTCTGCTTGCCTTGCAAATCAGTCAGCAGGACCAAAACAGGACCAATTTCACACTCTGTCCTCCTGACATGTCCAGGATCCCTCAGCTACACAGTCCGGCCAATGTTCAAAGCAAGACAGCTGACCTCTTACGAAGGGAAGAACAGAACCCCCTAGATCTGCCCACCTCTGCCCCACTCCCTTCAGAACCAGAGGACTGGGAAAAAATCTCTGCTAATCAACAAATCAAAATGGAGAAGGAAGAAAAGGGGGTTTTGAGCAAGAATCCCACTTGGCTTCTCCCCCACACCCCTAGCCTTACCCTTCAACTGTTTCCTCAAAAAAACCTGTGCAAATGGTTTCGTCTGATGGAAAATCAAACATGGCCAGCCTTACAGCCACCTCAGGGATGTAGGGGGTTAAGAATATGGTGGAGAGACAGCTAGCAATTTGTGTGTGGGAGCTGGCCTGTCAGGAAGGACTGAGCCATTTTCTAAAGTGGGCCCTCCACCCAACGCAGCAATACAGTAAACAGCCCCCACCCTGCCTCCCTTCCAGCCCAGCCCACAAGCCATGGAGAACCAGTCAATTACCTGTCTAAGCCCCAAAAGGAAAGGCATCCTGCAAGAGCATCGTCCACATTAACGTTTGGAACAAAGGGCTCTTAAAAGTTAAGGTCTTGGAGTGAGCATGGTCCCTGGTGGGTCTGCCACTCAGCTCGATTAACCGGCCTTCCTGAGCAAAGAAGAGAAAGTAAATAGAGTCCTGGGACCCAGCAGGCTGCTCCCCTTGCTCTCCTCACTACTCCCTCCCTCCCCCCCACCCCGCACCCCGCCTGGCTCCGACCCACCCCCACCTTCTCGTGACATATCTCAGACGCAGCACAGCCCAAGCTGTCTGCCAAGGGGGAAATGACATCAGTTCAGGCACAGCAGAAACAACTTCAGACAGCTGCTGAGGAATACTGAGAAGGATGTGCTGCAAACCCATGATGCCAGCAGGACCCACCTAGAGACCTAGAGCTGGGGCCTGCAGCTGGGCACAGCCCCATGAGGCTGCAGGAGAGGGCATGGCCCCGGGTGAGGGCTGCTGCTCACTCCTGCTAGCTCCCTTTAGCTTCACCGGCTCTGAGCGGGCTCCACAGGCATAAATCAAGTCTAGGAAGCTGAAAAGCAATGTGCTGCTCTGAATACGGACCAGTTCCCGAGGCATTGTTTCTCCTCCTTGGGAAAAGGACATGAAGCCTGGTGACTGGGAGTTTCACAGAAACTTTCCCACCCCCAACCCGGCCACAGCCAGGGCTCAGTAAACAATAGCACAGTTAAGCTGGCTGTCCCAATCCTCTCTAGGAGAGGAGGCACCTCTTCCGGGCGAAGGTGGAACATTCTACCTTGGACCCTGTCTGGGGCCGGAGGGTTTCTATTTCATAAACAAACTGTACATGCGAAGGTGCCAACATCTTTCCTCACTTATCTTACAAAGGGTACAACAAGTCCCACCGCAGCCGCCCAGTTGCCAGTAAAGCGGACCGGCTATATTTAAACCCACTCGGGCTTCGGAACAGTTCACTCCCTGAGGTGTGTGGTGCTTCCTTCTGCTTTGTTCAGTTTGAGGGAAAAAGCATTCTTAAAAGCAAGCTCTGCCCAAGACACAAAGACTCTGGGGTCGGCGTCCTGATCTGACTTTTCCTGGTCATGATGTAAGCCAATTCCCTTCCAAGCCTCTGTCTGCTCAACAGCAGGTTTCTTCAGACTGCAATATCCTATACCAAAAACAGCAGCAGCAAAGGACAAAAGGTCCATGCTTAGGTGTGTATTTGCAGAAACGACATTTATTTAGAGCATGTGTGTGTGTGTGAGGTGTGTGTGTGTGTGTGTGTGTTGCTAGAGACTGAGCCTCACCATACTAAGGACCCTTTCTCATTGAGCTGTATTTCCAGCCCAGAAATAACTGTTGAAAAGAACAGTCATCAAATGAAACTTCTAAGTTTCTTTTTTGTTTTTTTTTTTTGGAGGTAAGTTTCACTCTAGCCCAGGTTGACCTGGAACTCACTCTGGAGTCCCAGGCTGGCCTCAAACTCACAGTGATTTTCCTACTGCCTCCCATGGGCTGGGATTAAAGCAGTGCACCACCACGCCTGACCCCAAAGTTACTTTCTAATAACTTCCTAGACTGCAAATTAATTAATATTTTCCATGACTCAGAGTAAATATATCCCATCTTGCTTTCCTTGTATTTTTTTGCAGCAATTTTCCTTCAGTAATGTTTATTGAAGGCCTCTGAAACAGTGGCACCATGCTGGGTATGACTCTTGTAAATCAAAAATGACTCTGCTGGGCAAGGTGGCACACACCTTTAATCCCAGCACTCAGGTGGCAGAGGTAGGGATATTGCCATGAGTTCAAGGAATGAGGCACTACCTCAAAAAAAAAAAAAAAAAAAAAAGACTCTTGCAAATTAGTATCTCAAACCTCCCTCCCCCCAGGACAATAAATTAGCAGCGCACAACACTGGAACACAGTGAGGTGGCAGAGTCCTTTTTGATCATTAGAATCCAGACGCATGATGTGCCTGCTGCAGGTCACCACTGATGGTCAAGGTCACATTGACTTTTCTGTCAAGAAAATGAATGTGCCAAACTGCCTGAGACACTTCCCTGAGACTCATGAAACAATAGCTCCCAACCTCTTTGCTATGAAGAAAAGAACAGGGCTGGTGTACAGAGAGGTGGCTTCTGCAGGTGCCTGAGGCCTGGGAAACCATTCTTAACAAATAATGTATCCTCAAGACATGCCCGGTCTGGCCTCGTGCCCTCACAAACAGGCCAAATTGCCTGCCTGAGAGGTGAGACTGGACATCAAGGCACACGGTTAGAAGACGATGAGTGAAGCTGCTTTCAACCCCCTCCTCCCATTTATTTCTTCGGTTTCCTGGCAACCGCTGAGAATCAGAAAACACATGCAGCACAATTAACTCTGGCAAGTGAACTGGAGGAAAGAGTATCTTCAGCCCCTCCTGGGTGACTCTGGCCTGCGCCAACCTAACAAGACAGACAGGCACCTGCAGTTCTCCGGAAACAGTACCATGACATCAGCCTGCCCATTCATTCATGCCTCCCACTGATTGCCTACTGCATGCCAGGCACTGTTCTCGGCATGGGGGATTCCACCATGACCAAATCATGCCCCACACCTTGCTCTGATAGGCTGTGGAGGTGTTCCATATTTTTTTCTGTTCTTTTTTTGGGGGGAGGGTGGGGGAGTCTGTGTTTGAGACAGGACCTTATGAAGCACAGGGTGGCCTTGAACTCACTATCAAGCACTCAATCATGCTGAGCTTCTGATCCCCAGGCATGAGACACCATGCCTGGATGTGCAGTGCCAGGGATGGAAAGCAGGGTTTTGTGCAAGCTAGGTAGGCACCCTACTTAGCTGAGCCACATCTCCAGCCCCACATTTCTAAATATTATTTATCAGTGCTGACATTGGAAAAAAAAATGTTACTATAATTTTTTATACAGGGGGAATGTATATAAAAATTCAATCAAGGCCAGGCACAGTGGTACACAGCTATAAACCCAGCACTCAGGAGGTTGAGGTAGGACTGCTATGAGTTTGAGTCTAGCCTGAGACTACATAGTAAATTCCAGGTCAGCCTGGGCTAGAGAGAGACCCTACCTCAAAAGAAATAATTCATCCAAATAATCAAAATTGCATTACAAATTGGGCATGGTGGCACATGCCTTTAATCCCAGCACTTGGAAGGCTGAGATAGGAATAATCACTGTGAGTTCAAGGACAGCCTGAGACTACAGAGTGAATTCCAAGTAAACCTGGGCTAGAGAGAAACCCTACCTCAGAAAAGAAAATGTATGTGTGTGTGTGTGTGTGTGTGTGCGTGTAAAATAAATAAATACATACATACATATATATATATGTATGTATATATATATAAAACAGAATAATTTCCCCCTAACAAGCCATCCTCTTATAAATGTTACTCAAGGCAGGGTTTCTAAAATTTTAATTTATTTGCACGTGTGTGTCTCTGTGTGTGGGTATACCAGGATCTCTTGCTGCTTCTAGTGAACACCCATCTGACTTTATGTGGGTGGCTGGGGAACTGAAACCAAACCAGCAAGCTTTGTAAGCAAATGCCTTCAGCCACTGAGCCATCTGCCCAGGGTTTCTAATCAACAGTTGTCTGCATTTATCTTCATGGAAGATCATAAATGTCTGAGCCGAAGGTGGCATCTCACCTAGAAGCGTTACAGCTAGTGCCGCTTCACCCACCCTGGAAGAATGACTACAGACAATTTTCTCACCACCCCACTTCTTGCCCAGCCCCTTGCTGACTAAGCTCCTCAAAGCACCTCACCAAGATCCTGGGATGAGGAGAGGAGGAGGCCGAATTGACAAATGCAGCCATTCTTGGGAAGGTGAGCTCACTCTCTACCATGTCCCTGAGATATTACCACAACCTAGTGACAAGTATCATCACCATGGTCTCCTCAGATTTGGGATCTTTGAAGCAAAATGATCATGAGTTTCTTCTGCCAGCTGGGAAAACAAACAAAAGAAACAAAAACAAAAAGGCATTTTTACTTCATCTTAAGTGACCCAGGCTCAGCTCATACACTATGAGCTACAAGTTGGGCAAATCCTTCTTCAAATAATTTAATTCAATTGTCTGCCAACGCAGAATTAAATTCAGCCTTCAATTTCTCAACTTAAAAAATAGTAAAAGGAAGTCATACTAAACTAGAATTAAGAGGGATTATGTTGTCAAAATACTATAGGCTAACCACTACTTACGGCCTCAAGCAGTGTCTTCCGTTAGCCCAGCCCTCTCTTCCCCAGAGAACTCTCAAAGACACTACTGCTGAGAACGTTATTCTTTGGGTTCTGTTTAACTTATTTGTTTTCATTTTCATTTTTATTTATTTATTTGAGAGAGAGAAAGGGGCAGAGAGAGGGAGAGAGAGAATAGGCGCGCCAGGGCCTCCAGCCACTGCAAACGAACTCCAGATGCATGTGCCCCCTTGTGCATCTGGCTTATGTGGGTCCTGGGGAATCGAACCAGGATCCTTTGGCTTTGTAGGCAAGTGCCTTAACCACTAAGCTATCTCTCCAGCCCTGATTAAGTTAATTTTTAAAGAGAAAGGGCTGGGGAGATGATGCGGCAGATAGAAGTGGCTGCTCTACAAGCATGAAGACCTGGGTTCAGTTCCCAGCACCCACGTAAAATGCTAGGCATGGCCACACATCTGTAACCTCAGGGCTGAGAGGGGCAGACATGGAAGGATCATCAGAACTAGCTGCTCAGCCACTCTGACCGAAAAACAGCAGCTCCAGGTTCAGTGAGAAACTCCACCTCAAGGAACTAAAGCAAATGAGTGGGAGGAGAGGATGCCCAATGTTCTTCACTAGCCTCTACATACATGTTCACAAGACACACACATGCATATACCTCACACATGCAAAAATTTTTAAAAGACATACTGCAACATATATGTTCATAGATGTCACTCTTTTACTATAATCAGTTTGTTTTTTTTTTTGTTTTTTTTTTTTTAAATTTTTATTAACATTTTCCATGATTATAAAATATATCCCATGGTAATTCCCTCCCTCCCCACCCCCACACTTTCCCGTTTGAAATTCCATTCTCAGTCATATTACCTCCCCATTACAATCATTGTAATTACATATATACAATATCAACCTATTAAGTATCCTCTTCCCTTCCTTTCTCCACCCTTTATGTCTCCTTTTCAACTTACTGGCCTCTGCTACTAAGTATTTTCATTCTCACACAGAAGCCCAGTCATCTGTAGCTAGGATCCCCATATGAGGGAGAACATGTGGCGCTTGGCTTTCTGGGCCTGGGTTACCTGACTTAGTATAATACTTTCCAGGTCCATCCATTTTTCTGCAAATTTCATAACTTCATTTTTCTTTACCGCTGAGTAGAACTCCATTGTATAAATGTACCACATCTTCATTATCCACTCATCTGTTGAGGGACATCTAGGCTGGTTCCATTTCCCAGCTATTATAAATTGAGCAGCAATAAACATGGTTGAGCATGTTATCAGTTTGTTTTTTTAAGTAAGCAAGCAAGCAAGAGAGAGAGAAGAGCGACAGAAAGAGAATGGGCGCACCAGGACCTTCAGCCGCTGCAGACGAACTCCAGACTCATGCACTACTTTGTGCATCTGACTTTATGTGAGCACTGGGGAACTGAACCCCAGGCAAGCACCTTAACTGCTGAGCCATCTTTCCAGTACAACTTAAGTCTTTTGATGGCACTGTTTATACATTGACCACTTTAAATTTCATGTTATTTGCACACCTGTGTGCACATACACATGTACACGTGCACACACACCTGGGTTTTTTTTGCCACAATGCAAATGAATGCTTGTTGGCTTCATATAGGTGACTGGAAAATTGAAAACAGGCCAGCAGGCTCTGAGAGCATCTTTAATGGCTGAGCCATCTTCCCCATTTATGCCTTTTAAATCCTGGGAACAGAAGAAGAGTTTCTATCTAACCAACATCTCAATAACACAATCCCGTGATGTAGTATTATTATTCTTTTTTTTTTTTTTTTTTTTTTTGGTTTTTCGAGGTAGGGTCTCACTCTGATCCAGGCTGACCTGGAATTAACTCTGTCATCTCAGGGTGGCCTTGAACTCATGGCAATCCTCCTACCTCTGCCTGGGATTAAAGGCGTGTGCCACCACGCCCGGCTCTTGTTATTCTTTTTTTGTTGTTTTGTTTTTCGAGGTAGGGTCTCGCTCTAGCCCACGCTGACCAGGAATTCACTATGTAGTCTCAGGCTGGCCTTGAACTCGACAGCAATCTGCCTACCTCAGTCTCCCAAGTGCTGGGATTAAAGGCAAACACCACCACACCCAGCAATTATTTTTTAATGTATGCTTTTTAATTAAATACTTATTTGAGAGGGAAAGAATGAGCATGCCAAGGCCTCTCGATACTGAAAACAAACTCCAGATGCATGTGCCATTTTGTGCACCTGATTTATGTGGGTGCTGGGGAATCAAATCTGGGTCCTTAGACTTCACAGGCTTAAGTAGACTTAAGTGCTATACCATCTTTCCAGCCCTAAAGTATATTTTTATTTATTTGAGTGATTATGGGCATGCCAGGGCCTCCTACTACTGCAAATGAACTCCAGATGCGTGTGCCACTTTGTTCGTCTGGCTCTTACATGGGTACTGGGGAACTGAACCTAGGCCATCAGACTTTGCAAGCAAGTGCCTT
Organism: Jaculus jaculus; assembly: GCF_020740685.1. Taxonomy (NCBI): domain Eukaryota; kingdom Metazoa; phylum Chordata; class Mammalia; order Rodentia; family Dipodidae; genus Jaculus; species Jaculus jaculus. The sequence goes on from NC_059102.1 coordinate 32,085,430, forward strand.
TAATTGCTGAGCCATCATTCTAGCCCTAATGTATTATTATTACCACTATTCTTCAGTTGCAGAAACTGAGGCATACTTATTAATTCATATAATCTAAGGTCACACAGCTTGCCTAGGAAAACAAGGATTCAGATGAAGTCTCTGGCTTCAAAGAGTCAGATATTAGGGGCTGGAGAGATGGCTCAGTGGTTAATACACTTGCCTGCAAACCTAAGGACCCACGTTAGATTCCTCAGTACCCATGTAAAACCAGATGCACGAGGGAGCACATGTGTCTGGAGTTTGTTTGCAGTGACTAGACACCCCGGTGTGTCCATTCTCTATCTCTCTCTCATAAATAAATAAATAAAAAAAATATTTTTCTAAAAAAGGGTAAGATATTAATTAGACCAGAGCCATAAACAGAGGAAAAAAAAACAAAAATCAAAAATGAGGGTCAGGGCTGGATAGATGGCTTAGTGGTTATGGCACTTGCCTGTGAAGCTTAAGGATCCACGTTCAACTCTCCAGATCCCATTAGCCAGAAGCACAAAGGTAGGGAAGCGCAAGGACGCACATCCCCACTAGGTGGCACAAGCGTCTGGAGTTCAATTTCAGTGGCCGAGGCCCTGGTGTACCAATTCTCTCTCTGTCTCCCTAACAAAGTAATAACAATAAAAATAAAAGTTGAGGGACAAATGAATGCTCAACAGACACACAGATCCCTGTTGTGCTCAAGATCCCTACTTACACCGCGCTGGGGCTGACAGTGGTGGTGTGGAGAGTCACATGTGGACTTGGGGTCCTCGGGACTCATTGAAGAGCCGCGCTCAGTGAGGTAAATAACTGAGGAAGTACTCAGGTCCTCATACAACAGAGCCCCCACAGGGAACAAGCAGGAGACGTGCCTGGGCCCTGCTTCCCCGGCACCTTGTGGGACTGTTCCCACCCCCAGATCCTGTGGCCCACTGAGGCTGATGGAGGCAGAGAGCTGAAGATTGGGGGTATCTTCTGGGTATCTTATCTCACAATCAAGGAATCTGCAGAAAGAAGGGTGTTGTCAGAACAGAACAGTAAGTGCTAGGCTTCTAGAGTAGCAGATAATCTCCAGGCCTCAGGACATCTTATTTCCAAGAGCTTTCAGTCAAGGCTGTGGTGCGGGCAGCACAGAACATCTAAGATAAGACTTCTTTCTCAGGCCTGGGCACAGACCCATTTAATGCCTGAGAGTTCCAGCTTGGGTGGCGGGGAGGGATGAAGAGGTCCCCAGTCTAAGTTACAGAGAGAAAGGGAGACTCTTCCTCAGAGGAACATGGGGCTGCGCACCAACAAAAAGATCCTGAAGCAATTATTGTGGGGAATTCCATGGATCGAATTCCAAATGCAGACAGAAGTTTGTAGATCTCCCTGCCTGGCAGAAGTGCAAACAGTTGCTCAGCTGCTAGAAACCAAGAGTTCTGGCTTATCTATATCCTGGGGCTGAACAAAGGCAGACCTGCTGAGGCAAGAAACATGCATCTCTCCTGGCTTCTTAGTAAGACAAGGAGTTCTACAAGTCACATGGCTCACTCCTACAAGCGGCAGAAAAAGCTGGTTCCTTTCCTCTTACTGAATTTTCAGGACAGACAGCTTAGGTAAACAGTCCTTAACTGCAGTATGCAATCACTTGTTACACATCAAATGATATTCAGAGAAGGAGCATTCCAATAGTTGTTGATGTCTCTCATTTCACAGATGGAATAACTTGCATGTTAGTGAAATTAGGTAACTCAATCAAGGTTGTGCACCTCTCAGGCCATGGAGCCAGCATTTCAACCGGGCCTGTGTGGCTCCACAATGGCGTGGACATACATGGAGATGGTATTTTTATTTTATTTTTTGGCTTAAAAATTATTTATTTATTTGAGAGAGAGAGAAGAGGCAGATAGAGAGAGAAAGAGAGATGGGAAGAGAATGGGTGTGCCAGGGTCTCCAGCCACTGCAAAAGAACTCCAGACACATGTGTCACTTGTACATCTGGCGTACATGGTTAGTGGGGAATTGAACTGGTCCCCAGGCTTTGCAGTCAAGCGCCTTCACTGCTAAACCATCTCTCCAGCCCTTTTTTGGTATTTTGAGGCAGTGTCTCACTCTAACCCATGCTGACCCAGAACTATGTAGTCTAGGCTGGCCTCAGACTCACAGCCATCCTCCTACCTTGGCCTCCTAAGTGCTGGGATTTGGGCTAAAGAGATGGTTCAGTGTTTAAGGCACTTGCTTGCAAAGCATAAGGACCCAAGTTCAATTCCGCAGTACCCACATAAAGCCAGATGCACAAGGTGGCGCATGTGTCTGGAGTTCGTTTACAGGGGCTAGAAGCCCTGGTGGTGCCCATTCTCTCTACCTGCCTCTTTCATTTGCAAATAAATAAAATATACATATGAAAACTAAGTGCTGGGATTAAAGGTATATGCTACCACAAACAGCAGGGCTGGTATTTTTTTTTTAATTTTTTTTGTTGTTCATTATTTATTTATTTATTTGAGAGTGACAGACACAGAGAGAAAGACAGATAGAGGGAGAGAGAGAGAATGGGCGCGCTAGGGCTTCCAGCCTCTGCAAACGAACTCCAGACGCGTGCGCCCCCTTGTGCATCTGGCTAACGTGGGACCTGGGGAACCGAGCCTCGAACCGGGGTCCTTAGGCTTCACAGGCAAGCACTTAACCGCTAAGCCATCTCTCCAGCCCAGGGCTGGTATTTTGATATTAATTGTAACTGTCACTTCACCCTGATCTTCATAGTTGCGTCCAGACCCCTACGGTACACTGTAGTGGTGACAAAGATGCACCCACCATTGGGTTTGGTTGAGTTTTAGAATATGTGCTGCCAAAGCAAGCACAGGGGTTATTTAGACTCCCACTTTGGGAGAATAGACAAGTATACACAGAGCCAAGCACAGACTCTGCATAGTAAGTGTGAGTGGACGGAGGACAGAGATGGCAACTCAAGAACTCAGAGAAGGGATGTTGAAGCCAAAGAAAGCTTTAGCAAGAGGTGGCTCCTAGGACAAGCTGGGTTTGGGTGGGGAGAGAAGATGGGCACATTGAGCAAGGCCAGGCAAGGATAAAAACACAGATACAAGCACCCATGAGGCCTAGAACAAAGACAGAAAAAGCAATGATCAAAGCATGGTGGTGCAAATCTATAATCCCAGCACTCCAGAGGCCGAGGCGAGAAGATTACACCAAACCTGAGGCCATTCTGGTCCAAATAACAGTTTCAAGGGCTAAATACAGAATAAAACAAGGGCTGGAGAGATGGTTTAGAGATTAAGGTGCTTGACTGCAAAGCCAAAGGATCCAGGTTCAATTCCCCAGTACTCATGTAAAGCCAAATGCACAAGGTGGCACATGGGTCTGGAGTCCATCTGCAGTGGCAAGAGGCTCCAGTGAGCCCATTCTCTTTTTCTCTTTGCCTATCTCTCTGAAATAAATAAAATATTATTATTAAAAGATCAAAACGAGCCGGGCGTGGTGGTGCACACCTTTAATCCCAGCACTCGGGAGACAGAGGTAGGAGGGTTGCTGTGAGTTCAAGGCCACCCTGAGACTCCATAGTGACTTCCAGGTCAGCCTGGGCTATAGTAAGAACCTACCTTGAAAAAATAAAAAAAAGAAAAGAAAAGAAAAGATCAAAACAAAACAAGAGGGCAGTAAGATCAGTTGGCACCAGAACGTGGAAGCCCTACAAAGGGATGCATTTAATGAGCACAGTTTTAAGTTAATGAGGAGGAGCACAGTTCTCCATGTGGGCAGATTATGCCAGCCCTATGAATATCACAGGGACTTTTATTTCAGCATCTAAGGCTGCTTTGATTCCATTTACTATTAAGATATGCTCTTGGAATTGATTTCATTCTATTGACTGTTGAGATGGGAAAATACTCCTATCAATGGTACAGACTCAGGGGTGTTGGGAAAGGGGAGCAAGGGGGGGGCAGCTTGTTTTGTTTTTTTGTAATCCAATGAGCCTGTAATTCACTACACAGCCCCAGCCTAGCCTCTTGGGTGAGCCTACTGTCTCAGCCGCCCTAGTGCTAGGATTATACAGGCCACCACACCTGAGTTCAGACTCAATGTTTTAGACAGAAAGAGAAAAGTCAACGTCGTAGAAGCCACAACTGGTTTACAGCAGATTCTCGACACTTCTGCTTCTTGCATCTCTTGTTGCTCCCCAACAAGACAAGAAACCAGATCACCTGCCACTTGCAGGGTTTAAGAGGAGCAGAAACTCACCAATGACACTGGGCTTATCAACAGTGGCTACAGTTCTCACCACACCTGCAATTTGAGCTTCCCCACGGACAAGAGAGTGTGGTTTATTTCTGCACCAAAATTCTGGGTTTGTTTTCCTACCTTGTAAATGGTTCAACTCCAAGCAACTGGCAAATAGCTAAGAATTACAAGGCAATCAACGGACGCATATGCCTACTAAACCGAAGGTTGAAGCGAGAGGACCCAGGGGTGTTCTTCAGTGGGAGAGTGCTTGCCTATCATGTGTGAGACAGTGGATTCCAAAAAAAAAATACTGGAAGCTAAAAAGATTCAAACAGGTACAAAAGACATAGGTCACACCAACTACATGAAACAGGCTCATATGGAATTGCAAGGAGAACTCCATCAGGAAAATTAGACTTTGTGGTGTCCACTGAATCTGATTTCTTTCACTTCTATATAAATTTTGGGCAAGATAAAAAAAAGAAAAGTGACCCACTCTGAGTGGCAAAGGCTTACAGACATCTCAACTGAGTTCCTGAAGCAGCTCTGTGTGCTCTGGAAGTGGTGACCTGAGCAGTCATCCTCACTGTCCAGAGAGAGAGAGAGACCTCCTTGATTGTGCCCCACTCTCTTCTGTGGTTCAACTCAACACTTCACACCTAATCTTTACGATATTTATGCCCAAGCCTATCTCCTCTTCTAACGTACAACTTGGAGGCAAGATGCGGAATTTTCATGCCTATGACCCGGAAGATACTAAGCAATGTCCTACACAAGGAAGACCATCAAGCTAAGACTATTCCATGCCTAAGAAATAGCTTTAATGAGACAACAGAAACAAACAAACAAAAAAAGAAACCGATACAGGGACCGCCAAACATTAGTGCTGACGTCATTTTCCTAGTCACAACAGTCTGACAGCTACAAGATCAGGACTCTGGACTCAGAAGGGTTGATGAGGGCTGGAGAGATGGCTTAGCGGTTAAGCGCTTGCCTGTGAAGCCTAAGGACCCCGGTTAGAGGCTCGGTTCCCCAGGACCCACGTTAGCCAGATGCACAAGGGGGCGCATGTGTCTGGAGTTCGTTTGCAGTGGCTGGAGGCCCTGGCATGCCTATTCTCTCTCTCTCCCTCTATCTGTCTTTCTCTCTATGTCTGTCGCTCTCAAATAAATAAATAAATAAATAATGAACAAAAAAAATTAAAAAAAAAAAGAAGGGTTGATGAACAGATTGGAAAACCTTCTGGGGATGGGAGGAGGATTTTTTTTTTCTTTTGAAGTTTTGAGACAATGTTTCATGCAGAGCAGGCTAGCCTCAAACTACTACTTAACTGAGGATGACCTTTAACCTCCCAAGTGAGATTACAGGCTTGTGCCAATACTTGGCATCATGTGTCTCATTATCTCATATGTGTGTCTCCAATTTTGTAGCTGAGAATTTAAAAGCACTTAAATTGCCTCAAAGACAAAATTCACTTCCTCGATTTGTGGGACACAGCTCACTGCCTAGCAAGTTTTCCAATTATGGGAAACAGGGTAAAGCTGCTGTGGCTCTGGCCCCTGTCACCAGATCACCACCAGTAACACCTGGGAGCTGCCTTGCTTTTGCATAAAGGCTGGAGAAACTTAAAGAGGTTGGGCTGGAAGCACAGCCTCCGGCACCATTCCTTCCCTCATGTCCTGAATCGTATGCAAATAAAATAGTATGTCCTCCCTCCTTTGGCTGGAAAAATTTCATGGTGTGGTGGCTCATGCCGTTAAGTCTAGCACATGGGAGGCTGAGATAGGAGAATCACCATAAATTCAAGGACAGCTTGGGCTACAGAGTGAGTTCCAGGTTAGTCTGGGCTAGAAAGAGACCTCGACTCAAAAAAAAAAAAAAAAAAAAAAAAAAAAAAAAAGCCAGGGCAGTAGAGATGGCTCAGCCATTAAGGCACTTGCCTGCAAAGCCTAATGATCCAGGTTCAATTTCCCAGTACCATGTAAAGACAGACGCACAAAGTGTTGTGTGCATCTGGAGTTTGCAGCAACTAGAGGTCCTGGCATGTCCATTCTCATCCATTCATTCATTCTCTCTTTCTCTCCCTCCATCCCCCTCCTTCCCTGCTTTACAAATTATGTAACTAATATATATATATATATATATATATAAATATCTTTTTTTCAAGGTAGGGTTTCACTTTAGCCCAGGCTGACCTAGAATTTACTATGCAGTCTCAGGGTGGCCTTGAGTTCAGTGATCCTCCTACTTCTGCCTCTCAAGGGCTGAGATTAAAGGTGTGCGCCGCCACCACGCCCAGCTCATAACTAAAACTTTTTTTAAATGCCAGAAGATCACTCCCACAGGTTGTAAAGGGAAGGGGAACCTCCAGACTATTAGCCAAATCAGTTGATGACCAAAGGTGGTCAAACTGTAGAGGGTATTACTGCAGAGGCAGAGCCTTTGTCACAGGACCCTGGACCACAACTACACCTGAACCCTTCCAGGCCTCCAGGAGGAAGGGAGGGAAGGAGGGGGGCAACCCACCACTGTCCACTAAGAAAATCCTCAAACATACTTTCACGTGGGGTTCAAATTATGAGCCGAGCTCTAGAGCAGAGTGGGAGGGGTCAGAGACAGGCTTTCTCCTCAAAGCTGAGGGAGAGGTGCCGCAGAGTGTCTTTGAGGAAGCACACCGTCCCACCAAGGAGGAAAGTGCCTGATCCACTGTTCCTCCCTGAAAAAGATGAGTGGGGTCAACATCTTTGCCTTTCCATGCATAGCACTTCCCAATACTCCAGAGAAACTAAAGTTTTCCCAAGGTCTTGAACTGTGCTCAAATGACAGATGGGGAGCCAGGCCGGGTGTGGTGGCGCACCCCTTTAATCCCAGCACTTGAGAGGCTGAGGTAGGAGGATCGCTGTGAGTTTGAGACCAGCCTGAGACTACAGAGTGAATTCCAGGTCAGCCTGGGCTAGAGTGAGACCCTACCTCGAAAAACCAATACAGCATCTTAAAAGTGAGTGCCTGCAGAGCCTATATACCTAGGTTTGAGTCCCCAGTACTTATGTAAAGCCAGACATGGCAAGAGGCCCCGGCACATTGCCTCCAGACCCGGTAAACAAACAATGATTTTTTTTTTTTAATTACAAAAGCCAGGCACAGTGGTGCATGCCTGTAATCCCAGCACTAAGGAGGCTGAGGTCCAAGGATTGCTGTGAGTTCAAGACCACCCTGAGACTTCAAAGTGAATTCCAAGGTCAGCCTGGGCTAGAGTGAGGCCCTATCTTGAAAAAAACAAAATATATATATATAGGTAGATAGACGGATGGATGGACAGATGGACGGAAGGAAGGAAGGAGGGTGGGCTGGAGAGATGGCTTAGTAGTTAAGACTCTTGCCTGCGAAGCCTAACGACCCAGGTTCAATTGACCAGAATCCATATAAGCTAGGTGTACATGGCAGCACATGTGTTCATCTGCAGTGGCTAAGGCCCTGGGTGTGGCCCATTCTCTCTCTCGTTCTCTCTCTCTCTCTCACACACACACATTAACAAACATAAAAATATTTTTTTAAAAAAATTACAGAAGACGGCTGGAGAAATGGCTTAGCAGTTAAGGCCCTTGCCTGTGAACCTGAGGACCCAGGTTCAATCCTCCAGGTCCCACGTAAGCCAGATGTACAAGGTGGTACATGAATCTGGAGTTCATCTGCAGTGGCTAGAGACTCTGGAGCACTCATTCTCTCTCTTTTTCTCTCCCTCTCTGTGTCTCAAAAAAATATATATATATATAATAACTATATTTATTATATATAATATATATTATAATATATATAATAAATATATATATATAGATATTTTTTTTAATTACAGAAGAGAACTGGAGAGATGGCTTAGCAGTTAAGGCACTTGCCTGGGAAGCCTAAGAACCTAGGTTCGACTCTCCAGAACCCAAGTAAGCCAGACACACAAAGTAACACATGCATCTGGAGTTCAACTACAGTGGCTAGAGGCCCTGCCATGTCCATTCTCTCTTTCTCCCTCCCTCCCTGCCTCTCCTTCTCTCTCTCTCAAATAAAAATAAATTTAAAAAAAAAAAGATAAAAGAGCCTGGACAGATAGCTTAGCGGTCAAGGCATTTGCCTGCAAAGCCAAAGGATCCTGGTTCAATTCTCCAGGACCCATGTAAGCCAGATGCACAAGGGGGCACATGAATCTGTAGTTCGTTTGCAATGGCTGGAGGCCCTGGTATGCCCATTCTCTCTTTCTCTCCCTCCTTCCCTTCCTCCCTCCCTCCCTCTCTCTCTCTCTCTCTGTGCCTCTTTCTCTCTCTCAATAAATATTTTTTTAAAAAAAGAAAAGAGGGCTGGAGAGATGGCGTAGCGGTTAAACGCTTGCCTGTGAAGCCTAAGGACCCCGGTTCGAGGCTCGGTTCCCCAGGTCCCACGTTAGCCAGATGCACAAGGGGGAGCACGCGTCTGGAGTTCGTTTGCAGAGGCTGGAAGCCCTGGCGCGCCCATTCTCTCTCTCCCCCTCTACCTGTCTTTCTCTCTGTGTCTGTCGCTCTCAAATAAATAAAATTAAAAAAAAATAAATAAATAAATAAAAAAAGAAAAGATAGGGCTGGAGGGATAGCTTAGTGGTTAAGGTGCTTGCCTGTAAAACCAAAGGACCCAGGTTGAACTCCCCAGGACCCACATAAGCCAGATGCAAAAGGGGTGCACACATCTGGAGTTTGTTTGCAGTGGCTGGAGGCCCTGGTTAGCCCATTCTCCTTCTCTCTCTACCTGCCTATTTCTGTATCTCTCTCTCAAATAAATAAATAAAAATAAAATAAGTATTTTTTAAAAAGAAAAGATAAAAGAAGCCTGCATCAAAATGAAGCTGAGTATCTCCTTACCAGCCACCGGCTGTCAGAGACTCACTGAAGTACACGATGAATGCGAAGTTCATATTTTAAAAAATATTTCAGTGCTGGAGAGATGGCTTAGTGGTTAAGGCACTTGCCTACAAAGCCAAAGGACCCAGGTTTGATTCCCCAGGACCCATGTTTACAGTGGCTAAAGGCCTTGGCATGTCCTTCCTCCCCTCCCCCCTCCCCCCTGCCTCTTTCTCTCTCTTAAATAAGTACATAAATAAAAATTTTACTTATTTGGGGCTGGAGAGATGGCTTAGCGGTTAAGTGCTTGCCTGTGAAGCCTAAGGACCCCGGTTCGAGGCTCGGTTCCCCAGGTCCCACGTTAGCCAGATGCACAAGGGGGCGCACGCGTCTGGAGTTCGTTTGCAGAGGCTGGAAGCCCTGGCGCGCCCATTCTCTCTCTCTCCCTCTATCTGTCTTTCTCTCTGTGTCTGTCGCTCTCAAATAAATAAATAAATAAATAAATAATTTAAAAAAATTTTACTTATTTGAAGAGAGACAGAGAGAGAGAAAAAAAAAACAAGAGCAGGTATGCCAGGGCCTCTTGCATGAGCCACTGTGTGTATCTGACTTTATGTGGGTACTGGGGAATTGAACCCAGGTTGGCAGGCTTTATAAGCAAGTGCCTGTAACTACTGAACCCTCTCCCCAGCCCTAAACTTCTGTTTCCCTCTTTTTTTTTTAAGTTTTTCCAGGTAGGGTCTCACTCTAGCCCAGGCTGATCTGGAATTCACTATGTAGTCTCAAGGTGGCCTTGAACTCACAGCGATCCTCCTTCCTCTGCCTCCGGAGTGCTGGGACTAAAGGCGTGTGCCACCACGCCCGGCCAAACTTCACCTTGTTTATGGGAGGTGCATGGCCAGAAGCTGCCTCTCGTGCTCTGAGTAAAACGATGGAGTATATGCTGAAAGGAGTGGGTGGCCAAGCCAGCATACGGGATGACAAACAAGGTCTTCCCATGGGGCATGGTGTCTTGAACTACTGCTACTTAGTAACGGGCATTCCCACTAAGACCAAGGACTGCAGAGAAAACACGTGAATAGGGCTGGGGAGATTGCTCGGTAGGTAAAGTGCTTGGCACCGCAGCATGAGGATCTCAGTTTGGATCCCAACACCCATGTAAAAGCCTGGTGTGGAAGCAGGTTCCTGTGACTTTAGCACTGGGAACGTGAGCTAGGAGAACCCCTGGGGCTTCTGGCCAGTGAGTCGAGCTGAATTGGCAAACCCCAGGAGTAAGAATAGGTGGCGAGCTATTGAGTGACACACTCAACATCTACCTCTAGTCTCCACACCCACACATGTGCACATACACCTACACATGTATGTGCCGCTACACACGATTACACATATATGCAAACAAGACAAAAGTGCAAATCTAGCCGGGGGTGTGGAGGCGCATGCCTTTAATCCCAGCACTAGGGAGGCAGAGGTAAGAGGATGGCCGTGAGTTCAGGGCCACTACAGATCTGTTCAGAGATGCATCATGGAGGCCACGCTTAAGTGTTCTCCACTTCATCATGAGAGGATATTCCTGGACTGACAGATACTTCTGTGCCTTGTCATCTGAGGCCCCAAAAAACTACCAGAAAGCTGGAGCAATGCCTCAGCACTTAAGGGCACTTCCTGTACAAGCACGAGGGCCTGAGAAGGCCTGAGAGACCACTCAGGGTTCAATCCCCAGGACCCACAGAAGCAGCTGCAGGGGGCTGGCTATGCACGTCTGTAACCCCAGTCCCACAGGGGGAGCAAACACTCAAGAACTGACAGAGCTGGGGGGGGGGGGAGTCAAGTTCCAGGATCAGTGAAAGACTCGGGGTAAAACACAACTGGGCAGGGGCTGGAGAGATGGCCCGGCGGTTAAAGTCACTTGCTTGTAAAGCCTGCTGGCCTGGGTTCAATTCCCCAGCACCCACATAAAAGCTAGATATGCAAAATGGTGCATGCATCTGGAGTTTATTTGCAGCAGCAAGAGGCCCTACTGTACCCATTCTCTCTCTCTCAAATAAAAAATTTTTTTTAAATTGGGGGGGGTATGGATTTTCAAGGTAGGGTCTCACTCTAGTCCAGGCTTAGGGTAACCTCGAACTCACAGTGATCCTCCTACCTCTGCTTCCTGAGTACTGGGATTAAAGGCATGTGCCACCATGCCTGGCCTAAAATATTAAAATTTTTAACAAAAGACTGGGCTGGAGAGATGGCTCCGTGGTTTAAAGGCGCTTTCCTGCAAAGTCTAATGACGCGGGTTCAATTCCCTAGTACCCATGTAAAGCCAGATGCACAAAGTGGTGCATGCATCTGGAGTTTTTCCAAGACAAGAGGCCTTGATACATCCATACTCACTTTGTCTCTCTCTTCAATAAATAAATAAATGTGTTTTTTTTTTTAAAGAAAGGGTGGCTGGGTGTGGTAGCACACCTTTGATCTCAGCAACCAGAGAGGCAGAGGTAGAAGGAGCATCATGAGTTCAAGGCTACCCTGAGACTACCTAGTGAATTCCAGGTCAGCCTGAGCTAGAGTAAGACCCTACCTCAAAAAAACACCCCCCCCCCAAAAAAAAAAAAAAAAAGGAAAGGAAAAAGGGGTGGAGGGATGGCTTAGAGGTTAAGGCACTTGCCTACAAAGCCAAAGGAACCAGGTTTGATTCCCCAGGACCCATATTAGCCAGATGCACAGGGGGTGCACACATCTGGAGTTCGTTTGCAGCGGCTGGAGGCCCTGGAGCACCCATTCTCTCTCTCTCTCTCTCTCTCTCTCTCTTTCCTTCCTCACCTATTTCTCTCTCTCTCAAATAAATCTCAAGTAAAGAGAAAAAGATAGAAAGAGACTAGTTGGAAAGAAAGGATTCGGTGAAAGGGAAATATGGGAGGGGTAGAGACGGTGGTGGGAGGGGATTATGATCATGGTGTATTGTTTATATGTACGGAGACTGTCAATAAAAAGTTTAAAAAATAAGAAAGTGGCACTCTGTGGGGATATGCTAAACTTTTGGCCAAGAGATTGAAGAAAACCAAAGACGAACGTCAGAAATACATTGCCAAGGGATGCAGACTGTCCTTGCTCAGAAGCTTCTAGTTCTGGGTCTAGTCAAAAGCAACAATCTTGGGACTCAGGAAATGGCTCACCAGGCAACAAGCTTGCCACACAAGCACAAAGGCCCGAGTTGAATCCTCGGCACCCACATAAAAAGCCAGGCATGGCCACGAATGCCCATAACGCCAGTCCTGCAGGAGGCAGAGACAGGAAAATGGTGGGGGCTTGCTGGCCAGCCAGTCTGACTAAAGCGGGCACTTCCAGGTTCAACAAAGATTGTGTCTCAAACAATATGGAAGAGTAATAGAAGGCTCCCCGGCATTCTAATCTGGCATGATGCATGCCATCTGCGCTCACGTGTGTTACATTACATGTACACACCACACTCCCCCCACTTCTCCAAATGATTTAAGACAAAAAATAACAATCCCAGGCTAGGTATAGTGACACATGCCTATTATCCAAGTACCTGGGAAGTAGAGTCAGGAGGATCAGCAGCTCAAGGCCATCCTTAGCTACACAGAGAGCTCAAAGCCAGCCTGAGCTACGTGAGATCCTATCTCAAACAGGAGCTGAAGAGATGGATTAGCAGTTAAAGGCTCTTGCTTGCGAAGCCTGACATCCCGGGTTTGATTCCTCAGTACTCATGTCACACAGTAACACACGTCTAGAGTTCATTTCCAGTGGCAAAAGGTCCTGGTGTGCATATACCCCACTCTCTTTTTCTATCTGCCCTTCTCTCTTCTCACCCCCAAATAAAAATATTTAGAACAAAATTGGCCAGGCATGGTGGTGCACACCTTCAATCCCAGCACTTGGGAGGTAGAGGTAGGAGGACTGCCATGAGTTCAAGGCCACCCTGAGACTATATAGTGAATTCCAGGTCAGCCTAGGCTACCTCAAAAAAAAAAAAACTTTAAGATTGAGAAATAAATGATCAGTCTTTGAATCTAAACCTGTTTAACTCCAGATTTATACCTTGAGCGCCCACAGCCCTTCTCTTACTGAACATCTGTTCACAAAATTGTTATGTCACTGCACCTCTCAGTCTCCAAATTTTGTTTCTTTTGTCCCTTAGCAGCAAAAAAGACTCTAATGGGTTCTCTTCATTCTCCCATGTCTGTCTGGACATTTGTGCAATCTCAGATAAGAATAGGACTTTTCCAAAAATCCTCTCAACACTAGTAATTGAGGGCGAAAGTCCAAAGTTAATCTTTCACATTATGCACTAAGCAAAGATTGGAAATAGATGTGTGGGGCACAGAAAATGCCAAAGGAATGTGTTTGGGGGATGGGGAAGACTTGCTATGATTAAAACTCTTGGACCTGCTTAGGTAGCAATGAGAAACTGAAATTAGAAGAGCATTTTTGACTTGCAGGACTGAGGAGCATTGTTGGGAGTAACATTTGTGTAAAGTAGTAGAACATTGAGAGCTAATTATGAAAAGTGAAGAATTATCATAATTAGCTAAATTTAAAAATATTATTTATTACTCCTAGCTCTTATTAAAATTCTGATATATTAAGAAATTACTGTCCATTATTAGAATGTGATTTGTATGATACATGGTTATGTTAAAAAATAAAATCCAGCTGGTTGTGGTGGCGTATGACTTTAATCCCAGAATTTAGGAAACAGAGGTATGAGGATCACCGTGAGTTTGAGGCCACTCTGAGACTGTATAGTGAGTTCCAGGTCAGCCTGAGCTACAGTGAGACCCTACCTCAAAAAATGAAATAAAGGGCTGGAGAGATGGCTTAGCGGTTAAGCGCTTGCCTGTGAAGCCTAAGGACCCCGGTTCGAGGCTCGGTTCCCCAGGTCCCACGTTAGCCAGATGCACAAGGGGGCGCACGCGTCTGGAGTTCGTTTGCAGAGGCTGGAAGCCCTGGCGCACCCATTCTCTCTCTCTCTCTCTCCCTCTATCTGTCTTTCTCTCTGTGTCTGTTGCTCTCAAATAAATAAATTAATTAATTTAAAAAAATTAAAAAAAATGAAATAAAATCCTTATCTTTTTGAGAGTCAAACAATTATTTATTGATAAGGAGTCTGTAATGTCTGCTTCAAAATAATTTCACTAGGATAGATAGAAGTGAATACACACAAAAATAAAGCAAGATTGGCTATGACTTGATAAGTTGTTGAAACTGAGTATTGTATGCATGAAAGTTCACAATAACCCTTTCTCTTGTACATGTCTAAAACTTTGCATATTAAAAAAAATTGAGGCCGGTTGTGGTGGCACATGTCTTTAATCCCAGCACTTAGCAAAGTAGAAGGATCGCCTTGAGTTCAAGGCCACCCTAAGACTTCAAAGTGAATTCCAGGTCAGCTGGGCTAAAGTAAAGCCCTACCTCTAAAAACTAAAATAAAGGAATAAAAATTGAGCACTGGGGAGAGTGCTCAGTTGGTAAAATGCTTGCCTCACAAGCATGAGGACCTGAGTTTGATTCCCAGAACCCACGTAAAAATGCTGAGGCAGGGACCAGATAAGGGTGCTTGCTTATAAAGCTTGACAGCCTTGGTTCAATTCCCCAGTAACCACCTAAGCCAGATGCATAAAGAGGAACATGCATCTGGACTTCATTTGTAGCAACAAGAGGCCTTGGCACACCCATTCTCTCTCTCTCTCTCCCCTCCCCCTCTTTTTCTCTGCTTACAAATAAATACATTTTAAATTTTTTTTTTTTTTTTTTGGTTTTTTGAGGTAAGGTCTCAGTCTGGCTCAGGCTGACCTGGAATTCACTCTGTAGTCTCAGGGTGGCCTCGAACTCTCGGCGATCCTCCTACCTCTGCCTCCCAAGTGCTGGGATTAAAGGCGTGCGCCACCACGCCCGGCTAAAAAATATTTTTAAAAAGTGGACAGTACCTGAGAGAGATAACACCCAAGGCTGTCCACTGGCCTATACATGAAGGTACACACACATGAACACACATGTGCATAAAAAAGTTGAAAGACTTATTCTAAATTATGTTCCTTCATTCTTACTAAAATAGTATAAAGCTCTTCAGAGAACTTAAAAGAACCAAGGAATACCAAAAGCACAAACAAAAGGAAAGATCACACTGGACTTTTACCAAAACAGTTGTGTTTCAAAGGATCCCATCAAGAAAGTAGGAGGAGCTATAGCACTCCTAGGCATATATCCAAAGGACTCATCTCAGTTCCTTAGAAGTACATGTTCAACCATGTTTATTGCTGCTCAATTTATAATATCTGGGAAATGGAACCAGCCTAGATGTCCCTCAACTGATGAGTGGATAATGAAGATGTGGCACGTTTATACAATAGAGTTCTACTCAGCGGTAAAGAAAAATGAAGTTACGAAATTTGCAGAAAAATGGATGGACCTGGAAAGGATTATACTAAGTGAGGTAACCTAGGCCCAGAAAGCCAAACGCCACATGTTCTCTCTCATATGTGGATCCTAGCTACAGATGACTTGGGCTTCTGCGTGAGAATGAAAATACTTAGTAGCAAGCCGGGCATGGTGGCGAATGCCTTTAATCCCAGCACTCGGGAGGCAGAGGTAGGAGGATTGCCATGAGTTCAAGGCCACCCTGAGATGACAGAGTTAATTCCAGGTCAGCTTGGACCAGAGTGAGACCCTACCTTGGAAAAAAAAAAAAAAAAAAGAAAATACTTAGTAGCAGAGGCCAGTAAGTTAAAAAGGAGATATAAAGGGAAGAGAAAGGAAGGGAGGAAGGTACTTAATAGGTTGATATTGTGTATATGTAAGTACAATGATTGTTATGGGGAGGTAATATGATGGAGAATGGAATTTCAAAGGAGAAAGTGGGGGGGGAGAGGGAATTAACATGGGATTTTTTATGATCATGAAAATGCTAATAAAAATTTTAAAAAAACAAAGTTTTCCTTCCTTAATAAATAAATATAATAAAATTGTTAGCATAAAAAAAAAAGAAAGTGGGAGGAACTAAAAGATACATTAACCATGGGACTCTTTCGAGTTCCCTATTAGCTCATGTATGTGCCTCACTGAAAGAGAAAGGAGACTTTGCCTGGCCACATTGGCATCTTGTCACAGGAATGGCTAGTCTAAAAGCTATCTCTGGGAAATGCTGATAGAAGTGAGGGGGCTCTGGAGCAGCTCAGTAGTAGAACATTTACCTAGTACATGCCTTTAATCTCAGCACTCAGGAGGCAGAGGCAGGAGGATCACTGGGGGTGTTCAAAGCCAGCCTGGAACTACAGAGTGAGTTTCAGGTCATTCTGGGCTACAGTGAAACCCTACCTTGTAAAACAAGACCGAAAGAGAAAACACAACCTCAGAGAGGTGAGCTGGCCCAGGTTTTCAAGTCTGTATGGTAGCATGGCCAGGTCTGGAAAGCATGTTAGAGGCCTGACACATCCAGTGTAAAGGAAAACCTTTCCCAGGGACTTCCGGTTAAGATGGCGGCGTAGGTACCACGCCAAAGCAGCCTAGGGAGAAAAAAGAACAAAAAAACTCAGCAAAATACACACTTTTACTAAAAAGTGAGGTGTATAGGAAATTAAAGTGGCAGCGGAGAAGTAGAAGAGTTCTAGAGCATCCAGAGCCTGCACAGGTGGGAAAAGCGGCCCCGGCAGCTCGGCCAACCGCCGCGGCCGCGACGCAGCAGAAAACTGCCAGACTCGGCTCGAGCCGCAGGACAAGCCAGGTGCGGGATTTTCCCCTCACACCGCGCTCTCCGCAACTCGGGAAACGTGAGGGGAGAGCGGCAGTGAGCAGGAGGAGCAGACCGCGAGATAGAAGCACACGTGGAGCAGCCAGACAACCAGAGCAGCCGCGGCTCCCTCCCCTCCCCCACCACCTGAACCCAGCTCTGGCAAACAGAGCAGTGGCCCAGGACCCGGCCAGGCCAACTTGGGCTGACAGTGGGACCCAAGCAGGAGCAGAGTTCGGGAGCAACATCAGCGGCTCCAGCACCGGTACCAGCGGCCCCAGCAGCAGCAGACCCAGGAGTGGCAGCAGCGGCAGATCCCGCAGCAGCAGCTTCAGGAGGAGCAGCGGAGGTGGACACAGCAGCAGCAGCTTCAGCAGCGGTGGTGGCTCCAGCAGTGGCAGCTACAGCAGCAGCAGCGGCTCAGTTTGCCCCGTAGGAAAAGCAAGTGCCCAGCTCCAGAAATCAGAACAGCAGCCCGACGACCCAGGCAGCAACTTGACTGAGACCACAATCACCCAAGGTAACTGGGATTGCACCAGGGAAGGGTCTCACTTGGTCACAAGCTGACTTGGAAACCTCAACAGACCAGAAATCTAAACCTCTTTGTTGATAGAGGATCTGGTCATTATAATAACTACTCTTACATACATACTCGGGGCTGTTTTTGATTGAATGTGTACAGTGTTTAGTTAAATTTTAGAATCTACCTGTATTTTATTACACTCAGCCTGCTTGAATACTCCTATAGCAGGGAAACTCAACCCCTAAGAACATCTTTGTAGATACTCTGAGAGTCTTAAGAGCCACACCTAATACTTTAAGGTCCTACCCTGAAAATATATTACATCAAATCAATTGATACAGCTAAGAATACACAGCTAGCTAGAAAATCCAAGCATTAACTTAATCCAAGATGCAAAAATATATACATTATAACACAAGAAACACTAAAAAGCAAAACGATATAAATCCACCTAAAAGTATTAATGCATCAGAAATGTCCTCCAGTGAGAAAGAGTTAGAGGAAATGCCTGAGAAAGAGTTCAAAAGAATAATTATAAATATGTTCAAAGAGGTCAAAGAACACATGAAAACAATCAAAGAGGAAATCAAAGGAATCAAAGAAGAGGCAGGACTCCAATTTAATGAAATAAAGAAGGCAATACAAGACATAAATAGGGAAATAGAAATAATAAAGAAAAACCAGTCAGAATTACTAGCAATGAAGAACACAGTTAATGAAATAAAAAACTCTGTAGAAAATCTCACCAGTAGGATGGATGAGGGAGAGGACAGAATACCTAAGCTAGAAGACCAGGTGGCAGACCTAATGCAGTCCAACAAAGAGAAAGACAAACTTATAGAAAAGTATGAGTGGGAATTTCAAGATATTCGGGACACTATGAAAAGATACAATATAAGAATTCAGGGCATAGTAGAAGGAGAAGAACTCCACTCCAGAGGCATAGTAGGCATCTTCAACAAAATCATAGAGGAAAATTTCCCCCAAATTGGGAAAGAGGTGCCAATACAGATACAGGAAGCCTTTAGAACCCCAGCCAGACAAAACCCAGAAAGAACCTCTCCTCGCCATATTATAATCAAACTTCCAAACACACACACCAAAGAAAAAATATTGAAAGCAGTTAGAGAGAAAAATCAAGTTACCTACAAAAGCAAGCCCATCAGGATTACAGCAGATTATTCAACACAAACTTTTAAAGCCAGAAGGGCTTGGAGTGATATATTCCAAGTTCTGAAAGATAACAACTGTCAACCAAGGTTACTTTATCCTGCAAAGTTATCCATTCAAATAGATGGAGAAATAAAGACATTCCATGACAAAAGCAGGTTAAAGGAGTATTTGAAGACAAAACCAGCTCTACAGAAAATACTTGATAGAATCCTCCATGCTGAACAAAAGGAAAAGCACACATATAAGGAACCTAGAAAAAACAAGCTATACTCAAATACCAGTTAACAGAAGAGAGCACAGGTAGAAACAGAAACACACACACACACACAAATGGCAAACATAAATACACACCTTTCAATAATATCTCTTAATATCAACGATCTCAATGCTCCAACGAAAAGACATAGATTTGCAGACTGGGTTAAAAAGCAGGATCCTACAATTTGTTGTCTCCAAGAAACGCACCTTTCTACAAAGGATAGACATTATCTTAGGGTGAAAGGTTGGAAGACGGTGTTTCAAGCAAATGGGCCTAGAAAACAAGCAGGGGTTGCTATCCTAATATCAGACAGGGTAGACTTTAGTCCGACGTTAGTCAAGAAAGATAAGGAAGGTCACTTTATATTGATTAAGGGCACACTCCAACAGGAGGACATTACAATCCTAAACATATATGCACCTAACATGGGGGCTCCCAAATTCGTCAAACAAACACTATTAGAACTAAGGTCACAGATAACACCAAACACGGTGGTGGTGGGTGACTTTAACACCCCACTCTCATCAATTGACAGGTCATCCAGGGAAAGAATAAACAGAGAGGCATCTGGACTAAATGAGGTCATAGAAAGAATGGACCTAACAGATATATATAGGACATTTCATCCAAAGGCTGCAGAATATACATTCTTTTCAGCAGCACATGGAACATTCTCTAAAATAGACCATATATTAGGACACAAAGCAAATCTTAACAAATTCAGGAAAATTGAAATAATTCCTTGCATTCTATCTGACCACAATGCAATTAAACTACAAATCAGTAGCAAGAAAGGCTATAGAGCATACACAAAATCATGGAAACTAAACAATACACTACTAAATGATGAGTGGGTCAATGAAGAAATCAAAAAGGAAATCAAAAAATTTATAGAGTCAAATGATAATGAGAACACAACATACCAAAATCTCTGGGACACAATGAAGGCAGTTCTAAGAGGTAAATTTATAGCCTTAAGTGCCTATATTAAGAAATTAGAAAGGTCGCAAGTAAACGACCTAATGCTTCGCCTTAAAGCCTTGGAAAAAGAAGAAAAAGGCAAACCAAAAATCAGTAGACGGGAAGAAATAATAAAGATTAGGGCAGAAATTAATGAAATAGAAACAAAAAGAGCAATCCAAAGAATTAATGAAACAAAGAGTTGGTTCTTTGAAAGGATAAACAAGATTGATAAACCCTTAGCAAATCTGACCAAAAGAAAGAGAGAAGAGACACAAATTAATAAAATCAGAGATGAACAAGGTAACATCACAACAGATTCCAGAGAAATTCAAAAAATCATAGGGACATACTATAAAAGCATATACTCCACAAAGTATGAAAATATGAAAGAAATGGATGATTTCCTTGATCTATATGACCTACCTAAATTAAATCAAAATGAGATTAATCACTTAAATAGACCTATAACAAACATGGAGATCCGAACAGTTATCAATAATCTCCCAACTAAAAAAAGCCCAGGCCCAGATGGATTCACTGCTGAATTTTACCAGACTTTTAAGGAAGAGCTAACACCATTGCTTCTTAAGCTTTTCCAGGAAATAGAAAAAGAAGGAATTCTACCAAACTCCGTCTATGAGGCCAGCATCACCCTGATACCAAAACCAGGCAAAGATAGAACAAAAAAAGAAAATTACAGACCAATCTCCCTCATGAACATAGATGCAAAAATTCTCAACAAA
Source organism: Jaculus jaculus (assembly GCF_020740685.1). Lineage (NCBI taxonomy): Eukaryota > Metazoa > Chordata > Mammalia > Rodentia > Dipodidae > Jaculus > Jaculus jaculus. The sequence goes on from NC_059102.1 coordinate 32,105,921, forward strand.
ATATTGGCAAACAGAATACAAGAGTATATCAAAAAGATCATCCACCCTGACCAAGTAGGCTTTATCCCAGAGATGCAGGGATGGTTCAACATACGCAAATCTATAAATGTAATACATTACATAAACGGGTTGAAGGACAAAAATCACATGATCATCTCATTAGATGCAGAGAAAGCATTTGACAAACTCCAACAACCCTTCATGATAAAAGTCCTACAGAGACTGGGAATAGAAGGAACATATCTCAATATAATAAAGGCTGTTTATGACAAGCCTACAGCCAACATATTACTAAATGGGGAAAAACTGGAAGCTTTTCCACTAAAATCAGGAACAAGACAAGGGTGTCCACTGTCCCCACTTCTATTTAATATAGTTTTGGAAGTCTTAGCCATAGCAATAAGGCAAGAGACACACATAAAAGGGATACAAATTGGAAAGGAAGAAATCAAGTTATCATTATTTGCAGATGACATGATTCTATACATAAAGGACCCTAAAGACTCTACTAGCAAGCTGTTAGAGCTGATCAAAACCTACAGCAATGTAGCAGGATACAAAATAAATACACAGAAATCAGTAGCCTTCATATATGCTAACAACAAACACACAGAGGATGAAATCAGAGAATCACTCCCATTCACAATTGCATCAAAAAAAATAAAATACCTTGGAATAAACCTAACCAAGGAAGTAAAGAATCTATACAATGAGAACTTTAAAACACTCAAGCGAGAAATTGCAGAAGACACTAGAAAGTGGAGAAACATCCCTTGTTCCTGGATTGGAAGAATCAATATCGTGAAAATGGCAATCTTACCTAAAGCAATCTACACATTTAATGCAATCCCTATCAAAATTCCAAAGGCTTTCTTCATGGAAATAGAAAAAACAATCCAAAAATTCATTTGGAATCACAATAACCTCGAATATCTAAAATAATACTGAGCAACAAAAAAGAGGCTGGTGGTATCACCATACCTGATTTTAACCTATACTACAGAGCCATAGTAACAAAAACAGCATGGTACTGGCACAAAAACAGACATGTAGATCAGTGGAACAGAATAGAGGACCCAGATGTAAGCCCAAGTAGCTATAGCCACCTGATATTCGATAAAAATGCCAAAAATACTCATTGGAGAAGAGACAGCCTCTTTAGCAAATGGTGTTTTGAAAACTGGATAAATATCTGCAGAAGGATGAAAATAGATTCTTCTCTCTCGCCATGCACAAGAATTAAGTCCAAATGGATTAAAGACCTTAACATCAGACCGGAAACTTTGAAACTGCTAGAGGAAAAAGTAGGGGAAACCCTTCAACATATTGGTCTTGGCAAAGACTTTCTGAATACAACCCCAATTGCTCAGGCAATAAAACCACAGATTAACCACTGGGACCTAATGAAATTACAAAGATTTTGCACCGCAAAGGACACAGTGAAAAAAGCAAAGAGGCAACCTACAGAATGGGAAAAAATCTTCGCCAGCTATATATCTGATAGAGGATTAATATCTAGGATATACAAAGAACTCAAAAAGTTAAATAATAAGGAATCAAACAAGCCAATCAAAAAATGGGCTATGGAGCTAAATAGAGAGTTCTCAAAGGAAGAAATACGAATGGCATATAAGCATCTAAAAAAATGTTCTACGTCACTAGTCATCAGGGAAATGCAGATTAAAACTACATTGAGATTCCATCTCACTCCTGTCAGATTGGCCACCATCATGAAAACAAATGATCATAAATGTTGGCGGGGATGTGGAAAAAAAGGAACCCTTCTGCACTGCTGGTGGGAATGCAATCTGGTCCAGCCATTGTGGAAAACAGTGTGGAGGTTCCTAAAGCAGCTAGAGATTGATCTACCATATGACCCAGCTATAGCACTCCTAGGCATATATCCAAAGGACTCATCTCATTTCCTTAGAAGTACATGCTCAACCATGTTTATTGCTGCTCAATTTATAATAGCTGGGAAATGGAACCAGCCTAGATGTCCCTCAACAGATGAGTGGATAATGAAGATGTGGTACATTTATACAATGGAGTTCTACTCAGCGGTAAAGAAAAATGAAGTTATGAAATTTGCAGAAAAATGGATGGACCTGGAAAGTATTATACTAAGTCAGGTAACCCAGGCCCAGAAAGCCAAGCGCCACATGTTCTCTCTCATATGGGGATCCTAGCTACAGATGACTGGGCTTCTGTGTGAGAATGAAAATACTTAGTAGCAGAGGCCAGTAAGTTGAAAAGGAGACATAAAGGGTGGAGAAAGGAAGGGAGGAGGATACTTAATAGGTTGATATTGTATATATGTAATTACAATGATTGTAATGGGGAGGTAATATGATGGAGAATGGAATTTCAAATGGGAAAGTGTGGGGGTGGGGAGGGAGGGAATCACCATGGGATATATTTTATAATCATGGAAAATGTTAATAAAAATTAAAAAAAAAAAAAGGAAAACCTTTCCCTGGGCACTAATGGAGTTCTACAAAAAGACTTCTGTCCCTTCTGTCAGATAGAGGACTTTAAAATGGGCAAAAGAAGGGCCGGAGAGATGGCTTATCAGTTAGGGCATTTGCCTGCAAAGCCTAAGAACTCATGTTTGAATCTCCAGGTCCCCCATAAGCCACATGCAGTGATGCAAGTGCGCAATGTCGCACATGCACCACAAGGGGGCGCACGCATCTGGAGTTCGTTTGCTGCAGCTGAAGGCCCTGGTGTGCCCATTCTCTCTCCCTCTCAAAATTAAAAAAAAAAAAAATTAAATGGGCAAAAGAGTAAACATTTTTTCTCCAAAAAAAAAAATGACACCAGTGAACAATAAACTATAAAAAAGAACTGGTTCAACCCCAGTACCACAAAAAACAAGCAGCCAATTTAAAAAATAATTGGGGGCTGGAGAGATAGCTTAGTGGTTAAGGCACTTGCCTGCAAAGCCAAAGGACCCACATAAGTCAGATGCACAAGGGGGTGGAGGCATCCGGAGTTCGTTTGCAGTGGCTGGAAGCCCTAGCATGCCCATTCTCTCTCTCTCTTTACCTGCCTATTTCTATAACTCTCTCTCTCTCAAATAATAAAACAAACAAATTATTTTTTAAAAAAAATTCAACCTCACTAATCATCAGGGATATACACATCAGAGCCACAATGAGAAACTACTTCACACCCAATACCACAGCAAAGCAACTGAGAAACTGTGACATCTTGCAGGTAATATAAAGAAATTAGGGGGCTGGAGAGATGGCTTAGTGGTTAGCGGTTAAGGTGTTTGCCTGAAAAGACAAAGGATCCATCCCGGTTCTAATCTCCAGGTCCCACATAAGCCAGATGCACAAGGGGCACATGCATGTGGAGTTCATTTGCAGTGGCTAGAGGCCCTGGCACATTCATTCTCTCTCTCTGCCTCTCCCTCTCAAATAAATAAATAAATAAATAATATATTTTTTAAAAAATGAAAGCCGGGCTGGGTGTGGTGGTGCACACCTTTAATCCCAGCACTCGGGAGGCAGAGGTAGGAGCATTGCCATGAGTTCGAGGCCACCCTAATTCTACATAGTGAATTCCAGGTCAGGCTGAGCTAGAGTGAGACCCTATCTCGAAAAATAAAAAATAAATAAATAAATAAAAGCCAGGCATGGTGGCACATGCCTTTAATTCCAGCACTCGGGAGGCAGAGATAGGAGGATTGCTGTGAGTTCAAGGCCACCCTGAGACTACATAGTGAATTCCAGGTCAGCCTGAACTAGAGGGAAACCCTACCTTGAAAAACAAAAAAAAAAGGGGGGGGAAGGGTATTACCAAGGGATACTTTTTATAATCATGGAAAATATTAATAAAAATTGAGAAAAAAAAAGAAAAAGAAAAACCAAAGAAAGAAAGAAATTAGAACCTCATACTCAGCTGCTGCAGGTATGGAGTGATCCAGCTGCCTCAGAAAACAATCTGACAGTCTCTCAAAATACTAACCATAGTTATCATTTCACTCCTAGGTATATATCCATAATCTGAAATTTCAGATCCATATAAAAACTTGTACATAAGCTGGGTATGGTGGTGCACACCTTTAATCTTACCACTTAGGAGATTGAGGTAGGAGGATCACTGTGAGTTTGAAGCTAGTCTGGGGCTACAGAGTGAGTTCCAGGTCAGCCTGGGCTAGAGGGAGACCCGGCTTCAAAAATAAATAGCTGGGGGCTGGTGAAATAGCTTAGCAGTTGAAGTGTTTGCCTGGAAAGTCTAAAGACCCTGGCTCAATTCCCCAGGACCCATGTAAGCCAGATGCACAATGAGGTGCATGTATCTGGAGTTCATTTGCAATGGCTAAAGGCCCTGGCATACCCATTCTCTCTATCTGCCTCTCTCTCTCTCTCTCTCTCTCTCTCTCTCAGATAAATAAATAAATATTTTAAAAAAATAGCTGGGCATGGTGGCACCCACCTTTTTCTAAATTTTTTAAATTTATTTACTTATTAAAGACAGAGAGGGAAAGAAAAAGGAAGAGAGAGAGAGAATGGGCACACCAGGACCTCTAATCACTGCAAATGAACTCCAAATGCATGTACCACCTTGTGCATCTGGCTTACCTGAGTCCTGGAGAATCAAACCTGGGTCTGTAGGCTTCGCAGGCAAGCGCCTTTACTGCTAAGCCATCTCTCCAGCTTGGCACACGCCTTTAATCCCACCACTTGGGAGGCAGAGACAGAAGGATTGCCATGAGTTCAAGGGTACCCTGAGACTACATAATAAATTCCAGGTCAGCCTGGGCTAGAGATCCTACCTCGAAAAACCAAAAACTAAAACAAAGAAAATAAGAAAAGGAGGAAGAAAGGAAGGGATAGGAGAAAGAGAGAGGAAGAAGGGAGGGAGGGAGGGAAGAAAAGACCCATGTGTTAACTGATACAATCCAGCACTCAGAAGGCTGAGACAAGAGACTGTCACCACAAGTTTGAGGTTTGGCCCCCTGGCCTGGGTTCTGCACACTAAGTTTAAGACCAGACTGGGTTGCGTAACAAAATCCTACCCCAAGAAGAAAAAGAAAGGAAAAGAAAGCAAACTCTGACAAAACACCTCTCGTCTGACAAACATAGTGATAAGTGTGATTTGGAACTAGGAGCTAATCAAAATCTTTTAAAGTTTTTTTTTTTTTATTTTATTTTATTTTATCTTTATTTATTTTAGAGAGAGAGAGAGGAGAGCACCAGGGCCTCTAGCCATAAGCATGCTGGGGGCAGGGCACGGTAGCTCATGCTCATTATCCCAGCACTTGAGAGGCTGAGGCAGGAGGACTGTTGCAAGTCCAAGGCCAGCGTAGGTTACAGAGTGAAATTCTTTAAAAAAATGAAAGAGCTAGGCGTGGTGGCGCACACCTTTAATCCCAGTACTCGGGAGGCAGAGGTAGGTGGATCCCTGTGAGTTCGAGGCCACCCTGAGACTACAGAGTGAATTCCAGGTCAGCCTGAGCTAGAATGAGACCCCACCTCGAAAAACTTAAAAAAGAAAGAAAGAAAGAAAGAAAGAAAGAAGGAAGGAAGGAAGGAAGGAAGGAAGGAAGGAAGGAAGGAAAGAAAGAGGGAGGGAGGGAGGGAGGGGCTGGTGAGATGACTCAGAAGTTAAGGTGCTTGCCTACAAAGTTTGATTCCCTAGTACCCACATACCACATAAAGCCAGCTGCACAAGTGGCACATGCATGTAGAGTCCATCTGCAGTGGCTGGAGGCCCTGGTGCAGCCATGCACACTTTCCCTCTGTATCTCTTTCTCTCTCTATCTCTCTCTGCTTATAAATAAATAAATAAAGCCTTTTAAAAAATGAAAGAGAGGAGGAGGCAGGAAGGAAAGGGAAGAGGAAAGGGAAAAACAGCAAAGTGGTTGGTCAGACCCACAGTCAGACTTGTGTGTCATACAGCAGATGCAGCCAACCTCCTGATCACCTGCCTGGCATCACGCAAGGCACCACAAGCCACTTAGCACCTGCGCCAGCATGTCTAGCCTTCAACTACAGGCTTGCTGTCCTTGGGTGAACCTTGCAGTTAGAGACTGCAGAGGACCGCAGACCAGGAGAGCGGGGCTGAGCAAACTGGACAGCAGAGGCTCTGGACGAAGCCAACCGAAACGCTCCCAAGGGCAAACGGAAGGCGTGGGTGAAGAAATGGAGCTTACGCAGGCGGGGAATGCGCCTGTGTACACCCTACTGATGGCAATGTAGACAGACACAACAACTTGGACAGCAACTTGGCACTACACCCCAAGTTTTAAATGAACCTACGGTATAACCAATCCCATGTTCCCCAATTCCATGTCCAGGAATCAAACACAGTTGCATAAACAGGCACAACAATGCTCACCGAAGTAAAATGTGTGAGGGCTGGAAAGATGGCTTAGCGGTTAAGCGCTTGCCTGTGAAGCCTAAGGACCCCGGTTCGAGGCTCGGTTCTCCAGGTCCCATGTTAGCCAGATGCACAAGGGGACGCACGTGTCTGGAGTTCGTTTGCAGAGGCTGGAAGCCCTGGCGCGCCCATTCTCTCCCTCTCCCTCTATCTGTCTTTCTCTCTGTGTCTGTTGCTCTCAAATAAATAAATTTTAAAAAAATTTTAAAAAAATGTGTGAAATGGCAAATCCGTGGCCACAATGTATGTTTAGCTATACAGGAGTGGTTAAATAAGGCACAGTACAAAACAACAAAAGGTGTGTGTTAAAGAGCAGAGGGAACGCCAGGCATGGTGGTGTATGCTTATACTCCAGCACCCGGAAGGCTGAAGCAGGAAGATTGCCACAGGTTTGGGGCCAGCGTGGACTACACAGACCTTACCTCAAAAAACAAAAAGACAAAACAAAAACACCCATTCTCACTCTCTCTCTCCCTTTCTCTGTCTCTAATAAATAAATAAATAAAAATACAATCTTTAAAAACAATAAAAATTAAAATAGAAGGCTGGAGTGATGGCTCAGCAGTTAAGGCATTTCCCTGCAAAGCTAAAGGACCCAGATTCGATTCCGCAGGACCCAAGCCAGATGCACAAGGGGGTACACACGTCCGGAGTTTGTTTGCCTGGCTGGAGGCCCTGGTGCACCCATCCTCTCTCTCTCTCTCCTCCCTCTCCCTCTCTTTCTCTGTCAAATAAAAATAATAAAAATATTTTAAAATAAATAAAATAAATAAAAATAGAAAAAAGTAAGACCCAGGTTTGATTTCCCAGTACCCATGTAAGTCAGATATACAAAGTGGCACATGCATCTAGAATTCATTTGCAGTGGCTAAAGGATGGTGTGCCCATTCTCTCTCTGTATATATATATATCTACCTCTTTCTCTCTTCTCAAATGAATAAATATTTTTAAAACATTTTTAAAAACAAAGAAAATAATGAACCTCACCTACACCAGCAATTATATGTGTGTTACATTCATATAGCTATAAGTATGCAACATAGGCAGAAAAACATTTCTAATATATATGCTATGTGTTATATACAAATACAGGCACAGAAAAACACTAAAAAGACACACCAAACTATACCTTTTCACTTTTTACCTTAATATTTTTAGATTTCAATATTATCTACTAGCCAAGTACAGCGGTGGCTCATGCCTGTAATGCCAGCACTTAGGAGGCTGTGGCACACAGATCACCAGGAGTTCAAGGACAGCCTGTTGCTACAGAATGAAACCCCATGTCAAAAATATATAGATATATATACATATATACACATATATATATTATCTACCATTGTTATAAGCATGTGTTGCTTTATGTAATTAAAACCAGAAGCAAGATAAAAAGTACCTGGGCTGGAAAGATGGCTTAGCAGTTAAGGCGTTTGCTTGCAAAGCCAAAGGACCCACATAAGCCAGATGCACAGGTGGCACATGTATCTGGAGTTCGTTTGCAATGGCTGGAGCCCCTACAGTACCCATTCTCTCCCTCCCTCTCCCCCCCTTCTCTCTCTCTCTCCCTCTCTCTCTCTCTCTCTGCCTCTTTCTGTCTCTGTCTGCCACTCTCAAATAAATAAATAAAAATAAACCAAGAAGGGCTGGAGAGATGGCTTAGCGGTTAAGCGCTTGCCTGTGAAGCCTAAGGACCCCGGTTCCAGGCTTGATTCCCCAGGACCCACGTTAGCCAGATGCACAAGGGCCTGCACGTGTGTGGAGTTCGTTTGCAGTGGCTGGAGGCCCTGGGGCATCCATTCTTTGTCTCTCTCTATCTGCCTCTTTCTCTCTGCCGGTCGTTCTCAAATAAATAAACAAAATTTTTTTTAAAAATTGAAAAAAAGAAAGCAATTCTCTAAGGAAGGCAAGCACAAAGACAGCCAGAGTGCACCTTATACCAAGTGGGATGGGAGCAGGTTTTATAGCAAGAGGGTCTGAAAGCTTAAAGAGAAAAGGCCCTAGGAAAAAGAAAGGAGGCATCGGAAAGAACTCGTCAGACTACTCAAGAATTCAGCATTCCTAGAGAAAGTCCCATAGTAACTCCCTCCTCCAAATGAGCCACTACAAGAGAAAAATACTTAGATCTGATCAATAAAGTAAACTGTGGTTTTGCTCAAACTGTCAGGTGGAATTTTAGATGAAGGAGATAAATCAGGAGGTGGCAAACCAAAAACCAGCATGCAGCACGTTGAAAACTATGACTACTTTCTCCACGAGCACATGCCTCTAACCTGAATGACTATTTAAAAAAAAAAAAAGTGTTACAACATAAAGTTCATTTGCTAGATATTTAAAAATCAAAACAGACATGTTTTTGTAACTTTATTCTAGGACCCACCCTTCCAAACCACAAATGTTCTCGTAGCAGCTTACATTTTATTTTTACCTCTTCCAAAACAAACTGTGAAAGAAAGTTCAACTCTAAAACACCTGAGATCTTGAATCAAAACAGCCTTGGCTCGCTAAGGATGGCGGCCCCAGGAGCACAGGAGAGGCCCGGCCCGGCTGTTTTCCCACAGGAACAAAAAAAGAAGAACAACACCAAAAGCCAACAAAGCAGAGCCAGGGGAATACAACTGCATAGGCGGAGAAGCCCAAAAAGTCACTGACTGTCGGTCACAAGTTTGGAAGGGTGACCTGTTTTTTTGTTTTTTTTTTTTAAATTTTTATTTATTTATTTATTTGAGAGCGACAGACACAGAGAGAAAGACAGATAGAGGGAGAGAGAGAGAATGGGCGCGCCAGGGCTTCCAGCCTCTGCAAACGAACTCCAGACGCGTGCGCCCCCTTGTGCATCTGGCTAACGTGGGACCTGGGGAACCGAGCCTCGAACCGGGGTCCTTAGGCTTCACAGGCAAGCGCTTAACCGCTAAGCCATCTCTCCAGCCCAACCTGTTTTAATCTCCACATTAAGAAAGCATGGCGGTTCACGCCTTTAATCCCAGCACTTGGGAGGCAGAGGTAGGAGGATCACCATGAGTTCAAGGCCACCCTGAGCTGCATGGTGAGTTCCAGGTCAGCCTGGGCTAGGGTGAGACCCTACCTAAAAAGAAAGAAAGAAAGGAAGGAAGGAAGGAAGGAGCCCAAACTTGGATCAAAAGCCACAGAAGTCAATAGGATGGGATTCGCTTCCTGTGCTGAACTCCGGGGTTGCAATGTTCTGCATTTATTTGTATTTCTCTGCGGTTTCCACATCCCATACACAGCTCAGGCCAGGCTGTGCTCCACCTAGTGGAACTGAAAAGCATGGCCACAGAGAAGTTTCCACAGGCTAGACCTACTTGCTTTCATCTGCCCTTGTGGTTTTCGTTTAAGAACACCATTTGGGTTTGCCCCAGTGGAAAGCCTGATGGCCTGTTACATTCTTTCCCTAGTGTCCTCCGCGGTCCCATAACCAATCTGAACTGAGTCATGTTCTTAGAACTTTTTCCTTTCCCCAGTCCAAGTCTCGGCTCTACGCTCGTTTTTAGCCATAGGAACACTGACTTGTTCTCGCACACACTCAAGCATGTGGAAGCCGTTAGGTGTTCTCGGGTTCTGCTACAAAGGAGGCCAAATGCCCTACACTCCGGCAGCTAAATCTACAGGAGAACCCCTTCTCAGGACCCCAGGATGTAGTGTCAGTTGGTGTTGGCCACCAGCAGGCCACTCTAGCGGATGCTCTCAGTATCTTGGACGGCTGTGGACGGTTGTGCAATGAGATCCTCTTGGATTTTTTTGGTTTCTCGAGGTAGGGTCTCCTTTAGACTAGGATGACCTGGAATTCACTATGTAGTCTCAAGGTGGACTTGAACTCACAGGGACCCTCCTACCTCTGCCACCTGAGTGCTGGGATTAAAGGCGTGTGCCACCACACCCAGCTTCGGATGACTTTGAATTCAGAATTCCAACTGCTTTTTGGGTGCCTGGCCAATTCTTAGGGCTAAGTGGAGGGCCCATCAGTGACAGGTTCATTCCATGGCCCACACCCCCAGTCATGGATACCACTGGGACCCTCGATCCCATGCTTAACAGCAGAGACAGGGAAAGTAGTCAGTGAGTGACAGGGAGTGGTGATGGCTGGCCTTGGTGACCTGTCTATTAAGGGAGGAAAGGAAAGTATTAACACAACTCACTTCAGATTGGTTCTGGGGATCACGCAGGACCCTGGGAAAAGGAAGAAACCAACCATCAGAACTTCACTAGGGCAAAAACAAACGAAATGATGTTCTTAAGCTGAAACCACAAGGGCAGATCAAAGCAAGAGGAAAGAAAGTTCAAGACAGGTTGGATATGGGAGGTTCATCTGCTCACTGAACCACACACCAGAAGAGTGCTTTTGTCAAAATGCCTGATGCTGGCCAGGCATGGGGGCCCACGCCTTTAATCCCAGCATCTGGAAGGCAGAGGTAGGTAGATCACTGTGAGTTCGAGGCAGCCTGAGACTATACAGTGAATTCCAGGTCAGCCTGGGCTAGAGCGGGACCATACTTTGAAAACAACAAAATGTTTGCTGTTGGCTGACGGAACAGAGTTGACTGGTAAATGCATCACTGAGATTCAGCACACTAAAGCTCTCTGACTGTGTGCTGGAGTCAGAGGCCATCTCGTGCAGCTCACCGTGCCGCTCTCTTGGCAGGAAGGCTGACCTCAAGCTGCGATGCGGAGCGGACACCGGGGAGGGGAGGCGCTCCACCTCGGCACCGGGTGGACAGGACAGGCCCGTCAAAGTCTTTGTTGCAAGAGGACAACCTAAGCAGTGTGAGACGGTTAACATGTTCCTGGCACTCACACAAGACGCCAGCATCACTCCCAAGCTGTCACAACTAAAAACCCCACCAAGCCTGGTTCAGTAGCCCACGCTGTTAATCCCAGGACTAGGGAGGCTGAGGTTAGAGAATCACCATTAGTTTGAGACCAGCCTGGGCTAAAAAATGAGCTCCAGGTCAGCTAGGAATGGAGTGGGGCTCTGCCTCGAAAACAAAATGGGTTGGAGAGATGGCTCAGCAGTTAAAAGACACCTGCTTACGAAACCTGAAGGCCTGGGTTCGATTCCCTAGAACCAACATACAGCCAGATCCACAAAGTAGCCCATGTGAGTTTGTTTGCAGCGGCATTAGGTACCCATTCTCATTCTCACTCTATTTGCAAATAAACACATTTTTTAAAAGAGGGGGGCTGTGAAAACGGCTTAGTGGTTAAAGGTGCTTGTTTGAAAAGCTTACTGCCCCAAGTTTGATTTCCTAATACTCATGCAAAGCCTGATGCACAAAGTGTCACATGCATCTGGAATTCACTTGTGGTAGCAAGAGGCCCTGGCCATCCATACACAGTCTCTTTCTCCTTGCAAATAAGCAAAAATATTTTTTTCTACTCTTATTTTTATTTAAACATTTTTTTCTCAATTTTTATTAACATTTTCCATGATTATACAAAGTATCCCATGGTAATACCCTCTCCCCCCCCCCCCCGCCTACTTTCCCCTTTGAAATTCCATTCTCCATCATATCCCCTCCCCAGCAGTCTCTCTTTTATTTTGATGTCATGGTCTTTTCCTCCTGTTATGATGGTCTTGTGCAGGTAGTGTCAGGCACTGTGAGGTCGTGGATATCCAGAACAAAAATATTTTAACAGGGCTGGAGAGATGGCTTAGCGGTTAAGCGCTTGCCTATGAAGCCTAAGGACCCCGGTTCGAGGCTCGGTTCCCCAGGTCCCACGTTAGCCAGATGCACAAGGGGGCGCACGCGTCTGGAGTTCATTTGCAGAGGCTGGAAGCCCTGGCGCGCCCATTCTTTCTCTCTCCCTCTATCTGTCTTTCGCTCTATGGCTGCCGCTCTCAAATAAATAAATAAATAAAAACGAACAAAAAAAAATTTTAACAAAAGAATAAATAAAATAAAAATGTTACCAGTCACTGACAAAGGTCTTGTGGAGGGAGACAAAATTATCCCTAGTTGGGAGCTAGGGTTGTAGATCTATACATTCACCAGGAACAGTGGTCAATGCAGCAAAAGGATCATGGGAACCTCTAACCAGATATAGCACAGAATCAAAGTCCCACTGAACTCCCTAGACCTTGGTGTGTGTATTGTGTGTGTGTCTCTGTCTGTTTTTTGTTTTTTGTTTTGTGTTTTCACTCTAGCTTAGGCTGACCTGGAACTCACTCAATAGCCCAAGCTGACCTCAGTTTAAGAGCTGACACTAACTTGCTGACCACAGTGCACGCTAAGGACCACCAATAACAGCAACAGTGACATTCATTCCGCTTAGTCACTAAGTATATTCCAGGAATGTTCTATATATTATACCTTTTCCTCTCATGATAACCCTGTAAGTTACATGCTAACACTATGCTCATTTTGTACAGGAGGAAGTCAAGGCACCAAGGTTTTAGATAGCCTGCTTAAGGACAGTGTCACATGTTTAACTATGATGGTCTGATCCCACGGACCATGATCTCACCACGGTGTTAGACTGTACCAAACCCCCACGCGGGAATGCTTTTACAACTGCATTCTGTTATGTAGTCAACAGCTACATGTACCTACGTAGCTTACGTTGATTAAACAACATACCACTCTGGAAAGCAGTCTCAAGGGCTAGAGAGATGGCTTAGTGATTAAGGCACTTGCTTGCAAAGCCAAAGGACCAAGGTTCAATACCCAGGACCCATGTAAGCCAGGTACATACGGTGGGAAGCAGTCTCACAGTTCCTCAAGAAGCAGCCCAGAGTTACCATTTGACCTAGAGGTTAGGTATCTACTCAAAATTGACAGCATACCTAGAATCCCAGCACTCAGAAGGTTGAGGAAGAAGATGCCATGAGTTCCAGGTGGCCTGACTATAGAGCAAAACCCTGTTTCAAAAAAAAAACAAAACATGGGTTGGAGAGATGGCTCAGCAGTTAAAGCACTTGCCTGCGAAGCCTAAGGACCCAGGTTTGATTCCCCAGGACCCACATAAGCCTAATTAATGTGCAAGGTGGCACAGTGTTTAGAGTTCATTTGCAGTGGCTAGAGGCCCTGGCACTTATTCTCTATCTCTCTAATAAAAAAAAAATTTTTTTTTCAATGGGCTGGAGAAATAGCTCAGCAATTAAGGTACTTGTTTGCAAAGCATAATAACCCAAGTTTGATTTCCCAGTATCCACATAAAGCCAGATGTACAAGATGGGGCATGTATCTGGAGTTCATTTGCAGTGACTAGAGGCCCTAGTACGACCATTCTCTCACTCTCTTTCTCTCGCTCAAATAAATAAATATTTCAAAAACACCAAAAACATGGGACTGGGAACATGGTTTAGCAGTGAAAGTCTCTTGCTTGCAAAGCCTACTGACCAGGGTTCAATTCCCAAGCCATCCACATAATTGCAAAAGCTGGTGTCACAAGTGTCTGGGGTGTTCACTTTGTAGCAGTGAGAGGTCCTGGCACACCCATACACACATGTACACATGTACAAAACTGGGCTGGAGGGGTGGCTTAACTGTTAAGGCACTTGCCTGCAAAGCCAAAGGACATAAGTTCAATTCTCCAAGACCCACATAAGCCAGATGTGCAAGGTGGTGCATGCATCTTGAGTTCACTTACAGAGGATGAAGGCCCTGGTGTGCCCATTTTCTGGTTTTTTTTGTTTTGTTTTGTTTTGTTTGAGGTAGGGGCTCACTCTAGCCCAGGCTGACGTGGAATTCACTAGGCCATCCTCTTTCTTATCCTCTCCCTCTCTCTCTCTCTCTCTCTCTCTCTCTCTCTCTGCCTCTTTCTCTCTTGCAAATCAGTAAGTAAAATTATTTTAAAGGAAAGAAAGAGAGAGAGAGAGAGGTTGGAGAGATGGCGTAGTGGTTAAGGTACATGTCTGTGCAGCCTAAGAACCCAGGATCAATTCTCCAGGTCCCATGCAAGCCGGTGGCATGTGCATCTGGTGTTCATTTGCAGTGACTAGAGGTCTTGGCACACGCATTTTCACACACTCCCTTTTCCCTTCTCTCTGTCTCTAATAAATACATAAAAATCAATCTTTTTTAAAAACCACAGTCACTTGGGAGGTAGTGGTAGGAGGACCGCTGTGAGTTCAAGGCCACCCTGAGACTACATAGTTCATTCTAGGTCAGCCTGGACAAGAGTGAGGCCCTACCTCAAAAAAAAAAAAAAAAAAAAAAAAAAAAGCTGGGTGTGGTGGCACACACCTTTACTCCCAGCACTCAGGAGGCAGAGGTAGGAAGATTACCATGAGTTCAAGGACACCCCAAGACTACATAGTGAATTCCAGGTCAGCCTGGGCTAGAGTGAAACCCTATCTCAAAACCAAAAAAAAAAAAAAGAAAAAAATGAAGCACTGGGTTGGGAAAATGGCTCCAAGGTTAAAAGCACCTGCTTGCAAAGCCTCATGGCCTGGGTTCAATTTCCGCACTCACACAAAGTCAGATGCAATAAGTGGCACATGTGTCTGGAGTTCCTTTGCCATGACATGAGGCCCTGGAGTGCCCACACTCACTCCTTCTATCTTTGTATTTCTGTCCCTCTTAAATAAATATTTTTTTTAAAAAATGAACTACTTGGCTGGGTGTGGTGGCACACACCTATAATGCCAGCATTCGGGAGGCAAGGGTAGGAGGATCACCATGAATTTGAGGCCACCCTGAGACTACATGTCTGGACTAGAGTGAGACCCTACCTTGAAAAAACCAAAAAAGAAGAAGAAAACGAACTACTTATACCTGCTGTAACACGGATAAGACCTGAAAATGTTATGCTAAGTAAAATAAGCCAGTCATTAAAAATCACAAAGGGCAGGATTTATATGAAATGTCCAAAACAGGCAAACCCATAGAAACAGAGGAGGCCAGTGGCTGCTGAGGACTAGAAGTGGAGATGGATGGCAAGTGACTTCTAATGGCTATAGGCTTCATTTTGAGGAGGCTGAAAACGTCCCAAAATGTTAAGATGATCATATGATTCTGTGGCCATACTAAAGCAAGAAATTTATGTAAGTTTTTGGCATGGAGATATCATAATAAGCTTAATGTAAAATATATGGGAAGGGGGCATGTTGGCTCACCCCTTTAATCACAGCACTCAAGAGCAACGTTGAGGTGGTAGGAGGATCACTGATAGTTCAAGGCCAGCCTGGGCTACACAGTAAATTCCAGGTCTGGCTGGGCTGGACCTGAACCTGAGACCCTGCCTTAAAATACAAAAATATAGGCTGGGGGCTGGAGAGATGGCTTAGCGGTTAAGCGCTTGCCTGTGAAGCCTAAAGACCCCGGTTCGAGGCTCGGTTCCCCAGGTCCCACGTTAGCCAGATGCACAAGGGGGCGCACACGTCTGGAGTTCATTTGCAGAGGCTGGAAGCCCTGGCGTGCCCATTCTCTCTCTCCCTCTATCTGTCTTTCTCTCTCTGTCACTCTTAAATAAATAAATAATTTTTTTCTTTTTTTTTTGGTTTTTCGAGGTAGGGTCTCACTCTAGCCCAGGCTGACCTGGAATTCACTATGGAGTCTCAGGGTGGCCTTGAACTCACAGCGATCCTCCTACCTCTGCCTCCCAAGTGCTGGGATTAAAGGCGTGCGCCACCACGCCCGGCAATAAATAATTTTTTTAAAAAGTTTAAAAATATATATATATAAGCTGGGCATGGTGGTGCATGCCTTTAATCCCAGCACTTGGGAGGCAGAGATAGGAAGAATAGCTATGAGTTCTAGACCACCCTGAGATCACATTCTAAATTCCAGGTCAGCCTGGGCTAGAGTAAAACCCTACCTCGAAAAATCAAAAATTTAATAGATAAATAAATAAGACCCTGCCTTAAAATATAAAAATAAGCCAGATGTGGTGGCACACACCTTTAATCCTAGCACTCGAGAGGCAGAGGTAGGAGGATCGCCATGAGTTCAAGGCCAGCCTGAGACTACATAGTGAATTTCAGGTCAGCCTGGCTAGAGTGAGACCCTATCTCAAAACACCTAAATAAATAAATGAGGCTGAGGAGATGGCTCAGTGGATGAAGTATGATTATCTAAATTCAGATCCCTAGATCTCACATAAAAAAAAAATAAATAAATCTCAGCATGCTGTTAAGAAGGGAGGCAGAGATAGGAAACCACCAGAGGCTCACAGAGCAGCTAGCCTAGTGACAGGAGCAGTGAATTAGGAGAGACTTTGCCTGCCTCAAACACAATAGAAAGCAAGGACCAAAACCTGAAAATTGTCCTGTGACCGTCACATGTATGCCATGGAATGCTTGTGCCCATAGCTTACACACGAACATGCATGCGCTCACATTTACACTCATGCACACACAACACTGAATTTGATTACAAATTCATTTTGGGGGCTGGAGAGATGGCTTAGCAGTTAAGGCATTTGCCTGTGAAGCTAAAGACCCAGGTTCAATTCCCCAGGACTCACATAAGTCAGATGCACAAGGTGGAACATGTGACTGAGTTCATTTACAGTGGCTGAAGGCCCTGGCATGCTCATTATCTATCTATCTATCTATCTATCTATCTATCTATCTATCTATCTATCATCTCCCTCTTTCTATCTCTCCCAAATAAATAACATGAAACCACAGGGTTAGGGACAGGGATCAGGAATTGTGAGGGACAGGTTTTCTCTTAAAAAAAAAAAATCAGTTTTGTCAGGTATAGTGGCACATGCCTTTAATCCCAGCACTCAGGAGAGAGTGATAGAAGGACTGCCATGAGTTCAATACCACCCTAAGATACAGAGAGAATTCCAGATCAACCTGGGCTACAGTGAGACACTACCTCAAAACAAAAACAAAACTCATTTTCATTTTGTCTCAGGTATTCTAGAAACAGTCAAGTGCTCAGCAGCCCCATGTAGCTGAGTAGCTACTGAACTGGATGGTACAGGCAGAGGTCATTTCCAGTATGACAGAATGCACCACCTTAGCCAAAAGAGGAAAGTCTCCTCACCTCTGACCTGTAGAGCCTCCCCTTCAAGACTCACTTCTTTCTTAGACTCCAGACCCACACTCTAGCTTCCATCATAAACTATGAGTGACCTCTAACCTCTGTTATGAACTCTGGTTTCACTCCCCCACTGTGGAAGGCACTTTTCCCATCCTTGACCCACAGATGTTCTGCTCATCCACAGCAACCTTTCTAGTCCTGTTCAAATGCTTATTCCTCAATGAAACTTTCCCTATCTTCCTCACACCCCGACAGAAGCAAGCGCTCCTGTCCTCTGGCTGCACTTCTAGTTCAGCATAGAAGCTGGATCATAATTCTTGTGCTATCTTTCCATCCCACAAGGTTACCGGATCCTGTGGGTCAAAGATGCTATTCCACATTTGATGGTTCCCAGAAACTAGCAGCAACAGCCAACCTGATCAGTAACATCCCTGCTACTGAATGTCATCTGAGGATTTACAGAAACTCAGGTGCTGATTTTCTGTTTGCTTGTTTTCTTGAGATAGGGTCTCTAGCCCAGACTGGCCTGGATTTCACTATGTAGTCTCATGGTGGCCTCGACACTCACAGAGATCCTCCTTCCTCTGCCTCCCGAGTGCTGGGATTAAAGGTGTGTATCACCACGCCAGCCTCAGGTGCTGATTTTAGATAAATGGTCATTCTGGAATATCAAACAGTCTAAGAAAAGGAGGTAAAAAAGGGACCAGACCCTGCAATCCTCACACCTCAGTATCCTTCAAGAAGTTATGACTGTGGTTGTCCTGAAATGGTTTCTGAAAATGGATGACAGGGATGTAGTGTCCTTGGTAGAGTGCTTGCTGCCTGGCTTTCAAAAAGCTTTGTGTTCAGCCAAGCATGGTGGCACATGCCTTTAATCTCAGCACTTGGGAGGCAGAGGTAGGAGGATCACTGTGAGTTCAAGGCCACCCTGAGACTACATAGACCCTACCTCGAAAAACCAAAAAAAAAAAAAAATCTGTGTTCAACTACCTATACCATATAAACCAGATATGATGGTTCATTCCTATAATTTCAGCACTGAGGAGGTGAGACTAAATTCAAGGATATCCTAATACATAGCCTGTTCAAGACCAGCCAGGGCTACATGATACCCTATCTCAAAATAAGAGAGAACTTGAGAGAGGAAAAAAAAAAAAAACTATAGACACACAGAGAAAAAAATGGGGGAGATGGCACATACCTGTAACCTCAAAACTTGGAATATCACAAGTTTGAGACCAGCCTGGGCACAGTGAGACTCTGTCTGATAAAAAAGGTAGTGTTTCTAAATTTAAACCTAAAACAATGGAAGTGAGTAAAAGTATATACAACTGAGGCAGTTAGATGAAAAAAAAAAAAAAACTTATCAGGAGCTGGAGAGATTGCTCAGTGGTTAAGGCATTTGCCTGCAACACCTAACAACCCAAGTTTGAGTCCCTAGTACCCACATAAAGCCAGATGCACAAAAGTGGTACATGCATCTAGAGTTTGCAGCAGCTAGAGGCCCTGATGCAACCATTCTTTCCCTTTTTGCAAACAAATAAATTTTAATATAAAAAAAGTAACAGAAACTGGTACCCCATTAAGCTTTAAAGTTGACAAAGAAGGTATGGCATCTATAGAAAAAGACATTTCTGGGGCTGAAGATATGGTTTAGCAGTTGTGGTGCTTGTCTGTGAAGCCTACGGACCCAGGCTCAATTCTCCAGTACCCACGTAAGCCATATGTACAAGGTGACACATGCTTCTGGAATCTGGAGGTCCTGATGCACCTATTCTTTCTCTCTCTCTCCCCCTCCGTCTTTCTCAAATAAATAAATTTTTAAAGTATTTTTTTCATTTATTTTTATTTATTTATTTGAGAGAGACAGACAGAGAGAGAAAGAGGCAGAGACAGAGAAAGAGAGAGAGAGAATGGGCGTGCCAAGGCCTCCGGCCACTGCAAACTCCAGATGCATGCGCCCCCTTGTGCATCTAGCTAACGTGGGTCCTGGGAAATCAAGCCTCAAACCAGGGTCCTTAGGCTTCACAGGCAAGCGTTTAACCACTAAGCCATCTCTCCAGCCCAAATAAATATTTTTTAAAAGACATTTCTACTAAAACTTTAAATAACATAGTCAAGGAATCTAATGAATCTAAGCAACTTTGGGAAGAAAACAACTCTACGTTATCTCAAACATAATTTAACTAGAGAAAGCAAATGCCAAGGCCTTCCTGTTTGGAAACTGCTACTTTTTTATTCTTTACAGATTCAAGGAACCCTATTTGTGAGTCATAATGACCTATGGGAGAATTAAATTCAGGCTCCTAATTGGAGGAGTAAGCTAGGTTGATGAACTTTCCTAGCCTACATGGCCAAAAAAAAAATCAGCTGTTCCAATGCAGAGCTCGTAACAGGAAAAGCAAACTACCTATAAATATCAGGTATCTGGGATACTAAACGTGTATGTAGCTAGACATAGTGACACACACTTGGAATCCCAGCACTTGGGGGGATGACACAGAAAGATTACAGTAAGTTCAAGGCCAGCCTAGTCAACATAGCAAGTTCCAAGCCAGGTTTATATTGCCAAACCCTGTCTCAAAAACAACACAAAAAAAGACCGTATTTAATAGATCCACTTCAGGGAGAGACCTGTAACCAGGTGCTCACACCATTTTCCACAGAGAATGAGTTCAGCCAGTCCCCAAATCAGAGGGAACTAGAGGTCATTGTTGAAACAAGGACAATAACTGCCTGAAGTATGTTCTGTGCCAAATGGTCTCTGGATTTTTTTTTTTTTCCTCTCTGATTTGTACAAAAAAAAAAAAAAAAAAAAAAAACCCTAAATTGAGTAAACTGTGCTGGACTCAAAGTCAATAATTATATTTTAACTTCCATCCCAAAGGTTAAAAGTCAAAACACAAATCTCAATGTACCTATGACAGAAAGCCACAGGAGTATGAGGGAGGGGTGGGATGAGGATAGATGGGCGGGTGCCCGGATGAGGATAGGTAGGGCTGGGGGGGCGGGGGGAGGCGGCTCACTACCAACTGTCCTCTCTCTGCAGGAACTCTTAGCTGCTATTGGTCACAACCTGCACCCATCCAAACGGAACAAAGTACAAAAGCCACTCTGTCCCAAAATAAGCATTAGAAGTGCCAGACATATGATAAGAAAACAGCCTGTGATTGACAAACTGCACAGAGAGAGGACACTAAAGATCCTCTTCTGTTGCTTCTAGGACCAAGGGCTGGTGGTGAGACCAGCCACTCTCCTTCCTAAAAGTGGATCCACTTCCCACTATCAATCAGCCTCCCCTGCAAAGACTATATATTTTTATTTAATTTATTTATTTATTTTGGTTTTTTGAGGTAGAGTTTCACTGTAGCTCAGGCTCTCCTGGAAAAAATGTAGTCTCAGAATGGCCTCGAACTCACAGCAATTCTCCTACCTTAAAGACGTGTGCCACCCACCCTGGCTTGGCCCCACATGTTTTGATCAACCCTCTGCATGGTAACTGAATGCCTATTGGAGACAGCCTTTCACATATAGAAATAGAAAAGCAAGTTCATTCTGTATTTTGTTTGGCCAATATCTATACTTTACCAGTCCTGAGCATTGTAAATGTTCTAGTAGACAAATTTTTTCTGAAGTTGATGATTTTAAGTGGAAAAATAGAACTTTTAACAAAAGCTAAAAACTAAAATTTCAACCCTAGAAAAGAGTAAACACACTAAGCCATTAAATGAGCTCTATTTTGCTTATGTGCTATTTCCAATATACATAAAAAGAAAATCTGGGCTGGGGTAATGGCTTAGTGGTTAAGGCATTTGCCAGTGAAGCCTAAGGACCTAGTTCGATTCCCTAGGACCCACGTAAGCCAGATGCACAAGGATATGCATGTGTCTGGAGTTCATCTTCAGTGGTTAGAGCCCCTGGCATGCCCATTCTCTCTCTGTGTGTCTGCCTCTTTCTCTCTCTCAAATCAATAAATAAAATATTTTTTAAAAAAAGACAAGAAAATCTGGGCTGGAGAGATGGCTCAGTGGTTAAGGCGCTTGCTTGCAAAGCCTAATGACCCACGTTCAATTCACCAGTACCCACATAAATCCAGACACACAGAGTGGTGCACGCATCTGTAGTTTTTTTGCAGTGACTGGAGGCCCTGGTGCACCCATTCTCTCTGTCTTTCTTCTTCTCTCAACCTCTCTCTCTCTACTTGCAAGTAAATAAAATATTTTTGAAAGACTACAAACAAAAAAAGACACTTCCACAGATAAGCTGATAGACAAGCTATGGTATGTAATACCTGAGCTGGAATGCTACAGTCACAAAGGGAATGAAGTCCAGGTACAGGCCACAATGACCTCAAAAACATGACCAACTCAAAAGGCCACATATTGTCCCGTTCCATTATACAAACAATGCAGAACAGGTAAATTCAGAAGTAGAATGGAGAATGGTGGTTACCAAGGGCTGGAGAAAGTGGGGACAGGGAGTAAAATGGTTAATGGGGAGGGGTTTTCTTTGGGATGATGAAAATGTTTTGGAACTAGATAGAAGTAGCAGTTGCACAACACGGTGCATGTACTAAACACCGCGGAATGGCATCTTAAAATAGTTAACTTTAGAAGCTCAGCTCACTTAAAAATCAATCAAGGGCTGGAGAGATGGCCCAGTGGTTAAGGCGCTTGCCTGCGAAGCCTAAGGACCCCGGTTCGAGGCTCGATTCCCCAGGACCCACGTTAGCCAGATGCACAAGGGGGCACATGTATCTGGAGTTCCTTTGCACTGGTTGGAGGCCTTGGCGCACCCGTTTTCTCTTTCTCTCTCTGTCACTCTCAAATAAATTAAAATAAACAAAAAAAAAATCAATCAAGGGCTGGGATGGCTCAGTGGTTAAGGCACTTGCCTTGAACCCTGGTTCAATTCCCCAGTACCCATGTAAGCCAGATGCACAAGGTGACAAATGCGTCTGGAGTTCATCTGCAGTGGCTAGAGGTCCTGGTGTGCCCATTCTCTCCATCTACCTCTTCTTCCCTCTTTCTCTCTCTCTCAAATAAATAAAAATATTTTTTAAAAAAAATCCTTAGTAGCAGAGGCCAGTAAGTTAAAAAGGAGACATAAAGGGAAGAGAAAGAAAGGGAGGAGGGTACTTAATAGGTTGATATTGTATATATGTAAGTACAATGATTGTAATGGGGAGGTAATATGATGGAGAATGGAATTTCAAAGGGGAAAGTGGGGGGGGGGGAGGGAGGGAATTACCACGGGATATTTTTTTATAATCATGGAAAATGCTAATAAAAAATTTTAAAAAAATCAGTCAAGTCCCAGATCTTAAGAGGCTGAAGCAGGAGGATCTTGAATTTGAGGTCAGCCTGGCCTACATAGTGAGACCCTGTCATAAAAAAAAATCAATTTTTTTAAAGTAGAGGGTATTAATGGACAAAACAAGGTACATACGTGAAAAGTGCCGTTAAATTCCAACAGAAAGGAAATGTATTATTGTTGGTGGTTCTGCTCCTCATCATAAGATGAGGTTCAAATGCTAAGTAGAATAGAACCTACCAGTGTGCTGCTGTGTGCAAAGGCTTTTCTGAAGAACACAAAGGGAATACAAAGTGAAGAAAATAAAAATGGTAGAAGCTTTGCCAAATTTCAAGGAGGAGGGGTGATTTCCCCCTACTGCACCCCACCCAATCTGGCACCCTGAGTAACGCTCCAATTAGGGTTTCGAAATGCCACCCCTGGCTGGAATCAGCACAGGCAAGCTTCTCTGGACAGAGCAAGCCACCTGGGAAGAAAAGCTGGGGTGCTCCACTTGCTCAGAAAGCCCCTGAGAGCGGTCTCAGGTCAGGGACTTGCGCTCCCAGGCCGGGAAGCCTAACAGCAAGGGCTTTTTTCACAGTTCAAGCGTCCCCTTCCTCCTGAGGGAATCCACTCACCTACCAAGCAAGTCCTGCCACCAGCGACATGCCTCCAAGGTGCCCTGCCTACACCACTATAAACGGAGCCGGGATGCCCTCAGAACTTTCCTTTGTCCAAGCTGAAATAAGTACCTTGCCAGGCTCTCTCTTCCCTCTCAGGCCAGCTCAGTAGCCTGTGAACCTCTACACACCTACGTGCACACAGCTTCGGACTCCTGCTCCCCAGCCCCAAATACCCAGTCACAGACACCCCAACGCACCTTACTATACCTGCCGGTCTCAAAAGCCCTGCAAGTCGCCTGGCACCATGCCTCCCGGCACCTTCCTGACACCAAAACAGTCACAGGTGTCCCTTGGCAAGACACCGACGCCCACCCCACAGCCCCGCTTTGCCCTGTGCACGCCGGGCCTGGGCGTCTGTCTCGGAACCCTTCCACTCTAGAGTAACGACACCCCTGCAGACAGGCAGGCCGGGACGACCCCCAAGCTCCCAGCCCGGTGCAGACGCCCTCCTCCCCGCCTTACCTGCGGGGGTTCAGCCCTGGCTGACAGGGGGCTGGGCAGCGCCTGGAGGAGCAGGAGCGCCATGCCACCCAGGAGCCTGCTCCTCTCCATCCCCTCCTGCTCCTGCTCCTCCGCCACGGCGCCGCCACCTCCCTCCTCCTCCTTCGCCTCCCTCTCTTCTCCCCTCTTCTTCCTTCTTCCCTTCTTGTCCTGGTGCACTCTCTCCTCCCGCTTCCGGCTCGGCTCCACCCCGCCCCAGACAAAACACCCTCCCCCGACACGAGGTAGGCTCTCCGGTTCCAGCGCCTCATTGGCCCCTGCCCTTTGCTCATTGTTCGAAATCTCTGTCTGTCAAACACAAGTCCCGCCTCTCCTCGCGGGGGCGGGGGAGACGATCGAGGGATGCAGCCAATGAAAAGTAAGAGGAAGCCGGGCCATCTTGAGCGCGGCGAGGGGGTGTGAAACTGGCCCCGCCCCGCAGAGAGTGGCGGAAGTAGCTACGATAAGACAGCAGGATCATGCAGATACATTAAAAAAAAAGGTGAGAGAGCCAGCCATTTTGAGTGTGGCGGAAGCTTTAGGTTTCCACAATTGATGAGGGAAAAAAAAATGTGATCATCCTAAACCATGATTCATTTCTAGAAATAACTGGGTACACCTAGAGAGTAAATCAACTGCAATCTAAACCTCTGATGCCGTTTATCTTGAAGGACAGCTCCATGAACTTTTTCAATTTCGCACTGCCCAAGCAGCAAATCAAGTCTATTTGAATTCCTGTTGCCACCTTTACCTGAGGCACGGTGTTTTGTCATTCTAAGTTTCAAAGACAAGATGCTAATGACTCTACCTACCTCAGAAACAGCTCTGAAATGTACCTCTCGCTGCTTCATCAAGGTTATCTTACAGCTAAATAAAAATGGCTTCCCTCATGCCCTGTAGGGTTCTTCCTTCTCAAATTCCTCCCATACACCACAGGAACAGTTCTGTCCTACATAAACTTAAACATTATGATGTGGCAGCTTCCCCTTTGAAAATACTCATCTATTTATGCTCGAGAGGTGGGGCCCTGAGTTCAATGCCCAATGCCAGCCAAGAGGGAGGGAAAGAAAATGCTTCAACTACTTACTTACAGGATGTATTGTTTCAGCTTCCCTTTCTCTGTGACCACTGTCCACTCCTAATTCTCATTTCTCCTACCTCCGTTACATTCTCTCACAAACCCATTCACAGTAAACACTTAAGAATTACCCACAGCATGAATCAAGTGCTTTCGACACAAGTTTGAGGGCCTGAGATCCGATTCCCGGTACCCACCTAAAAATACTAGGGGTGGTGTCCCTTGCCTTTAAACCCAGTGTGTGTGGGGGGGGCAGAGATAGAAGAACCCCTGGTGCTTGCTCACTACCTATCTAGTGCAGTGAGCTCTGGGTTCAGACCGTCTCAGAAAATAAGATGGAGAGTGATTGAGAAACATGCTTGCTTAACAACCTCTAGCTTCCCCAAGCATATGCACACATACCTGCATGCACATCCACACACACAGGAACACCCACTCCCCACACATACACAAAAGTTACCCAACAACTCATACATAAAGTTCTTTGTTTACATATCTCTAGCCTTCACCCTTGTTTTTTTTATTTTTATTTTTATTTATTTATTTTTTTTTTTGAGGTAGGGTCTCACTCTGGCTCAGGCTGACCTGGAATTCACTATGTAGTCTCAGGGTGGCCTTGAACTCTTGGCGATCCTCCTACCTCTGCCTCCCGAGTGCTGAGATTAAAGGCGTGCGCCACCACGCCCGGCTCACCCTTGTTTTTTCTGGATTCAAATACCACAGTGTTTAGTATTGATAGTATCTGCTGTCCTGAGTTTCAGGGTTTTGCATAGCACACCAAGTCATATTCCTCTTACTTCCCTTTAAAATTGCTACCATATTCTAGGCAGGGCTCAATCATAAGTTTAAATGATGTAGGTAAAATAAATGAACATGTATGAGGCCCTGGGTTCAGACATCAGCACCTGAACTATAAATAAATGGATAGATAGATGGATAGACAGACAAACAGATAGGGTTGGGAGGCTGAAGAGATGACTGAGAAGTTAAAAGTGCTTGCTTGCAAAGCCTGATGGCCAGAGTTCAAATCCCCAGTACCCATGTAAAACCAGATGCTCAAAGTGGTGCATGCATCTGGAGTTAAATTGCAGTGGCCAAAGAGCCTGGCGCACCCATTCTCTTTCTGTGCTGGCAAATAAATGATAAATTAAAATCCAATAAATGGACATGGAAATAAAGCTCAGTGGTAGTAGAGAGCTTGCCTAGCCTGCACAAGACCTTAAATTCAACACCTGGGCCACAAAAACCAAGTAAAACTGAGTAAATGAAGGTCTATGGCAAAGGACTCCCTACCTGTAGCAGCCATTTTCCCTTTAAAAGCTTGCCAATCTACTCCATGGTTAAACCCAGAAAATTACGCTTGGCTTAAATGTTAGTAAAATGAAAAGTGTAAAAATGAAGACATCAAGCCAGACATGGTGGCTCATGCCTTTAATCCCAGCATTTGGGAGGCAGAGGTAGGAGAATCACTTTGAGTTCAAGGCCACCCTGAAATACAAGAGTGAATTCCAGGTCAGCCTGGGCTAGAGTGAGACCCTACCTCAAAAAAAAAAAAAAAAAAAAAAAAAGACATCAGATTTGTCCTCAATTTGAGTGTTCATTGTTATTCCTCTATCTTAAAAAAAAATATTTAATTTTTTTGTTCATTAATTTATTTGAGAGCGACAGAGAGAGAGAATGGGCGTCTCCAGCCACTGCAAACAAACTCCAGATGCATGTGCCCCCTTGTGCATCTGGCTAATGTGAGTCCTGGGGAATCAAGCCTCGAACTGGGGTCCTTAGGCTTCACAGGCAAGCGCCTTAACTGCTAAGCCATCTCTCCAGCCCATTTAAAAAAATTATTATTAAAACAATAATTTTTTGAGACAAGGTCTTGCTATTGTTGTCCCAACTGGTTCTAAACTTCTAGGTTCAAATAATCCTCATGCCCCAGCCTCTTGAGTAGTTAAAACTGCAAGTACACACCATAATACCTGGCTCTTCCTCTCTTTTTAGGAGGGGGAGGGAAGAAGAGCTGCTTTTTTTTTGTTTTTTAAGATAGCAACCCTAAGTACCCTCAGATACTCCTCCTAACTCTCCACCTCCCGAGTACTGGGATTACAGGCATGTACCATCATGCCTGGTCTTCGCTAATCTTAAAAAATATGTGGGGGCTGGAGAAATGGCTCAGCAGTTAAAGTGGTAAATGCCAGTAGTGGCGTATCTGTCCGTTTGTATCGGCTGGAGGCCCTGGTACACCCATTGTCTCTGTCTCTTCCTCTCTCTCTCTCTCTCTCTCTACTTGCAAATAAATAAAAATATTTTTTAAAATTATTTGAGAGAAAAGAGAATGGGCACACCAGGGAATCTACTGCAAACCAATTCCAGACACATGTGCCACTTTGTGTATCTGGCTTTAGGAGTAGAGGGGAATCAAAATCAAGCCATTGGGCTTTGTAAACAGGCACCTTTCACCACTGAGCCATGTCTGCAGAACCTGCGTTTGCTAATTTTTTGAGACATGGTCTCACTTTATTATAGTCCAGCCGGCCTGAAAAGAACTATGAAGCCTAGAAATCCTTACGCAATCACTGTAGCCCAGGGTGGTCTGAAACTCACAGCAATCCTCCTGCCTCAGCCCCACAAGTGCTGAGATTATAGGTATGCTCCACTATGCCCAGTTAGTTCTACCTCTATCCTGATCCTCATTTGCCAAGCACTACAGAGCTGACAAGTATTTTTGCCCGTCTCTACTTTCTTCATTCATCCCACAAATCAAGCTCCTTTGAGGGAGGCGCACGCCTTTAATCCCAGCAATCAAGAGGCAGAGGTAGGAGGATCACTGAGTTTGAGGCCACCAAGAGATGACAGTGAATTCCAGGTTAACCTGGACTAGGGGGTGACCCTACCTCAAAAAGCCAAAGAGCCAGGCATGGTGGCGCATGCCTTTAGTCCCAGCACTCGGGAAGCAGAGGAAGGAGGATAGCCATAAATTCGAGGCTACCCCGAAAATACATAGTGAATTCCAGGTCAGCCTGGACTACAGTGAAATCCTATCTTGGAAAACCAAAACAAAAAAAACCAAATAAATAATAATAAAAAAAATTTAAGCTGGGTGTGGTGGTGCACGCCTTTAATCCCAGCACTTGGGAGGCAGAGGTACAAGGATCGCAGTGAGTTCGAGGCCACCTTGAGACTACATAGTGAATTCCAGGTCAGCCTGGGCTAAAAAAAAAAAAAGCCAAGAAAATAAATAAATAAAGAGCTCCTTGTGGAAGTAGACTAAGTTCTAGGCGAGGGCCAAATTATTTTCACAGCAGAGTCTCTCAGTTTTGCTCATATAAAGTCAGGTACCATGATAAGGAAAGCCCATTCAATCTGGCAAACAAGGGGGATTCTACCGTTCCCTTTCTCCTGCTTTTACCTGAGAGCTACTACTGGATGAAACAAAACCTCCACAGCTAGGTTAGTGAATCTCACCCTATGCTCCCTTAAACAGCCTTTCAACATCCCAAAGGAACCAATTCAGACAGAAGCTGTATTGCAAAACGGAGGTCTTGTTTTTGAGGCTGTCTCACTCTAGCCCAGGCTAACCTAAAACTCATTCTGTAGCCCAGCTGGCCTCAAACTCACAGCAACCCTCCTACCACAGCCTCCTGTGTGCTGGGATTCCATGGTACTGGGGATCAAATCCAGGGAGGACATGCATGCAAGACAAGCACTGCCATCTGAGCTGCATCCCTAGCCCAAATCTTCCTCCCCACCCCACCCTCCTTTTTTTTGTTGTTGTATTTCAAGGTAGGGTCTCACTCTAGCTCAGACTGACCTGGAATTCATTATGTAGTCCCAGGGTGGGCTGGAACTCATGGCAATCCTCCTACCTCTGCCTCCCAAATTCTGGGATTAAATGCGTGCGCCACCATGTTCCCCCTTTCTTTAGAGAGAGAGGAGAGACAAAGAATTGGTGTGCCAGGGCCTCAGCCACTGCAATTGAACGCCAGACACTTGTGCCACCTTGTGCACACGTGCAACCTTGTGCATGCCTCACCTTTGTGCATCTGGCTAACACGGGATGTGGATGGTAAGTAGAATGTGGGTCCTTAGGCTTCGTAGGCAAGCGGCTTACCTGCTAAGCCATCTCTCATAGGGGCCCCAAATCTTCCCCTTTAATTATGGAAATGAACAATGGCTTCTGGGTATCACAGAGGTTCCTTTTTCTTTGTTTTTGTTTTTTTTGAGGAAGTGTCTCACTGTAGCCCAAACCGACCAGGAATTCACTATGTAGTCTCAAATGGGCCTCAAAGAACCGCACAATGATAACCCCTCTACCTGGGATTAAAGGTGTGAGCCACCACGCCCAGCTGAGGCTCCCTTTAGAGTAGTGATACCCTGTCAAGGCCAAAGTCAGACCTGAAATCCCTCTTCCATCAGGCTTTAGTAGATTGGTTTGCCGTGTTCCATGCTTTTTCAAGTCATTTATTCAATTCACAGTGATAGCTTTTAAACAGAAGCAGCAAGTCGTAGCCAACACTGAGCCCAGGAAGGCCACCGCAGTCCCCTGGGGGGTTTCAGAAACCATCCCGGCAGCCCCCCTGGGCAGTGGCTGTTCTGCCACCGGCCCTCCTAGCACTGAATTTCCTCTTGAAGTGTCCAAATACAACTTCCTTTTCCTATCGGCGCAGTACCGGTCTTTCTTTGGTATTCAATGTCATGGGGTGAGGGAAGGAGGCTGCCAGGAAATCATGCCCATTAAAATGTGTGACAAATGCCTACACAACCCTTTCACCCACAGCAGGAGCCTTATCTTTGAAAACACAGCAGACAATGAGGGAAGAGTCTGCCATCAGCATAAAGATCCCAAGAAGAAGTCCAGACATGACTTTAAGACGGAACAAAGTCAGTGTCCAGGAATAGGACTGGAAGCTCCGCGTAATGCTGGTGAACTGGCTGTTCTTAAGGCTTTTTCCAATGACTTCCTCTCAGAGTTATCCAAGTACAACTTCCCTTCTCTCCCAGTACATACCATTCTTTCTCTGGTGTTGAACCTAATGGACTGAGGGAGTTATTTGTCCTATCTTAGCAAGAATAAGGGAGGGAGGAGAGGGGAGGACTTAAGGGGATGGTATTGTATATATGTAAGTAAATGAACAGATTCCTGGGGCTTGGAAAAGCCTAACTGAGGTCAGGGAAAGAGATTGAGTAAAAGAAAGGTACAGGGAGGGCTAATCAAAATCTCAGAGGGTATGAATAAGCCATATGGAAACCTACTTGTTTGGACAATGGCACACCCAGAAGCCACAGATTGCTACTAGAAAAATTTCAGTGACAGGGATGGCATACCTTCCAGTGAGTTGTTGGCCAGGGAGGTCCCTGATGCCCCATAACATTACAGGCCATTGTCAAGGCTCTTGGTTTCCCACCAGGAATAGAAGGTAAGACCCTATTGCTGAAGACTCCACATGCGAGGCTACCCTGAGACTACATAGTGAACTGCAGGTCAGCCGGAGCTACAGCGAGAGCAAGACTCTACCTCGAAAAACAAAACAAAAATAAAGCTGGGCATGGTGGCGCACACCTTTAATCCTAGCACACTCGGGAGGTAGAGGTAGGAGGATTACCAAGAGTTCGAGGCCACCCTGAGACTAGTGAATTCCAGGTCAGCCTGGACTACAGTGAAACCCTACCTCGAAAAAAAAAAAAAATCTTGCTGCAGCTGAACTGAAAATCTCCTCTCTATAGACCTAGCTGATAGAAAGATAGAAAAAGCTATGCAGCATGCAGCTCTATGGGAAAGAAAGAAGTCATCAGTGGCGATAAACAACAGTGGACACTGCAAGCCTTAAGTTTGGCCAGCCAGGCCAAATGAGCCAATGAGTGCAGTAGTGGCATGTCTGTTACTCGGGAAACAAACCACTCTAATTGGACTGGAGGCCCACTCCACAGGATGGAATACATACCTGGCACTGAAAACCTATGACAGGGGAGGTCATGAACCTTAGGGGTGTAACACCTGCTGGTATCTGGCTAAATGCTTATATTATGCTCACCAAACTGCCCGGAAAGCACTTCTCTTACTGTTCATGCACAAATATTAATGCTGCTCTCACTTTTGGTTAAAGAAGCTTTACTTTTCAGATGGTGGTGACGTCCGGGATGACTTAAAAGGCATCACAGTGCTGAGAAGAAGTGACAGAGGAGTGCTCAACACTGAAACCTCTCTATCACATCTTCCAAGGCCCAGGTTTCATTGCAGAAGAGGTGGCGGGAAGAATATAAGAGCCAAAGGTAAGGCAGGACTGCTTACAATGCAATCTTCCAGACACAAAATGGCCTGGATATCCATGATCTTGCAGTGCCTGGAACGACCTACATAAGACCCTCATAACAGGAGGAAAAGATAGTGACATCAAAATAAAAGAGACTAATTGAGAGGGGGAGGGGATATGATGGAGAATGGGGTTTCAAAGGGGAAAGTGAGGGTGGGGAGGGAATTATCATGGCTTACTGTCTGTAATTATGAAAGTTGTCAATAAAAAAGTAATAACTCCTGGATGCAGCTCTCCCAAGGATGTTTCTCAGCCAGCGTACAATGGGGGGGGGGGGAATGCAAAATGCAAACAAGTGGAGAGGAGGCCAGGTTAACAGACTGCGCCTCCCCCCCCCTCCCCCTCCCCCTGCCAAGCCAGGCTGAAAGCCTCACAGGTAAAAGGTTCCCTTGTTTGGAAGAGGAGGGGAAGAAGGGAAGAGGACAGAGGACTTGTCTTATCAGGGACTCTTCCTCAACTCTGGCTGGAACAGAACCCTAAAAGTTTCCTGATTGTTCCAAATGGTTTGCTAGAGTGTCACTCCCTCTGCTCCTGGGCTCCAGGAGATGGGGGTTAAGAAGGGAGCAGACAGAAGGCTTTGGTCCCTGTTCCCACTCTCTAGGCACTCGGTTAGAAACAGGAGGCATCTTCCCACTCACCCACCCGACCTCCCAATCCAGCCTGGCTTTCTGGCTTAGTTGTGAAGCGGAATGTGGGCACAGGTGGGCACTGCTGTCAGGGAGGAGCTGGTGAGTCCAGGGCATGGACAAGTCCTTGCAGGTGTGGGGCATTTAGAGACCCTTGTTGAAGCAGACACTGGATACGTGGTCTCCATACTTGGCCTTGATGGTGTCTTGGAGCTTTGGTTCTAGATAGGAAACTGGCAATTCACTGAAAAGAGAACAGAAGGGGGTTACGAGCATGCCACTCAGGACAAGCAGCAATCTGCTCTGAGAAGCCCAACGCAATATCACCTCCAAGAAATCCTCCAGTCTTTGCTGTGTTTTGAGACAGGGTCTCATGTGGCCCAGGATGGCCTCCAAACAACTGATCCTTCTGCCTCCACCTCCTCAGTGCTGGGATCACAGGTGAGCATCCCCATAGGCGACTTGTTTTGTTTGTTTGGGGGAGAAGGGTGGATCTTGGGTTTGTTTTTTCCCCCTGAGGTAGGGTCTCACTCTAGCACAGGCTTACCTGGAACTCACTCTGTAGCCCCAAGCAGGCCTTGAATGCAGAACCACCATTCCCAGCTTGTTTTTTGTTTGTTTGTTTGGTTGGTTTTGGTGTGTGTGTGTTTGTTTTTTGTGGTTGTTGATTTTTAAGATAAATTCGGGGGTTGGAGAGATAGTCCAGCAGTTAAAGTCACTTGCTTGCAAAATCGGCCAGCCTAGGTTCAATTTCTCAGCACTTTAAGCCAGACAAAAAAGTAGCACATGTGTCTGGCATTCATTTGCAGTGATGCTGTGGTAAGAGCCTGGTATGCCCATCCATACACACACACACACACACACACACACACACACACACACACACAAAATAAAACATTTTTTAATTTTTTTGAGAGCGACAGGGAAAATGAGGCAGAGAGAGAGTGTGAGTACGCCAGGGCCTCCAGCCACTGTAAGTGAACTCCAGACGCGTGCACCCCCTTGTGCATCTGGCTAACATGGGCCCTAGGGAATCAAGCCTCAAACTGGGGTCCTTAAGCTTCACAGGCAAGCGCTTAACCACTAAGCCATCTCTCCAGCCCACAATAAAACAATTTTAAGCTGGGTGTAGTGTCACATGCCTTTAATCCTAGCACTCAGGAAGCAGAGGTAGGAGGAGGCAGTGAGTTCAAGGCCACTCTGAGACTACAAAGTGAATTCCAAGTCAGCCTCGGCTAGAGGAAGACCCTAACTCAAAAAAAAAAAAAATAGGAAAAAAAAAAAATTAGGGCTGGAGGGATGGCTTAGCAGTTAAGGCACTTGCCTGCAAAGCCAAAGGACCATGGTTCAATTCCCCAGGACCCACATAAGCCAGATGCACAAGGTGGCAAATGTATCTGGAGTTCATATGCAGTGGCTAGAGGCCCTGGTGTGTGCCCATTTTATCTCTCTCTCTCTCTCTCTCTCAAATAAGTAAAAAAAAATATTTAAATCTTTAAAAATAAAAAGAGAGAGATAAATTCGTGCAAATTGCATATGGTGGGCCCCTGTCCTTAAACTCAGCACTCGACCAGGAGGATCATTAGGATCATGAGGCCAGCCTGGGCTACTGAGTTCCAGATCCACCTGGGCTAGAGTGAGACCCTACCTCAAACACACACACACACACACACACACACACACACACAGAGGGGGGGGGGGCTTGCTTGCTATGTAGCCAAGGCTGGTTTTGGATTCTCGATCTTGCTGATTTAACCTCCAATCCTGTGTTGCACTTCCAAAGTCCAGTTATTTCCAGGCAGAATTATTATTGGCCTCGGCATCCCACAACACGTTACTTTTCCCTCTGTTTCATCCCGTCTGGGCTAAAGTTCTTAATGTAAACTTCTCTTTGTCTATTAGAGGGCAAGCAGCGCTCTGCACACGGGAGGCGCCTGGCAAATGACCACTAAACAGGGACAGAACCAGGATATGGAGTACGGGGAGAATGACACCTCCTAGGGACACAGCAAGTGACACCTATTTCCCGGAGCCGGCCTCCCATTTCCAGCCGGCTCCCTCCTCTCCCTCTCCCATCCTCCCTTCTACTTACCCTTCCTCCCTTCCAGGAAACGTAAAGGAAGCAGAGAGCCAAGTCAGTGTAGAGGTTTAAATATGAGCCAGAGGAGTGCCTTAGTGGATCAAAAAGACCAGATCCCGCCAGGGGAGAGGTCCTGACACTCTAAGTCCTGGCTTTCCTCCCCTGCCACCCTGGACATCTGGCTGGTTTGCCAGTCACTCTTGGTTAAGAGGCCCAGAGTTCAGGCTCATGGGCACTTGTCCTTGGAAACTGCTGTCTTCCTGCCCTGTCCCTCTTCCCACGGGACTGAAGGTACGGAGCAGGGGAGCAGCAGCAGAGTGTTAGTCAAACAAAGCAGGCAACAACTGAACAATACCATTCCTGTGGGAACAGTCCACATGCCACCGGTACCATGAAGAGAAGACTGTAAGAGAGGAGAAACCAAAGTGTGAGGGATATGTCCCTGCAGCCCTGCCGAAGCCTGCCCGAGACCTCCCGAGGGAAGGAGGCGATGCCCTCACGTCTGGCCCATCTTTCCAAACAACCCTAAACTTTTCTCCTTCGAACCTTTCTCTATTACCTGAGCATCAGGAAGCTCGTCTTGGCATGGGGATTAAAAATCCGTGTCCTTCCCTTCCCATCTCCCAACCCACGCCCGTGTTCAAAGCGGTGAGGAAAAACAATGGCATGGTTAGGGGGTGCAAGCAGCAGACCCCAGGACTGCAAGTACCTGTGCCACGCAGGGAAGAGAGCTGCCATCAGCCCCAGGTCTTGCACAGCGTGATTAATGCCAGGGCACATCCATCAAGGCAAGCTCCTAAGAACACTGACATGGCTTGTGCCATTTTTCTATGTACGGCTGGGCTGCTTGAGAACCCCAACCAAACGTATGCCTCAATTATTCTTGTTTCGTGTCTAAAGCTTCTCCAGGCTCAAGGGCAGAAGTGGCCCTGGACAGCACTCTACCTACAATTCAGATATGTGCACAGAGCCACTCTTTGTTACTGTTATTGCTATTGTTGTTGCTATTATTTTGTTGTTGTAGTTGAGACAGGGTCTTAAGTAGCCCAGACTGGGGCTGGTCCTGAACACCTGATCTTCCTGCCTCAGCTTCCCAGGTACTGGGATTGCAGACATGAAGCACCACTTATGTGGTGACAACACAGGAGTCAGGTACCCCAGCCACCAAAGAACGCAAACCATCAAAACACGGTACTCACAAGCATCCAGCCAATGTGACCTGCAACGGCAGGTGCAACATTTTCACTTTCTGCAAATAAAACAAGAGACTCATGTGGGACTTAGACACCTTATGGTAGACCTCATACCTGCCCTGTCAGGAATTGGCCAGCGAGAAGCCAGAGGCTCAGACCTGCTGGCCTGAAGCATAGGAAAGGGGGGACCGTCCTGGCTCTGCAGATAGCATCAGGAAACCAGTCTTGATATGTAAAACAGAAGCCACACTGATGCCCTAAAACATTACAGGCCATTGCCAAGGCTCTTGGTTTCCCACCAGGAATAGATGCTAAGACCCTATTGCTGAAGACTCCACATACTTGGGGCTGCAAGGTCACTGAGAAATCCTGCTGGAGCTAAGCTGATAACCTCCTCCATGTAGACTAGCTGTCAGAAAGCTGGAAGAAGCCATTCTGCATGCAGTTCAATGGGAGAGAGAGAAATCACCGGTGGAGATAAACAACAGTGGACACTGTAAACCTTAAATTTGGCCACCCAGGCCAAATGAGCCAATGGGTGCAATAGTGGCATGTCTGTTATGGGGGAAGCTAACCAACCAAAGCTGCATAGCACTCTCTAATTTGACTGGAGGCCTGTTCCATGGGAGAGAATAAATCCCTGATACTGAAAACCCACAACAGGGGTAGTCATTAGCCCTAGGGTTGTAAAGTCTGCTGGTGTCTGTCTAAATGTATATACTATGCTCAGCAAACTGCCCAGTAAGAACTTGTCTTAATGCTCACACTCATATATTAATGCTACTCTCATTTTTGGTTAGAGAACCCTCTCTTTTCAGATGGCAGTGACCTTGGGATGACTCAGAAGGCACCATGGTGCTGAGAAGAAGTGACAGAGGAGTGCTCAGCACTGAAACATCTCTATCACACCTTCCATGGCTCAGGGTCCATTGCGGAAGAGGTGGCGGAAAGAATGTAAGAGCCAAAGGGAAGGGTAGGACTCCTTACAATGTGCTCCTCCAGACACAAAATGGCCTGGATATCCAGGACCTCACAGTGCCTGACACTACCTAAACAAGACCTTCATAAGAGGAGGAAAAGATCACGACAGCAGAGTAAAAGAGAGACTGATTGAGGGGGGGGGACATGATGGAGAGTGGAGTTTCAAAAGGGAAAGTGGGGGAAGGGAGAGAATTACCATGGGTTATTGCCTAAAATTATGTAAGTTGTCAATAAAAAAATGATAAATTAAAAAAAAAAGCACAGAAGCCAGTAGTGGGGACGGGCTCAGACTCTACTTGAGTACGACGTTGGCAGGAGGGAGGGTCAGGGTCCCGGATGGAGTGGCTGGGGGGCTCTGGGCAGGGAGAAGCCTACTTACCCTCATGAAATGCAGTTTCTCCAGCCTTTCCATGATGACTGGCAGCAAGACTGGAAGAAAATGGGGAACAGTTGGGGGGAGGGTGGGGAGCCTCTCCCCAAGACCTCCCTTCCGCAGCCACACCAAGGACTGGGGGATTCCCGTCTTCCCCAGAAGCTCTGCAAAATACTTGTCACTGAGACAAAAACAAAGACTACATAGGCACTGCCACCCACAATCTCTTTTACCCATGACCCAGCAAAAACTGCTTCCCAAAACTGTGTACAGGGCTGGAGAGAGGGCTCAGTAGTTAAGGCACTTTTCTGCAAAGCCTAATGACCCAAGTTCAATTCCCCAGTACCCATGTAAAGCCAGATACACAACGTAGCACATGTGTCTGCAATTCATTTCCAGTGGCTGGATGCCCTGGTGCAATCATTCTCTCTCATTCTTTCTCTCTCCCTATCCCTCTCTTTGTGTGTGTCTCTCTCTGTCCCTGCTTGAAAATAAATAAATATTTCTTAAAGTGTCCAAAGGGATGAGCTAGCAGACACATGCCACTAAGCCCAGAGCATCCTTCTCAAAATTAAAAATTCAGACTGGAGAGATGGCTCCATGGTTAAAGATGCTTCTCACAAAGCCTGATGGCTCATGTTCAATTCCCCAGTACTCATCATATAAAGCCAGATGCACTGAGTGGCCCACACATCTGGAGTTCGTATGCAGTGGCAGGAAGCCCTGTCACACCTATACTCACTCTCACTGTCTGCCCCCTTCTCTCTCTCTCTCAAATAAATACATAAATAAAATATTTTTTTTAAAAAAAATTAAAGGCCGGGCGTGGTGGCGCACACCTTTAATCCCAGCACTTGGGAGGCAGAGGTAGGAGGATCACCATGAGTTCGAGGCCACCCTGAGACTACATAGTGAATTCCAGGTCAGCCTGGGCTAGAGTGAGACCCTACCTCAAAAAACCAAAAAAAAAAAAAAAAAAAATTAAAATTGGGCTGGAGAGATGGCTTAGTGGTTAAGGCACTTGCCTGCAAAGCCAAATGACCCAGGTTCAACTCCCCAGGACCCACGTAAGCCATATGCCCAAGGGGGCACATGTGTCTAGAGTTCATTTGCAGCGGCTGGAGGCCCTGACATGCCCATTCTCCCTCTCTCTCCCTCTCTCAAATAAATAAAATAAAATAACTAAAATGTCTTTGAAGGGTCACGCAATCAAACAGTCCCCTACACTGCAATGTGCCCTTACTTACCCCAGAGCAGGCAGTTTCTTCTCTCTACCCCTATCTCCCTGACACTTCCCGCTGTCCAGTACAGTAAGCACCGGAGCTTAAGCAGTATTAGCTGAATAAAAATAACATTCTCTCCAAAATCGTATTAGCTGATAGTCTAGGAATATGTGTGGCTCCTCTGGGATTTTGGCACTCACAGGAGCCAGTTTGAGAACTAAACTTAGAGAAGCCAAGCTGGCGTCCCACCTCACTCCCACCTGAGAAGCCGAGTGTGGCTAAGGTCTCTACCAAGTGTTACAGGGCACCCAAGGGCAGGCGAGTTCCCCATCTTACTCATGCCAGGAGCAGCCATGACAATCCGAGAAATGACCACTTGAGTGATGCCAATGGCCGCAGCTCTCTGCAGACAGAAAAGAGCTGTCAGGGCCGGGCGTGGTGGAGCACACCTTTAATCCCAGCACTAAGGAGGCAGAGTTAGGAGGATCACTGTGAGCTCACGGCTACCCTGAGACTACGTAGTGAATTCTACAGCAACCTGGCCTAGAGAAAGACCCTACCTCGAAAACCAAACAACAACAACAAAAAAAAAAGAATAAGGCTGGAGAGATGGCTTAGTGGTTAAGGCGTTTGCCTGCAAGGCCAAAAGATCCCGGTTCCATTCCCCAGGACCCATGTAAGCCAGATGCGCAAGGAGACACCAGTGTCTGGAGTTCGTTTGCAGTGGCTAGAGGCCCTGGCATGCCATTCTTTCTCTCTCCCTCTTTCTCTCAAATATACAAATAAATAAAATAGTTTTAAAAAGTAAGAATAAAGCCGGGCGTGGTGGCGCACGCCCAGTACTCGGGAGGCAGAGGTAAGAAGATCATGGTGAGTTCAAGGCCACCCTGAGACTACATAGTGAATTCCAGGTCATCCTGGGCTAGAATGAAACCCCACCTTGAAAAGCCAAAACAAATAAAAATAAATAATAATAATAATAGTAATAATAAGGAGGAGGAGGAGGAAGGTTGTCAGGAATGAGTTATCCAAAGTGCATGGGCTATACTAGCGGGATAAATCAAGGTCATGGCCAAGTCTGAACTGGTAAAGGGGAGGGGACAGACCTGACAGGAGTTAAATGACCTTACCCAATCCCTTCCTATACAGGCAAGCCTGAAATGACGCAAGGAGGGCATAAGAGGCGTGCTTTGAACAAAGAAGTGAGGGAAACTTTAATGGAGAATGAGGAAGGCGCCACGGACAAGTGTCCAGCCTACAATGGCAGCCGGCGGCCTCTGAGCACTACGGAGGGGCAAGGTCTGAGGAGGTGTTTTCTCTTCTTACCTGAGAAAGGCCAAGCTCATTCTGATTCCTGTCCTTCACACAGATGCCCTGGATGAGTTCCCTAAACACAAAAGGGAGTTGCTGAACTTGGGAGACAGACTCTGGGAGCCTGCCAGACATGTGACAGGTCAGGACACCACCACCAGGGCATCAAGCTCGAGAAAGCCCCATCCTGCAGCCCAGGATAGCAGAAATGACCCAGGGCGGTGGCTAGGAGACCCACACTGCCTAGGCTGACTCCTGAAGCTGCACAGCATGTGTGCGACCTTGAGAATGGATCTGAACCCTTCTAGAGTCCTAGTTTCCCCTCATCTGAAAGAAATGGATTTAATCCTGGTGCCCAGCTCATGCAACGTAAGGATTAGATGACGCCTGCCAAGTGCTTAGTCCAGTGTCTGACACAGCAATCCAATCAGTGGCCACTGTTTTACTTGTTTATTTGAAAGAGAGAAAGAGGCAGACAGAGTGAGAGAGGGAATGGGCACACCAGAGCCTCTAGCCACTGCAACTGAACTCTAGGTGCATATGCCACCCTGTGCATATGGCTCTACATGGGGCAATGGGGAATCAAGCTCAGGTCCTTAGGCTTTGCAGGCAAGTGTCTTAACCAATGACATCTCTCCAGACCTGGGCCAGCTTTCGACAGCACTCATTCACCTGCTGCACGGGATCAGGAGTGCAGAGAGGAACAATATATATGCATGCCATGCTGTAGTACTTTCGACAGGGGTGACTATGTAAATGTCCATTTGCTAGTAGTCCCAACAAAACGTGGTTTGTAGCTGAACGTGGTGGCTCATGCCTTTAATCCCAGCACTCAGGAGGCATAGGTAGGAGGATTGCTGTGGGTTCAAGACCAGCCTGAGACTACATAGTGAATTCTAGGTCAGCAAGCCCTATCTCCAAAAACAAAGAGAGAGAGGAAGAAGGAAGGAAGAAAGACTATAAGACTGATGAATCTCTCCAGTGTCTTTCCTACTGAAAAGCTTAGATCTTGGTGTCTGGGAACATCTCTATGCTCTCCTGGCTTCTTTCAAAGTTTCTTGCTTTTGTCTTGAGGTGCTTTACTCTGCCATATTTCATTAAGTAAGCATTCCCAAGGCTTGGAAAGGCAGGCAAAGTTCACAACTCTAACATTGTTTCAGTTGAATAGAAAGAATCTAGCTGAGCCGGGCGTGGTGGCGCACGCCTTTAATCCCAGCACTCGGGAGGCAGAGGTGGGAGGATAGCCGTGAGTTCGAGGCCACCCTGAGACTACATAGTTAATTCCAGGTCAGCCTGGACCAGAGTGAGACCCTACCTCAAAAAACCAAAAAAATTAAAATAGAAAAGAAAGAATCTAGCTATGGCTGCAGCTTAGGAGTAAAGTATTTGCCTAGTAAACACAAGGTCCTGGGTTCAATTCCAGAATTGCCAACAGGAAGAAGAAGGAGGAAAAAAGTGACACGGGGCATGGTGGAGCCTATCTAAAAGATAGAATCTCATATAAAACACCACAGACCCATCCCATTTTCCCGTCCCTCAACACTCAATACGCTAACTCTCAGTCACCTGTAATATTCAGAGCCATGACCACAGGGGCCGACCAGTCCTCAGAGACCCTCCTCTGCACCTCAGCCCCAGGAAGCCACCCACTGCCTCACCATGCTGCCCTTCCTTGCTAGCCCCGCAGTGCGGAAGAAGCGGGCTCCCTGTACTCACTGCTGTCGCATCATGGGGATATTGACACAGTTAGCTGCAGCCACAGCGACAAAAGGCACCCAGCGGCCCACCAAGGGTGGAGCTCTCTGTTGAGGGCAGGGAACAA
The DNA here is from genome assembly GCF_020740685.1 of Jaculus jaculus. NCBI lineage: Eukaryota > Metazoa > Chordata > Mammalia > Rodentia > Dipodidae > Jaculus > Jaculus jaculus. The sequence continues at coordinate 32,146,713 of NC_059102.1, forward strand.
TGGGAGTTGTTCAAGCGCACGGGAAGACGGGCACGGAGGAGGTTTGGGATTATAAAGAAGAAAGGCAATGAGCCTTGCTACTGTCACATGTTCAGACACCCAGTGCCGGATTCCCTTACAAAGGCCCAAGATGACCAATGTGGGCACTGAGGTTTTTTCCCTAGGACTCTGCTGCCCCCTGGTGGCCATCGTGCCTGCAGCAGCCCCAACCGTACCTTGGTCCACAAGTTCATGCCCACGGAGGTGGCCACTGCAGCAGTGGTGGCTGTGACGTAGGACAGGGCCATCTGCCTAGTGGAGAAGAGAGATGGCAGGCGCAGAGATGAAGGCCGAGGCAAGGTCAGCGGGGCTTGAGAGAGAAACTGGAAACAAGGCTTCTCCACCCCCTGTCCTGTCACTCCATGAGCCCAGGCACTCTTAAGAGTACTTTAAACATAATCATACTCTTTCCTGCCTTGGAACCTCTTGTATGACTGAATCTGTTTTTATTATTTAAAATATTTTACTTTTATTTATTTATTTATGAGAGAGAGAGAGAGAGAGAGAGAGAGAGAAAGAATGGGAGTGCCAGAACCTCTAGCCACTGCGAACGAACTCAGAGGCATGTGCCACCATGTGCATTTGGCTCATGTGGTCACTGGAGAATTAAACCTGGGTCCTTAGGCTTCACAGGCAACAGCCTTAACCGCTACGCCATCTATCCAGCTCTTATTTATTTATTTTTTGTTATTTATTTATTTGAAAAAGAGATAGAGAAAAGAGGCATATAGAAGAATGGTCATGCCAGGGCCTCTATCCATGGCAAAAGAACTCCAGACACATGCGCCACCTTGTGCATCTATGACTGAATCTTTATCTTTTACACCTTGGCTGAAATGTCATCTTTATAGAAAAGACTTCCTGACTGGTTTGTGAGCAAAGAAACTGCTCTGCTAGAGAGCCGGGCGTGGTGGTGCATGCCTTTAATCACAGCACTTGGGAAGCAGAGGTAGGAGGATCGCCAAGAGTTCGAGGCCACCCTGAGACTACACAGTGAATTCCAGGTCAGCCTGGACTAGAGTGAAACTGTACCTAAAAAAAAAAAGAAAGGAAGAAAGAAAGAAAGAGAGAGAGAGAGAAAAGGATAGAAGGAAAAGAACAACAGAAAACAAGGAGCTGCTCTGCTGTTCAATCTGATCATGCTGCGTATGTCCTTAATGGCGGAGATCCCAATCTGAGGTCACTTGCTTGTTTTACTAAAACGTCTTAGCCAGGAGTGGCAGTGTGTGCCTATGGTTCCAGAATGTGGGAGGGAGGGAGGTGGAGGCAGTAGAATCAGGAGTCCAAGGTCATATTGAGCAAGTTTGAGATCAGCCTGGGTACATAAGACTTTGTAAAAAAAAATAAAAAACAAAGCAAACAAAAAGGTTCTCAACAAGGACACTGATAGTTTATTTGCTAAGGTATTCCCAGCTCCATAAAACCAATCCTGCCTGACACAAAATATATACTTGAGAAAGTCATCAGTTGAATGAAAACATTTCGACCTGGTATGAGGAAAACAAAAAAACAAAAAACACTCTCGTAGTCAACCTGAGAGATGACTTCCAAAAGGGTTAACCGGCCACCTGCCCACAGTGGGCCCACCTAAAAGGGAAAGTCCCACTCTTAGGAGCCCTTAGTCCCGGTCCCCTACCTGACTGATATAGGGGAAGCCGCGTTCCTGTTGGTATAGTTGACTAAGGCGTTGAAGGACTGGTTCACCCACTGCCAGAAGATCACGGCTGGCACTGTTCTACAAGGAAGAGAGGGCAAGAGAAGCAGAGAGGAGAGGGGAGGGGGCGTGTGAGGCACCCAGCTCGTAACATCTACAGTTCCCTAAACTGCTCCAGTGTTCTGTTTTATGACCCCAGGATTCTGGACCCCCTGCGTGGAATATCTACCCTCTTCCTTCCATAGAGGGCAAAATCCTGCTCTGTTGAGATGATTTCCTCCTTGGAATCTTCCTGACTCTTCCTCTGCCGCTCCTGAGACAATCATTCCACGTGCCCTGCTTCTGCACTCCCCGAATTCTTCCTCTAACCTGCCACTTCCCAAGGCGCACTCTGTTTCCTTCTGGGTCTTCCATGATGTCTCAAGTCTTTACATCCCTGGTACCTGGCCCAAGGCCTAGCTTGTAGCTGAATAAAGGAAAGCACAGAGCTGGAGGAGCAGGGAAGAGAAACGGGAGGGATGTGAGGAGTGAGGATGGGTGGGAGAGAGTTACACATCCAGCTACTGAAAAAGCTCATTCTTTCTCGCATCAAGCTGAGAGAAAGGGCCTGATCATTATTTACATTTGGCTGTTTGTTACATTAGAAATATAAACTGAATTCACTGTGAAGTTCACACTTCAAAACGGATTTAGGAGCCAGGCGTGTTGGCTCATGCCCTTAATCCCAGCTCTTCAGAGGCAGAGGTAGGTGGGCTGCCATGACTTTGAGGCCAGCCTGGGACTTCAGAGTGAGTTCCAGGTCAGCCTGGGCTAGAGTGAGACCATACCTTGAAAAATAAATAAATAAATAAATAAATAAATAAAGCCAGGCATGGTGGCTCACGCCTTTTTCTCAGCACTCGGGAAGCAGAGGTAGGAGGATTGCTAAGTTTGAGGCCACCCTGAGACCACATAGTGAATTCCAGGTCAGCCTGGGCTAGAGTGAGACCCTACCCCAAAAAAAACCAAACAAACAAAAATTAATCAATTAAAAGGATTTAGGAAATGGGTTGGGAATGTAGCTCAATTGCCTATAATGCATAAAGTCCTGGGTTTGGTACTCAACACTACATAAATTGAGTATACTGGCAGCAGGAGCATCAGAAATTCAGTCATCCTCAGGTATATAGGGAGCTTTAGGCCTGGGATACATAAGACCCTGTCTCCAAAAAAGAAGAAAGCAGGTGACACAGGTCTGTAATCCCAGCTACTTGGAAGGCACAAGTTCAAGATAGCCTGCAATACCAAGTGAGTTCAAGGTCAATCTGGACAATTTAGTGAAAACTTGTCTCAAGATAAAAAGTTTAAAAGAGGGGCTGGAGAGATGGCTTAGTGGTTAAGCACTTGCCTGTGAAGCCTAAGAACCCAGGTTTGAGGTTTGGTTCCCCAGGACCCACATTAGCCAGATGCACAAGGGGGTGCATGCGTCTGGAGTTTGTTTACTGGCTGGAGGCCCTGGTGCACCCATTCTCTCTCTCTCTCTCTCTCTGCTTCTTTCTCTCTCTGTCACTCTCAAATACATAAATAAAAATAAATAAAATAAAATTTTTAAAAAGTATAAAAGAAAAAAATGACCCACTTTTTAGTCCTAGACTCAGGAGGTTCAGGTAGGAGGATCACCATGACTTCAAGGCCAGCCTGGAGCTCTAGAGTGTGTTCTAGGTCAGCCTGGGCTACAGTAAGACCCTGCCACAAGCGAGAGAGAGACCGGGGGGGGGGGGGGGGGGGGGGGAGAAAGCAAGAGCGCGCACTGAGGGGATGCAGCTCAGTGATACAGGGCTTGCCAAGACTGTGAGATCCTGGGCAGCCCTCCAAACAAGGGAACTTAGGCTAGCCTATTTGTTGAATTCTAGAAGTCTTCCTCCCTTATCACCCAGGCCCCAGTAGATTCTGACCATGAACTTGGACAAGTTACTTAGCCTCCCTCCAACGCCATCTATCAAAGGGAACGTGACCACGGGCCTATGTGTGAGCGGGTAAAGTGAGGCCATACCTGTGGAGAACTTAGCACGGTGCCCTGCGTTCCCCTAAGTGAGCAATCAAGAGGACTGTTATGACGGGAAGTGGCGGCTCCCTGCCTAGGACAAGCCCCTGCCCTCAGAGCCTACCTGTAGAACTGGAGCATGAAGCCTGTGATGATCATGCCCCCGGGGACCTGGAAGGACATGCGCCCAATGATGTTCATCTTCTCCCCGGTGTCAGGGTGGAAGGCGGAGTCATAGAGCTTTTTCGCATACAGCAGCTGCTCCACTCGGGTGCCCGGGGGCACGTCCCCCGCCCTGTCACCCAAAGACAACAGGCAGGTGACCACCTGGCCTGACCCCTATCTCCCTGCTCCCATTTCTCCCCACTTCCTGTGACCTCTGCCCTTCAGCGGATTTCCCAAGCCACTCACCTGCTCTTCTCCACCATCTCCTTAGCCCAGGCCAGCTCCTGCTCGGACACAAAAGCAGTGCGGGGATCCGTGACATTAAAGAAGTGCTTCAGGCGCCCCCGGAAAGTGCTCTGGTCCCAACGGGGAGCATCAATGTTAAAGCTAGACGAGTCAGACGCCATCTTGCTTACACACACAACTGTAGATTGAAAGGGACAAAAAGAAGATGGACCGTGTCTCAAGTCAAAATCTGCCCCACGGGCCTTGGCCACCTCGCAGTGCTGTGCTCTGTCCACTTCCACCAGATCCTGGGCACCCCCTGTGAGACCAAGATGGTCCCTTTACTCACCCAAGCTAAGCAGCTGGGCACCAACAAGTGTTTCCTGGCTGAATGCTGGTGGTCAGCCCTGTGCTTGACCAAACTGTGATGGAGACTTGAAAGAGACAAGAAACGTGCCTGGCCCACGAGAGCCCACCCACGAAGTAACACACTGTCCCCTGGTGCTGCCGGCACCAGCAAGGAGCCACAAGTAGCCTTTTTGAAGCAGGAGCCTCTGTTCTTCACAAGACCTGCCCTCAGAGACACGCCTTCATCCGGGCTCTAAGGCCGGGGAAGGGAACTCCAGCTCCCTATGGCCTTCCTGTCTCACCTAAAGGGTGCCCCAGAAGTACCTGTGAAGGCACAAGGAGTAAACTCACTAAAGAAAGTGGCCTCCTGTCACTGCAAGTGAACTCCAAACACATGCATCACTTGTTTTGTTTTTTTACGTAGGGTCTTGCTCTAGTCCAGGCTGACCTGGAATTCATTATGTAATCTCAAAGTGGCTTTGAACTCATGACAATCTCCCTACCTCTTTCCCCAGAGTGCTGGGATTAAAGACGTGCAGCACCACACGTGGCCATCCCCCACTTTTAGCATCTGGTTTATGTGGGTACTCAGGAGTCGGACAGGGGTCATGAGGCTTGGTGAGCAAGTGCCTCTAACCACTGAGCCATCTCTCCAGCCCAAATGTGATTTGCTAAGTGATTGGGAGTAGGAGGAATGGTGTGTCAGTCAAGGTTCAATCAGAGAATGAGAATTGATAGGTTATATATATATATATAAATTTTCCTTTATGGATATATATTGATCTACATAGAATTAATTTACAATAAAGAATTAGCCAATTAGTTTACATAATTGTGGTGGCTGGCTAAGTAAGGCAGAAATTAAATAGATATAGACAGCAACGCCAGGCATGGTGGTGCACGCCTTTAATCCCAACACTCAGGAGGCAGAGGAAGGAGGATTGCCATGAGTTCGAGGCCACCCTGAGACTACATAGTGAATTCCAAGTCAGCCTGAGCTAGAGTGAGACCCTACCTCAAAAAGAAAGAAAGAGAGAGAGAGAGAGAGAGAGGGAGGGAGGGAGGGAGGGAGGGAGGGAGGGAGGGATAGCAAGGACCAGACACCCTGGGGTAAAGGAGAGAAATGACTACCAAGCTGAATTTTGGAGGAGGATGCGGGGTGGCAGAAATTGCCCTCTCTCTGATTAAGTCAAGCTACCCTAGGTAATCTCACATGGGCTGGAGAGATGGCTTAGACAGTTAAGAAGCTTGCCTGTGAAGCCTGAGGACCCAGTTTGCATTCCCTAGCACCCACATAAGCCAGATGCACAAGGTAGCACATGCATCTGTAGTTTGTTTGCAGTGGCTGGAGGCCCTGGCCTTCTCTCTCTCTTTCACTTTATCTCTATCTGCCCCGTCAAATAAATAAATAAATTTTATATATATGTACATATATATATATTTCTTTTGGGGGGGGATTTCGAGGTAGGGTCTCACTCTAGCCCAGACTGACCTGGAATTCACTATGGAGTCTCAGGGTGGCCTCGAACTCATGGAAATCACTCTATTTTCAGGGTGGCCTCGAACTCATGGCAATCCTACCTCTACCTCCCAAGTGCTGGGATGAAAGGCATGGGCCACCACAACCAGCTACTAAAATATATTTTTTAAATAATAGCAGAGTTGTTTTTTGTTTTTGTTTTTTTGTGAGTGACAGACAGACAGAAAAAGAGGCAGAGAGAGAGAGAGAATATGGGTGCCAGGGACTCCACCCACTACAAACAAACTCCAGAATCATGTGCCACCTTGTGCATCTGGCTTACATGGGTCCTGGAGAATCAAGCCTCATACTAGGGTCTTTAGGCTACACAGGCAAGCACTTACTCGCTAAGCATTCTCTCCAGCCCTAAAATATTTTGTGAAAAGATCCCTTCACAGCAGCACTGGCAGACCCTGAAGGAGTGTACTTCCTCACAGCACACTGGAACTGGAAACACACCAGGAGAGAGGCTGCGGAGTCTTACAATTAGCCTTTTGGCTTAACCAAGGTGACATTTTACTGTGATTCTGGGTTGCTGACATGGGCAACTAAGTGCTAAGACCAAAGAGAAGAGAAAAACGGGCTGTAAGAGAGAAAGTAAGGGCTGCAGAGATGGCTCAGCAGTTAAATGCACTTCTTGTACAAGCATGAGGGCCGTGGGGGGGGGGGGGCCGACCTGAAAACACCAGAGTTCAAATCTCTAGATCCCATGTAAACAGCTGGTCACGACCACACACACCTATAACACCAGTCCCAATAAGGGGAGCAACAAGACCAGGGAATCACCAAGCTTGGGAAGAACAGTTTGGAAGACTCCAGACAAAGGAGAATGGGTGGAAGAGCGAAGGCACCACAAGGACACAGAGACTTTTTTTTTTAATTTTTTTTTTTGTTGTTCATTTTTATTTATTTATTTGAGAGCGACAGAGAGACAAAGAGGCAGATAGAGAGAGAGAGAGAACGGGTGCGCCAGGGCCTCCAGCCACTGCAGACGAACTCCAGATGCGTGCGCCCCCTTGTGCATCTGGCTAACGTGGGTCCTGGAGAATCGAGCCTCGAACCGGGGTCCTTAGGCTTCACAGGCAAGCGTTTAACCACTAAGCCACCTCTCCAGCCCAACACACAGAGATTTTTTAAAAGAGAGAAAGGGGGTTGGAGCAATGGCTTAGTGGTTAAGGCGCTTGTCTGCAAAGCGATGACCTAGGATCAATTCCCCAGGACCCATGTAAGCCAGATGCACAAGGTGGTGCATGCATCTGTAGTTTGGTTACAGTGACTGGAGGCCCTGGCGTGCTTGTATTCTCTCTCTCACACACATAAATAAGTAAATAAAATACTTTTTAAAAAGAGGGCTGTAGAGACGGCTTAGCAGTTAAGGTGCTTGCCTGTGAAACCTAAGGACCCATGTTCTAGTCTCCAGATCCCACATTAGCCAGACACACAAAGGTGAGGCAAGCACAAGGACATACATGCCCACTAGATGGCACAAGCATCTGGAGTTCAAAGGCAGTGGCTGAGGCCCTGGCGTGCCAATTCTCTCTAAAATAAATTTTAAAGGAAAATTTTTTTTTAAAAAGAAAGGTGTGCCGGGCATGGTGGCGCACGCCTTTAATCCCAGCACTTGGGAGGCAGAGGTAGGAGGATCACCGTGAGTTCGAGGCCACCCTGAGACTACATAGTGAATTCCAGGTCAGCCTGGGCTAGAGTGAGACCCTACCTCAAAAACCGCCCCCCCCAAAAAAAAAAAAAAGAAAGGTGCTATTTCTTGACTCCATCTTCACCACATTTAGTTCATGGATCCGCAGCTCTTTGTCCCAGGAGCTATATACCCCAGAGGTGACTAGAGACAGTGGCCCAGATCAAGGCTCATGTGGCCTCACTGGAGGTCACGCCCCAGAAGATCAAGCTGTGCTCCTGGCAGGCACACCACTGGAAGACGAGGTCATCCTAGCCCAGGGTGGGGTGGAGGCCCTGGCCATTCTGGAAGTAGCTGGGCGCATGCTGGGAGGTAAAGTCCATGGTTCCCTGGCCTGTGCTGGAAAAAGTGAGAGGTCAAACTCTGAGGGGCAAGAGGAGGAGGAGGAGAAGAAGTAATAGCAGAAAGGCCTTTAGCCACAGCAAACGGACTCCAGATGCATGTACCACCTTGTGCAACTGGCTTTACGTGGGTCCTGGGGAATCATACTCAGGTCCTGGGCTGGAGAGATGGCTTAGTGGTTAAGGTGCATGCTTGAGAAGCCTAAAAAACACAAATTCGATTCCCCAGGACCCATGTAAGCCAGATGCACATGGTGGCACATGCATCTGGAGTTGGTTTGCAGTGGCTGGAGGCCCTGGTATGCCCATTCTCACTCTGTGTCTCTAAATAAATAATAAAAATATTTTTTAAAAACGCAGGTTCTTAGGTTTTGCAGGCAAGCGTCTTAACCACTGAGCTATCTCTCCAGCCCTCCCCCATCTCTTTATTTTTTGAGGTAGGGTTTCACTCTAGCACAGGCTGACCTGGAATTCACTATGGAGTCTGAGTGTGGCCTCAAACTCACAGCAATCCTCCAACCTCTGCCTCCTGAGTGCTGAGATTAAAGGTGTCTGCCACTATGCCCAGCTCTCTTTTTCTTAGTCTGTCCAGGACCCCAGCCCATAGGATAGTGCCACCCACATTCAGGATGGGTCTTTCCCTCCTCGAATCTCTCTGGAAACACTCTCACTAACTCAAAGGTATGTCTGCTAGATAATTCTAAATCCTCTACGTAAGTCCATCCCTTGCTAACTGGACACCCAAATACCTCTTTAAGTCACAACATTTTATCCCATTCCCTCTAAGGCTCATATCCATATCATAATACAAAATGCATTCAGAGCTGGGCATGATGGCACACACCTTTAATCCCAGCACTCAGAAGGCTGAGGTAGGAGGATCACTATGAGTTCGAGGTCAGCCTGGGGCTACAGAGTGAGGTACAGGTCAGCCTGGGCCACTGTGAGATACTACCTCAAAAAAAAAAAGGCATTCAGCTCAAGTTCTAAAGTCTTTATCAGTTTCAACATTTCAAAAGTCAAAAAAATCAAAGTCTCTTGTGACACTCAAGTCAAACTTATCTGTAAGCCCTTAAAAAATCAGAAAACTAGTTACTTATTTCCAATACACAATGGAACAGAATAAATATTCCCATACCTAACCAGGAAATTTCATGACAAAGAAAGACTGATTTGGTGTTTGCCTTGTTGGGTTTTGGTCTTGCTCTCTCATTTCGAATGAATTTGCATTTCCACAACTTGGGTAGCATTTTGTCCTCCACATACCTTTTCCATTGTCCCAGTGAAGAGCACAGGGTTTCTCTTTGATTTTTTTTTTAATTTAATTTATTTTTGCAAGCAGAGAGACAGAGAGAGAGAGAGAGACAAGGCATGAGAAAGTATGGGCACTCCAGGGCCTCCTGTCACTGCAAACGAACTCCAGACAAATGTACCACCCTGTGCATCTAGCTTACTTGGGTACTGGGAAATTGAACCAGGCCCATCAGGCTTTACAAGCAAGCCCCTTAACAGCTGAGCCATCTCTCCAGCTCCCATAGGGTTTCTCTTCAAGGCACTAATCTCTTTACAATTAAAGCTGTTTTTTCCATATTTACCTTGTGTGCACCTTTAAACTTGCATGTTTCTTATACCTTTCTCCTCTCTCTCTGTGCAGTTCTAAGATCAATGGGCAATAATCATGACACAGCCTGGATGTTATGATGTCTTGAAATCTCTCCTGCCAAACACCTTAGTCCACTACTTTTCATTTCAGTCTCACTCAAATGTTCAAGTCATAGGCAGAATGCAGTTAGATTACTTGTCAGACCTCTAGCTCAGTTCCCCAGAGAGTTCCCCTTGCCCTTAGAAATCTTGTCAACCAGACCTCCACTATCTGCGTTTCTCAAAGCATTCCAATGTTCCAAACTCCTTAGGATATATGCACTCCCACCAGAATGGTTCAGTAAGATCTGCTTACAGCTTTTTTTTTCTCTAGCCCATACCTTTAAACCAACCCACGTTCTTCCTGAAGACCAGTTACAAAGGCCTACAAACCACACGATCAGGTTTACCACAGCAAAAAAGCTCCTTTTCTCCTTTTTTTTTTTTTTTTTTTGGTTTTTCAAGGCAGGGTTTCACTCTGGCTCTGGCTCTTCTGGAATTAACTACGTAGTCTCAGGGTGACCTCGAACTCACAGCAATTCTCCTACCTCTGCCTCCCAAGTGCTGGGATTAAAGGCATGCGCCACTGTGCCCAGCTTCAGCTCCACTCTTTGGGACCAACTTGCTGTGTTAGTTTCTTGCAGCTGAGACAAAAGCAACTAATAGAAAGGTTTCTTTAGGTTCACAGGATGAATGCAGTCCACTGTGGTTGCTGCACAGTGTCTGCAGTAAGAAAGCAGAGAGGTGAATGCTGGTGCTCAGTGAGCATTCTTCCTTTTCTTTCTTCAGTGCCCATGGGATGCGGCCACCCACATGCAGAGGGTCTTTCCTCTTCAGTTAAAACTCTTCTGAAAACACCTTCACAGACATGCCTAGAGGTATGTCTCCTACATGATTCTAAACTCACACAAGTTGACATTGAAAAAAAAAATTAACCAACGCATGGATCATGTCTTAAAAAAAAAATCACCTTATGTAACTTAAATATTCACTTGTAAAGTGCGTGTGTGTGTGTTTACTCTGCTCAAAATCACTGCTCTGGTGCCTAACATGAGGATCTGCTGAAGGAGAGGTCCTGCTTCTCAGGAGGTGGGCATCCAGGCTTGAAAGAAAGTTCAGAGGTCAGAGCCAGAAGTAAAAGCTGGGTCGGCCGCTAAACATTTCCCAGTGAGAATACTCGGAGACAGCTGAGGATAAACCTTGAAGAATTGCTACATGTAAGGGGCAAACTGTAAAGGGGGAGACCCAAGAGATGAAACGAAGGCAAGAGAACTAGTAGGTGGGAGGAATCGGTAGGTGGGAAAAGAGAACAGCAGAGAATTTTTAGATTTCTTTTTTGTCAGTGTGGGAGAGACTTCACAAAACTGAGGCGCTGCGAGCCAGCCGTCTCCAAAAGGAAGGAACGCGGGGAGGAGGCGAGGTCACCATGCAGTGTCTACGGCGCTCTTGCTTAGTCCCGAGGCTAAGCCTGAAGCGGCAGTCTCCAGAGGAGGCACAGCAAGCAGACAGCAAGCATCCACTGCCCACACTCCAACTTCCAACTCTCTGGCTCCACTTAGCCCCTGCAGGCTGGTTCAAAGGCCAAGGGCACGTCCCTCAATCCCAACTGAGCTCAGAGTAGAGGCGGGGGAAAGGGTATACTTCCCAGACTACAGGAAGCTAAAGGGGGAATCTGTCCAGCTGGCACAGCTCTCACTGCCTTGGATTATAGAGCCACAGGCTCACACGCACGCTGGACATAGCTCAAGTGGGCAAAATACCATGCCCCCCAACATACATGCACAAATGCATGCCCATGTACACACACCTACATGGCCCACCTTTTCTAACATCTCTCCCCACCCTCCACTCAACATGTAAAGTCCTTTGCTTCTTTTTATTTTTTTTAAATATTTTTATTATTTATTTGAGAGAGAGGCAGAGAGAGAATAGGCACCCCAGGGCCTCCAGCCGCTGCCAACGAACTCCAGACACGTGCCACCTTGTGCGTCTGGCCTACATGGGTCCTGGGAAATTGAACCTGGGTCCTTTGGCTTTGTAGGCAAATGCCCCAACTGCTAAGCCATCTCTCCATCCCAGTCCTTTGCTCTTTAGGGAAAGCCCTTCTATCCTGCTGGGGTAGTCATCTGCTAAATTATGCAAGAACCTTTGCCTTTCTGACTAAGGTCAGGAGAAAACCTGTAGTCCCTGTTTTATATAAACCCTCACCCTAAAATGTTCCACACACCTCAAAGGGCACAGTTCTCTGACTCTTGTCCTCCAGAGCATGCCACACTTTCACAACTGTCATTTTCTTGTCATTTATGGTTACTTGGGTAAAGCCTGCTTCCTCTGACAGACTGTAAGGTTCATGAGCATTGTGACCGTGCCTGTAATATTCCCTCTTACATCTCTAAAATGCCCTTGAAAAAACATCTACTTACGGCTTGAAATGCATTGAAGTTTATTCTTGGGTTCCTCTGGCATCAAAGTTGTCCCTATTATTTATTTATTTATTTGACAGAGAAAGAGGGAGGGAGAGAGAAAGATTGGGCGCGCCAGGGCCTCCAGCCACTGCAAAAAAACTCCAGACACGTGCGCCCCCTTGTGCATCTGGCTAACGTAGGTCCTGGAGAATCGTACCTGGGTCCTTTGGCTTTGCAGACAAACACCTTAACCACTAAGCCTTTTTAAAGTCAAACCCAAAACTTGCCTTGGTAAAGTAAAAAGAAGTAAAACCAGGTGTTCTTTCATGAAATTCAACCCCACCTATTCTGAGTCATAGGTAGTCTCTTGGTTTTGAACATGGTCACTTACACAAATCAGTCCCTGCTAGAACGTTTGCTCTAAGCAAGGCCCAGCACTAAGCACTTCTGGGAGATAGAAAGATGAAACACAAATAGATGCAGTTCTCCAAGATCCAACAATAGCAGAGCTTTACTTCCCCAAGTTCATGTGGATCTAAGTGACTCTAGGTCACCTAGACAGGTCACCTATCCACTATAGTCTATTTTCTCCTTTAAAAAAGAAAACGAGGGGCCGGGTGTGGTGACACACGTCCTTAATCCCAGCACTCAGGAGGCAGAGGTAGGAGGATCGCCATGAGTTTGAAGCCACCCTGAGACTACATAGTGAATTCCAGGCCAGCCTGGGCTAGAGCGAAACCCCTATCTCAAAAAAAAAAAAAAAAGGAGGGCTGAACATACAGCTCACTGGTCAAGGCATTTGCTTACAAAGCCTAACAGCCTGGGTTCGATTCCCAGTACCCACATAAAGCCAGATGCACAAAGTGGTTCTTGCATCTGAAGTTTGTTTGCAGTGGTTGGAGGCCCTGGAATAACCATTCCCTCTGTCTCTGCTTGCAAATAAATAAATAAAATATTTAAAAAAGAAAGAAAGAAAAAGAGATCCAAGCTGGGTGGCTCGTATCTATAATCCTAGAGCTCTGAAAACTGAGGTAGGAGGAGAGCTGTGAATTCAGACCCAGCCTAGATAGGGAATTCCAGATTAGTCTGAGCTAGAGTAAGACCATGCCTCAAAAAAAAAAAAAAAAAAAAAAAAAGACAGCCAGGTGTGGTGGCACATGCCTTTAATCCCAGCACTTGGGAGGCAGAGGTAGGAGGATTGCCATGAGTTTAAGGCCACCCTGAGACTACATAGTGAATTCCAGGTCAGCCTGGACTAGAGTGAAAAAAAAAAAAAGAAAAAGAAGCCTAAGGACCCAGGTTCAATTCCCCAGTACTCACATAAAGCCAGATGTACATGGCAGTACATGCGCATGGAGCTCGTCTGCAGTGGCTAGAAGCCCTGGCGCACCCATTCTATCTGCCTCTTTCTCTCTCTCACTCTCAAATAAATAATAAAAAATTAAAATTAAAATGTTTTGTTCATTTTTATTTATTTGAGAGCGACAGACAGAGAAAGAGGCAGAAAGAGAGAGAGAATGGGCGCACCAGGGCCTCCAGCCACTGCAAATGAATGCCAGATGCATGCTCCCCCTTGTGCATCTGGCTAACGTGGATCCTGGGGAGTCAAGCCTCAAACGGGGGTCCTTAGGCTTCACAGGCAAGTACTTAACCACTAAGCCATCTCTCCAGACCTAAAATTAAAATGTTTAAAAAGAACAAAAAAGAAAACCCAAGCATGGTGATACACCTGCAGTGATCCCAGCTACACGGTGAGTTTGAAGCCAGTCTGAGCTGTACAAGAGCCTATTTCATAAAAAAGGGAAGTATAACCATAAATTATTTCAAGTTATCGTATAGAACCATGTAACAAAAACAGCATTGTATTGGCATGAAAACAAACATGTAGCTCAATGGAAATAGTTGTTAGTGGATAAAGTATTGCGCTTGGATCTCCAACAGCTATGTAAAAAGCTAGGTGGGCTGGACATGGTGATGCACACCTTTAATCCCAGCACCCTTGAGGCAGAGGTAGGAGGATCATCGTGAGTTCAAAGCCAACCTGAGACAAAATGAATTCCAGGTCAGCCTGGGCTAGAGTGAGACCCTACCTTGAAAAACAACAAACAAACTACCTAAAAAGGTAGGTGGCAGCAGCATTCGCTTATAACCCCAAAACTGGGGAGGCAGAGAAAGGAGGATCCCTGTGACTTGTTGGCCCACTAGTCTGGCTAGTGAGCTCCAGGTTCAATGAGACCCTGTCTCAAAACAAAACACTGTGAGGAGCAATTGAGGAAGACTTCTGGCCTCCACACACACCTGCACAGGGACATGTGCCTGCACCACCATCCTCAAAAGTCCTTCAGTTGAATGCATAAACACCATTCAGGGCTGGAGAGATGGCTTAGCGGTTAAGGCGCTTACCTGCAGACTTTGATTCCCTAGAGCCCACGTAGGCCAGATACACAAAGTGGCACATGGATCTGGAGTTCATTTGCAGTGGCTAGAGGCACTGGCACTCCCATTCTCCCTCCCTCTCTAATAAATAGATAAATAAAATTATTTTTAAAAATGCAAATGGGACTCAGAGTGAGTTCCAGGTCAGCCTGGGCTAGAGTGAGACCCTACCTTTAAAAAAAAAAAAAAAAGAAAAGAAAGATGGGCTGAAGAGATGGCTTGGCGGTTAAGCGCTTGCCTGTGAAGCCTAAGGACCCCGGTTCGAGGCTCAATTCCCCAGGACCTACGTTAGCCAGATGCACAAGGGGGCGCACGTCTGAAATTCATTTGCAGTGTCTGGAGGCCTTGGAAACCCATTCTCTCTCTCTCTCTATCTGCCTCTTTCTCTGCCTGTCGCTCTCAAATAAATAAGTAAGAAAAAAAAGATTAAAAAAAATTCAGAAAGGGCTGGGGAGATGGCTCAGTGGGCATCACATCTCCACAACCACAGGAAGAAAGTAACCTATCTACTGGGCTTGGAGCAGGGCTGTATCAGCCCAAATCCTGTCCCCAGAGACACACTTCCTCCAGCATGATTCCACATGCATCAGAACCTTCTAGATGTGCCATCTACATCTAGACTTTGTCTACTCTTGGAAAAGTTCTCAGTTTGATTTGGTTTGATTCCCCAGTACCCACATAAAGCCAGATGCACAGAGTGGCACATTCATCTTCGAGTTCATTTGTAG
The DNA here is from genome assembly GCF_020740685.1 of Jaculus jaculus. Taxonomy (NCBI): domain Eukaryota; kingdom Metazoa; phylum Chordata; class Mammalia; order Rodentia; family Dipodidae; genus Jaculus; species Jaculus jaculus. The sequence continues at coordinate 32,161,933 of NC_059102.1, forward strand.
CAGTAAAAGGCTCTGGTGCACCCATACTGTCTCTTTTTCTTTCTCTCTTCTTGCAAATAAATGAATACTTTTTTTTTTCTTTTTATTTTTGAGGTTGGGTCTCAAGCTAGCCCAGGCTGACCAGGAACTCACAGTGATCCTCCTACCTCTGTTTCCCAAGTGCTGGGATTACAGCATGCATCACCTTGCCCAGCTGAAAAATCGTTTTTGTTGTTGTTATATGCCTTTTTTCTTTTGTTTTTCTTTGTGTTTTTTTTTTTTTCAAGTTAGGGTTTCACTCTAGTCCAGGTTGAACTGGAATTCACTAGGTAATCTCAGGGTGGCCTTGAACTCATGGTGATCCTCCTATCTCTGGGGCGCTGGGGTGAGCAACCATGCCTGGCTCGTTGTTTTTTTTTTTTTGAAGTAGAGACTCACCCTAGCCCAGGCTAACCTGGATTTCACTATGTAGTCTCAGGGTGGCCTTGAACTCATGGTAATCCTCCTAACTCAGCTTCCCAAGGGCTGGGATTAAAGGCGAGCACCACCACGTCCAGCTATTTTTTTTTTAAGAAAAAGAAAAGTTCTCAGTTTAGATCATAGATATAAACCACTCTGGGGCTAGGGATGTCACTCAGTGGACACGTGCTTGCCCACACAAGGCCCTGGATTTTGGGTTCAATCTGGGAGTAATTTTGTCCTATTACTTGGGTAAGTGTTTACAAATCAGTTCAAATCCCAGGTGTATTGCCTACAATCACCCACTTTCTTGGGCTGTGAAAACGAATCTTGTCCAAAAGGCAGAACATTAGGAAGAATGTAAATTCCATGACGCAGGTTGAATCCTGTGCTGTGTCCCCAGCACCCAGAACTGGCCCAGCACACAGGCAATGGCCAATTCTTCAGTGGTCCTCTGCATGAGAAAGGGGTGATGGGTAAAGTTCCAGTCCAGAGGACCCCCGAGGGTCGTACACAACTGCTGTCAGCATACCTCGGGGCTCTTATCCGCCTCCCAAGACTGCCTGTTGCCCTCTCTCAGGTGATCTCATCACACCCAGCAGGACTCCCCAATTCTGGATTCTGACCTCAGACTGTGGGAAAGGCGGTGCAGCTCCAATATAAACACTCGCACCCCAAAGCCTGGCACCGGAGGGTAACGGGCGTCAGAGGGGAAGGGTCCACTGGTCAGCTCCGCGCGCCACGTGGCTTCTGCAGGTGGAAGTCCCAGGCAGGCGGCACCGCGCAGCGGCCCAGACTGGGCAGAATCCCATTCCCTCGGGGGACGTGGAGATTATAATCTGGACGCGCGGCTGCTCTTATCTCGGGGCGCCTTACCTGGTCCCGGGAGGGATGCACTGGCACGACTGCCACCAGCTGTAAGCACTCCTGGGAAGCCTGGACTCCGGGAGCCTCTTGCCAGGGCCCGGGGACCGCCCCCTCCCCCGCCCCTGCCCGCCTCCGTGCCAGCCAATCCCGGGCCAGGATGCTCCCGCTGGCCACGTGGGCGAGGGCTCACCAGTCCCCGGGTCCGCGGGCCGCCAACCCCCCCCCCCCCCCGCGGGCAGCTCGGGGAGCCCGCCTGCGCAGTGGGTGGGCGCTTCGGCGCACTTGCGCACTTCGGGTGTCGCGGCGCCGGACCCCGCCCCGTACGGCCGCCGGGCTCCTCCGCTGTGCGTGCGAGGGACGTCGGGGGCGGCGCCGCAGCAGTTACCCCTGGTAACGGGGGAGGCCGGAGGAGGCGGAGGAGGAGGAGGAGGGACTCGGCGTGAGGATGGTGAGTGTGGGGGGCCTGGGCCGCTCCGGAGCCGGCCTGTCATCCCCCCCCCCCCCAACAACCCCTCCGATCTCCAGGCTCAGGGCGGGGCACTGCGCTTAAAAGCCAAGGAGCGAACGGGAGGGTGCTCGGCTTGCAGGCCGGGTGCTGGATGGGTTTCGGAGGGGCGGCGGGGAGAACTCTGGATGGGTCCTGGAGAGAGGCTTGGGCCTGGGGAGAAAGGCGGGGCTTGCGACCGGTCCGAGGCTCCGGCATGGGACTTGGCGCGTTGGTTTGGCTGGCGCGATCCGGAGCCCGGGCTCCATCATCATCATCACTCTGGGGACCGGGATGAGGGCGGATCCGGGGAGCTGCAGAGGTCAGACTTAGATTTTCCCAGGCAGTCGGCCCTTCGGCGCCGCGGGACTCGTGGGGTTCGCTCGGGGCCTGCTCAGGAGTTGGGAAGAAGGCCCTGCTAACTGTTCTTGAGATCGCCCAGGCGGTACCGGGGGACCCGGTAGCCTAGCTCTGCTCATCCTCGAGATGCGCGGGGCCCCGGGGACGAGGTGGGTAGGGAGTACGTCCCAGGACACAAAGACGTGCGGCTTAGGACGGGGTGTCCTGATGTTTCGCGTCCTCGCTTGGTGGGTGAGCTTCTGCTGTCCTAAGTTACTTGCTGCGAGTGCTGTAAAATCCAGTTGTTGGTGATGACCAGTTTTTCGATCTATACTTAACTCCATGTTGATAGAATTAGCCTCCTGCTTCCAAGCAGTTCCTTTAAACCTGTTGCAACCCAGATTTCCATGTGGTCACATCAGAGCCCCCTTACGATCCTCAAAGTGAGAAGGACGAGAAAAATAAAACTAGAGAGTGAGCATCAATTTGGCGCAAGCCTTTTTCCCGTCAGCTGTGATTTAAGTGTTCCCAACTTGTAAGTAATAGTGGAATCGATTTGACCATGGACAGTTTTTGGGTGATTTTTGTGTAAGTGGAGAGAGGTAAAAAATAAATAAAATAAAATGGGGGGTGGAGAGATGGCTTAGCGGTTGAGACGTTTGTCTGCAAAGCCAAAGGACCTCGGTTTGATTCCCCAGGATCCATGTAAGCCACATGCACAAGGGGGGGCGCATGCGTCTGGAGTTCGTTTGCAGTGGCTAGAGGCCCTGGCACGCCCATTCTCTCTCCCTCTCTCTGCCTCTTTTTCATTCTCAAATAAATATGTAAATAATAAAGTTTTTAAAAAATGAAGTTGGGGGAAATTGAGTAGTTTTGAACCCTATCAAAAGAAAAATTGAAGCCAGGCGTGGTAGCCCATGCCTTTAATCCCAGCACTTGGGAGGCAGAGGTAGGAGAATGGCTGTGAGTTGGAGGCCACCTTGAGACTCCATAGTTAATTCTAGGAGAGCCTGAGCTAGAGTGAAACCCTACCTCGAAAAACCAAAAAGAAAATAGAAGAAAACTTGATTTTAGGGCATTTTGAGCAGATTGGTTGTGGCAAGGTCAGTTTGTTACTTTCCCACCCTATTCCACCTTGTCTCTTTTTACTTATTTAAAAATGTTGAACGATATCTGTTGAACTAGAGCTGGAGATGTAATTTAGTTGTTAGAGTACTTGTTTTAAGAGGTACTAAGCTCCCAGCATGGCATAAAATGGGCATGGTGGTACATGGGAAGGTGGAGGCAGAGAGGATCAGGACAGGGTCCTTCTTGGCTACATGATAAATTAATCTGGCTACAGACCTTGTCTCAAAAACAAACAAACAAACAAAAAAAAAGCCAGCCTGGTGTGGTGGTGATGTCATGAGTTCAAGGCCACTCTGAGACTACATAGTGAATTCCAGGTCAGCCTGGGCTAGAGTGAGACCCTACCTCCAAAAACAAAAACAAAAAAACAGCTAGATGTCCAGGAGAAAAAAAAAATAACACCTACCGTTGGTTAAGTTATCCAGTGAGTAAATTCTAACAGGAAAAATATTTCAGTCTATTTTACATTGTCAACTTGTTAAGTAGAATTATTTGATCTGAGGTTGCCAATCACATTTCACACTTACCGCATTTGACGTTTTTAAAATTTTATTTTAAATATATATTTTTAATGTTTTGTTATTTATTTATTAGAGAGAAAGAAAGAGAAAATGGGCATGTCAGGGCCTCTAGCCACTGCAAACAAGCTCCAGATGAATACGCCATCATGTGCATCTAGCTTACATGGGATCTGGAGAATCAAACCTGGATTCTTAGGCTTCACAGGCAAGCACCTTAACCACTAAGCCATCCCTCCAGCCCTGCAGGTTTTTTTTTTTAACCTCAGGCTAAACAGATTTTTGGTTTTGTTTTTTGGTTTGGTTTGGTTTGGTTTGGTTTTTCGAGGTAGGGTCTCACTCTAGTCCAGGCTGACCTGGAATTCACTATGGAGTCTCAGGGTGGCCTCGAGCTCACGGCAATCCTCCTACCTCTGCCTCCCAAGTGCTGGGATTAAAGGTGTAAGCTACCACGCCCGGCTTCTAAACAGATTTTTTTACAAGTATTTTGTGTTTATTAATCATGTATACAGGAGTTGTCCATTAAAAGACTAACTTTTCTCAACAAATGAGTACAAATATAAATATTTACACAGGAAAATAACTATCATTGAAATGCTGGTCATGGTGGCTCACACCTGCAATCTCAGAACTTGACAATTTGAGTTCCAGGACAGCCTTAGCTACATGAAACCTTGTGAAGGAGAGAGAAAGAAAGAAACAAAAAGAGAGAAGCCAGGCATGGTGGCACACGTCTTTAATCCCAGCACTCAGGAGGCAGGGGTAAAAGGATCTCATGAGTTCAAGGCCACCTTGAGACTGCATAGTGAATTCCAAGTCAACCAGGGCATTTATTTGCTTGCAAACCCTGCCAGCCAGGTTAAGTTCCCCAGCACCCATGTAAGCCAGATGCAAAAAGTGGTGCAAGTGTTTGGCATTAGTTTGCAGAGGCAAATGGCTCTGGGCGCGCATGCGCGAACACACACACACACACACACACACACACACACACACACACACATTTATGCAAATAATATTTTTCTTAAAATGAGGGAGGGGTGCTAGAGAGGTGGCTTAGCAGTTAAGGCACTTGCCTGCAAAGCCTAACAACCTGAGAGACCCGGGTTCAATTCCCCAGCGCCCACGTAAAGTTGGATGCACAAAGTAGTGGCACATGTATCCTGAGTTTGTTTGCAGTGTCTAGAGGCCCTGGTGTGCCCATTCTGCCTCTCTTAATAAATATGGGGGGGGGCTGGAGAGATGGCTTAGCAGTTAAGCGCTTGCCTGTGAAGCCTAAGGACTGCAGTTCGAGGCTCGATTCCCCAGGACCCATGTTAGCCAGATGCACAAGGGGGCGCACACATCTGGAGTTCATTTGCAGTGGCTGAAGCCCTGGCATGCCCATTCTCTGTGTCTACCTATCTATTTCTGTATCTCTCTCTCAAATAAATAAATAAAAATAAAATATTTTAAGTAAATAAATAAATATTTTTTTGAAAAGTAAAAGGAGGGAGGGCTGGAGAGATGGCTTAGCAGTTAAGGTGTTTGCCTGTGAAACCTAAGGACCCATGTTCAACTTTCCAGATCCCACATAAGCCAGATGCACAAAGGTGAAGCAAGCGCAAGGCCTCATGTGCCCACTAGGTGGTGCACGTGTCTGAAGTTCCATTGCAGTGGTTGAGGCCCTGGTGTACCAATTATCTCCCTCTTTCTCTCTGTCTCTGTCTCTCTCTAAAATAAAATTTAAAAAAATTTTTTTTCTTTTTTTTTTTTAATTTTTATTAACATGTTAATAAAAATTTAAAAAAAAAAAAGGAGGGAGAGAAGATAGAATAAGCAAGGGAAGGAGGAAAGTGGAGGAGAGGGAAAATAACCAAAATAATAACCAAAAATAACCAAAGCATGTCTGGTCACACCTATAATCCCCAACACTCTTGAGGCTGAGGTAGAAGAAATGCCAGGAGTTTAAAGCCAGCCTGTACTACAGAGTGAATTCTAGATCAGCCTGAGCTGAATGAGACCCTGCCTCAAAACAAGTCGGGGGTCCTGGAGAGATAGCTTAGCGGTTATGGCATTTGCCTACAAAGCCAAAGGACCCAGGTTCAATTCCCCAGGTCCCCTATAAGCAAGATGCACAATGTGGCACATATGTTTAGAGTTCTTTTGCAATGGCTAGAGGCCCTGGTGTGGTCATTCTCTCTCTCTCTCTTTCTGTCTGCCTCTTTCTCTCTTTCTCAAATAAATAAATAATTTTTAAGAAGAAATTAGTTCAGCACTTGGGAGGCAGAGGTAGGAGGATTGCCATGAGGTCAAAGCCATCCTGAGACTATACAGTGTGTTCCAGGTCAGCTGGACTAAACCTGGGCTAGAGCAAGACCCTACCTTTAAAAAAATTAAAATTAGGACAAATTATTTGGGGTTCTTTATCAGATTTCCCAAATACATTTTTTCTAACTCCAAAAGTATGTTATTATTAGAACTGGAAGTGGAACATTGCGTTTAATTGGTCAGTGGCATGATTAAGTGTGTCACATTTGTTATCCCATGAGCCCCTATGGCTAACTGTACAAAAAAATGAGCTCTAAATGTGTGTGTGCGCGTGTTTGTGTGTGTGTGTGTGTGTTAGACTTCACCTACGACTGATGTATGTTTTTTTCTAAATTTGAGTTTATGCAACAAAAGAAATTATGGGTTTCTCTAACCATTTAAGGTCAGCTGTTTTACCTATGTCTTAGAACACCAAGTTCTTAACAAAATTCAAGACTGACAGTAATTTTGGTATGTACTAATGACTTTTGTGTAACATATAACCCAGTTTCATTATTTATGGGCTACATTCTACATATATGGAGTCTGTAGTAGTTATCAAACATGCACAACATTTGAAGATTTACTAATATTATTTATGTTTTCATACAATTAAAAAAAAGCATAGCCAGGCATGGAGGCTCATTCCTGTAATCTCAGTATTTTAGAGCCTGAGGTAGGGTTACAAACCAAATCCAGGGCTATAAAAATGGCTTAACAGTTAAGGCACTTGCCTGCGAAACCTAAGGACCCAGGCTCAATTCCCCAGGACCCACATAAGCCAGATGCACAAGGTAGCAAATGCATCTGGAATTTGTTTGTAGTGGCTGGAGCCCCTGATGCACCCATACTCTCTCTATCTGCCTCTTTCTCTCTATTTCTCCCAAATAATTTTTTTTTTTTTTTTTTTTTTTTGAGGTAGGGTCTCATTCTAGCCCAGGCTGACCTGGATTCACTGTTTAGTCTCGCGGTGGCCTCGGAACTCTCAGCAATCCTCCTACTTCTGCCTCTTGAGTGCTGGTATTAAGGGCATGCACTACCATGCCTGGCCCTTGGTTTTTTGCTTGTTTGTTTTGTTTTGTTTTAATACTTTAAAAAATTATTTATTTGCTGGCGTGGTGGCACATGCCTTTAGTCCCAGCACTCGGGAGGTAGAGGTAGGAGGATTGCTATGAGTTTGAGGCCAGCCTGAACCTCAGTTAGCTCCAGGTCAGCCTGGGCTAGAGTGAGACCCTACCTCGAAAAACCAAGTGAGAAAACCTATCTCAATAAATAGACAGTGATTAAGGATACCTTCTGGCCTTCACACACATGAACACACAAGTGCATGTGCCTATGTATACACACCAAAAGGGAAAAGGGCTGGGAGGGCTGAAGAGATGGCTCAGTGGTTAAAGTCTCTTGCTTGCAAAGCCTGCCAGCCTGAGTTCAATTCCCCAGTACCCATGTAAAACACAAAATGGGCTCATACAATCTGGAGTTTGCAGTAGCAAGAAGCCTGACACACCCATTCTCTCTCTTTCTCTCTCTCTGTCTCTCTCCCCCCCCCACACACACACAATTTATTTAAAAGGGGGGGCTAGAGCCAGGCATGGTGACACACGCCTTTAATCCCAGCACTCAGGAGGCAGAGGTGGAAGGATCGCCATGCGTTCAAGGCCACCCTGAGACTACACAGTGAATTCAAGGTCAGCCTGAGCTAGAGTGAGACCCTACCTCAAAAAACAAACAAAAAAAGTGGGGGTGGCTGGGAAGGAACACAGCTCAGAGGTATAGCACCTGCCTACTATGTTCAGGGCCCTAAATTCAATCCCCAGTACACAAACACACATATTCACACACCCAAGCAACTACAAAAAGTAAAAAAACAAAAAAAAAAGGAAAGAAGAAATATAGGCTGGCAGTGTTGCTCAGTGGTAGAGCATGTGTGTGCAAGACCCTAGAATTGGGCTGGAGAGATGGCTTAGCAGTTAACTGCTTGCCTGTGAAGCCTAAGGAGCCTGGTTCGAGGCTTGATTCCCCAGGACCCACGTTAGCCAGATGCACAAGGGGGTGCTCAGGTCTGGAGTTCGTTTGCAGTGGCTGGAAGCCCTGGTGCCCCCATTCTCACTCTCTGTTATTTTATTTTATATATATAATAAAATAACAGAAGACTGAGAAAGGAGGATCATAATGAGTTCGAGACCAGCATGGACTACAGATTGAGCTCCAAGTCGGCCTGGGCTATTGTGAGACTCTATCTCAAAAAAGAAACAAAAAGAATTAGAAGAAAAAAGTCTACATGTACCATTTTGAGGGGCTGTTATATATCAAGTTTTATATACATCGCCTTGTTTAACCCTCATAATGTTTTTTTCCTTTCCTTTTTTTTTTTTTTTTTTTTTTTTTTTGGTTTTTTGAGGTAGGGTTGCACTGTAGCTCAGGCTGACCTGGAATTCACTGTGTAGTCTCAGGGTGGCCTCGAACTCATGGCGATCCTCCTACCTCTGCCTCCCGAGTGCTGGAATTAAAGGCGTGCACCACCACACCCAGCTTGTGGGTTTTTTTTTTTGTTGTTGTTGTTTTGGTTATTTTTTTCTTGATACATCAGTATTGTTCCCATTTTCTACATGAGATTATGAGTTTCAGGGCTGCTGAATATGTCTGAACTTGAAAGCCAGTGTTCTTTTCATCAGATCTTTGCTGAACTGGGAGTCCATTCTCCTGAGGTGAGACTGTATTATGTTCCTCAGGAAACACTGGATGTGTTTAGCACATGAGATGTTTTATTTAGTGATGAGAAAGAAAAAGTTTGAGGTTCTCCATTTCACAGCTAGTAAGCGTTCAGTTCTGAGAGGTAAATGCATCTGTTCCATTGAAGTTAGTTACATGCACTTGGCAGTTGGCTTAGCAGTGTGTGTAAGTATGTACGTGTTTGTGCATGTCATACACTTGTGGAGGCCAGAGATTGGCCAAGATCATGCGTTTCCCAGGAGCTCACCAGTTTGGCGAGACTGCCTCCTGCCTCGGCCTCCTCAGTGCTGAAGTTACAGGCAGGTCACCATGCCCACCTGACATTTACATGGGTTGGGGGCAAGCACCTCACTAAGCCATCTCCTCAGCCCTGGCTTAGTAGTTTTAATATTTAAATTTTAGCTGTTGGGCTGGAGAGATGGCTTAGTGGTTAAGCGCTTGCCTGTGAAGCCTAAGGACCCCGGTTCGAGGCTCGGTTCCCCAGGTCCCACGTTAGCCAGATGCACAAGGGGGACAACGCGTCTGGAGTTCGTTTGCAGAGGCTGGAAGCCCTGGCGTGCCCATTCTCTCTCTCTCCCTCCATCTGTCTTTCTCTCTATGTCTGTCGCTCTCAAATAAATAAATTAAAAAAAAAAAAAGCAAATGTTTAAAAAAAAAAAATTTAGCTGTTCCTCACTGCCACATATATTTACCATATTTCAACACATTCCCCTGGCTCTCCACCATTCTGGTGTCTTTGAGTGACCCACTTTGTATCTTTTGAGATCAGCACACCATGTCTCTGTCAGGAGTTGAAATTAAACTGATATTGAGGCAAATAAAATGTCTGTAATCAATAATACATCTCTGTATAATCTGCTTGTAGAATTTGTTTAAATGTTTTGTGGCCGAGTCAGACCACTTCTGTCCACCAGGGTACAGATAACTTGTACATGCCCATGCTGGTAACATAAAGTTTTGTTTTTTCTTACCCTGTATTTACAAGAGTGTAAATCCTGCTTAGAGATCATGTGTTTGTTTTGTTCACTGTTCTGTTTGGGGAACATTATGGGTACCAATAATAATTGAATGATAAATAGATACTTGGGCCATTGTAAAAAAATTAATTTCATCATACTTGCACTGTAAAACTGCCTCATCATAAATTTAACTTTTAATGACTGTCTCCTTTCATTTGACATTTGAGATAAAATGTGGCATGTACAGATGGAAGCATAGGATAGACTTGCTCTTCTCTCTTTCATCCAGCCCCTTAAATCAGCTTACTTTGTACCTTTCGGGCAGAACCCTGCTCTCTATAAATATCCTCTTCCCTATTTAGCAAGCCCTGTTAATCCTGTGATCCCTGTCTTCAGTGGTTGGGTTAATATGATGCAGTACTGTGTTTGCAGTTGCCTTCCGTAGATCACACTCAAGATGCCGTTTACCATTTTGCTGGAAGAAAATATTAACTGAACTTAGTCTTTGTGATTTCACTTAAGAGTGATATCTGATGTTATTGTTTCCTAATAAGAAAGGGTGGGCTGGAGGGATGGCTTAGTGGTTCAAACATTTGCCTGCAAAGCCAAAGGGCCCAGGTTCTATTCCCCAAGACCCATGTTAGCCAGATGTACAGGGGGCGCACATGTCTGGAATTCATTTGCAATGGCTGGCGGCCCTGGTGCAACCATTCTCTCTCTCTCTTTCCAACTCTTTCTTTGTCTTTTTTTTTTTTTTTTTCAGTTTTTTGAGGTAGGGTCTCACTCTAGCCCAGGCTGACCTAGAATTTACTTTGTAGTCTCAGGGTGGTCTTGAACTCATGATGATCCTCCTACCTCTGCTTCCCAAGTGCTAGGACTAAAGGCGTGCGCCACCACGCCCAGCAAGAAAGGTTATTTATTGTGAACGTAGAAGTTTGTATTCTTTTTTTTTTTCCCAAGGTAGGATCTCACTGTAGCCCAGGCTGACCTGGAACTAACTGAGGTTCAGGCTGGCCTCTAACTCACAGCAATCCTCCTACCTCTGCCTCCCAAGTGCTGGGATTAAAGGCGTGCACCACCACAGTCATCTTCTTTTTAGATAAGTAGAAATTATGAGGGGCTAGGTATGTAATTCAGTGGTTACATGCTTAGCATGCATAAGTTCCTGGATTCCATCCCCAATATGGAAGCGTCTTTCACTTTGGTGGGGAAGGAGGAACTAAAACAAAAGAAATTACATTTTTTTCTTTATTATTCAATTTTAGATATTATGAAAGTGTAAAAAAAAAATCTCCGCCTGCAAACAACAGTATTTTTAAGTTTGGTTTTTTGAGGTAGCATTTTGTTGTAGCCCAGACTGACCTGGAATTCACTATGTAGTCTCAGGGTAGCTTTGAACTCATGGTGATCCTCCTACCTCTGCCTCCTGAGTGCTGGGATTAAAGGTGTGCGCCACCACACCTGGCTAACACAGTATTTTTTTTTTCTTCATATATTTATTTTATTTGGAGAGGGAGAAAGGGGAGACAGAGGGCAATAGTGTACCAGTGCCTTCTACCACCACAAACAAACCCCGGATGCCACTTTGTGCATCGGGCTCTATGTGGGTCCTCAGGAATTAAAGCCAGGCCATCAGGCTTTACAAGCAAGTAACACAGTATTTAAAAAATATTTTTTTTTTATTTATTTGAGAGAGAAAGCGGGGGAGAGAGAGAAAAAAAAAATGAGAATGGGCACGCCAGGGCACCCAGCCATTGCAGACAAACTCCAGATGCATGTGCCATGTGCATCTGGCTAACATGGGTCTTGGGGAATTGAACCTGGGTCCTTTGGCTTTGCAAGCAAGTGCCTTAACTGTTAAGCCATCTCTCCAGCCCAACAACAGTATTTTTACTTAGTGATTTTGTGCGTGTGTTTGTTATGTGTGTGATATGTGTATGTGTGTGCACATGAGTGTGCTCTGTGTGCATGTGCTTGCAGAGGGTAGAGGAGAACACGGAGTGTCCTCCTCGTTACACGTTCTGCTTTGCTTCCTAGACAGAGTCCCTCGCTGAACCTGGAACTTCCGTTTTCAGTCAGGCCGGCTGACCTCTCCAGCCTCTGCCACAGGACTGGGGTACCAATGTGTGGCCAACCTCAAATGTTTCTGTGGGTGCTGGGGAATTGAAATCAGGATGATCAGGAATCGGGCCCTCCCAGGCCCTTATGCTCTCCCCAGCCCCTATTTAGTGATTTTTAAAAATATATCTTTATTATTTATTTGAGAGAGAGAATGGGCACACCAGGGCCTCTAGCCACTGCAAACGAACTCCAGATGCATCCTCTTGTGCATCTGGCTTACATGGGTCCTGGGGAATCGAACCAGGATCCTTTGGCTTTGCAGGCAAATGCCTTAACCACTAAGCCATCTCTCCAGGCCCTGTGATTTTTTTTTTTTTTTAACATTTTCCACGATTATAAAATATATCCCATGGTAATTCCCTCCCTCCCCACCCCCACGATTTTTTTTTTTTTTAAGGCAGAGTCTAGTCTAGGCTGAACTGAAAGTCATTCTGTAGCCAGTCTGTCTTTGAGCTCATGGTGATCCTCATACTGCAGCCTTTCAAGTACTGGGAGAGCCGGGCGTGGTGGGGCACGCCTTTAATCCCAGCACTCAGGAGTCAGAGGTAGAAGGACTGCTGTGAGTTTGAGGCTACCCTGAGACTCCATAGCAAATTCCAGGTCAGCCTGGGCTAGAGCGAGACCCTACCTTGAGAAAACAACAACAAGAAAAGGTATGAGCCATTACACCTGGCTTTTAGTGATTTCTTAAAGAGGCAATTGATGAATAAAAACCTAAAACAGGGCTGGAGAGATGGCTTAGCGGTTAAGCGCTTGCCTGTGAAGCCTAAGGACCCCGGTTCAAGGCTCGGTTCCCCAGGTCCCACGTTAGCCAGATGCACAAGGGGACGCACGTGTCTGGAGTTCGTTTGCAGAGGCTGGAAGCCCTGGCACGCCCATTCTCTGTCTCTCCCTCTATCTGTCTTTCTCTGTGTGTCTGTCACTCTCAAATAAATAAAATAAATAAAAAATTTAAAAAAAAAACCTAAAACACTATTTATTCTCACTTTATTCTGGAATTCATTCTGTAACCCAGGCTGGTCTTGAACTCACAGCAACCCTCGTCCTCCTACCTCAGCCTCCCAAGTGCTGCGATTAAAAGTGTGAGCTATAACATTCATCTTAAACACGAATTTTAAACTTTGAAAATAATTTATACATAACAGAATCTTCCTTCAATTTCAACAGTAAAAAATAATACATGAAAACTTTGCCTATATGTCATTAATTTTATAAATTCCCAGTTTAGAATGCATTTTAAGAGGTGGTGAGGCCCTTTCCTTTCATACCGAATCAGGAATTCAGCATGAATAGTACAATGTATTTTCCTTGACCTTGACCTTGACCTTTTATATCATTAGTCTCCTGAGGATCTCAGAATTGCAATTTTAATTGTTCTGAAAGGTGCTATTATAAATGAGTGATTGAGCTATAGCTAATGAAAAAAGAGAAACAACCTTGTTTAATTTTTTTTTAAGGTTTAGAGAGACTATTAGATTAAGAGAAGGAAAGCTAGACGTGGTGGCGCACACCTTTACCCCAGCACTTGGGAGGCAGAGGTAGGAGAATCACCATGAGTTCAAGGCCACCCTGAGACTCCATAGTGAATTCCAGGTTAACCTGGGCTAGAGTGAGACCCTACCTTGAAGGAAAAAGAGAGAGGAGAGAAGGAAAGTGCAGAGAGCTCCTGTCATGTGGAAGGCAGAAGGGGGTGGAGAGCCCATGTGGGAGTAATGGGGGTCTCCCCTCATCTCGGCCTGCCTGAGCTAAGGGAAGTCAGCTAAGCTTGTTTAAATTTTGATATGAATACCTTCGACGATTTCCTCACTTCTCTGTTATATGTGATTTTTTCACTTGAAAAGCACAGATAATCTATACTACGCACCTGCAAGGGTCTTATAAAAGTTACATGAAGGTAAGGTCTTCAGAGCTATTAGTAACCCAGGAGACGTCTTATCAATATAGTTGTAAGAGGGAATGCAATCAAAGTATTCAAGGCTAGATGAAGTGAAAACAGAAGCAAAAATGTTTGCCTTAAAAGTAAAAGATAAGCCAGGCATGGTGGTGCATGCCTTTAATCCCAGCACCTGGGAGACAGTGGTAGAATGATCGCCATGAGTTTAAGGCCACCCTGAAACTCAGTAGTGAATTCCAGGTCAGCCTGGGCTAGAGTGAGACCCTACCTCGAAAAACCAAACTAAAAATAAAATAAAAGATCCACCAGGCGTGGTGACACACGCCTTTAATCCCAGAATTTGGAAGACAGAGGTAGGAGGATAGCCGTGAGTTCAAGGCCACCCTGAAACTACATAGTGAATTCCAGGTCAGCCTGGGCTAGTGGGAGACCCTACCTCGAAAAATGGAAAAACCAAAAATAAATACATAAAAAATAAAAAAAAAAAATCCATCAAGCTGGGTGTGGTGGCATGAGCCTTTAATCCCAGCACTCAGGAGGCAAAGGTAGGAGGATTGTTGTGAGTTCAAGGCCACCCTGAGACTATATAGTGAATTCTAGGTCAGCCTGGGCTAGAGTGAAACCCTACCTCAAAAAACCAAAAAGAAAATAAATAAATAAATAAAAATCAAAAAGTGATAAAGTAAAAAATCTGGGCAGCTTGCACCTAGAGTCCGTTTGCAATAGCTAGAGCCCCTGGTGTTCCCATTGTCTCCCCTACCTTTTCTCAAATAAATAAATAAAAATTTTTTTTTTAATGCTTTAAGAATTTTTTCCATTAAAAAATTTTTAGCAGGGTGTGGTGGCACACACCTTTAATCCCAGCACTTGGGGGGGAGGCACAGGTAGGTGGGTCACCATGAGTTTGAGGCCACCCTGAGACTACATAGTGAGCTCTATGTCAGTCTGGACTAGTGTGAGACCCTACCTCGAAAAACCAAAAAAAAAAAAAATTTTATTTATTTATTTATTTATTTGACAGAAAGGGGAAGAGAGGGAGAGAGAGAAAGCGAGCGAGAATGGGCGCCTCACGGCCTCTAGCCACTGCAAACGAACTCCAGACACATGTGCCCCCTTGTGCATCTGGCTAACGTGGGTCCTAGGGAATCGAACCTGGGTTCTTTGGCCTTGCAGGCAAACACCTTAACCGCTAAGCCATCCCTCCAGCCCCGCTCTAAGAATTTTTAAAATTTTTTTTATAATTAACAACTTCCATGATTGTAAACAATTTCCCATGGTAATGCCCTCCCTCCCCCCACTTTCCCCTTTGAAACTCCATTCTCCATCATATCTCCTCCCCCTCTCAATCAGTCTCTCTTTTATTTTGATATCATCATCTTTTCCTCCTATTATGATGGTCTTGTGTAGGTAGTGTTAGGCACTGTGAGGTCATGGATATCCAGGCCATTTTGTGTCTGGGGGAAGCATGTTGTAAGGAGTCCTGCCCTTCTTTTGGCTCTTACATTCTTTCTGCCACCTCTTCCGCAATGGGCCCTGAGCCTTGGAAGGTGTGATAGAGATATTGCAGTGCTGAGCACTCCTCTGTCACTTCTCAGCACCATGATGCCTCCTGAGTCATCCCAAGGTCACTGCCATCTGAAAAGAGAAAGTTCTCTATCGAAAAAGTGAGCGTAGCATTAATATATGGGTATGAACGTTAAGAGAAGTGCTTACTGGGCAGTTTGATGAGTATAGTATATACATTTAGCCAGGCCTTAACCACTAAGCAATCTTCCCCAGCCCTCTCCTAAGTCTTTTTACATAAAGTTTGTGTTTCTGTCTTAGGCTAGACCTTCCATCTTATTGTTAGAAAAAAATAGAGGCATAGAAAAGTTAATGTGACCCCTTAATAAGTCAGTGCAAATACTGACAAAGAGTGGTAAACAAAGAGCCTCTGAGGCAGAAAGGAGTTCTTCATAATTATGCATATTTTATATTTACATGTCCAAAGACCTAATTGTTGAGAATTATTTTACAGAAGTATTATTTGATCTTCGTGAACACACTGGCTTGAGTTACCACCTGCTATAATGTGGATAACAAATCCAACCATTTTATGTGCGTGAAAGACTCAGCTTGAAGGAATTTCTGCTCTGGCTGGGAGGGTAGATGAGATGCCCTTTAAACTCTGGGTCCTCTGATTCTTTCTGCAGCCATGCCTCATTAGTCCAAGATTGTCAGCTGCAAGACAGACCAAATAGCCATCACATACCATTTTTCTTTATTCTTAATAAGAAAGAGACATGGCTGAAGGCTGGAGTTGTGGCTCCGTGGTAGAGTACTTGTTTAGCTTATGTGAGGCCATGCGGTCTATCCCCAGCATTACACAAAAAATGAAAAAGAAAAGAAAAAAGAGCTGGGCATAGCATGGTAGCATACTTTTGTAATCCCAGCACTGAGGAGGCAGAAGCACACAGATGGCTGCAAGTTCAAGGCCAGCCCAGTCCACTTAGCAAGTTGCAAGCCAGCTAGAGCTAGAGAGAGACCCTGTCTGAGAGAGAGGTGAAGGGGAGGAAACCTTGCTTAAATTTTGAACATAGATGCAATGTAAAAGTTCCCTAATTTCCCTGTTATATTTCAGTTTTCATCTGAAAAGCACAGACAAATATATACTATGTGCCTATCCTAAAAGAGTATTATAAAAGTTAGATGAAGGTAGAATGTTTTGAATTAAGTCATAAATATGAATTGAAGCAGATTTTTTTTGTTTTGTTTTGTTTTGTTTTTCAGAATAGGGTTTTGCTGTAGCCCAGGCTGACGTGGAATTCACTATGTAGTCTCAAGATGGCCTCAAACTCACAGCACTCTTCCTACCTCTGCTTCCCAAGAGCTGGCTGAAACAAAGTTTTAAACAGAGGGCCCAGCTACAATTTTATATAGCCTTTTTGTTTATTTTTATGTAGCACTTTAAAACCTTGTATTAACATGGGCAAATAATGTTAGCATCTCTGTAATATTATCACAGGTAGCATCACTCTGGTAAAGGGGAAATAAATACAAGTCAGTTACACAGATACATTCTGCATTAAGTATGCATGAAGGGCTTGGAAAACACAGGTGGGCTGGTACTCCACACTTCCTGAAGATTTGGGATCACAGCTAAGCCAATTAATAGAAGAGGCAGGAATAGGCATGCTTTTCACTAAGGTGCTGAGTTGACTGTAGTACTGCTAAACTTGGAAGGTGGAAGCCAGCGGAACAAATGGCATTACAGTAGAAAGTAATAAGCTGTCTGTCACCAAGAACTTTTTTCACAAAGTCAGTCCGATGTACAGCAATACCAAAGTCACTGTCCCCTGCCCCCAGTAATTATCTCTTGCATGGTCGTTTAAGGGCTTGCTCTCCATTTTGCGCAAATTGAAAAGTGCACCAGACCAGGAGGTGCGAATCCTGCTCCTGGGATTGGATAATGCTGGCAAGACCACCCTGCTGAAGCAGCTTGCGTCTGAAGACATCAGCCACATCACACCCACGCAGGTGAGCAGGGCATCTGCTGCAGGAGCTTGTCACCCAAGTAAGATGATCGTAGCTATGGGAAATGCAGATTTATACACTCCTAAGGGTTTTGTTTCTGTTGTTTTTCCACAGTAGGGTCTCGCTGTAGCCCAAGCTGTAATTGTTTTTTTGTTTTTTGGGGGGTAGTGGTTTGAAGCAGGGTCTCACTCTAGCCCAAGCTGACCTGGAATTCATTTTGTAGTCTCAGTGTGGCCTGGAACTCATGGTGGTCCTCCTACCTCTACCTCCTAAGTGCTGAAATTAAAGGCATGCACCCCCGTGCCCAGCCTGTAATGTTTTTTATGAGAGAGATATTGAGAGAGTTGGTGCACCAGGGCCTCCACCACTGCAATCAAACTCCAAACACGTGTGCCATCTTGTGCACATGTGTGATCTTGCATCACCTTGTGCATCTAGCTTACATGGGACCTAGAGAATCTAACATAGGACCTTAGGCTTCACAGGCAAGTGCCTTAACCACTAAGCCATCTCTTCAGCTCCCAAGTATTTTTTTTTAAGTTTTTTTTTTTTTATTTATTTGAGAGAGAGAAAGTATGGATGTGTCAGGGCCTCTTGTTGCTTTAGACAAACTCCAGATACATGGGACCACTTTGTGCATCTGGCTTTATGTGAGTACTGGGGAATCAAACACAGGCTAGCAGGCTTTACAAGCAAGTGCCTTTAACCACTGAGCAATCTCCCAGCCCCACTTTTAAGTTTTGTTTCTGAGAGAAGTCTATGTAGTCTAACACTAGTCAGATTTTAAATACATGTACACAAGATTCCATGAATATGGAATAGTCAGACTCATAGACATAGGAAGAAGGATGGCAGTTACTTGAGCTGGAAAGTAGGGAATAGGAAATTTTGCTTAATGGGTACAGAATCAATTTTGCAAGATGAAAACATTTCTGTGGATGAATGCATCCAGTATAAATGTGCTTTCTGGCACCAAATTTTATTTATTTTTGTTTTTTTGTTTTGTTTTGTTTTGTTTTTCGAGGTAGGGTCTCACTCTGGTCCAGACTGACCTGGAATTAACTCTGTAGTCTCAGGGTGGCCTTGAACTCACGGTGATCCTCCTACCTCTGCCTCCCGAGTGCTGGGATTAAAGGTGTGTGCCACCACGCCCGGCTTTTTATTTATTTATTTTTGTTTTTTTGTCTGGCACCAAATTTTATATGTAAAATTGTTAACATGGGGGCCAGAGAGATGGTTCAGCAGTTAAGGTGCTTGCCTGCAAAGCCTAACAACCGGGGTTCAATTCCCCAGAACCCATGTAAAGCCAAATGGCACATGCAACTGGAGTTCATTTACAACAGCTCTCTGATTGAAAATCGATTAAAAGAAAAAAAAATTTTTTTATTTATTTTATTTTTGTTTTGTTTTGTTTTCCAAGGTAGGGTTTCACTCTAGCCAAGGCTGACCTGAAATTCACTATGGAGTGTCAGGGTGGCCTCGAACTCACAGCAATCCTCCTACCTCTACCTCCCGAGTGCTGGGATTAAAGGCATGTGCCACCATGCCTGGCAGAAAAAATATTTTTAAAAAGTAGATAAATAAAAATTGTTAACGTTGTACATTTTATGTCATGTATATTTGACTACAACTTTTTATTTATTTTATTAATTTATTTGAGAAAGAGAATGGGTGTGCCAGGGCCTCTAGCCACTGCAAACAAACTCCAGACACATGTGCCACCTTGTGTATCTGGCTTTACATGGGTGCATGGGGAATTGAACCCGAGTCCTTAGGCTTTGCAGGCAAGTGCCTTAACCACTGAGACATCTCTCCAGCCCTCGACCACAATTTTAAATACATGTACACACATTTTATAGACAATTATTCCCCTTAGATATATATATGATTATCTAGGTCCACTTTCTTCATGGTGCTAAGGGATGGAACTCAGAGCCTCTCTTGGTGTTAGGGACGCATCTGCTGCTACTGAACCATATTCCTAGCTCTATATAGTCTTTCTTTTTAAGTTTTTATTTATTTATTTGGGAGAAAGTGAGAGAAAGAAAGAGGCTGATAGAGTGAGAGAGAGAATGAGTATACCAGGACCTCTAGCCACTGCAAATGACTCCAGATATATGTGCCCCCTTGTGTATCTAACTTTACATGGGCACTGGGGAATTGAACCTGCGTCCTTTGGCTTTGCCAGCAAGCACTGCTAAGCTATCTCCAGCCCTATATATTCTTAAAATAGCTTTGGGGCTGGAGAGATGGCTTAGCAGTTAAGTGCTTGCCTGTGAAGCCTAAGGACCCCGGTTCAAGGCTCGGTTCCCCAGGTCCCACGTTAGCCAGATGCACAAGGGGGCACACGCGTCTGGAGTTCGTTTGCAGAGGCTGGAAGCCCTGGCGCGCCTATTCTCTCTCTCTCCCTCTATCTGTCTTTCTCTCTGTGTCTGTCGCTCTCAAATAAATAAATTAATTAAAAATTTAAAAAAAAATAGCTTTGGGCCGGGAGTGTTGGCGCACGCCTTTAATCCCAGCACTCAGGAGGTAGAGGTAGGCGGATTGCCGTGAGTTCGAGACCACCCTGAGACTCCATAGTGAATTCCAGGTCAGCCTGGGCTAGAGTGAGACCCTACCTCGGAAAAAAGAAAAAGAAAAAAAAATAGCTTTGGGGCCGGAGAGATGGCTTAGCCTTTAAGCGCTTGCCTGTGAAGCCAAAGGACCCAGGTTCCAGGCTCGATTCCCCAGGACCCACGTTAGCCAGATGCACAAGGGGGCGCACCCATCTGGAGTTTGTTTGCAGTGGCTGAAGGCCCTGGCGTGCCCATTCTCTTTCTCTCTCTCTCTCTATCTGCCTCTTTCCCTCTCTGTCTGTTGCTCTCAAATAAATAAATAAAAATGAACAAAAATTTTTTTTTTAAATAGCTTTGGAGCCAGGTGTGGTTGGACACACCTTTAATCCCAGCACTTGGGAGGCAGAGGTAGAAGGATGACCATAAGTTTGAGGCCATCCTGAGGCTACATAGTGAATTCTGGGTCAACCTGGGGTAGAGTGAGACCCTCTCTTGAAAAAAAAAAATTACCTACCTGGGCATGGTAGCATATGCCTTTAATCCCAGCACTTGGGAAGCCTAGGTAGGAGGGGATCACTGTGAGTTGGAGGTCAACCTGAGACTACATAGTAAATTCCAGGTCAGCCTGGGCTAGAGCAAGACCCTACCTTGAAAAACAAAATGACTCAGTCAGTCTGTCTGTCTCTGTCTCTGTCTGAATGTCTGTCTGCCTCTCTCTCTCTCTCTCTCCATAGATAGATAGATAGATAGATAGATAGATAGATAGATAGATAGATAGATAGATAGATAGATAGATATAGATAGATAGATATATATGTGTGTGTGTGTGTGTGTGTATAATAAATCTAATCTATATATTTCTTTGCATGTAACTGTGTGCAAGAGAGAGAGAGAATGGATGGATCTGGGCTCACCAGGGCCCCTTGCCACTGCAGACAACCTCCAGACACATGTGACATTGTATTGTCTGGCTGTACATAGATATTGGGGAAATTGAACCTGGGCTGGCTTTGCAAGCAAATGCCTTTAACTACAGAGCCATCTCACCAGCCCAGAAACAATCTGTTTAAAATGACTTTAAAATGTTTAAACATTAGAGGTCTTAGCAAAACCAGATTTACTTAGCATTTTCTGTCGCTGTCCTGTGGTAAGACCTTGGTGTCAGATTGTGCTGGTGCATGTACTTCACGGCCTGTGAGTCTTAGTAATTCGCAACTCTTTGCAGAAAAGTCATTTCAATTGCTACCAAATGAGCAATTTTACAGCTTCTGAACAAATTTAATGTATAGCCCAAGGAGGAGCAAATTACAGCAGTCTAGCCTACAAGGGCTGAAAACACATATTAGTGTGTCAGGATTTCTGCCAGAAAAAGAAGGGCTAGGGTTTATTTTAGTATTAGCAATAGACTGTATTTCTCAAGAGCATTAAAATGAATATATCCACACTGCAAACAGAAATGAACTTAAAGTTATGGACTCAGTGTCCCAATGCCAACCTTGAGGCTTTTCTTTGGTGTGCTTTGTTATATAACATGTCAAGGTTTCATATTTATTCCTTTTTAATATTTATGTATTTATTTATTTGAGAGAGTGAGTGAATAAGAGCGTATGGGCACACCAGGGCCTCCTGCCACTGCAAATGAATTCCAGATGCATGCAACACTTTGTGCATCTGGCTTCACATGGGTACTGGGGAATTGAACCTGGGCCATCAGGCTTTGCAAGCAAGCACTTTCAAGTGCCGAGCCATTTTCCCACCCCTCATATTTATTACTCTTTAAAGCCCTATTCTTTTTTTTTAAGATTTATTTTTATTTTTATTTATTTATTAGAGACAGAGAGGGAGAGCGAGAGAGAGAATGGGTGCACCAGGGCTTCTAGCCACTGCAAATGAACTCCAGACACATGCACCACCATGTGCATCTGGCTTACGTGGGACCTGGAGAAGCAAACCAGGGTCCTTAGGCTTCAAAGGCATGCGCCTTAACCGCTAAGCCATGTCTCCAGCCCTAAAGCCCTATTCTTAATGTATTTTGTTTACTATTAGAAAAGATAGTAGATGCTCACTGTAGTAAGTTTAGAAAATACAAATAAAGTTGAGAAACTAGAAAACACTTACAATGCCCAGTCAGCTATAACCACTGCTAACATCTAGGAATGTACTTATATAGGTTTTATTTTTGCGCACATATAGATTTATATATATGATAAGTATATTTAAAGTAAAAAAAAGCAGATTATACAGAATATAGTGTTTTATATGACCTTTTTTTACTTAGGAGAATCATAAATTTTCTTTTTCCTAAGACAGGGTCTCATACATCTCATGCTGGGCCCAAACATACTATGTATCTGAGGATGACCTTGAACTCCTGATCTTCCTACCTCCACCTCCTCAGTGCTTGGCTTGAGGGCATGCTCCACTATGCCTGGTTTATGCAGCATGGTGCTGTATGCCTGATAAGCGAGCACTCTACCACTGAGGTACATCCCTGGTCCACGTCACGTACGTCTGTCTCTGTTGTGTGTCTTTTTGGTATTTTATTTAGTTCTTTGCAAGCAGAGAGAGAGAACATGGGCACACCAGGACCTCTTGCCACTGCAAACAAACTCCAGAGCATGCACCACTTTGCATCAGGCTTTATGTGGGCACTGGACATCGGGCTTTGGTAGCAAATGTTTTAAATGCCTGAGCCATCTCCCTGGCCCTTTGTTATTTTATATATATATTTAGGGATGAGATATGTATATATTCCTTCATTATTATTTCCTACTAGATCTGGTGGCTCTGGTAGCTTATAGAAGTTTAAGGCATTGCCTAGCTTGTGTGAGGTTCTGATTCAACCCTAGCCCTGGTGGGGTGGGAGAACCCACAGAAGTTCAAAGAATTGAAAAGTGGTCACATTCTAAGACTTGCTATTTTTTAATCTCTGCTACGTTCCAGAAAGGATTTGATATTTATTTTATTTATTTATAAGAGACAGAGAGAGAGAAAATGGGCACACCAGAGCCTCTAGTCACTGCAAATGAACTCCAGACGCATGCACCACCATGTGCATCTGGCTTACATGTGTTCTGGGGAGTCGAACATGAGTCCTTAGGCTTCAGGGCAAGCACCTTAACCGCTAAACCATCTCTCCAGGCCAAGTTCAATATTTAATACCATCATAAAGGGTAGAATTTTTCAATACTATTGAGTGTCATGGTGCACTCCTGTAATTCTAACACTTGGGAGGTCGAGGCAGGAGGGTGCGCTACATGAAGCCCTGTCTCAAATAAAAGGGAGGGAGGGAAGGAAGGAGGGAGGATGAAAGGGAAGAAAGGGAGGGAGAGAAATTAAGAAAGAAAGAAAGAAATGATTTTTTCCTCGAGGTTGGGTCTCGCTCTAGCCCAGGCTGACCTGGAATTCACTATGTAGTCCCAAGGTGGCCTCGAACTCACAGGGATCCTCCTACCTCTGCCGCAGCGGCAGAATGAATTGTTCCAATACACAAAAGCTGTTTTGTCAGCCACAGTTGATGCAGCTGCCTTTTATGATGCGCTTAAGCCTCTAGAGTTCTTACACTTCTCACGAATTGGTCACTGGTGTCTTAGAGGCAGGCTGGCCAGCACCATCCCAGTTGTCCCGTAGCGACTGTGCCTTGGTGGAAGTTGAACAGCAGCATTTCTGTAGCATCGCACCCGGCTTGGCCTTGAGTGCTGGGCAGTAGTGTTGGCAAGTTGCTGGGGAAGGCGGATGTTTTTGGAGGCATCCCCAGACCCAAGCAATCTAGTTCCTCTGCACCAAATGGCACTTCTGTGGTAGGAACCTGCTAACTGGGTATTTCAAGTCCTGGTTTCCCTTTGTTGTTTCTCTCCCTCTTTCTGTCTTTTCAAGGCAAGGTCTCATTCTAGCCTAGGCTAACCTGGAACTCACTCTGTAGGCTCAGTGTGGCCTTGAACTCACAGCAGTCCTTTTCTCAGCCTTTCAAATGCTGAGACTAAAGGCATGTGCCACCACATTTGGTTTCCCTTTGTCATTCCTGCAAGAAGATTTTTTTTTTCTTCTTGCTCACGAAGTACCTTCTCTTTTTTTTTTTTTTTTTTTTTAATTTATTTATTTGAGAGTGACAGACACAGAGAGAAAGACAGATAGAGGGAGAGAGAGAGAATGGGCACGCCAGGGCTTCCAGCCTCTGCAAACGAACTCCAGACGCGTGCGCCCGCTTGTGCATCTGGCTAACGTGGGACCTGGGGAACCGAGCCTCGAACCGGGGTCCTTAGGCTTCACAGGCAAGCGCTTAACCGCTAAGCCATCTCTCCAGCCCAGAAGTACCTTCTCTTTAAACCTCAGGGGTCTTGTTAATTTGTTTCTCTGCCCACTAATTCCCAGTTGGCCTTTCTGCCTGTCCCTGGCTTACTCGCTATCCTCAAGTTTTACCTAGAGTAACTGTCCTAAAAAGGAAGACTTTCTTTCATTCTCTCTTCCCTCCCTCCCTTGCTCCCTCTCTCTCTCTGTTTTATTTTTTTGAGGTAGGGTCTTTAGCCTAGGCTGACCTGGAATTCATTATGTACTCTCAGGGTGGTCTCGAACTCACGGTGATCATCCTACCTCTGCCTCCTGAGTGCTGGGATTAAAGAAATGCACCACCATACCCAGATCCTCTTCCTTCCTTCCTTTCTTTTTTCTTTCTTTCTTTCTTCTTTCCTTCCTTCCCTCCCTCCTCTTTCTTTCTCCTTCTCCCTCTCTCTTCTTTCCTTTGTTCCCTCCCTCCTCTCCCTTTCTTTCTCTCCTCTTTCCTTTCTTCCTCCCTTCCTTTCTGTTTGAGACAGGGTCTCATTCTGCAGCGCTGGCTTACCTAGCACTCTCTGTATACCCCAGTCTGGACTCCATTTTGCAGCAATCTTCCTGACCACCCTCCGGGTTGCTGGAACTATAGACATGAGCTGGAGCCTCCCAAAGACTTTCCTGTTCTAGCTCCGTAGAGATGCCCACGGCTGCAGTTTCAGGTGACCTTGTTTTGCTGGTTTCCATCCCTGCCCGTAACTGTGGGCTTCACTTCTAAGCCTGAACCCGCCTCCCGGCTGTGACCCCAGTGTCCTTGGTCAGGTCCCTCTTCCTGACTAGCCAATAGGAGGACATTTATTTTGAGCCTCTAGATTGTAGTGTGTTTCTCTTTTTAAACTTAGCATTTGTTCTTTCCTAGTGGCTTCAACTTTTTGTTTTTGTTAGTTTCTCATAAAGTTCTGTTTATTTTACCATCGTGAGGACTCATGAGGAGAGAGTGGTCTGTGTTGATTATAGGTAATTTCATACTGAGTTGTCCTGGCTGGGGAGTGAACCCAGGGCCTCACTTGTGCTAGGCAAACTCTGTACCACTGAGTTAGATACACACTTTATTTTATTTTATTTATTTTTTTATTATTTTATTTTATGTTATTTTATGTTATTTTATGCAGGGTCTCACTTTAGCCAGATCTAAACTGGAACTTACTCTGCAGCATAGAATTCACTATGATCATCATGCCTCAGCCTCCCAAGTGCTGGGGTTAAAAATGTGTGCCATCAACTTTATTTATTTATTAGAGAGAGAGAAGGGGCACACCAGGGCTTCTAGCCACTGCAATCGAACTCCAGACACATATGTGCGTCTGGTTTACATGGGACCTGGAGAATTGAAGCTGGGTCCTTAGGCTTTGGAGGCAAACACTTTAACTGCTAAGCCATCTCTCCAGCCCAGTGTGGTATATTTTTTTCATTATAGAAAACATCATATTAACCCTGACATTATTAACACTGACTCTAAAACCTGAGTAAAACAAATATGTATAAAACCTTTCTTTCCATCCAGGCATGGTGGTGCATGCTTTTAATCCCAGCACTTGGGAGGCAGAGATAGGAGGATCACTGTGAGTTCGAGGCCACCCTGACACTACATAGTGAATTCCAGGTCAGCCTGGGCTAGAGTGAGACCCTACCTTGAAAAAACAAGAAAAATTTCTTCCCTATCCCATGTTCAGTATCAGCAGTGTCAAATCTGGGGTAGGAGGAGTATCACATCTGGCAGAGTACTTCAGAATTAATTTTAAAAGTAGCTATTGGGCTGGAGAGATGGCTTAGCTGTTAAGGTGCTTGCCTGCAAAGCCTAAGGATCCAGGTTTGATTCCCCAATACCCACATAAGCCAGATACACATGGTGGTACATGAGTCTGCAGTTTGTTTGTAGTCGCTAGAGGCCCTGGTTTGCCCATACTCTCCCTCTCTCTCTTTTGCTCTCTAATAAATAAAATATTTTTTGTTTTGTTTTTTCAAGGTAGGGTTTCACTAGCTCAGGCTCTCCTGGAATTCACTGTGGAGTCTCAGGGTGGCCTCAAACTCATGGAGATCCTGCTACCTCTGCCTCCCGAGTGCTAGGATTAAAGGCGTGTGCCACCGTGCCCGGCTAATAACTATTTTAAAAAGTATTTTATTTATGCTAGAGTGAGACCCTACCTCAGTGGGGGTGGGGGTGGAAGTAGCTATTAAAGGATCGGGAGATGGCTCAATGGATAAAGGCACTTACTTGGCAAAGCCTGATGTCTCATGTTCAGTTTCCCAATCCTACATAAAGCCAGATGCAGGAGCTGGAGAGATGGCTTAGTGGTTAAGCGCTTGCCTGTGAAGCCTACGGACCCCGGTTCAAGGCTCGGTTCCCCAGGTCCCACGTTAGCCAGATGCACAAGGGGGCGCACGCGTCTGGAGTTCATTTGCAGAGGCTGGAAGCCCTGGCGCGCCCATTCTCTCTCTCTCCCTCTATCTGTCTTTCTCTCTGTGTCTGTCGCTCTCAAATAAATAAATAAATAAAAATTTTTTAAAAATGCCAGATGCACAAAGTGGCCCGCGCATCTGGAATTTGTTTACAATGGCAAGAGGCCCTGGCATGCCCATTCTCTCTCTCTCTCTTTCTCACTCTCTTGCTGTCTCTTAAAAAAAGTCAGAAATAAACAAAAAAAGAAAGAAAGAAAGAAAAAACCAGAAGCTGTGGAAGGGTTCTGTAATCACAGCAAACCACTACTGACTCAAGATGGGAGGTAGAGACAGGGGAATTTCCCAGAAGCACAAGGTGAGTGCAGCAAAGAGCAGCAGAGCAAGAATCCAGAGCCTGGGGCTGGGGCGATGCTCAGCAGTTAAAGGGACTTGTTTGTAAAGCCTACAGCCTGGGCTCAGTTCCCCAGTACCCACCTAAAGCCAGATGCACAAAGTGGTGCATGTGTCTGGAATTCATTTGCACACTTATTCTCATTTTCTATCTCTTCTTGCAAATTAAAAAAGAAAGAAAGAAAGAAAGAAAGAAAGAAAGAAAGAAAGAAAGAAAGAAAGAAAGAAAGAAAAAGACAGGCCAGGCATGGTGGCACATGCCTCTTTAATCCCAGCACTCTGGAGCCAGAGGTAGGAGGATTGCTGTGAGTTCAAGGCCACCCTGAGACTACATAGTAAATTCCAGGTCAGCCTGGGCTAGAGCGAGACCCTACCTCAAAGAACCAAAGAAAAGAAAAGAATCCAGAACAAGAAAGCCTACCTCAAATGAGGTAGAAAGGCAAAAAACTGCCCGAAAGTTATCCTGTGTCCTGTGACCTCTACACATGTGCTGTGGCACACAGAGACCTGCATTCACACCAAAAACTGTAGTACTTTTGGAAAGAAAAAAAAGCCAGTCTCCGGCAGGCCTGGCCTGGTCAGCGAAATGGGAGGCAGAGCCAGTGGTTTTCAAGAAGGCCCTGGAAGCCAGCCTGGCAAAGAGCGGAGCACTCGGAGCCGCCCTTTCTCACAGGGAGCGGAAGATGCGCACCAACACCTGGAAGTCGTCTTCTGCCTTTGACACATGCATACTTGCATTCACACACACGCGCGCACACACATCCTGTACACACAGACCAGAAAAAATGTATTTAAAAAAAAAAAAACTAGCACTCAGGAGGTTAAGATAGGAGAATCATCATGAGTGCTGGGCCAGTCTGGGTCACATAGTGAGTTCTAGGTCAGCCTGGGTTGGAGTGAGCCTCTGCTTCAAAATAAATAAATAAATAAATGCTATTCATTGTAGCTATAAGAATTAATAAAGCATGTGTTGTTGTTGTTGTTTTCCCCCTCCATTTAGGGTTTTAACATCAAAAGTGTACAGTCACAAGGTTTTAAACTGAATGTATGGGACATTGGTGGACAGAGGAAAATCAGACCGTACTGGAGGAGTTATTTTGAAAATACCGACATCCTCGTGAGTATTGCTGTCGTGCCGAGTCACGGTCCTTTCTTGTCAGTAATCCCGCTGCCCTGGCGTTGATCATCAGCCTAGCAGGGCCAGCAGATGATGAGAGAGAGCTGTCTTGTAGATGTTTGACTGTCACTCAGTGACAGAGTTGTGTTTATTAATTAATGTGATGATTTGAATAGTGAGACATAAGTCACAATGGTGGAAGAAGCTGACCCCCTTTCACAGCCTATGAAGAGAGAAAAGCCAGGCTGGAGAGATGACTTAGCGGTTAAGCGCATGCCTGTGAAGTCTAAGGATCCCGGTTCGAGACTCGATTTCCCAGGACCCACGTTAGCCAGAAGGGGGCGCACACGTCTGGAGTTCATTTTCCAGGGCTGGAGGCCCTGGCGCACCCATTCTCTCTATCTCTCTATCTGCCTCTTTCTCTCTCTGTTGCTCTCAAATAAATAAATAAAATTAAACAAAAAAAAATTTTTTTAAGAGAGAAAAGCCGCCACCAGCACCATGAGCAAGCTCATTCCAGGAACCCCAGGCAGAGCTCTAGCATGCTGCATTTTATTTTTATTTATTTGACAGAGAAAGAGGGGGAGAGAATGAATGGGTGCCTCCCCATTCTGGTGGCAGGGCCTCCAGCCACTGCAAACAAACTCCAGACGCCTGTGCCCCCTCATGCATCTGGCTAACATGGGTCCTGGGGAATCGAACGTGGGTTCTTTGGCTTTGCAGGCAAATGTCTTAACTGCTAAGGCATCTCTCCAGCCCCAGTACGCATATCTTTAGACTGGAATTCCACATGTGCCTCCACACCTTAGGGTTGGACCCTAGGATCCACCCAATGACACCTCCTCCAGCTAGGTAGCTAGAAATCCAAGGAGCTTTAATAAAACTCCTAAATCTATTGGGGGACATTTATTCAAACTACCACATCCTGGAAACCTGCTGGATAAGGACCTCTTAAAAGACTTGATGGTGTTCTCCTTTAGAAAAAAGAATACAGGCTGGAGAGATGGCTTAGTGGTTAAGGTACTTGTCTGCAAAGCCTAAGGACCCAGGTTTGATTCCCTAGAACCCATGTAAGCCAGACACAGAAAGTGAGGCATACATCTTGAGTTCGTTTGTAGTGGCTGGAGGCCTTGGCAACGTGTCTCCCCCACCCCCCCTTTCTCTGCTTGCAAATAAAAATGTAAAATTTTAAAAAAGAAAAGAGAATGCTTAAAGCAGGGGTCAGTTGCTTTTGGAACTACCTTAAGTCCAAGGGTTCACCTCTTGAACAGTACTTTTGGAGGACTGAGCAATGTGGAGAATGTTAAAGTGGTGGGATTTAACTCGGCATTAGGGAGACGCTCCCTTAATGCTCCAGGAGCGGAGGGTACCGCACGCGCACGTTGGTGATTCCTGGGCTCACGTGCTCTCCACCTAGACAGAGGCTGAGATGATCTCCTAGTTCACTACCACTTTCCCTTTTCTCACTTTCTCACTCTTTCTCTTTCTCTCTCTTTTTTTTTCTCTTCTTTCTTTCTTTTTTTTTTTGTGTGGGTTTTTTTTTGTTTTGTTTTCTGAGGTAGGGTCTCACTCTAGCCCAAGCTGACCTGGAAGTCACTATGTAGTTCCAGACTGGCCTCAAACTCACGGTGATCCTCCTATCTCTGCCTCCTGAGTGCTGGGATTACAGGCATGCACCACCACACCTGGCTCCTCACTCTTTCTCTTTGTGAATTCTTGTAGCGGTCACTGTGGGCATTTTGTAGCCTCTCAGCTACATCTTCCCTCCTCCAACATCATCATCACCTACTATGCCATAGTCAAGCCCTATCATGATCATCTCCTTAACTAGTGAGGCTCATGAAGAACTTGGGTGATAAAAAAAATATGTATGTTATTTTTCTGCATCTCGCATTACTTCAGTTATGACCATAGGCAATTACCTGCAATTCTATCAGCCACATCTATGTCTTCATTACCAGCAGAAATCACCTTGCGTCTCAAATAGCTTTCCTCTTCTTGCTTCCTATGTGCCTCCCTTTGGGGTCATCCCTATCCACATGCACACATCCTGTACACCCCTCATTTGACAAGGAAGAACAGGTGGGCATGTTGTCAATAAGCCGTAATGCCAGGGGACTAAAGTAAGAAGACTTCAAGTTCAAGGTTAGCCTAGGGTGAGACCCTTTCTCCAAGCTTAATTAAGAACCAGCCATCCTGCTCCCAAAGACAGTCAGTGTCCATCCTCTGCCTCCCTTTATTGCAGAACTCCTTGAAAGCTTTCTCTCCAATCTCTCTCATCTTCTCTCTTCCCTGTCATCTGCAGGCCTGCCTTTCAGGCTCACCAATAATTCCCATTGCTGCATTATCTCCCGTTATAGTTGGATCTGGACTGTCCCCTGAGGGCCCCGATGTTTAAGGCTGAGTCCCTGGAATATTGTGGAACCTTTAAGAGGTGAGACTCAGCAGGAAGTGTCACGTCCGTTTGAGAACATAACCGTAAAGGGGCTTGTCTACTCTGGCCTCTTCCTTTCTTTCTGTTTTTGTGTCCTGACCATGAAATGTACTACCTGCCACAAATGAGCCTTGCCACAGACCCAAAAGCCACAGGGCTGACAGACCAGGGACTGACGTGTACAACTATAAGCCAAAATAAGTCTTTTCTGAGTTGATTATCTCGCTAATTTGTTACGGCAATGAAAAGCTGACTAACACGTCTTCTAACCTGCAAATGTTGTCATGCCCCAGAGTTCAACCCTTGTGTCTTCCTCTGAGTCACAGCTTAGGTGACTTCATCCAGTTTCAAGGCCTTAGTTACTGCCTACATACTGGGAGTCTCAAATTAGTGTTTTCTCCTGAAACTCTTTCCCTGAGCTTCAGTTTCATATAGCCAGCTACCTGTGTTTGACATCTTGCCTTCAGTGGAAGCCCCTCAGTCTCAACACGTCCAAATTCCATTCTCCACCTACTCCTGCTCAGATTGGCTCCTCCCTCAGCCTTCTCAAGTGGCAAATCCATCCTTCCAAAAGCAACAGAGTTCAAGACGTGGCAGTTTACTCCTGTAATCCTGACACTCAAGAGGCTAAAGCTGGAAGATTGCAAGTTTCAAAGGCTAGTTTGGGCTACACCATGAATTCCAGGCCAGGCAAACTATGTAGTCTGCGTGGCCTCCAGCCACTGCAGAGGAACTCCAGACACATGAGCCCCCTTGTCCATCTGGCTAACGTGGGTCCTGGGGAATTGAACCTGGGTCCTTTGGCTTTGCAGGCAAATGCCTTAACCATTAAGCCATCCCTTCAGCCCCCACTTATTGAACTTTAAATAAAAAAATTTAGGGCTGGAGAGATGGCTTAGCAGTTAAGCACTTGACTGTGAAGCTTGAGGACCCCGGTTCGAGGCTCGATTCCCCAGGACCCACGTTAGCCAGATGCACAAGGGGGCGTACGTGTCTGGAGTTCGTTTGCAGTGGCTGGAGGCCCTGGCACGCCCATTCTCTCTATGTGCCTCTTTCTCTGTCTGTCACTCTCAAATAAATAAAATTAAAAAAAAAATTTTTAGAGAGAGAATGGGCGTGCCAGGGCCTGAGCCACTGTAATCAAACTCCAGACACATGTGCCACCTAGTGCACATATGCAGACTTGTGCTTGTGTGACCTTTGTGCGTCTGGTTTATGAGCATCTGGCTAATGTGGATCCTGGGGAATCAATGGGTCCTTAGGCTTTGCAGACAAGCACCCTAACTGGTAAGCCATCTTTACAACCCTGAACTTATCATTTAACATCTTCCATGAGTATAGACAATAAACCACGTTAATTCCCTTTAACCACCCACTCCCATTTCCCCCTCCCAAATTTTCCCTCCATTGACTCTTTCCTTTTTTCCAATTAGTCTTCTATTTTAATGCTTTCATTTTTTGGAGGGGGAAGTTTTTTATGTTTTGTTTTGATTAAGCATAGTGTATACATTTTTCCAGACATCAGCAGATGTTACACCCCTAAGGCTCATGACTACTTCTGTTTTAAGTTTTCAGTATCAGGGATGTTTTTCCCCCGATGGAGCGGGCCTCCAGTCCAATTGGATGGAGGGGGAAGTTTTGAGGCAGGGTCTCACTCTAGCCCAGGCTGATCTGGAATTCACCATGTAGTCTCAGGGTGGCCTTGAACTCATGGTGATCCTCTTACCTCTGCCCCCCAAGTGCTGGGATTAAAGGTGTGTACCACCACACCCGGCTACTGATGCTATCATTTTTTTTCCTCCTATTGTGAAGGTCTTGTGTAGGTAGTGTCTGACACTGAGGCCATGTATGTCAAGGCCATTTTGCAGACATTTCTTTTATTGTTGTTTGTTTATTACCTGTCCCCAACCAGAATAGAAGCTCCATGAGGACAAGAACTTCTCGACTTTTTAACTGCTGTGTCACCAGTGCCTGAAAAAGTTCCCAAATGAATTAAATAGAATGTTGTTGTGGATGTTTTCTGACAGGAAGTAGAATGTGGAGTTAATTACTTCTAAATTCCCTTCCAGAGCTGAGATGCTATGTTTCTGTATTATTGTGGCCCATCCAGGCCTGCCAATTCCCTCTATAAGATGAGATCATCTACTTCATGGGGTGGAAGATAGGAGAAGTAGTGAATTCACTCACTCACTGTAGTTCTCATATGGTGAATAATATCAAAATATCAATTATGCTGCCAGTTAAGATGCTTGCCTGCAAAACCTAGCTACCCACATTTGATTCCCCAGTACCCATGTAAAGTCAGATGTACAAAGTGGCACATGCATTTGGAGTTCATTTGCAGGAGCTAGAGATAGGCGTACCCATTCTCTGTCTGTCTCTCTGCTTGCAAGTAAATAAATTTTTAAAAAGTCCCCACTGAGAAGATGGATGGGAGACATGCTTCCATACATTTTAAGGAGACTAGAAGATAAATGTTGAGAAAAAAGAAAAAATAATTTCTCTTTAAGGTAGAAAGAAGCTAGAGAGAAGGCTTAGCAGTTAAGGCACTTGCTTGCAAAGCCTAAGGACCCAGGTTCGATTTTCCAGTACCCATATAAGCCAGATGCATATGATGGCTCATGTGTCTGGAGTTCATTTGCAGTGGCTGGAGGCTTTGGCATATCCATTCTCTTACTGTCTGCCTCTTCCTGCCTCACTCTCTTCCTTTCTCTTTCAAATAAATAAAATATTTTTTAATATTTTATTTTTATTTATTTATTTATTTTACAGAGAAAGAGGGGGAAGAGAGAGAGACAGAGAGAGGATGGGTACACTGGGGCCTCTAGCCACTGCAGACAAACTCTAGACACATGAGCCCCCTTGTGCATCTGGCTAATGTGGGTCCTGGGGAATTGAACCTAGGTCCTTTGGCTTTGCAGGCAAATGCCTTAACCACTAAGCCATCTCTCCAGCCCTAATTTTTTTTTTTAATAATACAGAAACACAGTGCTAGGGTGAAGGAGACAAACGCTAAGGGTATTTAACGCTTACCAAAGCAGAGATCCAGAGGCTTCTAAGAGCTCATCACTAAAGTAGACTTAAAACTCACCCATCAAGGCTCAGGGAATTTTGCAGAAGAGGGAGTGGAAATATTGGAAGTCACAGGTTGGGATGCCATGCCCAGAGGCACTGCCTCTCCCCCATGACTGACTGGTGCTCCCATAATGCATAACCCACAACCCCACGGGAAATACCAGCAACCCCACTGAGGAGGGTCTCCAACAGAATGGGAGCAGGGGCAGGGGACAAGATGGTACCAACACATCATGTATCCATACAAAATAGGTTCTTTTTTGTTTTTGTTTTTAATTTTTTTAAATTTTTATTTATTTATTTGAAAGCAGCAGACAGAGAGAGAGAATGAGCATGCCAGGGCCTCCAGCCACTGCAGACAAAACTCCAAACATGTGTGCCCCCTTGTGCATCTGGCTAACGTGGGTCCTGGGGAATCAAACCGGGGTCCTTAGACTTCACAGGCAAGCGCTTAACCGCTAGGCTATCTCTCCAGCCCTTATTTTTGTGTTTTGAGGTAGGGTTTCCCTCTAGTCTAGGCTGACCTGGAATTCACTATGTAGTCTCAGGGTGGCCTCGAATTCATGGTGATCCTCCTAACTCTGCCTCTTGAATGCTGGAATTAAAGGCTTGCACCACCACACCCAGCCTCAAAATATGTTCTTAATAATAATATAAAAACAAGTCAATGGTACACACCTGTAATCTCAGTGGTTGGGAGGCTGAGGCAGGAAGACTGTGAATTCCAGGCCAGCCTAGGCTACACTATTTAAAAAAAAAAAAAAGAGGTAACTGGACATGGTGGCTCATGTTAGAAAAATTGGCCATTAGATGTCTTTTTAAAAAATATTTTATTTATTTGAGAGAGAGAAAGGAAGAGGCAGATAGGGAGAATGTGTACACCAGGGCCTCTAGCCACTGCAAAGTCCAGACACATGCACCCCTTTTGCATCTTTCTTACATGGGTCCTGGGGAATTGAACCAGGCTCTTTAGGCTTTGCAGGAAAGTACTTTAACCACTAAGCCATTTCCCCAGCCCTATTAAATGTCTTTTAAGTCATAAAGAAGGCTCCTGGAACTAGTAAGTGACTGTAGCAGGGCTGTAGTATAACAATCATGTATAGACATCAATTGCTTTCCATTATACCAACAATGAACAATTGAAATCTGGCTGGATCTTGGGTTTAGTCCCTAATACTGAAAAAAAAAAAAAAAATTAAGAACTTGAAATTTAAAGCAAAGTATCACTTAGCACCCAAAATACGAGTTAAGTCGACATTGATTTATATGGGGAAAACTACAAAGCTGTTGAAAGGTAATTTTTCCTAACATGTATGAGGTTCAATACCCAACACTGCCAAAATAAGTATGTATATACATACATACATACATACATACATACATACATACATACATACATAAAATTTAAAAAAGGATAAACATTCTGTGTTCGTAGATAGGAAAATTCAGTATTGCCGTAAGTTATACTCAGCTTGATCTGTAGATTTGATGCAATTGTAGTTAGAATTCCAGGTCATTATTTTGGAGACTTATTTTCAGAAGTAGGGTTTCACACTAGTTCAGGCTGACCTGGAATTCACTATGTAGTCTCATAGTGGCCTTGAACTCATGGTGATCCTCCTACCTCTGCCTCCCAAGTGCTGGGATTAAAGGTGTGTGCCACCACACTCAGCAATTTTGGAGATTTTTGACAAACTAATTCTAAAGTTTCTATGGAAAGACAAATTCCAGCTAACCAGCATAGTACTGAGAATACATTGGAATTCTGATGCTACTCAGCTAAGATTTACTCTAAAGGTACAGTAATCAAGGTAACAAGTCTGAGAAAGAATAGACTAATTGATCAATGTAATGGAGTAGAGAACTCAGAGTTGGATCTGCAGGAGTCGGTCATGTGGTCTTTGCCAGAGGAGGAGGTAGCCCAGTAGAGAAGGACCATCTTCTCAGAATAGGGTACAGGCAAGCACTTAACCGCCAAGTCATCTCTCCAGCCCCTGGGGCTCACAGTTGATTAAGGGAGAGACCCATTTCAAGGAAATGCATCAGTGAACAACAAGAGGCCATCTGCCATTCTCCTCTGGCATCTACACGCATGTGCATTGTATGCACGTGTGCACAAACATGCACACAGCAAAAATAGTTGAAAAATAGCAAATGTCTGGTTCCTGAGAGGAATATTCTTAGCTGTTCATCTGCTAGATTAAGGTACTTTGAGCAGTATGTAAGGACACTAATGTTGGTTACAGAGGCCTGAGACCTTCCTGGTCTACAGGTAAGAGTAACTTTAAATCATAAGCTCTACCACCTTGAGGGTATACTTCAAGGGAAGTGTACCAGGACCCTGGATCCCACATTCTCAGTAGCTGAGAGCTCCCAGGAATAATGTGCCGCGCAACGAAGTCAGTTCAGAGCGGCCCTAGAGAAGCGTTCTTGAGCTACAGTCCACACTAGTGCAAGATAATATTTCGGGTTGAGAGTCAACTTCATTATTTTCCAGTGGCGTTTGAGATTAAGCAAGTTTGGCAAGCAGCTGAGTCCCTGGGGTTAGTCGGCAGCCTTGAGACTCTCGGCTCTCTGTGCTTGTTTCTCAGCCGCCGGAAGCAGCAGGTTGGCGGATTCTGTGTGTGCTTGTCTGTGTTTAATAGTCTTCCATTGTTGGTTGAAAAAGACCTATTACACTGGACCCCGCACTGCTCAAGACTGAAGCTTAACACATTTTGTTGCCTGGTTAAATCTTTTCAATTCTCCCTGGAGTGCTGTGGTAAAATCTTGCTTGAGAGCAGAGATGGACAAATTGATCCAGCCTGCCTCCTGTTTTGTGTAGCCTGCAAGCTAGAATGGTTTTGATATTTTTAAGTGGTTGAAAGAAATCAGAAGAGTAATGTTCCACGACACACAAGAACGAGGCAGAATTTCAGTGCCCACAAATAACGTTCTGCCGGAACACAGGCGGGTGCGTCTGTCCACATTTCCCATGGCTGCTTTCACGGCTACAATAGCCGTGTTCGGTTGCTGCCTGTGACATGATGTGGGCCGCAGAGGCAAAATATTTACTAACGGTTCCTTACTGAAAACTTTGCCTACCCTGGTGTAAGGTGGGAATATTTAACCTTTTGGCTTCTCTGGGCCACAATGGACAAAGAATTGTTTTGGGCCACATGTTCAATACAGCGGAACATGGGCTGAAGAGATGGCTCAGAGGTTAAGGTGCTTGCTTGCAAAGCCTGAAGGCCCCAGTTCAGTTCCCCAGTACCCCCCGTAAAACCAGATGCACAAAGTAGCACATGGGTTGATAGTTCTTTTGCAGTGGCAAGAGGCCCTGACATGCCCAGTCACTCTCCCTCCCTCCACTCTCCCTCTGCTTGCAAATAAATAAATAAATAAATACAGTAGAACATGAAATGACTCTAGTGGTCTGAAGTCATGGTAACTCCTAGAAGTACCAGAGTTAGTCTCAGGGACAGTGTTGTCGGGAATATCTAACTTCAGTTTTACTAATGGAAAAGTGGCTATGAAAGAAAACTTGACGTATCCTAGAAGGGAGGGGATGGGAAGTCTTCTAGTTCTTTTTTGGTTAGTAAATGATAGTAAATAGTAAGCATATATGGTATGGTTCTGTGTGCAAAAGGTCTGGGTTCAACTCCAGCACTACCAAAAAATAATCTGTAAAAATAGTGATTTTTTTGGCCAGGCATGATGGTACATGCCTTTAATCCCAGGAGGCAGAAGTAGGAGGATCACTGAGATTTCAAGGCCACCCTGAGACTACATAGTGAATTCCGGGTCAGCCTCAGCCAGAGTGAGACCCTACCTCAAAATCCCCCCCCCAAAAAAAGAGAGAGACAATTAGCTGGGTGTGGTGGTGCACACCTTTAATCCCAGCACTTGGGAAGCAGAGGTAGGAGGATCGCTGTGAGTTCAAGGATACCCAGAGACTACATAGTGAATTCCAGGTTAGCCTGGGCTAGAGCGAGACCCTACCTTGAAAAACCAAAAATAAATAAATAAAAGCCCACAAGTAGACTAGATCTCAAACACTTTAAAATAACTGTTATTTCTTACACACATTGATGCTACAAGAGAGTAGAAAGCACCAGTCATTGAAACCCGGTGTTGCAGTCCGGTTCGCATTGCTGGTAGAAATCACCCAACCAAAAGCAGCTTCTGGGAAAAAGAGATTTATTTTGGCTTACAGGCTCAAGGGGAAGCTCCACGATGGCAGGGGAAAACGATGGCATGAGCAGAGGGTGGACATCACCCCGTGGCCAACATAAGGTGGACCACAGCAACAGGAGGGCGTGCCAAACACTGGCAAGGGGAAACTGGCTTTAATACCCATAAGCCCGCCCCCAATAATACACTCCCTCCAGGAGGCGTTAAGTCCCAAATCTCCATCAGCTGGGAACCTAGCATTCGGAACACCTACGTTAATGGGGGACACCTGAGTCAAACCACCACACCCGGGGAGCTAGGCAGACACTGGTCAGTTTCCTTGTCCTCTGACTTCAGCTCGGTCTATCAGAGGAAGACCATGCTATCCTCCCTCCCCTCTCTTGCTGCCTATCCCCTGGTGGGGAAATACCCAGGAGCAGTAAAATGGCCAAAAGGTGGCCACAGGAGGGAGGAGGAGCATGGCGGAGGAGAAACAAAGAGGCCTCCATTCAGTCTCTGTTCCAGCCAGAGTTGCCAGACTTCCATGAGGAAAAAAACCTTTTTCTCCAGGTCTTTATTCCACAGCCTAAGAATTCCAAAGCAACTGCCAAAAAAATATATGAGCTGACTTCACCTGAAACCTCATTTTGAGTGCTAGGGATTATAACCATGCTACAGGCACAATGAGTATTAACTTTCTTTTATACTTATTAAATGTACTTGCTTACAAAGCCTGCCAGCCTGGGTTTGATTCCCCATTACTCATGTAAAGCCAGATGCATAATGTAGTACATGTGTCTCGAGTTTGTTTGCAGCAGCAAGACCCTGGCACACTCATAATCTGTTTATCTCTCTGTGTTTGTCTGACCTCTCTATCTCTTCTTTTAAATGAAAAAATTTTAAGCCAGGTGTGGTGGCGCACACCTTTAATCCCAGTGCTTGGGAGGCAGAGGTAGGAGGATCGCTGTGAGTTCGAGGACACCCTGAAACTACATGGTGAATTCCAGGGCAGCCTGGGCTAGAGCAAGACCCTACCTTGAAAAGCAAAAATTAAATAAAACAAACACTATTCTTCTTCTTTTTTTTTTTTTTTTTTTTTTAAGAGAGAGAGAAAGAGGCAGAGAGAGAGAATGGGCATGCCAGGGTCTTCAGCCACAGCATATGAACTCCAGATGCTTACGCCCCCTTGTGCGCGTGTGCAACCTTGTGTGCTTGCGTCTCTCTGTGTCTGGCTTATGTGGGACCTGGAGATTCGAACATGAGTTCTTGGGTTTCACAGGCAAGTGCCTTAACTGCTAAGCCATATCTCCAGCCCATAAACACTGTTCTTTTTTATTTTATTTATTTTTTAAATTAATTATTTAATTTAATTTATTTATTTGAGGGAAAGAGGCAGATAGAAAGAGAAAGAATGGGTGCTGCAGGGCCTTCAGCCGCTGCAAACGAACTCCAGATGCCCTGTACATGTGGCAAACATGGGTCCTTTGGCTTTGCAGGCAAATGCCTTAGCCGCTAAGCCATCCCTCCAGCCCTGTTATTTATTTATTCATTTATTCATTCATTTATTTATTTATTTATTTATTGCGGGGGGGGGGGAGACTGAGCTTTTATTCAAACACTAATCTTTACCTGCCATCAGAAAGAAAGCCAACAGCCCAGTGTGGTGGCATACACCTTTAATCCCAGCATGCAGGAGGCAAAAGAAGGAGGATCTCTGTGAGTTCAAGGCCAACCTGGAACTAGAGTGGCAGGACAACCTGAGCTAGAGGGAGACCCTATCTCAAAAATACCAAAAAGGGGGGGAAGCCAACAACTGCATAGAGGAGCCATGCTAGTTTGTGCC
This sequence comes from Jaculus jaculus, assembly GCF_020740685.1. Classification (NCBI taxonomy): domain Eukaryota; kingdom Metazoa; phylum Chordata; class Mammalia; order Rodentia; family Dipodidae; genus Jaculus; species Jaculus jaculus. The sequence continues at coordinate 32,201,505 of NC_059102.1, forward strand.
CATGATTTTAACTTTTTTTTTTTTCTGTGGAGGGGTTGGTGTGAATGGGCATACCAGAAACTCTTGCCACTGCAACTGAATACCAGATGCTTGTGCCAGTTTTTCATCTGCCTTACATGGGTGGTTTGGGAATTGAACCTGGTGCAGCAAGCTTTGCAAGTAAGCAGTTTGCTGAGCCATGTTCCTAAGGTCCCATGATTTGTTTTGTTTTTCTTTTTCTTTTTCAAGGTAGGGCTTCACTCTAGCCCAAGCTGACCTGGAATTCACTATATAGTCTCAGAGTGGCCTCAAACTCACAGCAATCCTCCTGTCTGTGCCTCCCCAAGTGCTGGGATTAAAGGCATGTCCCACCAATGCCTGGGGCCTCATGATTTTTTTTTTTTTTTTTTAATTTTTAGAGGTGGGTTTTCACTCTAGCTCAGGCTGATCTGGAATTTACTATGTAATCTCAGCCTAGCCTCAAACTCACAGCGATCCTCCTACCTCTGCCTCCCAAGTGCTGGAATTAAAGGTGTGCACCACCATGCCCAGCTGATTTTTTTGAATACATTTAACTTTATTTATTTTAGAGAGAGAGAATGGGCATTCCAGGGTCTCCAGCCACTGCACATGAACTCCAGATGCATACACTACCTTGTGCATCTGCTTACATGGGTCCTGGGGATCAAACCTGGGTCCTTTGGCTTTGCAGACACCTTAACCACTAAGCCATCTCTCCAGCCCCCATGATTTAAAAGAAAAACTTTTGGGGGTCTGGAGAGATGGTTCAGTGGTTAAAGCATTTGCCTGCAATGTGTAAAGACATGGGTTCAATTCCCCAGTACCCACGTAAAACCAGATGCACAAAGTGATACAGGCATCTGGAATCTGTTTGCAGTGGCTAGAGGTCCTGGTACATGAGCTGCCTCTGTCTGTCTGTCTGTCTGTCTGTCTATGTATCTATCTATCTCCTAACAGATAAATAACATTTATTTTTAAGAAGCTTGAACGTTTTTTCATGAGTGTGTGCACGTGTGTTTGCGTGTGTGTGTGTACACCAAAGTGTTTCGACACTGCAAATGAATGCCAGATATTTGTGCCACTTTTTGCATCTGGCTTTACATAAATGGCTAGGAAATTGAAGCCCAACTGGCAGGCTTTGCAAACAACTGCCTTTATCCACTAAGCCATCTCCCCAGCCCCTGTGCCCATGATTTTTAAAAAATATTTATTCACTTATTTAAGAGAAAGGCAGAGAGGTGGGAGAGAGAATGGGTGCACCAGGGCCTCTAGCTACTGCAAACGAACTCCAGACACATATGTCACCTTTGTGCATCTGGCTTTACATGGGTACTGGGGATTCAAACTCAGGTCCTTTTGCAGGCAGGTGCCTTAACTGCTAAGCTATCTCTCCAGCCCTGGAAGCCCCCTCCTCTCTGAGGAACTTGCTTCCTTTCCCCTTCGTACTCTAAAATAAACTTTATTCTTTTCATTTGTTTGTTTTGTTTTTCAAGGTAAGGTCTCACCCATATGCTGACCTGGAATTCACTATGTAGTCTCCAGATGGCCTCGAACTCATGGCGATCCACCTACCTCTGCCTCCCTAGTGCTGAGATTAAAGGCATGTGCTACCATGCCTGGCTTTGTTTTTGTCTCTCTTGTTTGTTTGTTTGTTTGTTTTGTGGGAGAAAAGGGTTTATTTCAGTTTATAGAGTCAAAGGGAAGCTTCATGATGGGAGAGGAAAATGATGGGCATGAGCAGAGGGTGGACATCACCTCCTGGCTAACATCAGATGGGCAATACCAGCTCTTTTTTTTTAATGTATTTTTTTCTTTTTTTTTTATTTCACTACATAAAATTTATTATTTTTTATAAGTATTTTTTTTTCTTAATAGTTTTCTTTATTTTAGAGAGAGAGAGAGAGAGAGAGAGGGAGGGGGAGAAAATGGGCATGCTAGGGCTTCTAGCTACTGCAAACAAACTCATGTGGGTACTGGAGAATTGAACTGGGTCCTTAGGCTTGCAAGTGCCTTAACCACTACGCAATCTCTCCAGCCTTAAACTTTATTTATTTATTTGTTTGTTTGTTTTAGTTTTTCAAGGTAGGGTTTCACTCTGCTCAAAATGACCTGGAATTCACTACGTAGTCTCACAGTGGCCTCTCGAACTCATGGTAATACTCCTACATCTGCCTCCCAAGTGCTAGGATTAAAGGCATGCGCCACCACGCCCAGCTTAAACGTTATTCTTAAAAGAAAAAAAAAGCAAGGTAGTTGTCTTATAGACTTAATCCTAGAATTATTGCATAGTGATGTTGAAATTACATAAAATTTACTTTAGGAAAATGTTAAATAGCAAAATCTTGTATATAGTGTGGGGAGATCCCTCCTTTTCAATCTGGCAGTAGAAATGTTAAGTGTGAAATTTCATATCAAAACAAAAAGAAAAAAAGAGCAGATACTTACGAGTAAATGAAAGTTCTCTGGACTCACTGCTGTTTACTGATGTGCTTGTCTCTGCTGTTAGAATCATCACTCCTCATCTTCCTCACCCGACTGTCAGATTTCGATTTAATATTTTAGTTATTTATTTGAGAGGAAGTGGCAGATAGAATGGGCATGCCAGGACCGTAGCCCCTGCAAACCAACTCTAGACACATGCACCACCTTGTGCATCTGGCTTATGTGGATATTGAGGAATCTAACATTTGCCTTCGCAGCCAAGCGCCTTAACTGCTAAGCCATCTCCCCAGCCCTGTTGTTTTTTAAAAACTATTTTATTTGAGGGAGAAAAAAACAGAAATATATTTTTTTAATTATTTTTTTTTTAAGCAAGAGAATGGGTATACCAGGGCTCTAGCCACTACAAATGAACTCCAGTCACATGTGCCACCATGTGCATCTGGCTTACATGGGTACTGGGGAATCAAACCTGGGTCACTAGGCTTTGCAGGCAAAAACCTTAACTGCTAAGCCAGCTCTCCAGCCCCCAGTATTCATTCTTGACATCCAAGCAGCTTGGAGCAGTAGAAATGAGAGAGACAACTGAAGTCAGCATAGAATTACTGCTGTAAATGCTCCTTATGGAGGGATGCAATTAGGTCCTAGGATGCCACATGAACTCTGTTCTGTGGCGATGCTAATGAGTGCTTGCTCCCCAAGGCATGACACCCTCTCCAAACTAAAGTCCAATTCCATCAGAGTTCATCTGAGCAAACTGATGAGTTTATTGGGCTTCCTTACAGAGTATGGGTGAAGGATTACTTTCAAGAGCAAGAAGACCCCAAAGCAAGCACAGCACCAAAAAGTCTCATCCCATAGCTGCTTAGACGGAGTTCCTTGTCCCTTTATCTCCCATGAAGGCCATAAGAATTCACACATTGGGCTGGAGAGATGGCTTAGCGGTTAAGCGCTTGCCTGTGAAGCCTAAGGACCCCGGTTCGAGGCTCGGTTCCCCAGGTCCCACGTTAGCCAGATGCACAAGGGGGCGCACGCATCTGGAGTTCGTTTGCAGAGGCTGGAGGCCCTGGCGTGCCCATTCTCTCTCTCTCCCTCTATCTGTCTTTCTCTCTGTGTCTGTCGCTCTCAAATAAATAAATAAAAAATTTAAAAAAAAAAGAATTCACACATCACTACATACAGCTGGCCCAGGGGCTGCCTGAGGTGTCATGTGAGGCTCTGACCACCCTTTTCTGCCTCTCTCCTATGGAGCAATGCCAACGGGCCCAAGAGAGTCTCTCATACACAGTCACAGCTGCGTCTGATAAAGGTGGCAATTGTTTTTCTTGAAGGACCGAGTCACACAACACAAGAATATAGGATTGCAGCCAGGCATGGTGGCGCATGCCTTTAATCCCAGCACTTGGGAGGCAGAGGTAGGAGCATGACTGCGAGTTCAAGGCCACCCTGAGAATACAGAGTGAATTCCAGGTCAGCCTGGGCTAGAGTGAGACCCTACCTCGAAAAGAAAGAGAAAGAAAGAAAGGAAGGGAGGGAGGGAGGGAGGGAGAGAGAGAAAGAAAAGGAAAGAAAAAAGAAAAGGGATAGGATTGCAGATGTCTCCAAACTCCATCCCAGTTATTCTCGCCCATCTACCCCGCGGTGAGGACGTGGGAGGAAGGAAGCCACAGCAGCATGTGAGGAGTCGCCGTAGGTGCACTGTCAGGTGCATATATCACATGCAACTTGCACAAGTGACTTCACATCTTTGGACTTGTGTTTCTTCAGGTGTAAATGGGAAAGCAGTGAAATCTAGCTCATGGAACTGTGTGGGAGGAATGAATAGATCTAGGAAGCCTCACTAATGAAGTATCAAGTCTCCATTAAATGTAGTTCTTTTTATTTTCCTTTCTTGGTTTTCCTGGCTTCCTGGGCTTTGGAGCTTGCTGGAGGTATTTTTCTGAGCCTCTTTAATTCATCCATTTTGTTTCCATAGATGAGGTGAAAATTGCCAGTCCATTTCGGGATGTTGGGGCTAACTTCACATCTGTTGATGTTCTTTGGTAGAAGTTTTTCCTTCCTTTTGTACCACTGTTTATTGAAGTAATCTTTTTTTTTCCTTTACAGATATATGTAATCGACAGTGCAGACAGAAAAAGGTTTGAAGAGACGGGCCAGGTAAATAATTTTTCTGTTGCAGTATTTCTCAAGTAACTGGGTATTCATTAATCCACCTTGTAAATGAGGGAGAAGGAAGGAGGTACTTGTTTAACCCTTACAGTTTAAAGAAGAGGATTGCCAGGCATGGTGGCACACACCTTTAATCCCAGCGCTCAGGAGGCAGAGGTAGGAGGATCATTGTGAGTTCAAGGCCATCCTGAGACTACAGAGTGACTTCCAGGTCAGCCTGGGCTAGAGTGAGACCCTACCTGGAAAAAAGTAAATAAATAAATAAATAATAAAGAAGAAGGTCATTCTGTCAAGCAGGCAGAAATAACTGTCCAAAATGAAAGTTATTTCATTTTGAGAGTTCTTTACACAGTTTTTTGACTAAATCCTTTTAGTGATAATCAAACTGAATATCTACGATGTAAGCAAGTGGAACTCAGCACCATTCCCAGAAGTTCTGTTTTCCTCCATGTACGAATGAACCCAGGAGCAAGGCACTTAGCATTTTGATTTTCATTTTCCAATACTTAATACATTGATTCCAAAGTAAGTCTGACAAACTGAAAAGGATGAAAAGAAAGGTACAAGCCGAAACTAAACTGTTCTTGTGTTTGTTTGTTTGAGGTAGGTTTCACTCTATCCCAGGCTGACCTAGAATCCATTATGTAGTCTCAGGGTGACCTCGAACTCATGGTGATCCTCCTACCTCTGCCTCCCAAGTGCTGGGATTAAAGGTGTGTGCCACCACGCCCAGAGAAACTGCTCTTATTTTTAAACCAGGAGATCAGGTAAACCTTGAACTCAAATATGGCTTCAAATGCAGGGTACATGTCAGCAAGATTACATGGTATGATGTGTGTATACAATTTTACATAGAGAGCATGGGGCATAGACCACTGAAGGTTAAGTGAAATCACTGGCAGAAGCAGCAAAGGTGGAGTGAGGAAGTGTGCTCAGATCTCACTATAGAAAGTTGGCCTGTGTCCCAAACTGCCACGGTGACCGTCCTCAGGAGGCAGCCCTCATGGTTATTTGTTCCTTTTCTCGGAAAGGAGTTCAGCAGTCTCACAGCTCCTGGGAGACAGCCCATCTCCCTTCCATGTCCTGACGGTTTCGGGATCATTATCCAGGCGAGCCAGTGCTACACTAGAACTTGGAAGTAGAGGTCCTATCGGCCTCTTAAGCCATTCAGTTCTTTTTGAAAGCCAAAGAGTTTAAAGTAGCTAAAATATGGGCTTAATGAGACAGAGGTGGGTCCTGCCATTTAGGTAAGTATATGGCCCCCTTTCTTCCAATTGCCAACAGAACACACAGTTTAGTGTTTAACCTGTAACCTAGAAATCAGCGACCTTGCTATAGGAACCAATAAAGTTCATTTATGATATGAATTTGATAAAAGTTAATACATGTGACATGCATTTTTGGAAATAGAGATTGGTAGAACAACTTTAATCTCTTTTTTATTTTTATTTATTTATTTGACAGAGAAAGAGAGAGAATGGGCACTCCAGGGTCTCAGGCCACTGGAAACAAATTCCAGACATGTGTGCCCCTTGTGCATCTGGCTAATGTGGGTCCTGGGGAATCTGGAACCTGGGTCCTTTAGCTTTGTAAGCAAATGCCTTAACCATTAAGCCATCCCTTCAACCCAATAATTTCAATCTCGAATTGTCATTTCTTTCATTTTTTTAACTTTATTTATTTATTTGGGAGAGAAAGAGAAAATGGGTGCACCAGGGCCTCTAGTCACTGCAAACAAACTCTAGACATATGTGCAGCCTTGTGCATCTGGCTTATGTGGGTACTGGGGAATCGAATCTGAGTCGTTAGGCTCCACAGGCAAGCACCTTAACAGCTAAGCCATCTTTCCAGTCCCATTTTCAGTTTTCTTTTATTTTATCTTTTTTTTTTTTTTTTTTTTTTTTTTTTTTTTTTTTTTTCGAAGCAGGGTCTCACTCTAGCCCAGGCTGACCTGGAATTCACTATGGAGTCTCAGGGTGGCCTCAAACTCACGGCGATCCTCCTACCTCTGCCTCCTGAGTGCTGGGATTAAAGGCATGTGCCATCACACCCTGCTATTCATTTTTAGTTTTCATATGCATATACACACAATATGATCATTAAGTTATTTGTGGGCAAGCTGGAGAAATAGCTTAGTGGTTAAGGCACTTGCCTGAGAAGCTAAGGACCCAGGTTCAATTCCCCAGGACCCACATAAGCCAGATGTACATGGTAGCGCATGCATCTGGAGTTTGTTTGCAGTGGCTAGTGGCTATGCCCATTCTCTCTCTCTAATAAATAATATAAAATAAAAAGTATTTTTAAGGCCAGACGTGGTGGCACACATCTTTAATCCCAGCTCTGAGGAGGCAGAAGTAGAAGGATTACAATGAATTTGAGACCACCCTGAGACTCCATAGTGAAGTCCAGGTCAGCCTGGGCTAGAGCAAGACCCTGCCTCAGGAAAACCAAAAGATATATATATATATTTAAGTTATTTGTGGAGGTCTGGAGAGATAGCTCAGTGGATAAAATGCTTGCTGTGTAAGCATGCAGATTAGAGTTCAGATCCTCAGCACCCACATAAATGCTGGGTGAGCATGGCAGCCTATCTGAAATCCCAGCGCTTGGGAGGCAGACACAGGAGATCCTCAGCCTGGGCACTGAGCTCTGTGTTCAACCACAAGACCCTGTGTCAGTAAGTAAAGTGGAGAGCTATCGAGGAAGACACCCAGGGTCAACCTCAGACTTCTCATACCCATATGCACATACATGTATCACACACACACACACACACACACACACACACACACAAGTTATTTGTGGAGTTTTGAGTATATCTCAGTGGTAGAGAACCTGCTTAGCATGGGCAAAGCCCTGGGCTTAATCCCTAGCACCAAAACAAAAAACAACAAAAAAAGATATCTGCTTATAGTAACCTCAGATATATTTCCTATCTCTACCCAGTGTTTATATTCTTCTTGAACAATGTTTTCCAAGGCGCTTCTCAGAGTCTGGTCTACGAATCACCTGTAGGAGAAACACCTGGGGAACTTCTTAAAGGTGTGATTCCTGATGGCTGCCTTGCATTTTCTGAAATCAGCCTCCCCAGGTTGGGCTCAGGAATCTTGCTGGCAGACAAGTGTTTTTATCACTAGAAGTGCACGTTTAAATATCATAGCTTTCCTGCTTCCCTCCCCAAACAATCCAGGAACTGACCGAACTACTGGAGGAAGAAAAGCTCAGTTGCGTGCCAGTCCTCATCTTTGCTAACAAGCAAGATCTGCTCACAGCGGCCCCGGCCTCGGAGATTGCAGAAGGATTGAACCTACACACCATCCGTGACCGAGTCTGGCAGATCCAGTCCTGCTCAGCTCTCACAGGAGAGGGTGTTCAGGTGAGACTGCCTCAAGGCATGGTTCCCTAGCAACATGGCAGCCCACCAGTGAGGTCTGCCTCACCACTGGGGTTGATCTAAATAGAAAACGATATGAAACAAATAGCTGTGATTGGCAGATGAACCGTCTGGGAATTGAAGGGCTCAAAGGAGGCTGGTTCTTTTCTGCTTAGCAGCCAGGCAGTTACCATGAGTGTTCCAAGCCAGGAACTGCCTTGCTTCTGCTGTACGCCTTCCCGTTGGTAAGAGCTTTCACAAGAACACTCTGAAGATTGTTTGCCACTGGAATTCTTTGATGACTGGTTGGCCATTCTGCAATGTGTCTAATATTGGTTAAAAACCTGCACTCTCAAAAAAAAAAAAAAAACTTTTTTTTTTCAGAGTTGGGCATGGTGGGTACCTTTAATTCCAGCACTCATGAAGGTGAGGTAGGAGGATTACCATGAGTTTCAGGCCAGCCTGGATAAGTGAGACCTTGCTTAAAAAACAAATACAAAAATAAGTAAATAAATAAATAAACAACAACAACAAAAAATAACAGTACTCCCAAAGTGATGGCCATCAGCAGTGTCTCCCCTGCCCTCAGGGTCCATGTCTGTTTCTTGCTACGGCAGGCTGGTTTTCCACCAAGAGGTTTCTGTGGACACAGTGCCTGGTGCTAAGGAGCTGTACACCAGGAGTAAAGCTTCCCCTCGTTGAATATTAATTTAGGACAGTACAACCTAGTTACCCAGGAGGCTGTATCCTGCAGAATGACACTTTCATCTCGGGTGCTTCCTACCAGGCACCCTCAAATCAGTGACACTGAAGTCAGCCTGCTAAGATGCTTCCTATTCCAGGGCCCCAGAACCCTCCACAGCCTCATTTTAAGCATCTGGTGTACCTGCCAGGACATGTCTCGGTGCTGCTGTGAGAACTGATGCTTACTGCTCGAGGGTGTTCAGGGGGCTTCTGCACCTCTAAAGAGAGCCTGTCTTCCCCCACTGCCAAGTGGCATGTAGTAATGGCACAGCCGTTTTGCTCTGCTCTCTCGGCATGGTGAGCTGCAGACGTGAGCTCAGTCCTTGCAGCCTCTGTCCATTTCCTTCTCATGTTCTTCCCTCATGCCTCGGACATTTGACACTGATTTCTCTTAAAATGGCCTGACTGCTTTTATCCCAAGCACATAATCACTTCCTAGAATTATCTCTGTCCTGACATGCTTGCTGCTTTTTTTTTCTTTTGTTACAAAAATAGCTGTAACTTGTTTCAGAGCCCGGCCTCTAGATCCTAGTGCCCAGTCAGAATGAGTCAAGAGTCCCCTCTTCAGACTTTCATGCCTGCACCCCAGAAATTCTTCTTGCATGTGTGTTGGGGTTCCTTAGTACCTAGAGATTACCACAGCTATACCCCCAGAATGGATTCTAGAGTCTCTGGGAGGTCTAGGTTTGGGGGTATTTGGTCTCATGTAGCCCAGGTTAGCCTCCAGTGCTCTATGTAGCAGAAGCTTGCCTTGAACCCCTCCTCCTCCTGCCTCCTCTCTCATCTTTCTCCTTTGATTTTAAAATACATTTTTATTTTTTGACAATTTTTATAATGGCTATAATGTATGTTGGTCATATTAACCCCTCATTACCCTCTCTTGTCCCTTCCCCACTGAACCCCTTCTTCTTCCCTACTAACCCCCTTGCTATGTTCATGTCTTTTTTTCCTGACCCACTGAGTTGAATTTAGGTTGCTCACATGAGTGTGGGTTACTTACTGGAGTATGGGCAATGGGGCAGCCTGCCAGTGGCTACACCACTAAAGAAAATACGTTCCCCTCTGCCAGTAGCTTTCTTTCTTTGTAGACTCTGGTTATAAAAGGAATATATTCTATATATTCTATTTTTGATTTGTTTATTGTTGGTTTTTTGAGGTAAAGGGTCTCGCTCTAGCCCAGGCTGACCTGGAATTCACTATGTAGTCTCAGGGTGGCCTCAAACTCACAGCAATCCCCTTGCTTCAGTCTCCCAAGTGCTGGGATTAAAGGCGTGTACCACCACACCCAGCTTTGCCCAGGAATATATTCTAAACAGGGCTTGTTGATACTCACCTGTAGTCCCAGTACTTGGGAGGGTGTGTGTGGGGGGGGTCTTATTGTTAGTATATTAAAAGTCTATAAAGGTAGGCATAGTGACACATGTCTGTAATTTCAGCAGTTAGGAGATAGAGTCAGGAGGATCAGGAGTTCAGTTTAAAGCCAGGCTTGGCTACAGAGCAAGTTTGAGGTCAGCCTGGGCTACACGAAACCATGTAACACACACAAAATCCTCTGGGCTTGGCGGCACGCACCTTTAATCCTAGCACTCGGGAGGCAGAGATAGGAAGATCACCCGAGTTCAAAGCCACTGTGAGACTACATAGTGAATTCCAGTCATCCTGGGCTAGAGCAAGACCCTACCTTGAAAACCCAAAAACAAAACAAAACAAAAAAATTTATTTTTTTCTTCAATCCCTATTCCACAAAAGGACTACCATCCTTCTAAATTCTCCCTTGTAAAACTACAACCATGTGGGCAATTATTATATATAAACTTATGTATCAAGCTTTTGATAGAACTGAATTTTTTTCAGGTTAATTTAAAAGCTTTCCCAACAGGTATACTACAACACAGGTTGTTGTTTCTTTAAATATTATATTTTTATTTACTTATTTGAGAGAGAAAGAGGCACATAGAAAGAATAGGCATGCCAGGGCCTCCAGCTGCTGCAAGCAAACTCCAAACACATGCACCACCTTGTGCATCTGGCTTGTTGGTCCTGAGGAATCAAACCTGAGCTCTTTGCCTTTGCAGGTAAGCAAGTTAACTGCTGAGCCATCTCTCCAGCCCCCAGGTTGTTTTGATTTTTAGTAGGTAAATTGATCATTTTATTTGATTTTATCTAGTTAAAAGTCACTTTTTGTTGTTGTTGTTTTTGATTTTTCCAGGTAGGGTCTCACGCTATCCCAGGCTGACCTTCAATTCACTATGTAATCTCAGGGTGGCCTGGAGCTCACAGTGCTGGGATTAAAGGTGTGCGCCACCATGCCCAGCTAGTTACAAGTTACTTTTTTAAAAGATTTTATTTTTATTTACTTATTAGAGACAGAGTATGAGAATGGATATGTGAGGGCTTCTAGCCACTGCAAATGAACTCCAGACGCATGCACCACCATGTGCGTCTGGTTTATGTGGGACCTGGAGAATCGAACCTAGTCCTTAGGCTCCATAGGCATGTGCCTTAACCGCTAAGCCATCTCTGCAGCCCCACTTTTTAACAAAAGTCAAGTTGCCCCAGCGCATGCCCTCCATTGTGCACTGAATGTTTTCATGAAACTTCAGATCATTTTAGTGAGTTTGCAGGTCAGGAGAAGATGGCAGCTCTCTTTGTTGTTTTGCTGTGCTGCAGATGGAACCCAGAGCCTGGTCCATGCCAGTCAGGCCCCTGCCACTGAGCCACAGCCCACTAGCCTTCCTGTGTTTCTGTGGACCACTTCAGTGGGACACTGCCTTTCTAAATGGCTCAGAACACGAATGTAGGAAGCGAAGGGCGTCCAGATGTGGGGGCTAGTAGCTAAAGGAAAGGAGAAGATTTTGTGTGCGTACTCATCCAAAAGCAGGCTTACAGCAAGTCATCTTTGCACTTGGCCAGACTGGCAAAAGTGTGAGGAAGCAAAGCTGGAATAAACAGTGAGGCTCTTGTTTCTTTGGCTAGCCTTAGGGATGTCAAAATGGAGAACCAGAGTGATCTAGAGTCAGTGTTGAGTGTAGTGGCATTAAAGTCAAAGGCACTGTTTCAGAGGAGCCTGGAGAGGGAGCTCCTGGCGTTTGTAACCCCTCCCCCTGGGGCCCCTGTAGTAAAGCTCTGCTCCTGTGTGACCACCGGGAACACACAGCGCCCCCTATGGTGTCGGCTCCCTCCCTGCCTTCCTCTCTGCTGGAGATAGCCAGGGCCTTGCAAGCTCTACCAGTGAGAGGCTTCCCTGGTCCCCTTTACAGAATTTTTAGGCCAAAATAGAGGCAACAAGCCAGTTTTAATAAATTGAAATTATGTAGTTTGATTTTTGGTGTTTCTCCAACCATAGGCTTGCAGCAGCCAGTTCACAAAAAGTGAAATCAGGGGCTGGAGAGATGGCTTCACAGTTAAGGCACTTGCCTGCAAAGCCAAAGGACCCAGGTTAGATTCCCCAGGACCCACTTAAGACAGGTGCACAAGGTGGCACCTGCATCTGGAGTTTGTTTGCAGTGGCTGGAGGCCCTACCATGCCCATTCTTTCTCTTTCTCCCCCCCCCCTTCTTTCTCTCTCTCTCAAATAAATAAAATAAAATAGAAAGTGCTATCAAGACCAACCTAGCAAAGAACTAGAAGTAAGAAAAAAAATACTGTTTTTCTATGGAGGAGAAATAGTTTGAAGGTCACTTAATTAGTTGAGTAGATAGTACCATAGTGTATAGAATTGGGTAGTTAAGACTGGGATTTCAAGGTTAATGAGATTAGATTATGGTTAATAGAATGATATAAATTTAGAGAATTTAACCATTATTTGAAATGGGTTATTTAATAAAAATGTTAATTAAGAAGGGAATCCGCTATCTATTGTCCTTTAATGGTAACCTGTGGGGATGAGGAAAGGTCGTTGAGTTTTTCTGTGGAAGCATTTTTCACTGAGAGGCACTGACTGACCATGGCCCTCCCTCAGGTAATGCCTCTGACCTGTGCTCTTGTCCACGCCACTATTTCTTGGTTTTCATGTATACTGCATAAAAATCAGGTAGAATTTCTTCCCAGTATTTTGTGGTTGAAGTGCAGGGAGTTTGTGACTGCTAATTAAGGCTTAAAATAGCCCTAAAAATGATAGACTTCACTAGAAAAACATCTATAAAGATCCAGTTGTTTAGGGTTCACTTTCAGGCATGAATATTGCATAATAATTATTAAAATTCCCTAAATTCTGATTTTTTTAATTGTATTTATTTATTTATTTGAGAGAGGAAAAGAAGCAGAGAGAGAGAATGGGCGTGCCAGGGCCTCCAGCTGCTGCAAATGAACCCCAGACCCGTGCACCCCCTTGTGCATCTGGCTAACGTGGGTCTTGGGGAATCGAGCCTCGAACTGGGGTCCTTAGGCTTCACAGGCAAGCCCTTAACCATTAAGTCATCTCTCTAGCCTGTAATTTTTGCCTACCCCCACACTCTCTCCCCAAAAGCTATCAGTCACCCACAGATCTTCAGAAACAAGGTCAGGTAACATCTGGAACCATAGTTCTCATGACCCTGAGAGAAAATGTAGAGAAGTTGAAACTTAAAAAGTAGTTCAGAATTTCTGTTACAGCCGTGGGTGCCAAAAGGCAGAAAGCACTGGGTGTGGTGGTGCACACCTTTAATCCCAGCAGTTGAGAAGCAGAGCAGGAGGATCATTGTGAGTTCAAGGCCAGCCTGAGACTACAGAGTGAGATGCTGCCTCAAAAGAAACAAAAGAAAAGCAGAAAATGTCTGTGTTTACACTACACTGTGTGTGTTTGTGCATGTGGGAAAGTCCAGGGACAGTTAGGAATCTGCTAGGTGGTGTTCCACGGCCCTCTGTAGCTAAGGAGGGCAGGCACCCCGCTTCTCATTAGTTCAGTGGCTTGGACCTGCAACTAGAGGTTATGGAAACTGGTGATTCCTGGGATAGGTTTCCAGGTTGTTGCACCTGGTGTTCTCAAGGCGGTCTTTGCCGGGGGACCATAAATACCAAGTGTTGTTCATCGGCCCCTGCGCTTGGGGTGTGGAGGGAGAGGGCATACAGAGAGTTTGCAACAGGTCTCTGCCTGACCAGGAGGCCAGCCCATCATGTAATTAAAGCAAGTTTTCATGGGAAACTAGACCAGAAAGCAGGCAAAGGGCACAAGACACTGAAGAGCATCAGTCTTGAAAACTCTGTCTTCTGAGGGGCTCACAGTCCAGAGGAGTGGTCGGAGAATGCCCGGTCACATCAAGTAGGTAAAGGCAGGAGAGGAAAGTGAAAAATGCGAGGGCCAGACTCCCAACACACACACACCTTAAACATGAAGGAAGTCTCTCTCCATGCCCTTGAAGCTGGTCCTGGATGTAATATTTGGCACTGGGACTCCCATCCTTTTCTTTTCCTATGGATATCTAGAAAACAGTGAACAAAAGATGTATCAAAGGGGTAAGTGTGGGCGGGGGGGGAAGGGGGAATGACCATGGGATATTTTTTTATAATCATGGACAATGCTAATAAAAATTTTAAAAAGAAGATGTGGCTGCGAGCCAAAGAAAGGTATACAAAAATCCATCCCTCCCACCCCCAGCCCTGAATGTGAACCCCAAACTGTCACTGCCCTTGCTGCTGTAGTTTCAGGCATTTGAAGACATTTTCTCTCCAAAACACAGCGTGTAATAACGCTGGCTTTAGATTTCCTTTCAAAGCAGAGGTCAGCAGTTCTAACCTGGCCTCTAGCCTTAGTCACCACAGATACATGCTTATAAATGGCTTTGAGAAAGCGGAATGTTCCCGAAATGTAGCTCTCCGGACCACCACCTGCGGCCCTCCTCACTTCACATCTACCCCTCACTCTGTCTTGTGCTTCTTTAGACGGGAGTGAGCCAGGTCTTGGTGTCTTTCAGCTGCCTCACTGCCTTAGGGAAGGGCAGCCCCACTCCAGACGTTGAGGTGTGGCCTGTGTTTCAGTCAGCAGCTGAACACTGAGCAGTCACCAGCTCGGCTTCTGGCATTGCTTCTCCTTCCTTGATCCAGGACACTTTTCTCTGATAGGCCTATGGAAGTTGATTGTTTTTTGTTTTAATATTTTATTTATTTATTTTTAAGGAGAGAGAGAATAGGGGCGTCATGGCCTCTTGCTATTGCAAACTCCAGATGCATGAGCTATTCATGCATCTGGCTTTACATGAGTACTGGAGAATCAAACCCAGGCCATCAGGCTTTGCAGACAGGCACCTTTAACTGCCGAGTCATCTCACCAGCCCCTTTTTGTTGTTGTTTGGTTGGTTGGTTGGCTTTTGATTTCTTGAGGTATTGTCTTATTCTAGCTGAGGCTGACCTGGAACTCACTCTCCAGTCTCAGACTGGCCTCAAACTCACAGTGATCCTCTTACCTCCGCCTCCTGTGAGTGCTGGGATTAAAGGTGTGTGCCACCGTGCCCAGCACTCCTTTTGCCCCCCCCCCTGGGAATAGGGAGTTTATTTATTATAGCATCTTGAAGCCCAAAAAGGGAAGGAGAAAGAATGAAATGACCGGGATAGAAGAGGGGTGCATGCTGAGAGAGAGACAGGCAGCGAGAGGTTGAAATGAAGAGACAGAGGGATAGATACAGAAATACAGAGCACATACCTTACTCCAGGACAGAAAGAGAAAGGGCTGCATGTGTAGGAAGAGAGAGAGAGAGAGAGAGAGAGAGAGAGAGAGAGAGAGAGAGAGAGACTGACAGAACAGTGAGGCACAGATGCAGTACAGAGAGATGGGAATACACACCTTCAGGAAAGAGGGCCAGGAGAAGAAAGAATTTTTTAGCTTGTTTTGTTTTTTGTTTTTTTTCTGAGGTAGGGTCTCATTCTAAGAGCTCAAGCTGACCTGGAATTCACTATGTAGTCTCAGTGTGGCCTCGAACTCACGTTGATCCTCTTACCCCTGCCTCCAGAGTGCTGGGATTAAAGGCATGCGCCACCACAGTTTATTTTTGAACACTCAAACCTTTCTGTAGCCGAGAAGGTGAGGCTGAGACATGCGGTTTTGCTACCTCCCTGGTGCAGTGCTCTTTGTCACCAGAAAAATATTAATAGCAAGCAATATTTTATGTATGCTGCATCCAGCTGCTCCTTGACCCTGGGGGCCTAAAGGCACAATGGGACAGACTGCATTGCTCAGCAAGGGTCTGAGCTCCATGTCATCTTAAAGCAATTACTGCAGTGACCGCATAGTCAGCCTGGCTTTGGAAACCAGCCTGTCCAAGCATGGCTGCCTCTGCCTTGCTTGCAACCACCCAGCAGTGATGGATGCACTGCACTGAGATCAAATTAAACAAGAGCCGTGCAGCCAGAGACCACTGTGCCCACAGAAAGAGGCAGTGCACCTTAAGCCCCAGCCTGTGGGGCTGTGTGATGAGTAAGTAGGCTTCCAGTATGGGGAGGGGCAACCTTATATTTCTCCCAGTGGCTAGAGTAGAGAATAATATTGTGACATGAAGAAATTCACTTTCTCTCCATGAGGCCAAACAGCTCAGTATTTGAGGTTCAGTGCCTTCTGTTTAGTCTCTATTATTGAATTGAAGCTAATCAATCCAAATTCAATTTCAGCAAGATTGGTTAGGGAAAGGGAAGGTGGGCTAGAGGAAGAAAAGGGGAACTGTTCATGCCAAAGATGGCCATCCCCATAACGAAGATCAAATGTGCAGGAAATTGGTCAAACCAGTTTTTAACAATAAAAGGTTCACCCAATTAGTTCATTTCCTTCTTTAGAGCCAGCAGTCACCTTCAAGTGAGCGATCACCTTTTCTCCATTGTCTGTTTTAGAACAACAAAGCCTTGCATTCATTTGAACACAAGGCAGAAGCTTCCCGGCAACAGCATTGTCTCTAAGTGTACTTTCCACTGGAGGAGGTGGCTAGGTGCATAGTGACTAAGCTAGGTGTGTGCACCCAGGTCAGTGAACATCCAGCCTTGCCCAGACCGAGATTGCTGGCAGCTCAGGAATCCTAGGAGTGCATGAACAGGAACTGCCACTGGACCCCTCCTTGCTGGGGATTCCTCCAGTCTCCATGTCTCCTGCCCTCCAGCAGAAGCCATGAGGAAGCAAACGCTGGAATGGCTACCTCTCCCAGCCACCTTCAAGGTGACCCCCAGCTCTTCCACCAGCCCACAGAGGAACAGTGACTGTTCATAGTTCCCAGTGAGAGCTAGATAACCTGGCCTCACAGCCTACTCCGTCCAAGGCTGTGCCTTCATTTCCTCATCTGCAATATGGAAATAACAACAGTGCCTATATCACAGGGTTATTCGAACAAATTTAAAGGATATAAAATTAAGTGTGAACTCTAGGCCAGACAGTACAACAGTTTCTCTAAATACAACTGCGGGCAAGTCCCGCTCAGACCCTGTCCTCCAGGAACTGGGATAAGACTGTTATCTTTCCTTTCCAGTGAGCTACTTGACAAAGCTTGCCCCTACTTGATTTATGAGGTATTGTCACCTCCCCCCACCTCTCACCTCCAGCCCAGGTTTTCCTTTCAGTAGCAAGAAAGCTTTGCCCAGCCCCCAAGCACTGGGGCTCTGCAAGGTTTCCCCAAGCCCAAGGCAGCCCCTTGATGTCTCCCAGTGCTTCCCACGCTCCGCCTGGTTCCTGCGGGTGGCCCAGGGCTTGGGGGTCAGCAGTGGATGCTGACCTCCGAGCGCCCTCTGTTGGCAGGACTGTGGCCAGCAGGCCTCACCAGCAGACGGTCCTCAGACATCTGTGGGACAGCGCTCCTCAGCAGGCTGCCCTCCAAACCCCCTCCGCCTCCACAGTGGACAGCCAGGGTGAGGCTCTGTCACCCTCCACCATCTGCTTTGAGCGCCTGCAGCTGAGTAAATATTTTCCCTATCTCTCTGCCTGCCCTCGTGGTCAGTTAGCTAGAATAAAGGAGAGCCCCCACCTTCAACAGCCATAAAACAGGAAGAAAGACAAAATGGCATTCAGATTATGTGGGAACACTGTTCTTGGTTTCTCAGAGAAACTGGCCTGATAAAAATACAGCCCGCATCTGTAGGCAGAGAATACCAAGGTGGCATCTCGGGGTGTTGGTGCTGCGCAAGTGCTGAGCTGTTCAGCTCCAGCACGAAAGAAGATGGTTATCGTCCTCATCCCTCTTGTATGGGGAAAAGCATTTTTGTCTCCTGGCAGGTGATCATTTTTTTTTCTTAGAAACCAATTAGCCACTAAAATTAAACATACTTCTCTTTAAATTAATCCTTTTCATAAAATGGGCTCAAAATTGGCCTCAGCTTTTCAGAGGACGCCATTGACCCAGTTGTAATCAGAGATGCATTGAGGTCCTCTCAGAGCATCTTGACCATCTCGCCATTCCTCCACCCATCTGGCTGCAGCCAGGTGCTTTCCACCTGGGAGCTTCCGGTCAAGGCCAGCCTCATCTTGGCAAAGCAGAACGTTCCCTAAGATGATCAGATCTTTCTACCCAAGTGCCCTGGTGGCAACTGGTGGAGTTCACTGTAAATGCAGGGAAAGGAACACGCCTACTGGTGGTTTGGTTTGATGTGTTGTTTATAGATTTGATGTTCTGAATGGAAAAGTAAGCTACCTCAGCTGTTCATGTCCAGCCGCTACATCGGCAGCCACAAGCAGCGTGGGGTTCAAGATGTGGGGTGGCACACGTGTAACCATGCAGGGCTCAGATGCAGGGCAAGGGAGTCACTTCAGGGGTTGTCTTAAATTTTCTTCGGTGCTTCTGAGGGAACTCTGTCCACCCCTAAAGGTCAGGGAGCCTCAAAGAAAAGGTGGAGAATCCAGGTATGGCTCCAGAGGGGGTTGAAAAGGAGCTCATGTCTGGCAGACCTAGCATCCAGGAGGAATTGTGCTGCCTGCCAGGTGATTTAGGCACTGTTTTTTGTTTTGTTTTGTTTGTTTGTTTGTTTTACTTCCGTTTCTCTCCAGCCTTTTAAGAGAGGACCCTTTCAAGGTCACTGTGCCTTTAAGGGGACCTTCTTTGGGTCCCTCTGCTTGATAGAGCTTAAAGCGACAAGTAGCCTGCCAGGCCCTTTTTAAGCCCATTTATAGTGCCTCACAGAGAAATCAGTGCACATTGCCCCAGTGTGTGTGGAGTAACACTGCAAAGGACTTGTTTTTCCAAAAGAAATTGAATTTAACCCAAGTGTACACTGTCACACTGTAAACACACTGGGGCACCAGAAGGGTAGTTTATTGAATTAATGCCCTGGCAAGGGTCAGCCTTTAGAAAAAGCCAAAAACGGCTGGAATCTTTCCTGATAGCCCCTCAGTTAAGCCTTGGACCCAGGCAGATGTGTTTATTTTTTCAGAGGGAGTTCCTGAGGACCCATCTCAAGTTCAGATGCTGGGCGCTCCCCCTCCTATTTCCCTTCTGTGTTCTCAGAGAACTCCCTCCTCCTTCCCGAGAGGTCACTGGCCCTCGTCACCCATGTGGGCCTCTGGGGCAGCAAAGTCCCCTGTCCTCTCCAGCCTGGAGCTAATAGGGCTTTTCTTGCAGCTAACACTGCCTTTCTCTGCCCATTTCCCTCAAAGGATGGCATGAACTGGGTCTGCAAAAATGTCAATGCAAAGAAGAAATAAAATCTGGACGAATGGAGACGCGGGAGCCACAGGAGCTGAATTCCGTCCTGAAAAACACTGATTTGCTGCTTTCTGACCAAATGTTTTTCCATCTGTGTACCGCTACAGCTGTTTGAAGAGAGGGAACAACACAGTTTCAAAAGAATCCCCATTCCAGCAGTAGATTTTAACTGATCTCAGAGGTTCAGTATCATTTTTCAAATAAAGGAATTATATTATTTCCTCTGCATAATTGAAATAGTATTAAATGTCTCAAAGCACATGATTAGAAAATGAGATCTTTTAAATGAGCAAGAGATTGCATTGCAGTTTAGACAATTCCAGTGGGCTTTTTTCTTTCTTTTTTCTTTTTTTAAAGGAGGGTGGAGAAGCTGCTTATGCTGAGTTCCTTTATTTCCTGACCTGTCCTTCCGCTGCCTCAGTGGTGGGAAGCCACAGACAATATTTGCTGCTTCTGGTCAGTGATTTCTTTTTTTCCCCATCCCCAACTGCTTCAGTCTGTCCAGAAGGATGCTGCTGGGGGAGGTGAGGGATAGCAGATGATTAAACCATCTTGTCATGCAGGTAAGAGACTATGTAATCCTCACTCCTTGGGCAAAAAAAAAAAAAAAAAAAGAAAGAAAGAAAGAAAGAAAACGTCCTTGCAAATGAGTCACTGCAAAAACACCCCAGCTCCAGGTCCCCCAGCCGCACAAGGAAGCAAATTCTTACGACTTTTGACTGTAATGACATCTGGAATGTAAGGAGAGCTGGGAGGTTTAATTCCAGAAAAAAAATTACAAGGTCCTTAAAAAGCCCTCACATGGAGGGCTCAGGCTAGCGTAAACAGGCTTTCTCCAGTTCAGTGGAGCAGGGAGCCGCCGACTCTGAGATTAGCCGACTTCTCCACTGCAGTCCTATAGAAGGGATTTCTAAAGCTCAAAGAATTCTGTGTTTAAATGATCACAATGGGCTGCTGCTATCAGATTTTAAAAATAAATGCAGCTTTGCCATGAACCTGCTCCACTGAGAAACGCCAGGCAGATCGATTTTGAGAAGAGATCAATTTTTCTAGTGCTGGCAACTCAGTGGTATGGGATGCTCCCGGGTGGAGAACATTTCTGCTGGGAGGACACAGGATGTGATCGCAGGGGCTGTGCTCAGGGACGTCAGCCACCTCATGCTGGCCTCCCCTGCCTCTCTCCAGCAAAACGTGTCCTCTGTTGATCGATAGGGAAGAATGACAGAAGCGTTCCTCTGCCCTGCGCTGCACGAAGAGCTTGTTTCCGTGAGCCTTCAGAAATCTCAGCCTCAAACCCCGACAGCGGCCGGAGTACCGCTGCTCCTGAATTGACCTCTGTTTTGGGCCTGAGCTCAGGGCTTTTCAGAGAATGAATAAGAGACTGTCCAGTGCTTGGAGGGTCCTGGGAAGCCAGCTGCCTTCTCCTCCTAAGAGGTAGCCCTTTCCAAGCCCACCAAGACATGGCAGCAGGCAAAAGGCCGCTGAAACTCCTGGCCTTCAGTACCTGGCTTTTCCTGGACAAGACTCGGGCTAGAGAGAGAAGCCTGGCCAGTTTCAAAGGCAGCCTGGAGTAAAAGCCACTAACGAAGGGTGCCCTGGGGTTGCTGCGGACAGACCTGTAAGAGCTTGCAAGACAAAAGGTGAGGTTTTCAAACCTCCTGTCTGGTCGCCCTCTGGGACCTTCTCTCTCTTCCTCTTCTTGAGATCACCCAGGGCTCCTCTTGCCCTACACAGTGACAAAACCGAGCATAAGGAATCCGAAATGCCCCGTCTGCCAGGGGGCAAATATGGCTTTGGCCCAAAAATTTGTTTTCCCTTCTAAGTAGCACATCAAGGATGTTATCTGAAGGGCCAAATACCTACCGGCCCTGAAGTCTGTGATTTTAGAACTCTGCAGTGTACAGTCTGTAAAGTCTGTTTGGCCGCTAGCTCCCGACTTCAGGAACTATTCTAAAGAACCACCGCCGGGCCCCAGCTAGCAAGGCAGAGCCACTTGCCCCCTGATAATGGCCTCTGTGAATGTCCACATTTGCTTTTCAGCTAGAGACACAAGAGGCAGACTTTCATCTTCCCTGTGATCCCGGTTGAACCCTGGGTGTGTGTGTGTGGCAGGGGTAGGCTCCCAGGATAGAAGAGAGGAACCTGAAAAACGCAGAGTTTGAAAGCTCCCATTTGTAAAAACAAAATGCTTTTTAAGTATCCTTTCCTCTTTACAGTGCCACCCCTGTGACCATGACCAGAGGACAGAGTCTGAAGCTAGAAGGGGATGCCCTTCTTCCCCCCACCCACCCCCCATTCCCGTTTCCCTCATTCCAGTGAGCCCTAGTAAGACTTTCGCTCCGCGCACGATTGCCTCTGAATGTGCAGGGGGAGAGGGCTGGGGGCAGAGGCCAAGCAACGCCCCGTAATATGCACTCAAGCCAGCTGTGGGAAAAACTGAGTCCTCCCCTCCTCCCACCCGCCCCTTGTGGCTGCTTTTGGCTGGATTCCCTGCGCCCAGTGCAATACACCCTTTCCCCTTGCTCTCCCTTGGTTACTATGGAAACAAGGGTGTCATTGATGTGGGCTGAGCTGGGGAACATGTCGGTGCACAGCTGAAAGTCAGCGATTATGCCGGCGGTTAGCTCTGCAGTGGGGTGGAGAAGCCCGTAGCCCAGGATGCCGCAGGCCAAGTCCTGCCGCCGCCCTCCTCTTCCTCCATGTCCACTTCTCCTTCCCCTGGCTTTTGGCGATGTCTTTATTCCCCTCTGGACTAAAGTGGTAGCTATTTTTGTGCCACTGTGCGCCCCACCCTCACTGTTGGCTGTCCCTTATCCGGCCTGGCTTGGAGGGTGACACCATGTCCCTCTCGCTAGGATCCATCCCTCCATCCCCATCTCAGCGTGCTTTGATTTCTCTCTCCTTCTGGGGGACGCTCCTTACTTGCTTTTATTCTTAGCTCTGCTCTCTGTGGTTTCAGGGTTCAGTGTGATCCATCGAAAGGTTCTTTTTTTATAGTCCCTTTTGAAAATGATAATCAAAGGAAGGGACGTGGTGTTTGGTCATGTGGAAAGCTCAATGTATAATTTAGATGCCTGTCAAAAATGCGACAAATAAAATGTAGCTGAAATGAAGGCAGCCTGGAATGTATTGTGTTCTTTGCTGAAGCTCCAAGAGGCCCTGGGTGGCTTTGCCCTTTTGGCGGTTAGCCTTCCTCAAGGGCTTTTTGCAGAAAAATATAGATCATGTGCATAGTATCAAATGGCAGTGATAACAGCAAGCCTTTATTATGCTCCTGCTGCATGCCAGGCAGCCTTAGCCCCACTTTGCAGTTGAAGAAACAGGCATTAACCTCAGGAAAGGAATTTGTCAAGATCACAGGGCCATTAAGTGCCGTTGGGACCTGAAACCTGGGTCCCTTGCCACCTGAGAGGGCAAAACACAACAGAACAACCCACTTCACAGCAGTCCCAGCTCTGATCTGCGTCCTCTCTGTCCCAGGTGACCATCACTGCCACCCTCGACCCTCTGCCCCAGGAGCTGTGTGCCCTCTGTCCTCCCAACGGCACAACCATCGGTTTCTTACCAGCCTCTCTCAAGTCCAGCCCCATGGACAGGAAGAAAGGAGGAGGCAATAGGAAAGCTAGGGCTGGCAGGGACATTTGCAGTTACCCACTACCTGATCCTGAGTCCTCTTGAAGTTTCTGAGAGGGAAAATGAAACCAGGCAGTGTGGTGGCAAATGCCTATAATCCTACCATTCAGGAGATAAAGGACTGGGAGTTCAGGGCCAGCCTAGGCTACATAAGACCCTGTGTCTAAAAAGAAAAGGTAGGCCGGGCGTAGTGGTACACACCTTTAATCCCAGCACTCAGGAAGCAGAGGTAGGTGGATTGCCATGAGTTTGAGGCCACCTTGGGACAACATAGTGAATTCCAGGTCATCCTGACCTAAAGTGAGACCCTACCTCAAAAAAAAAACAAAAATTAAAAATTTTAAAAAAGAGAAAGAAAGGAAAAGGTAGGAGGGTCACCTAAAGCCATATAGTAGGTGGCAAAGTTGGCAGGGCCCCAGGGCTCGTGTCTATAGCTAAAAAGCTTACCCACCCCTTCAGCAGCCCCTATGATCCCAAAGGACCTGCACTCAGAGCAAGCTGTTGGCAAAAGGAGAGGGGAGCTAGAGACAAGAGGAACAGGAAAGCCTAGGGCACACCACAGGACATTCAGTTCAGTTTGAATTTCCAATAAACTTTGTTTTTTAGGCAGGGTCTCGCCCCCGATAAACAACTTTTTTTAAATTTTTTTTTAAATTAATTAATTTATTTATTTAAGAGAGGGAATGAGGCAGACACACAGAGGAAGAGATACAGAATGGACACGCCAGGGCCACTAGCCACTGCAAACAAACTCCAGATGCATGCACCACCTTGTGCATCTGGTTTATGTGGGTCCCGGGGAATCAAACCGAGGTCCTTTGGCTTTGCAGGCAAATAACTGCTAAGCCATCTCTCCAGCCCTGATAAGCAATTTTTTAATTGACATATACCCCATGCAATATTTGGAGCATTGTAATACTCAAGAAAATTCAACATTAAACCAGGCGTGGCGGTGCACACTTTTAATCCCAGCACTCGGGAGGCAGAGGTAGAAGGATCACAGTGAGTTTGAGGTCACCCTGAGACTACCTAGTGAATTCCAGGTCAACCTGGGCTACAGAGAGACTCTACCTGGAAAAATCAAAATATAAAATAAAACATAATAAAATGCTTTCTTAGCTTGACAGATGGTGCTCTAATCTGAGCACTCGAGACTGATGTAGGATGATCACAAATTCAAGGCCAGACTGTACATAGCAAGACTTCCCCTACCTCAAAACCAACACAACTGCTAGGGATGTTGCACACTTTGCTTACACAAAGCCTCAGCACCAAATAAAGCCAGAGGTGGTGCCTTATAATTGTAATCCTGGCCTCAGAAAGTGAAGACAGGGATCAAGGTCATCCTTAGCTCCATAACAAATTGGAGACTAGCCCAGGCCACATGAGGTCTAATCTAAAAGAAAATTTAAAAAAGAAAATAATCAGGGCTGAAGAGATGGCTTAGTGGTGAAGGAGCTTGACTGCAAAGCCAAAGGATCCAGGTTTGATTCCCCAAGACCCATGTAAACCAGCTACACAAGGTGGCACAGGTGTCTGGAGTTCCTTTGCAGCAGCTGGAGGCCCTGCCACACGCACACACACACACACACATTCTCCCTCTGTCTCTTTCAAATAAATAAATAGAAATAAAATATTTGGGCTGGAGAGATGGCTTAGCGGTTAAGCGCTTGCCTGTGAAGCCTAAGGACCCCGGTTCGAGGCTCGGTTCCCCAGGTCCCACGTTAGCCAGATGCACAAGGGGGCGCACGCATCTGGAGTTCGTTTGCAGAGGCTGGAAGCCCTGGCGCACCCATTCTCTCTCTCTCCCTCTATCTGTCTTTCTCTCTGTGTCTGTCGCTCTCAAATAAATAAATAATAATAATAAATTTAAAAAAAAGAAAAAAAAAAAAAGAAATAAAATATTTTTAAAAATAACTAAAAGTCGGGTATGGTGGCGCATGTCTTTAATCCCAGCCCTCAGGAGGCAGAGGTAGGAGGATTGCCATGAGTTCAAGGCCACCCTGAGATGACAGAGTTAATTCCAGGTCAGCCTGGACCAGAGTGAGACTCTACCTCAAAAAACCAAAACAAGAAAAATAACTAAAGAAGCCAGGCGTGGTGGTACACACCTTTAATCCCAGCACTCAGGAGGCAGAGGTAGAAGGATCACCTTGAGTTCGAAGCCACCCTGAGGCTACATAGTGAATTCCAGGTCAGCCTGAGCTGGAGCGAGACCCTACCTTGAAAAAACAAAATAAATAAATAAAATCAACTCTATGATCTTGGGCAAATTACTCCGTGTTACATGCTTCATTTGAGAAATAGGATTAGAGTGGCAGAGAGATTTGGGGTGCTCTGTGCCTCAGTTTCTTCTCTGCAAGAGAGGGAACAGTTACCAAGACGAGAGACTGTATGTACAATGCATATGTATGCATATGCTGAATCACTGATAGCTATTTTGATAACTGACAGAGATTCTGGAGTCCAGAATCCCAGGCCCCTAAGACCTCCACCCCACCACCTCTCCTCCTAAATGACTCTGTGACTTTCAAAGCACCAAACAAGCAGGCTGCCAGCAGCGTTCCCCGAGGGCTTGGCAGCCCCCTTCTCTCCGAGGCTCCCAGGGCCACCCCAGCCACACCTCCTGCAATTAGATTTGTAAGTGGGAACAGGCTCTTGTCAGAGGCTCCTGATTGGCTCCAGGCAAAAACACAGTTTAGCGCTCAGTCAAGCTGCATTTTAGAGCCTCTGTCTCTCTCTCTCTCTCTCTCCCCTCATCCCCCTTAATTGCAATCTGTTCTGTAATTTCCTTTTCCAACACTGCAGAACACAGAGAAGTTGCAGCCACCAGGAGCAGGGCGGGGAGGAGGGAAGGAGAGCTCCCGTCCCCCGCAGTGCATCTGCTGTCCAGCACTGTGTGTGCGCGTGCGTGTGTGTCCCCAGAACCAACCACACACGTGGACGTGCAGAGTCACAGCCAACATCTAGACATCCATGTGTCAGCGTCAGGTCAGGAAAAGACAGGCACTGGTCCCAGGTAGTAACAGGAGGCGTTACCAACCAGTAAGGGGAATGGGCAGCACTTGTGGAATTTGAATCATTTCCCCCAGATTCCACTAGAATCCAGGTCTTTTTTTGGGGGGGGGGCATTGGGGAGGTTTCTAGGTAGAGTCTTGCTCTAGCCCAGGCTGACCTGGAATTCACTATGTAGTCTCAGGCTGGCCTCGAACTCACGCTGATCTTCCTACCTCTACCTCCAGGAGTGCTGGGATTAAAGGCATGCGCCACCATGCCCAACGACCTTCATGGCTCTGTTCTTAGGGGGAAAAACAAAAACAAAAACTGAAAAAACGAAGGAATCTCCTACACAAAAGAACTCAGATCTATTTTTTCACTTTACTCAGAGTGAACAGTAGTGTCCCAGAGACAAAAAAGCCTCTGCTAAAGAAAGGACATATTAGCTGGGCATGGTGGCGCACACCTTTAATCCCAGCACTCAGGGAGAGGGAGGAAGAGGTAGGAGGATCGCTGTGAGTTCGAGGCCATCCCAAAACTACATAGTAAATTCGAGGTTAGCCTGGACTACAACAGACCCTACCTCGAAAAACCAAAAAAAAAGGAAGGAAAAGGAGAAGGGGGGAGGAAAGAAAAGAAATATTAATGACAGAACTGAACTGTGGGGAACCAGCAGAGTCCGGAAGGGGTAAGCTTTGTTGGGAATAGCTGAAGCCAGAGGTTCGGAGGTTGGAGGCTGAACTACCATTTGGCTAAGCAAACCACTACCCTTTTTAGCAGTTCCTCTCTCTGCCCTGCTATAGACCCTCGTGTCCTTTGCTCCCAAATGAGAAACTGAGGCTTAACCCTTGCAGCTTAGAAGTGGCTGGACTGGGATCCCTGCTGACTCCCAGTTCCAAAGTCCATCTTTCTCCATAATGCTGGGGGACCCAGCTGGGAGCAGCTGAAGAGCAGGCTCCAAGTGGGTGAGAGGCAACCCTGCTTTTGGCCACCAGACCTTTTCAAGATCCCTGGGTCCAGAGTTGATTGCCACTCTGGAGGCTACCAGCAGAGGGGGCAAGAGGGACCCAGCCCCACCCTAGCAACAAAAGAAACT
This sequence comes from Jaculus jaculus, assembly GCF_020740685.1. Taxonomy (NCBI): domain Eukaryota; kingdom Metazoa; phylum Chordata; class Mammalia; order Rodentia; family Dipodidae; genus Jaculus; species Jaculus jaculus. The sequence continues at coordinate 32,228,539 of NC_059102.1, forward strand.
GGCTGGGGAGACCTGCTGTTGGGCTCTGGCCAGGATCTGCTACCTCCCTTCCTGCGCGGAGCTCTGCTGCTCTGATCCAAGTCCCTGGAGGAACAGCCTGGGGCCCACTCAGATCACTGAAAGGGAGGGCAGAGGGAGGGCAGCCTGCAAAATACACCTCTGTCCACCCACAGCCTCTGCCTCTGAGCACTCTGACATGCTCCTGAGGCTGGAGAAGCCTGTCACCTGGGTCCTCCACCCCAGCGGACCCACATGGGACAAGTTGTCATTCCAGGGTGCAAGGCACAGCACTATCCAAAGGCTGTCCTCACGTAGGGCAGACGCTGCACAGCCATACTCAATAATGGCCCTGTTTCTTGACACCAGCCAGACACCTCCCTGTACCTGGCTCCCAACCCAGGCCCCAGTTCCGCCTAGATAGGATCTTGAGAGTTGAAACCCAGCATTTCTCCCTTCCTCAGCCTTCCTGGTCTCAAGAATGAGAATGGGGTAAAAAAAGAAATGAGAAGTGGACTAGGAAGATGGCTCAGCGGTTTAGGAGCTTGCTTGCAAAGTCTGTCAGCCCAGGTTTGATTCCCCAGTAACCATGGAAAAAGCCAGATGCACGAAATGTTGCTTGTATCTGGAGTTCATTTAAATGGCAAGGTGCACCCATTCTCTCTCAAGTGGGGAAAGGAAGGAAGGAGGGAGGTAGGAAGGAAAGAGGGAAACCTGCAGGATCAGGGTGGTGCACCAGCTCTCACCCCTGGGATTCTGTCTGGGGACACTGAGTACACATGATCTAAGGTTTGTCAATATGAATAGGGCTTCTCTTGAGCTCCCAGGACTAAAGCAATTTGCTTGCCTAGATGCCCCCGATGGCTTTTGGACAGAAAGATAAACTCTAAGCCGGGCGTGGGGGCACACGCTTTTAATCCCAGCACTTGGGAGGCAGAGGTAGGAGAATTGCCGAGAGTTCAAGGCCACCCTGAGACTACATAGTTAATTCCAGGTCAGCCTGAACCACAGTGAGACCCTACCTTGAAAAACCAAAAAAAAAGAAAGATAAACTCTGATTGTCACCAGTAGCCCCTCCCATGGCCACGGGACTCAATCCAGCAAGAGTCCCTTCACTTCACCCAGCTCCCATGAGCAGGCAGTGCAGATCTCACCCTGCCTAACTGCCCAGGACCCCTTCCCACCTCCTGATTTGGCAGGACAGTGAGTTACAAGAAGAGAAAGCAGGAGGAGGGAGGAGGAAGAGGTATTTGGGGGTTGGGATGCTAATCCGGGCGGGGGGGGAGGTTCTGCACAGCTGCAGGCAACCCCCCTGCCCCCGAATCTGAATGGGTACAGCATCCTCCTGCCAGCCTGCACCGCTCCTGAAACAGTTGGTCCTAATGAACACTAAGCAGACAGGGCAGCTGTGCGCACTATCCATATGCATGGGGAGGTGTATATTTATCCTCACATCCCACCCCACCCTGCAGCTGCTGCCAACCCCCATGCCAGGAGGGTGAATGGGCATGAGGACCCAGGCTGCTTCTAGTCCCTTCACCCTCCTTTCCTAGCCCTCCCTCCCTCCCCAGACCACACTCACAACCTTCACTTGACCCATTTTGGAGGCAGAAGTTTATGTGTGTGTGTGTGTTTGAGAGGGAGAGAAAAGAGTGTGCACACATCATTTCCCCAGTTGGTGCTTTTGATTTCCTCTGAAGTCTCTTGATTGCAGGCGCGCACAATGGCATCTCCATGCCCCTGCTCCCTCAGCAGCTTCTGGCTCGGCACCACCTCCTCCCTGGAGCCAGGATTTTCTGCTGACTCTGGGCCCCGGGAGCTGGTGAGCAAAAAACAGTAGGCCTGCTTCTGGCTTCCACCCTTGGCCCCAGGCCTTCCTGTGTCCTCCTGTCTGCACTTGCTTGGACTTCCTCCTGCCTCCCCTGGACCACCTTGTCTCCTGCCGCCTGGCCCCTCTTCCCTCTGGAGGTCAGCACTATTGTAGGGGATGGTGGGGGTGGGGGGGACAAACACTTCCTGGTTTGGAAGACTGCCTTCTAATCCCTGATGCCACAGGCCTTTCACATTCAAAAGATTTAGCCTTTTGTTCTCTTTGGATTTGTTTTTGGTTTTGTTTTGTTTTGTTTTTGTTTTTTGTTTTTCAAGGTAGGGTCTCCCTCTAGCCCAGGCTGACCAGGAATTCACTATGTAATCTCAGGGTGGCCTTGAACTCATGGCGATCCTCCTCCCTCTGCTGGGATTAAAGGTGTGTACCACCACGCCCAGCCTCTCTCGGGCTTTTTTTTTTTTTAATTTTTTTTGAGGTAGGGTCTCGCTCTAGCCCAGGCTGACCTGGAATTCACTATGGAGTCTCAGGGTGGCCTCGAACTCACGGCGATCCTCCTACTTCTGCCTCCCAAGTGCTGGGATTAAAGGCATGCGCTACCACACCCGGCTCTCTCGGGATTTTTGAGACAGGGTTTCACTCTATAGCCTAGGCTGGCCTGGAGTGAGCTCCCAATCCTTCAACCTCCAAGCACTGGGGTGACAGGCATGCACCGGCACCCTCTGCATTGTAGGCTTTCGCCCATGGAGTTCCACAGGACTCCATGTTCCAGAAGAGTTCTCCTCAGCATTCTTCAACAGAAGCCCCACACCGGGGCTAACAGTGAACTCCTCCCTAAAGCACCTGCCTCTCCTTTGTCCCTCTCTTATTGCTCTCTTGGGGCGGGATTCAGGCCCCATCTCCCCAGGAGGTGAACGGGTTAGAGTCTTTATTGGCCTAGGCACCTTGTATTCATGCCCTTATTCATTCAGCAAATATCTCCTGAGCAGAGGCCAAGCCCTTATTACAGTGGCCTCATGTCCTGGCCCTGTTCCCTCACTGACTTGATGACCTCATCACCCACTGCTCTGTCCCTCATTCACTTTCTCCAGTCACACTTGCCCCTTGACTTTTCCTGAAATGAGCCATCTTGTGCTTTAAACCTTTGGGTTTGTTCCTTCTACCTGGAACACTCTTACTCCAAATATCACCAGGTCTTGCCCCTTCCATTCTTGTAGTTTCTGCTCAGTGTCACCTCTCAGTAAAACCAAGGTGCCCAACTGCCTCAACCATGTGAAAACTTCTGGGCCCCTCACCGGTTCCCACACGCCCTGTTCCCCTCACCTGCTTTATTTTCCTTTTTGATGCTTATTGCCAAACCACATTTGTTTATTTGCTTGTCATCTTTGTCTTCTGATTAGATTATCAACTCTAAGATGGATATAGGGTTTGTTGTGTTCAATGACATTGTTCCAACGATGAAGCAATGCCCAGCACTAGAAAGATCTCAGTAAGAATTTGCCGCATGAATGAATGTTAGAGTGAGTGAATGCCAATAAATGTGAGTGCATGAATGATCGAATGTAAGAAACAGGCCATGTGCTAGACTCTGATACATCAAAGATGACTAACATATCACGTCTCCCTCCACAGGGACTCATTACCTACTTAGACATGTAAGCTGCTGGGCAACTTGTAACCTGGCATGTCAACTACAGTTAGTTAGAAAACCAAGCAAGAGCCCGCATGGTGGCACATACTTTTTTTTTTTTGTTTTTTTTTTTTTGTTTTTTTGTTTTTCGAGGTAGGGTCTCACTCTAGCTCAGGCTGACCTGGAATTCACTATGTAGTCTCAGGGTGGCCTTGAACTCATGGCGATCCTCCTACCTCTGCCTCCTGAGGGCTGGGATTAAAGGCGTGCGCCACACACTTTTTTTAATCCTAGCACTGGGAGGCTGAGGTAGGAGGAGCAGTGGGAATTCGAGGATTCCCTGACTACATAGTGAATTCAGGTCAGCATGGTCTACAGCAAGACCCTACCTCAAACCACTGCCCCCCCCCCAAAAGGAAGAAAACCAAGCAAAGAGAATGGTGTGGATGGCCCAAAGGAACATGAACTGAGATAGTTTCGGGTGCATCAAAGCTGGCTAGGCAGGTTAGACAGATAGTTTAGCTTTGCCTGCACAGCCAAAGGACCCAGGTTCAGTTCCCCAGGACCCACGTAAGCCAGATGCACAAGGTGGCACATGTGTCTGGAGTTCATTTGCTGGAAGCCCTGGTGTGCCCTTTCTCACCTCTCCTCTCTCTCTCAAACACATAAAAATTAAAAATAAAGAGCCGGGCGTGGTGGATCACGGTGAGTTCAAGGCTACCCTAAGACTACATAGTGAATTCCAGGTCAGCCTGGGCCAGAATGAAACCCTACCTCGAAAACCCAAAACTACAATAAATAACTAAATAAAAACAAGCTGGCTAGGCACCAGGTGTGGTGGCACGCATCTTTAATCCTAGCACTAGGTAGGCAGAGGTAGGACGATCACTGTGAGTTTGAGACTACAACCTGAGACTACACAGTGAATTCCAGGTCAGCCTGGGCTAGAGGAGAGTGAGACCTTACCTGGGGGGAGGGAGGGAAGCTGGCTAGGCAGATGGTGACACTTCTTAGGTGTCATTCCTCAGGCAGAGGTGGGAAGAGGGCCACACCAAGGAAGTGAGACTTCTAGAAGCTAAGATCAGAGGTGGACGTGCAAAGCTAGGGAGGCATGGAACTCTGGGTGCTGTGGGAAGGCTGAGTTCAAGTATATGGTTTGATGGGTGGAAAGTGAGGGGCTGCAGCTGCTAGAAATGGTAACTGGTAACTTCCTGTTAGGCTTCAAGCTGCCCACTTGTACCCATGCCCATTCTTGCTCCGTGCCCTGCAGCAGCCACACATATGGACAGTGTTTGATACCAACATCCAACTGACAACCAGGCAGCCAGACATCCATATGTCAAATGACTTCCTGCCATTTTTTTCCCCCCTGGGTAGACTAGAGGTCCACAGCATCCTTAACATTCAGCTCTTGGAAACACTTTTCTCATTCTAGTTTTTTTTTTTAATTTTTTATTAATTAGTTTTGTATTCAGCAAATACAGTCAGTTTGGTACCATTATTAGGCTCATCCGTGACCTACCCCCTCCCCTTGGCCCCTCCTTGTTGAGGTATATGGGTCATGCATTGTGGAGTTAGCCCACAGTTATGGGTAGGAGAAATGTCTCTTCGTATCATGACCCAACATGTGGCTCTGACATTCTTTCCGCCCCTTCTTCCGCAAAATTTCCCTGAGCCATGTTGGGTTCATTTTTGGTCTGCTTCAGTGATGAGGTGTTGGGGGCCTCTGGGTCTCTGGCTCTCTGATTTGGCAGGAGGTGATTTTTCTCTGTGTTGATCTCCTTCACCCTTGTGCTGGTACCCAGTTCATCAGGAAAAAGCACCCTTGCTTGTTTTGCCAATTTTTCTTAGTTTCAGCCAGGGCCCTTTTGAGGTATAATGGGGTGGCTCTCTCCTTAGCCATTCTAGTTTTGACCTGCAATTTTTAAAAAAGATTTTATTTATTTATTTATTTATTTATTTACAACAGAGAGAGAGGCAGATAGAGAGCATGGGCACGCCAGGGCCTCCAGCCACTACAAACAAACTCCAAATGCACATACCACCTTGTGCATCTGGCTTATGTGGATCCTGGGGAATCAAGCCTCGAACTGGGGTCCTTAGACTTCACAGGCAAGCACTTAACTGCTAATCCATTTCTCCAGCCCTTTTTTTTTTTTTTAATATTTTTTGAGAGAGAGAGAGAGAGACAGAGAGAATGGACACACCAAGGCCTCCCGCCACTGCAAATGAACTCCAGATGCATGTGCCACCTTGTGCATCTGGCTTACGTGGGTCCTAGGTAATCAAACCTGGGTCCTCAGGCTTTGCAGGCAAACGTCTTAACCATTAAGCCATCCCTCCAGTCCTTGACCTGCAATTTCGAGATGGTGCCTAAGTCACCTTTCATGCTCATTCTATAAGCTACATACTACCCCACATATCACCACTTCTTACTTCAATGTAAATAATGAAAAATAACCTAGGGCACAGAGCAGATGGGTTTCCTCTCAAGAAAGACCCAATTACTGAAGATCTAGTGCAAGGAGAAGTCATAAATATCCCAGTTTGCTGCAGTTGAGAGAAATTAACCACACTGCAATTAAAGAAAACAGGTCTCCTGTGGAGGAATCGTTCAAAGACCTTCAGTGCAGAACTCTGGGATAAGTCCATTGTCTGACCATGCATCATAAATAATATCAGGGACAGGGAGCTCAGGAAAGCAGTCTTGGGCTCTTGAAGGCTTTCCTCACCTCACTTTGTGTGTGCAGGTGTGTGTGTGTGTGTGTGTGTGTGTGACTCACACACCCCAGAAAATATGGTACAGTGGAGCTCTGTCCATCCGAGTTCTACTTGCTGTTTACTCCCTGTGGGAAGGGTGTCTCCATGCTGTAAACTGTGTGTCAGTCAGACACTGCTGGAACACGCTGCCCTTGAAGGGGAAGAAAAGCTTTGGGATACAGGTTGAAGGTAGAGAAAGAAACCGAAGAAAAATAAATGAATGTTGCTGGGACCAGCACCCTGGTTCAAGGGTATCCTTTTTCATCCTTCAACCCAAACTCCTCTTTTTTTTTTTACTTGAGAGTGACAGAGAAAGAGGCAGATAGAGAGCGTAAGAATGGATGCTCTAGGACTTCCAGCCACTGCAAACAACCTCCAGACACGTGTCCCCCTTGTGCATCTGGCTAACGTGGGTCCTGGGGAATCGAGCCTCGAACCAGGAACCTTAGGCTTCACAGGCAAGCGCTTAACCGCTAAGCCATCTCTCCAGCCCCCAAACTGCTTTTATACCACACCCTGATCCCTGATCTGTTTCCCAATTCCACCCTTGCCTGTAAAGAACATTCTAGAAGCTTAGTTCTCTGAAGAACCTGAACTCCAGATCACCTGTTGCCCTAGCAATTCTACAAAGTATATGGCAAGGATAATCAAAGAGTGCCTAGATTTCATTCTTTGCTCACGTAAATAGAAGCCAGGTGTGGTGACCCACACCTTTAATCCCAGCACTAGGGAGACAGAAGTAGGAGGATTGCTGTGAGTTCGAAGCCACCTTGAGATTACATAGTGAATTCCAGGTCAGCCTGAGCTAGAGTGAAACCTGACCAGGTGGCGGGGGGTGGGGAGGGGGAGGAAAAGAAAAGAAAAGAAAAAACGAGGCCTCGGGGCTGGAGAGAGGGCTTAGTGGTTAAGGTGATTGCCTGCGAAGCCTAAGGACACAGGTTTGATTCCCCAGAACCTACGCCAGCCAGCTGCACAAGGTGGTACTTATGTCCAGAGTTGATCTGCAGTGGCTGGAGGCCTTGGTATGCCCATTTTTTCTCTCTTTCTCTGTCTGCAAGTAAATAATTTAAAAAGAAATAGGTCTCAAGCCTGATATAGTTGCGCATATCTGTAATCCCAGCATTTAAGAGGCAGAGGCAGGAGGAGTTTAAATTCAAAGCCAGACTGAGTCTCCCTCTCAAAAACAAAACCATCTTTAATCCCAGCAAAGGTAGGAGGATTTCTGTGAGTTCCAGGCCAGGTAACACTAACACACTCAAGAAAGGAAGACGAAAAGGAAAGAGGATTCTAGAAGCCAGTACCAGGAGCTGGGTATGTGGTGGCACACGCCTTTAATCCCAGCACTCGGGAGACAGAGGTAGAAGGATCACTGAATTCGAGGTCAACCTGAGACTACAGAATGAATTCCAGGTCAGCCTGGGCTAGAGTGAGACCTTACCTCGAAAAACCAAAAGAATAAAATAAATAAATAAATAAATAAGGTACAGAGAGATGGTTTAGTGGTGAAGGTGCTTTCCTGCAAAACCTAAGGACCCAGGTTCAATTCTCCAGTACCCACATAAACCAGATGCATAGGATGGCCCATATGTATGGAATTCATTTGCAGTGGCTAGAGGCCTTGGGACACCCATTCTCTCTCAAATAAATAAATAATTTAATTAAAAAAAAAAAGCACCAGGAGCTCAGTGTCTGAAGACTGTCCTTTCTTTCTCTCTCCTTGTTTTGTTTTGAGACATGGTCTCCCTATGTGGAGCAGGCAGTGATCCCACCTCTGAGTTTTGGGATTACATGACTGCCCCACGCAGGCCTGGAGACCGTGGTTCTTAAAGCACTTCCAAGAACGAGTTCTCTAAACCCATACTGGGAGGAGCACACTTGCAAGAGATGCTCAAGTGCATTGAGATCTGTCCAAGGACCGTCCCCTTCCCATGGTTATTCCTGGTGGCCTTGACTGATAGGGAAAAAGTGTCAAAGGTTAGCGACCCTCCGCGGAATTTGCAGAGCGCATAGGTGGGGGTAGAGGGTCACCCAGTGGCTAGGTGCTGTCCCCCACCTTCAAACTGGAGAAGATAGTGATGAAAATGACATCTAGCCTGATGAGAATATGGGCATCCGAGTGGGTGGTGGGAATGAGGCCTAATCCAGAAGTGACGTGGAGTGGATTAGGTGCTGACTCAGAGGGTGTCCCCGACATTGCGGCCCCGCCGCTGCAGTGTCCTTTAAAGCTGGGAGGACCTTTTATCTGGGGTCTGTCCGGCCAGATGCACTGGGGCAGGGGGCGGAGGAGGTGCCTGTCCCCAGGCTTTGCCCTACTTCCGGGGCCCCCTCTGCCACCTCCTGGGCGGAGACGGCTTCCGGCGGTGGCAGGGGGCACTGCCCGCGTCCACCGCCCAGCAGCTGTTCTCCAGCTGCCCGGCCCCACCCCAAGGACAGCTGGGAGACAAGCTGAGGAAGGGGCGCGAGCGGGCCCAGCTGCTGGCGGCGACATGAAAGCAAGAGCCGGGGGTGGACGGGGCTGCAGAGGAAAGCCCCCGGCGGTGGCCTAATCGCGGGCTCCTGCACATCTGGGCCGCAGGAGCCACCGCCCCCGGAGCGTGGGGTGGGGAGAGGCTGTCAGAACCCGGCCCTTCCCGGAAAGGGGAGGCGTGGTGGCCTCCGAGGGGAAGGGGTGGGGCGAGGGGCACCTCAGCTGTGCGCAGCCCGCATAGGGCCAGCACCTGTGAGCATCTGTCCTCTCCAAGTCTTCTAAGGGCGACTTTGTGTCCTGGGGCAGTTCCAGTTTGTTTGTTTTTTTTTCTTTCTTTCTGGGCCTCCTTACTCTTTTGGGAGGTGGGTGACAGCTGCTCCTACAAAGCCGGGGACAGCTGGGTAGCTGAGGACAGCTGGATGTAGTCAGTAGCCCCTGCTTCCCTGGTTGTCCAAGCTGGCTATGTAGCCTACAGCTGTGTCCCTGAGTATGTAATTGTCTGGGGGAGGGCTTCCAAACGGGTGGTGGAGTTCTAGCACAGCTTCCCCCAGCTAGTATCCCTCCATATCCGGGTGATGTGCTTGGACAAAGGGGACCCCCTCACAGACCCCAGCCAAAACAAAACTAGGCCAAGTAGGAAAGAAATAGGGCGGCTGGCTTTGTTTGCCTTGGCTTCCAGCTCTTGGCACAGTATATGTCCCAGGGGCTGCAGACAAACGGGAGACACAGCAAGACAGGAGCAGATGTGTCATCTGCCCACCAGCAACACTAAGCTTCATGCCCTAGACATCTGTCCCCTACCTTTAGCCCCCAACAGGTGCAGGGGGCAGAAAACAGGGAGGCTAGCTGTTAATCATACCGCTCCAGGCCCTGGCTCTCTGCAGCCCAGGGGAGTAACAGAGACAAGGGCTTCCCTTCCCCACCAGTCTACAGGGCAGGAGGATGGGACACTCAAGACTGATTTCATGCCTGGACCAGAGTGAGACCCTACCTCGAAAAACCAAAAAAAAAAAAAAAAAAAAAAAAGACTGATTTCATGGTGCGTCTCGAAACAGGCCAGGGTGTTGCTTGGTCATTTCTTCCTACACCTGCCTCTTTGTTTCCAGAAGTAGTGTCTTGTTCTCGCCCAGGCTAACCTGGAATTCCCTATGTAGTCTCAGGCTGGCCTCGAACTCACAGCCATGCTACCTCAGCCTCCCGAGTGCTAGGATTAAAGAAATGTGCCACTAACACCTGGCCCCTCTGCCTTCATTTTTGAGAGGGTGACTAGAGGTTAGCCAGGCATAGACAACTGGCAAGAGACTTAAAAAGCACAGGCTCCACATCTTGTCCCAGGCTTCCTGATTCAGCCCAATGAAGAAATAGGTACCAGCAAAGGTCGTGTCCCCTAGTAGTATGGCAAGGGGGCATGGTTGTACTCCATCAGGCCTCCCACTCCCTTGATTAGGGTCTCATGTGTCCTCGGCTGGAGATCACTGTTAAGGACGACCTTAAACTTCTGAACTGCTCTCCATCTCCTGTGTGCTGGGAATAGAACCCATGGCTTCATGCATATTAGCTAGGTAAACACTCAAAATGAGCCAGTGTGGTGACACATGCCTATAATCCAAATCCAGTATTCAGGAGGGTGAATTAAGAGGATTCAAGTTCAGGAGCAGCCTGGTTGCATACTTGTCTCAACAATGAAGATCATGACCTCCCACAGGAGGACCTAGGTGCGTCCCAGCCCCCTTCTCCCCCTCCCCTAAGAGCCCAGTGGACCAGGGAGGACCCTGGTCAGCACAAGGCAACACTTCTCAAACCTCAGGGTAATCAGCCACCAGCAGACTTAAGAATATAAATTCCTGGGTTCTGAGATCCCTAATAAACCTACATGGGGTCTCAGCACTGTAACAAGGTCCAAAGATGTTAGGGGTTTTAAGACACTGTCAAATGAGAGCCAGCTGTGGTGGCGCTCACCTTTAATCCCAGCACTCAGGAGGCAGAGGTAGGAGGATCACTGTGTTCAAGGCCACTCTGAGACTACATAGTAAATTCAATATCAGCTAGGCCAGAGTGAGACCCTACCTCGAAAAACCAAAAAAAAAAAGAAAAAGAAAAGAAACCATTAAGAGGGATTGATTCTTTTCTCATTTTGCTGCCCCACTTCTCTCTAGCCTAATTAGGGTCTTCTTTGCCTCAGAGCCTGCAGCCCTGTATAGTGCCTGCCATATAATATGTGGTCAATATATATTTGTAGCTAGGAGGTAGGTAAACTTTGAAAGACTCACAGAAGGGTGCTCCTCCATCTATCCTAGCTTAAAGCAAATTGGCGGAACCTCAAAGAGACACCAGGGCTCATGCAGCATGGGGCTGAGTTTGTGAGGCCTTGAGCAAGTATTTGTTAAATGAACTAAAGGTCAAGAGCAGATGTAGTTGGTGCCTGAGGAACTGATATTCATAGGCCTGAAACTATCTAGACCCAAGAGGGCAAAAGTTTGTCTTTAGAAAGTCCTTGCTCACACCAATGCCAGAAGGCCCCGAGCCTGCCAGTGCTGGTGGGTAAGAGGCACGGCGGGAGGACTGCGCCATCATGTTTATTAGAAGGTTGGATTTCCGTGTGTGCTCTAGACAGATTACAGAATAAATACCTGTGCCTTGAGAACAGGAAGTCCACGATTCATACAAAGTGCTCACGACAGGAAGTTGCTGTGTCAAAAATCCAGGCAGGGAACCAACTCTGGGCAGCTCCTCCTCCACTGACCTCAACAAGGGCTGTGCTATTGTTTTTTTTTTTATTATTTTGTTTATTTCTCTTTATTATTATTATTATTATTTGCTTTTGCTGTGTTCACTATCATTGGCAAAGTTCCTTTTCCCCCCCGTTCCTGAACATGGGGCTCCTGTCTTTGAAAGATTCCACTCTGAGGCTGAAGGTGCCAAAAGCTGCTTGAGAAGTGGCCTTGAACTCCGTCTGGGAAGATGGTGAGAAGGAAGCAGGAGAAATCATTCTTGGTTTTAAAAAATTAAAAAACAAAAAGTTCCACAATCTATAGGTCATTCCTTACTCATCAGTGATCAACTGCCCAGGGGGGAACTGGGGAGGAGGAGGAGCAGACCAGCAAGCTCTGGGTCTTCCTCCCAGGGTGTGACAAGGGTTGGAGCCCCAAGGCCTCAAGGGAAACTGAGGCTCCTTCCAGCCATTGGGGTGTGAAGAGGGAGTGAAAGAGGAAAAGAGAGAGCTCAGTGCCTTGAGACAGACACTGTCCCACCTCCAGGGCCACCTGCAGACCCTGCCCAGGCTAGCTCCCACTGTCACCTCCAAGTCCAGGAGATGCATAAAAGAAAGAAAGAAAGAAAGAAAAAAGCCCCAAACAAAACAAAAGGCCAAAAGGAAAAGACCTGGAGGAATGGAGGATGGGAGAGAGGAGAGGAAGGTAGAAGGGCAGGTCTCTGGATGCATATTTCCCGAGCCACCGGGGCTGGGGGGAAGGGTCCCCAGCGTCCACTGCCTGCTTGGCGTTAGCTCGTCACGTAGTGTTTGGTGGACGGCTGCCCATACACCCTGTAGAAATCCTGGTGGCCAGGCTGCTGGGAAGCGTCGAGCCAGTCTCTGACCGCCAGGCCAGGAAGGGACTGGGGGACGGAGGGTGTGGGTGGGAGTGGGTGGGAGTACTCCTGCGAGGGCACTGTCCAGGGGAAGTGGCCAGAGCGGGGGTAGGGCTGGTGGCCTCCATGGTTGGCCACGGAAGAACAGTAACAGTTGTCCACAGAACAGACGAGAATCTTGCGGCCGCCATACTGGGGTAGCATGGGCTGCTGGGTGGCAGAGCCATTGGGGTACTGTGATGGAGGGAACACAGGACTTGAGTGCACTGGTTGGGCACCACCAGGAAGGGCCACCAAGTGCTGTGTGGAGCTGCACGGCCCCAGGGGCTGACCAGACTGGCCCTCGCCGCTTGCTGTGCCCGCTGCCCCATACTGGCTGCCCACAGGGCCCGACGATGTCTCGAGGAAGCCGGCCTCCGGGAAGGCTGCTGAGTGCTTGCGTTTTTCTGCCCCAGAGCTGCTCACGCCGCAGGGGTACAGGGGAACACTCTGCAGGAAGGGCACCGGTGTACTGAAGGGGCCTGTGGAGAGGAGTGGGGGAAAGTCGCCAAAATTCTCAGCCCAAGACACCCAGATCACCCATCCCCTGAGGACTTTCTGTAACTCTTTGGGACATCTTGATCAATACTCACTTCTCTATTAGGAGGTTGAGAACTATTATTTCCATTTTCCAGCTGAAGACACTAAAACTCATCTGAGCTTCTAAGTGGCAAAGCCAGGATGTGACTACCTAACCGGATCACGCTACACTGCCTCTCAGAGACCCCCCCCCTGGCATTTACCCCCGACAAAAAGGGTTTCCACTCTCACCTTCCAGCATCTTCCGTAGCTGCTTCTCCTTCTTGGCTACCTCGTTCAGGAAGAGCTTGGAGTTCAAGTGGCCAATCTTAGGAGGAGAAAGGCTGCTGCCAGTGCAGGTCTGGGTCCTGGGGACAGTGGACAGCACGTCTGCTGTGAGGAGGCGTCACCAGTGAGCCTGCCCTACCCCCACCCCCATTCTGAGCTCGGCCAGCCCTTCCCTTCCCTAGATGTGTTTCAGAAAACCGGGGGCTACCTGCTCACCTGTCCATTAGGATTTTCACAGACTTGGTATTCTGGGGGAGGAGAAAAGGGTCAGTCAGCGGAAAAGGCAAGACAGAAGCTGTCCCCCACCCCCCACCAGCGCACTTCTCCCCAGGCAGGGTCAGATGGAGTCACACCATCTTTTTGCAAACAAGAACAGCTCCATTTATTGAGCGTGTGCTGTGTGACCACTATGCCACTGTTCTCTTTCCTCCCGCCCTCCCTCCTGTTTTCAAGCGGGGTCTCATGCTCCCCAGGCTAGCCTCAGACTTGCACAGATCCCAAGAGAGCTCCGAGCTCCTGACTCTTCCTGCTTCCACCTTTCCAGTGCCAAACTACAAGTCTGTGCCACCGCACCAGTTAATGTGGTGTTTGAGGGTCAAACTCCGGTTTGAGTGTGTGCCAGGCAAGCACTGTACCAGCTCAGTTACAACCCCAGCCTGCCACTCCATTTTCCATGCACTCACTGCTTCTTGTTTTGAGGTAGGGTCTCACTCTATCCCAGGCTGACCTCAAATCCAGTGACTCTCCTACCACTGCCTCCCAAGTGCTGGGATTAAAGGTGTGCACCGCCATGCCCCTATTTTATCCACATAGCTACTTAGGAGGGGGCTCCAAGAACCCTTGACCTTTTCTGCTCTTCTGGGGCCAGATGTGAATGTGAATTTTAGAATGTGAACTGATCTGGATCTTAGAAGGGGACTATGACGCCTATATCGTATATTACATGCCAAATTCAACTCACCGGCATTTCTGCAGCAATGTTTGAATTTTCTTGCCATTCAAGACACAGAGAAAACATCAACTGTGCAACATCAGTTATGCTCAGTTTGCCATTGAATGGACTGCCAGATATTAGTTTACAGAAAAAAAAATTTTTTTTGGAGACAGTTTTAATTTTTTTTTTTTTTTTTTTTTCGTTTTTCGAGGTAGGGTCTCACTCTGGCTCAGGCTGACCTGGAATTCACTATGTAGTCTCAGGGTGGCCTCGAACTCTCGGAGATCCTCCTACCTCTGCCTCCCGAGTGCTGGGATTAAAGGCGTGCGCCACCACGCCCGGCTTAAAAAATTTTTTTGGAGGCAGGTTGACCTTGAACTCATGGTGAGCCCTCCCACTACTTCTGCATCCTGAGTGCCTGAATTAAAGGCATGAGCCGCCAAGCTCAGCCAGTTTCCAAGTTTTTATTTTTTAGATTTTTGAGGTAGGGTCTCGCTCTAGCCCAGGCTGACCTGGAATTCACTATGCCATCTCAGGGTGGCCTCAAATTCATGGTGATCCTCCTACTTCTGCCTCCCAAGTGCTGGGAGTAAAGGTGTGTACCACAATGCCCAGCCAGTTTTCAAATTAAAAAATAAAAATTATTTGTGTCTGAGAGGGGGTGGAGAGAGAATGAATGAGTGAGCATGCCAGGGCCTCTTGCCACTCCAGATGCATGCACTTATGGCTTTATATGAATAGTGGGGAACTGCACCACACTGGCAGGCTTTTGCAAGCAAAAACACTGAGCCGGGCTGGAGAGATGGCTTAGCGGTTAAGCGCTTGCCTGTGAAGCCTAAGGACCCCGGTTTGAGGCTCGGTTCCCCAGGTCCCACATTAGCCAGATGCACAAGGGGGCGCACGCATCTGGAGTTCGTTTGCAGAGGCTGGAAGCCCTGGCGCGCCCATTCTCTCTCTCTCCCTCTATCTGTCTTTCTCTCTGTGTCTGTGACTCTCAAATAAATAAATAAAAATTAAAAACAAAACACTGAGCCATCTCCCCAGCCTTCATTTTTAGAGATTTTTTTAAATAATAATAGATAAAGAATAGCAGACTGTATGTAACTGGCTTGGGGAGCATCTATAATTTGCCCAAGGTCATGAAACTAGGAAGAGCATGTAGGGCAGATTCAAACCCACACAGGCTGGTTCCAAAGACACGAGCAGGTGAGCATACTGGGGGGGAACCAGCTGGGGAGCAGAGGTCCCTGGCCCACCTTCATGAAGCTGACATCCTCCGTCTTATCGAAGAGCAGCTGCAGGGAGCCCAGCAGCTTCTTGGCCTCCTGCATGCGCTCCCCAAGGTGCAGCGCCTGCGCCGCGTTCTCGCTGCAGAACTTGGCCTGGGCCTTGTCCAGGACCTCCACTGTCTGCCGCAGGTCCTCATCCAGCAGCTGGTGCAGCTTCTCATACTGCAGCCGCACTTCCTCCTTCAGCTGGCTCACTTTCTCCTGAGGGGAGGCAGGGACCGCAGTGAGCAGGCAGGCAGGCAAGCACTGGGTGACCTTGGGTTGCTGCTCTTGCCCTAACCCCATCCCTCATGGAGGGGGGTCTGGGATCCTCAGCCCCCTGGCTCTCCAGTGTAAGGTCCGACCTGCTAATTCCCTATGAGTCACACTGGGGTCTGTGCCAGTTAGCCCCACAGCAGCGGGGCTCCTCCTCTGACAGTTCAGAATGATGGGTAGAGGGCCCTAAGACAAGCCTAACACCCGAGAGAGCCTTTGTAAGGAACCCACCCAAGGCCCTGTGCCCCGGCAACTCCCACCCTGGCCTCCACTACCTCCACCAGGCGCTTGTCTGACTCGAGCTTGTACAGTTGGTCCTCGATGTCCTGCTCCCGCTCCTCCAGCCGGTCCTGTTGTTTCATCAGCATCTTCTGCAGGGGCAGTCGAGACAGCAGTATCAGAGGCAGTGTCGCTCCGACCCTATCAGGGATGGCCGAGACACCATCCTTCTGTCTGATTCTTTCCAGACCTGAAAAATCTTTACCAGCCAGCTTCCCGGAGGCCTTGTGCAATCCCAGAGCCCGCTGCTCCCAGCCAAGGGAGGCCTACGTAGCTTCCCACATGTATAAGCTCTCTGAGGGCAAGCTTGGGCTGGATGTTTTAAGGACTTCCTCTATCTAATCTTAGGCAATCATCCCAGCAGTGCAATGAGGTAAGCATATATTCTGGTTCTCATTTCACAAAAGAAACGGAAGCCAGGCGTGGTGATGCACACCTTTAATCCCAGCACTCGGGAGGCAGAGGCTGTGAGTTCGAAGCCAGCCTGAGACTACATAGTGAATTCCAGGTCCGCCTGGAAAAACCATACCTCAGAAAACCAAAACAGGAAACTGAGGCCCACGGAAGTTTAGGTAATCTGTCTGAAGTCACATAGCAAGTAAGTGGCACCAACCAGGTGATCTAGCATCCGGGCCTGTTCTGATCCAAGCCAGGCTGCTGCTCCCTGGGGGACACGACCTTGTGGAGAATAGCCGAAAATGCTTTGCAACAGCCTTCCAAGGTCCTTACAGGGCCTGCAGTCCAAGCCAAGACATCACCTTATACCCGCCTAATGCTCCAGGGCACTGAAGCAGCCAACCTCTCCCTGTTCTTGAGGCTGAGAACCGGGCCTTTAATAGCTAGCTCCCCAGGTCCCACAGTTAAGAGTCAAGGAGACAGCAGACTGATCTGTTGCTGAATCAAGCTAATTTTGTTCCCTTCTTACCAAACACACCTCTTCAAACAAAGTCCTTTGCTCAAGAACCCGGTGACTCCCCGCCTTTCAAATACTTCAGTATAGCAATGTGACTCTTCCAGTCCTCAAGTGGAAAGAGAGATGTTTGGCTGGGCCCCACTGTGATCATGGAAGGTTATTTGGTCCTTTGCATCTCAGGTATTCTCCTCAAGGTGGTGGTCCTTAAGACACTTCAGTGCTCTACATTGTTGATCTTTGTTTGTTTGTTTGTTTTGCTTTTCAAGGTAGGGGCTTGCTCTAGCCCAGGCTGATCTGGAATTCACTATGTAACCTCAGGATGGCCTCAAACTCACAGGGATCCTTCTACCTCTGCTGGGATTAAAGGCATGCACCATCACACCTAGGTCTGTGGATTTTTTTTGGTTTTGTTTTGTTTTTCGAGGTAGGGTCTCACTGTAGCCCAGGCTGACCTGGAATTCACTATGGAGTCTCAGGGTGGCCTCAAACTCACAGCAATCCTCCTACCTCTACCTCCCCAAGTGCTGGGATTAAAGGCATGTGCCACCATACCTGGTTTTCTTATCTTTTTTTATTTATTTTTTGTTCATTCTTATTTATTTGAGAGTGACAGAGAGAGAGAATGGGTGCACCAGGGCTTTCAACCACTGCAACCAAACTCCAGATGCGTGCGCCCCCTTGTGCATCTGGCTAACGTGGGTCCTGGGAAATCGAGCCTCGAACAGGGGTCCGTAGTCTTCACAGGCAAGTGCTTAACCGCTAAGCCACTTCTCCAGCCCTCTCTTATCTTTTGAGGAACTTTTCCGAACCCTGCTTGCTGAGTTTGTGCAGGTCTCTTCCCTGTCCTGACTGTGGTGGGACAGTCAGTCACAACCCGCCTCTGTAGCTGTGTTCTTTGCTACGGTAGGGTGGCTACAAGTCTAGTCACGTGTGACTCTATTTATTTATTTGCAAGCTGAGGGGGGGGGCATGTCGGGAGCCCAGCCACTGCAAACAACAGATGCATGTATCACTGTGCATCTGTTTTTATGTGGGTACTGGGGACTTGAACCCAGGTTGTTAGGCTTTGCTGGTAAGTTCCTTAACCACTGAGCCATCTCTCCGGCCCACATGTGACTCTTTACACTGAGGTTGATGAAAATAAATTAAGCCAGGCAAGAGGGCCTGTAATCCCAAGCACTTGGAAGCTGAGGCAGGAGCATTAGGAGATGGAGACCAGCCTGGTCTATACAGCAAGATCCTAGCTACAAAGAAAAGCAAATAAATTAAATAATAATAATAATAATAGTAATAATAAAAACAGGGCTGGAGAGATGGCTCCACAATTAAGGCACTTGCCAGCAAAGCCTAACAACCCAAGCTCGATTCCCCAGTACCCACGTAAAGCCAGATCCACAAAGTGGTGCATATATCTGGAATTCATATGCAGCAGCTAGAGGCCCTGATGCGCCCATTCGCTCTGCTTGCAAATAAATAGATGAAAATAAAAAAACTGAACCTAAACACAACTTCAGTGTTTCCGTTTCTCTAGCCTCATTTCAAGCGCTCAATAACTACACATAACTAGTACTGGACACCATGGATACAAAATGTTGCCACCACCAGAAAATTCTATTCAATAGTTCTCTTCTACAACTCCCTCCCCAGTACTGGGGATAGAACTGAGCACCTCATGCATGCTAAACAAGTGTCCTCCTACTGGTCCTGTGTTTTCCAGTGCTGCAGATCAAATCCATGGCCTTGGGCAGGCTAGATCCACCACTAAGCTACATCTCAGCCCATATCCTGGTGGTGCCTTACATTTTAAACCATAGTACGGCTTCTCTATAAGACTTGGGTCTCTTAAGAACTAGGCTTTAGCCTCACACACATGCTCATAATTCTAGCACTAGGAAGGTTGAGACAGGAGGATTATCACAGGTTCAAGGTCAGCTTGGGCTACATAGGGAAATCTTATCTCAGAAAAGAAAAGAAAAAAAGAAGTGGGTGTTAGTCAGGCATGACCTGGCACTGGGGAGGCTGAGGGAGGAAGATTGATGGCAGGTTTGGGGCCAGCCTGGACTATGGAAAGACACCCTGTCTCAAAAGAAAAACATATAGGTTTTGCTGCTGTCCCTCTCCACTTCCCTTCATAGTTAGGCCTGAGCACCCACTAGTTGTATAACATATTTACTGACTAAAGCCAAAGTTCTGCACAAAGTAATATTTGCAAAGCAACTCTGCGTAGTTGCAGATACTCAGTGTCTTACTCAGCAAGGAGAAGTTCGTTCTCCCTTTGTGGGGGTCTCAGAGTGACCCCTCGGTTCTCCCCCATGACTCCTGCTTCCATCACACCTAGCTGGCTTTCAAAGCCAAACCCTCAACAGTCCCTTTCTCACTCCTTCAACTCATCTTATGTATGGGGAAACAAAGGTCAGTAAGAGACTGCAAGCAGACCTATTTTGTGTAGGATGCCATGCTAGAAACAAAGAACTGAGATGCTAGAGGCAGGAGGAGGTGGGGCAGGCTCTTCCTTATAATGATCCCCAGCAGACCTTGCCCTTCAGGCAGACTCTGTACCTCCAGCTCAACACACAGGAATCTGTTACCAGACAGAGGGTCAGGTTGACAACATAACAGCTCGTGTGGAGGCATGAGTTGACAGTACTGTCCAGATACACACAGGCCATGGTGTCACACGTATGCACACACGTGCACACACACATCTCAACACAAACTGCAACCTGGGTCCCAGAATACCTCATACACATATGCTTGTACCCAGAGCCTTGTACAAGCAGAAAGTAGACCTCTGGAGGTGCAGACAATGGAGAGAACCCCACACACATGAGACTTTCTTACGTGCCCTGAAACAAGTGGCACTCAAATTGCCAGCCTACTGGCTGCCCAAACCCATCGTCAAGACAAAGTCCCCCCACCCCCCGGGGCGAGTGTGTGTGACTCAAGGTCCAGGTCATCTGACAGCCCTGGCCCCCACCCGGCCCACACTTCTCAACCCTGTCTCTCTGCCCAACTATTTCTCGGTGACCAAGCCCATCATCAGGAATGGATGAGGGAGAGAACAGGCTGAGTCCCAGGAGACCGGGAGGAGAGACAGCCCCAGGTTCTCAGCTGGGCCACGAATGGGCTGAAAGGTTCCCACACTGCAGGCTGGTGAACACTCCTTGGCCATCCCCAGAGGCCCTGGGGGACGGGGGGAGGGGTGTTCATGACTGCCCTTCAGTGGGGAGAAAGGGGGGCAATTCCCGAGTCTCCCCTGGTAACACTTCTACTAGGGGACCATACAGTGTCATTCCTTAGCTTGAGGGTTCCTCTGCAGGGAGTGGATGGGTTTCTTGTCTGCTGCAAGGGCAGGGAGTGGGGAGTGATGCCATGTAAATGCTAGATGATTTGGAGTACCTACTTGTCCCTTGCCACCAATTCCCTTCCCACACCAAGTCTACCAAATGATCAACCAGGCGGGTAAGTCGCTGGATGACCAGCGCGTCAGGAAGCAAGACCTGTGATCTCTTCCCACCTCCAGCAGCCTAGCCCAACCCCTCTTTTCCAGGGAATCATTTTTCCCATCTTGATTTCAGTAAGTAAGGCCTCCCCAAGTCGGGCAGAGGAAGAGCGAGACCTTCCAAACAACTCTCCGCCCACCTTAAGTCTTCTGGACTTTGTTTGGGAGTGGGAATCATACTCCCCCTCCCCTCCCCCATAGGGTCTCACTCTAGCCCAGGCTGACCCGAAATTCACTATGTAGTCTCAGGGTGACCTCAACTCACTGCGACCCTCCTACCTCTGCTGGGACTAAAGGTGTGCACCACCTGGCTGGGAATCATATCTCATCTAGAAGCACTGGAGGAATCAAAACCTCCATGTGAGGAGGAGCTATGTGGGACCTGATTACCGGGTCCCTGGGGGTCTCAAGCCTTTTGAGGTATGTACCTGAACCTGTGAGGCACTCCAGTGGTCTCATCACCGCTCCAGGAGACCATGCTCCTCATCTGTCCCCATGCCTTGAATTACTCCCTCAGTGCCTCTCCCAACCTGAAAAGCGGGGGGGTGTTCATAAGCCCCTATATTCTGCCCCCATAGGATAGGTTCCTCTGGAGCCTTACCAGCCAGGCCCTGCCGGTATTTTGCTGCTAGATGAGACTGGGCAGACAGGTGAGGCTTGGGAACTGAGGGCTGTATAAAAGTTAATAAATAATAATAAACCCTCAAGTCAACCTTGAAGAGAAGCAAGGTCAGAAGGGAACAGGCCAAGGGCTGGGACGGATGCAGAAGGTCGGCTTGCAGGGAAGGCTTGGTAGTTTGGCTGCAGCAGCACTTGTGGCGGTGGGGAGAGGGATAGGAAGCGGACTGGGCTGCTGCAGGACAGGGTCATGCCAGTTCCAGCTCTGGCTCCAGAACCCTGCTCAGAGCTGCCCTGTCCAAACCTTTTCCCTGGCTGCCAAGTTCTTGTTTCAGGAGCACATCTGACTGGGCTCCCTGGGCACAAAACACTGTCCCTTTCTCTCCACAAGGTCCGCTTTTCCCTGCCACAGTGCTGGCCTTGGGCTATCTACCTTGGGCTACTATATGAACCCACAAGATGGAGAAACCATAGACCCCACGAAAAGGGGTGTGAGAGAGGGAATCAGAGCAGGAGAGAGTGGAGCCCCCCAGCAAGCCCCACTGAGCAGACCGCAGCCGAGAAGCTTCCCAGCTGCAGAGCGGAATTAGCTTTTGCCACGCACAGAGCAGCGCTCTGGGGCAGCAGAACAAAGAGGCGAGAGAGAAAGCCCCCCTTTGTCTGGGTTTGAATGCCAGGCCAGCCAAGGAGGAAGGCTTTCCCAGAGCCAAGGATGAGGCCAGCCTGGCCTGCCTGCCTGCTCAGCCCAAGGAAGAGACCCAAGCCCACTCAGACAGAACCCCCACACCGCAGCTTTGCAGGACCCACTGGGCCTCCTACCTCCAACACAAGAGCTCACCCCAGGGTGAATTCCATCCCCCCCCTTTCCCCAGCACTCCCACCAGGTGAGACAGTCAGTAGCCCCAGCAAACTCATAGCCCAGTCATCACCCAAGCAAGCACTCAGGGCACAGTCCTGCCAAGAGCAGAGCAGGGACATGAAACTTCAGCTCACAGGTATATGGCCAGCGTTGCACACAGATACCCTGTGTGCGTGTGTGTATACACACACTCATGCACTATACAAGTGTGTGCTTGTCTTTCTAACCCCACAGCCACACATGAAATAAGTGTGTACCTCAATCTTGCACATTCATTCTCAGAGATACCAATGTGTGAGGAACATCAGTTGCATTTGAGATATACAACTCACACGCGCACACACACACACTTGCAGGCATAGTGCATGGAGAACAGAACTGCAGGAGGCAAAGTAATCAATATGACAGGCGCCCCGCTGTGTCAGCAGGATCCTGGGGTAGAGGTAGGGGGCTGGGCCTCTCTGCCTGAAGCTCCCCTTAGGGTCTAGGGAGGAGGCCAAGACAGGCCCCATTCTGTGAAGGCTACGAATGATCAAGGAAAGGGCACTGCATAGCTCTTCTCTCCCTCTCTCTCTCTTTCACACACACACACACACACACACTCTCCCTCCCTCCCTGCTGTCTGCTGTGGGCAGAGAGCAGTGGGTCTGAAGAGCCTGAGTCAGGAACAGCCTCATCCCCAAGCCTTTCTTTCACACCCACCCACAGATGAAGCCCCTGTAAGGTCCCACCGCATCCTCTCTAGCGCAGGCAATATGAGCAGGGTGCCCTCAACCCAAGCAGCTGCAAACCAACTGCCTTAAGCAGCAGGATCCCCTCCTTCAGAGAGCAATTCTGTCCTGGCATCATTTCTGAATTTCCTAGCAATAAAGTTCTATTCTCCCTATACCACACAAGCTCAAGTACACACACCAGGTACTGTTAAGGAAAGCCCTAAGAGTACTTGTAACTCCCACCAGCTCCTGTTATTCAGGTGAACCCTTTAACATCGGGGCTGGAAGGAAGCTTGTCCACGCAGGGTGACTAAGCCTGAGCATGTCCTAATCCTGGGCCCACTGGCCCAGGGGAAAACACACGAGAGTTTAGGCATGCCCCAGTGAATCTGAATCTTGAGGCTCACCTAGTGGGCATCCAGGCTCAGGCAACATGGCTATGACACACTTGCCTTCCGAGGGCAGAGTGGGCCAAGGGCCTGGCCTGCACAGGCCTAACCCGGAACACCCAGCCAAGTGGAGGCCCTGCTTGCCCTCCTGCTCAAGTGCACAAGTGGGTGCTTGTGAGAATGTGAAGGTGGGGCCAACCTGGGAGGGGTTAATCAGTGTTTTCTATTTCTAGCCATCAGGCCTGGCATCTTAGCAACCCCCCCCCCCCAGGGCAGGAGAGGAAGCACAAGTACAGCCTAAGTTTTTAAGGAGCTCTGCTTCTGCTCCTATATCCACGAGAATTCTGGTGCCCTTTACCACAGCGTCAGCAAAGGCCATGTGAGGCAGATTCCTGTTATCAAGGGAAAACTGCCCAAACCAAAGGCCCCTCCCCCTAGCTGGCCCAAAGAGAGCAGGCAGGGTCTTTCCATTCACTTCCCCAGGGCTTAACCCCTCCCCGAGGGCAGGACCCCTTTCCCCACTTTCAATAAGTCAAACTCTCACTTGAGTGACACTGGACTATTGAAGGGCTTCCAAGCCCAGTGCCCCGGGGCACCAGGCAGAATGGAGGTAGGGAGCCTGGGGGAGGATGAGCTTTGGGCACAGATGCTGAGCGCACAGAACTGCACATCTGGCCCTAATGCAATGCATTATTCTGAGCCTGTCCCCACCAGGCACAAATGGGAGCACACATGCATACACCACGGAGAGTCTGGTAAAGTTCCGTGCCTGAAGTACAGCAAAGAGGGGCCTGCTGATGGGAACCCGGGGTACACTCTGCCAGCGTCACACCCTCTTCCCCAGTGCTACAGGCAAAAGCTCGGTCTACTTGAAGGCAAACGTACACACACATATAAAGATCCCTCCTCCTACCAAGTCAGGTCTAATTAAGTTTTCTTCTGCACTGGAAGTAGACATTCCTAGTATTCACACCCCACAAAGCCCCCCCCCCAAGATTGTAGGCACATGTGCATTCCTATTCCACCCTGCCACATGTCTTCCTCTGCCCTGCGTCCACTTTGCACTGCCAATTCCAGGACAGAGAACTGGACAGCTCTCCTTTCTCCAGCCTCTGCACTTTCCCAGTCTCCTCCCCTGCCATCTTTATTAATAGCAGCAGCCTCTTCAATACTGGGGAAATTGTGGGCTGTGCCTGCCCTGAAACAGGGGAGGACAGAGCTCCTCCGCGTCCCCAATCCTCTCAGCATTTTCCAACCCTAGAGTGTGTGTGTGTGTGTGTGTGTGTGTGTGTGTGTGTGTGTGTTGGGAGGGGTTTCCTCTAGCTATCCTCCACACTTCCTTTAAGAAACCAGAGGCTCCTCCTGGCACAAAACCCCAGAGCTGACCCATCCAATTGCAAACTAATTATACAGCAAATTTTGTTATCCCCGCCCTCAGCCTGTGGTGGCCCGGCTGCCTTTTGTTGGTTGTATATGTATGTTTTAATTGCTAAACAGTGACTCATTCTGACTGGTCCCCTGCTTCCCCTACAGGAAACAGCCCCCATTTACATTTAAGTCCAGCTCAGCGCTTCCTCATACCCCACTGGCCTCACTAGCCTCCCCGGGGGGCCCCCACCCTTAAGACACTTCCAGTCCTACCAAACCCAACCTCGCTCCCATATCACACCCAGGCCCCAAGCTGTGGCTTCCGAGATGGCTCGGTCTTAGGCCAACTCCTTCCTTTTGCAGTGACTCAATCTTGAGTGCCTGGGGACCCGAGAGACCTAGGAGGAGCCCCCTTCCACTGAAGGGGACGGAAGTACGCCTCAGTCCAGCTCACTAGCCAGACACAGAGGCCCGAGGGGGGAGGAGGGCTTGACATTGGCTGCTGCTGCAGGGTGTATACAATGGGAGGGGGTGCGGTTCCGTAATCACCCAGCCGGCAGCCCAGGGGAGCCAGCTGCCTGAAACCAGATTTCAAGGCGGCTCAACCTTAAACCCACAGGATTCTTTTTCTGTCCTCCTCCCCTCCCTTAATGTGGGAGGGCTGTGTAAGAGGGCAGGGCGGGGTGGCAAGGGCCCAGGGTGAGGAAGACGCATACTTTAAAGTTTGTTCATGCAGGCACGGGCAATACGTACAGGCACACAGAGGGCAGCCTCTAACCTAGGGAGAGCCCGCTTGCTGGGACTGATCTGCAGAACTGACATTGTTCCCAGACGCCTCTGGACATCCAGGCCATGCCCAGCTAGTTCTGTTCTCCTTCCAAAAGTTCCCCCCCACCACCACCACCACCAACTCCCAACGTGTTTCCGACAGAGCTTCAAACTAACATGGCTGCTTTTGTTTACTTCCTCATTGGTATGCCAGCATCACGGATCATGTCAGCCACAGCAGTGGCACTAGGGCACTCATTACATAAACAGCAGCTGGAGAAGCAGAACTGGGGTCACTGCCTCGGTGACTTCCCGTAGGGCTTACAGAAACAACGCTGGGGGTGGGGGGGGTGGGGGACGGTGCTGAGCAAAAGCAGAAAAGCAACACCCAAACTATATTTCTGACAGCCCCGCCCCCCGCCATTCCATAAAGGACTGGTTAAGAGAGGGGCCCTAGAAACACAGGTGCGGAACGGCATCCGGCGGCCCTTCTTTCCTGGACCGTGCCCCTAAAACTTTCAGAGAGAAGAGCTTGGAAGGGAGCCTCCAGCCTCATGTCACAAGAGTTAGCCTGTCGGGATGGGTGGTCCTCCCCACCCCCACCCCCGGCGGGAAGGAATGTTGTGTACACGCAGGGTACTTGCCCGGATCTCATTCCTCCGGATCTCCACGTCGCACACCGAGTGTCCCTGATGCGCGCCGCTGTAGTAGCAGCAGTACTGGCACACAGCCACCTGCTCGGCCTCGCAGTGGTACAGGCGGTAGGCGTTGTGCTGCGGGCAGCTCCAGGCCCGCACGTCGTCCGCCTCCACCAGGAGGTGCCCGCGGGCGGTGGAGGGCTGCTGCAGGTGCGTCTGCACGTGGGACTGGCAGCAGGGAGCCTCGCAGCGCAGGCAGACCTTCTGCGCGGGCAGCGGGGGGCCGCGGCGGCAGAACACGCAGTGCAGCGCCGCGGGCGGCTTCTCCACGTGCAGGGCGTTGAACTTCTCCACGATGTTGGTGAGCTTCAGGTTCTTCTCCAGGCCCGGCTTCTGATTATAGGCCTGGTTGCATTCGGGGCAACGCACCAGGCCGCTGTCCTTGGCCCAAGCCTCGCCGATGCAACCCCGACAAAAGTTGTGTTTGCACGGCAGCTGCACGGGCTCCACGAAGACGTGCAGGCAGATGGGGCAGATGAGCTCCTCCTCGAAACAGTTCTTCCAATTTTCCGCCATGGCGGCGGCGTCCAGGGCTAACTCCCCAACCCTGGGTGTAGGTGGTGGGGCGGGGGGGGGGGGGGAGAACGTCCGGTGCAGCTTAGGACCCACGGAAGCCGCCCGGAACTCGGAGGGTCCCCTCGCCGGCCCCCCGACAGTCGCTCAGTCACCAGCGCCTTCCGCGTGCCCGCCCCCCCGAAGAGGGAGCCTCGGTCCTCGCGCCGCCGGCTGCGTCGGCTCCTGGCGAGCGCCTAGCGGGAGGCGGCGGCGGCCGGCTGTGCCAGGGCCTCGGCCGGGGCACCAGCCCTGGAGGGGAACGCCGGGGTCCAAATTCCATATAAGAGGCCGCCTACCCTTCGGTGCCGTTAGGGCAACGGCGGCCCGCGCTCGGCCCCGCGGCTGACATGGGGCGCGCCCCACGGCGGACCCGGAGTCCCCGGGAGCCGCGCACTTCCTCTAAAGCGACAGCGCCGGCGACGGCGGTGGCTCCCTCCCGGTCCGTCGGCGCCGCGCCTTCCTCCGGCCTGGCTTGGGGGTGGGTGGGGTGGGGTGGCGGTGGCGGTGGGGTGATGAGCCGAGGGGACGCGGGGAAGCTAGTTCGGCTCAATCGGAACCCGGCAGGCAAGACGAGCCGGCGGTCCCCGGGCCGTGACGCCGACGTCCCCCCAGCTGGCTGGCCGGGTGCGGGCTGCAGGGTGCGGGCGGGCCGACTCCGGGGCGCTGCGGGCGCGCTGGGGCAGTCATTCAGATGAAATTCCAGTCCCCGGCCAGAGACACCAGCCCGCCTCTGCCTTCCTCCTCCCTTCACAAATAGAAACGGAAGGGGGAGGGAGAGAAGTGGGGGAAAAAAAAAAAAAGCAACTAGAAAGGGAGGGAGGGAGGGAGAGAGAGAGAGAGAGAGGGAGAGACACGGAGGGAGGGAGAAGACCCGGAGGTGCTCCGGACTGACCCCCTCGTCGTTACTTCTGTGGTTTTCCCCGAGGGCCACCCCCCCTCCCGCACAGGGCGCCCCCCAGCTGCCACCGCCCAGAGACCCCACTCACTCTCCGCCCCCCGCCCCCCGCGCCGGGGCGGGCACCTCGACTGGGCCGAGGAAAAAACAAGGATTGATCAAACTAGAAAGGAATTTTTCTCAACTGCTAATGAACGGGAAGGCTCGGCTCCCGGCCCTCCCCTCCCCCCGCCCGGCCCTCCCCCTTCGCTCCCCCCTCTTGCCGGACCCCTCCTCCGCCCCCCCACTTTCTTTTCTTCTCGGCCTCTGCTCCGGCCTGGAAGGCTCGGGGCTACGGTCGGAGCCAGCTTGCGGCGGTGGGGCCGAGCCGAGCCAGCCGGGCCGGGTGCCTCCTTTAGTGCCCAGCCATCTTTGAGCTTCTTGGTGGCGGCTGTAGCCGGGGGTCCGGGCGCGCGCACTTGAGGGTCCTGCAGGCTTCTCTCTTTTGGTGGGAATTTTTTTTTAATCCTCCCAATCCCCCCCCCAAAGGGAGGGCTTGGCGGTCTCTGGCAAATTAGGAGAGAGGGGAGAAAATGCCAAGTCTCGATTTCTCTCCACCTCTGCTCCACCCACCCCGGTCCTTTCCAAAAAAATAAAAGATTAGAATTGGAAGAAGTCGGCCGAAAGGCGAGCGGCCCGTGGCCCCCAGCTGCTGCCCAGGCGACGCGTCCGGGGCGGGCCCCGCGCGCCTGGTCGCTCCGACTGTGGAGTCCGTTTGTCCGCCCGCAGCTTCTCTATAGTGAGGGGAGGGCGGGCCCTCCGGGGCAGGGTCTCCGCAGCGGCTTGATGCTTCAAGAGCTTTATCCTCAGATCAAAAAAGAAAAAAAAAAAAGAGGCAGAAACCACCCCCCAACACGAACACTTTCATCACAGCCACCTTCAGCCATCTTGCGCGTATTATTTCAGGAATAATCTGTTTAATAGAAATAGCTGCATCTCTGGCCCCCTTCTCCTCCGCATCCTGTGGTCCCCGCCCCCTTTTAATAATAATCTCGATAATAATAAAAAAAAATGATCGGCGGTCCGCAGCTGCTTTTTCCCTGCCCCGGCTATCTCCGGCTCCGGCTCTCTTTCCTCCCTAGAATGGGGTACTGATGAGGGGGACTGGGGTTGGGGGGTGCGTCCCCGCAGCCCGTCCGTCGGGCCCCGCCGCCTGAGCAGGGAGGGAAGGGCGCTCTCGCCGACGGCAGGGCGGGCGGGGGAGGGGCCTCGGCCCGAGGGACCCTCTCGGGGGTGCCCTGGGATCCTCGGGTCCCCGCCACGGTCCCCCGCCCCGGCCGGGCCTCAGTCCGCAGCCGCGCAGCATACAATGGACTCGAAGCAGAGTGTGGCCGGCAAGGGGGGGGGGAGCCCGGGAGGGCCGGGGACTGCGGTGCATGGGCTAGTGGACTAAGGCGACTCTGGCGAGGGTACGGGGTGGGGGGGTCCCCTACATCAAGGCCGGTCCCGCTAATCGGGAAGGGGGCGGGAAGACAGGGATGGGGGAGGTGAGGAGAAAGCCGCAGGCGGCGCCTTTAATCAGCACCCGCTGGTTCAGCCCACCCGGTACTGGCGGAATAAACGGGGGGGGGGGGGAGAGGGAAAGGGGCGGGGCGTGCTTTCCGGAAGTGCTGTTACAGCTGCGGAGGGTCCTGGCCCCGCCCCCTTTCCCTGTCTGGCATTGGGGTTGTTCCGAAGGCTGCTCGTGCTATTGGTCTCCAAGATATCGCTCCACCCCCTTGGGGCGTGGCAATCCCTGGAGCTTCACGTGACGTGCACTAACTTCGGTCCATTAAACATTGGGTACTGGGGTGGCGGGGGAGGGCCACGCTTCTTAAAAGGGCAACGAAGTCGCCTCTCAGTGGGACCATTTCTTCCTGGGCCTCTTCATCCTTCTCTCTTTTTATTTCAGAGGAAAGGAGGGTTCGTCTGTCCCCAGGAATTGTGCAGGGAATTGCAAAGGTTCACGATGAGGCGGTTTCTCCTTAGCCTTCATGCTTTACCCAACGACTCTGACGTTTAAAACTATCAAGGCTACATAGGCATTATTACCCCTTCTTTCTTCGGTAAGGAAACTGACGCTTAAAGAACTGAAGTACTCTTCGCAGGGTCAGTTGGGCAGTCAATAAATATAGTGTAACAAAAGGCTTACTGTGCCGGGGACATTTTTCTAGACCCAGGGTATTTCCTGGAAAAAAAAAATATATATATATATATATATGTGTGTGTGTGTGTGTGTGTGTGTGTGTGTGTGTATAAAGATTATTAGCCGGGCTTGGTGGCGCACGCCTTTAATCCTAGCATTCAGCAGAGATAGGAGTTCGAGGGCACCTTGAGACTACATAGTGAATTCCAGGTCAGTTTGGGCTAGTGTGAGACCTTACCTGGAAAAAATCAAAAACCAAAAAAAAAAAAATTAAGTTTAAACAACTGAAACAATGAATTTCAGGTCGGGTTAGAGAGAGAGAGAGACCCTACCTCAAAAAAAAAAAAAAAAACTTTAGTCGGGCTTAGTGGCTCATGCTTTTAACCTCAGCACTGGGGAGGCAGAGGTAGGAGGATCGCAGAGATTTCAAGGCCACCCTGAGACTACATAGTGAATTCTAGGTCAGCCTGAGCTAGAATGAGACCTTACCTCGAAAAAGAAAAAACAAGGTTAAACAAGGTGTGGTGGCACATGTCTTTAGTTCCAGCACCCCAAGAGGCTGAGGTGGGAGGATCCGGTGTGTTGTAGACCAGCCTGGGGTTACTGAGTGGAAGGTCAGCATGGACTAGAGTGAGACTCTGTCTGGAAAATAAATAATGTATTTGTGGTGTGGTGGTTTGGATCAGATATCCCCCATAAACTCTTATGGATTTTTATTCTATTTTTTTGAGGCAAGCCCAAAAGACTGACCTTTTTTTTTTTTTTTAAATGAGAGCGAGGGAGGGAGGGAATTGGCCTTCAGCTGTTGCAATCAAATTCCAGACATGGGCGCCCCCTTGTACGCATGTGCAACAGTGTGCGCTTTGGACACTGTGCATTGGCTTACTTAGTAGGACCAGGAGAGTCAAACATGAGTCCTTAGAATTCACAGGCAAGTGCCTTAACTGTTAAGCCATCTTTTCAAACCTTGTTTTTTTTTTTTTTTAATATTTTTTTATTTATGAGAGACAGAGGGAGAGAGAATGGATGCACCAGGGTGTCCCACTTCTGCAAACTCCAGAGGCATGGGCCACCTTGTGCATCTGACTTATGTGGGTCCTGGGGAATTGAACCTGGGTCCATTGACTGCTAAGCCATCTCTCCAGTCCACTCATATGTTTTGTATAATTGGTCTTTAATCTCTGGCAATTTGGGAGGTGGAGCCTTGCTGGAGAAGGTGTGTTGTTAGGTGGGCTTTGGGGTGTTAAAGCCAGCCTCCACTTGCTGGAGTTCCACTCTCCTGCTGCTATTTTCCACCTGCTGTGGCAGAGGAAATATCTAGCCTCTGTTCATGCCACGCTTTCCCCTGCTGTCATGGAGTGTCCTCTCCAGTAAGCCAGAATAAAAAACTTTCCTGCCATTAATCGCTTTTGGTTAGGTGCTTTATCCCAACAGTAACTACAGCATGTGGGATTTCTCAAAGTAAGACCACACAAAAGCAGGCAGGGCGTGGTGGCGCACACCTTTAATCCCAGCACTCAGGAGGCAGAGGTAGGAGAATTGCTGTGAGTTCGAGGCCACCCTGAGAATAAAGAGTGAATTCCAGGTCAGCCTGGGCTAGAAGTGAGACCCTATCTCAAAAAATAAATAAATAAATAAAAATAAAACACAAAAGCTTTCTGAGGGCTGGCTTAGCAGCCAAGGTGCTTGCCTGCAAAGCCAAAGGACTCAGGTTCTATTCCTCAGTACCCACATAAGCCAAATGCATATGGTGGTGCATGTGTCTGGAGTTCTTTTGCAGTGGCTAGAGGCCCTGGCATTCCTATTTTCTCTATCTCTCTCTCTCATAAGTAAATAAATTATTTATTTATATTTTTATTATTTTGGTTTTTCAAGGTAGAGTCTCACTCTAGCCCAGGGTGACCTGGAATTCACTAAATAGTTTAGGGTGACCTTGAACTCACAGTGATTCTCCTACCTCTGCCTCCCAAGTGCTAGGATTAAAGGCATGAGACACCACATCCAGCTTAAATTTTTTTGGTGGGGGATGTGAGGTAGGGTCTCACTCTAGCCCAGGCTAACCTGGAATACACTATGTATTCTCAGGGTGGCCTCTCCAACTTTTGGCAACCCTCCTACCTCTGCCTCCTGAGTGCTGGGATTATTTTTTTAAGTGACACTTGAGTTGAGTCCTGAGTGCTCAAGAAGAGTCGGGCAGGGGCACTTGCAACCTGGGGAAGAGTGCTCCCATTAGAAGGCAAGAGCAATAAACAAGCCTGTTCAGGATATAAAAGCAACTTCATGACATGGGAGGGAGAGAGGTAGGAGCCAGAACACGCAGGGGGTTACCAGTGTCTGTCACAGAAGGGAGTTTGGACTTTAAATTGTTCATGAGCAGCTGTCACATTTGGTGTATATTTTGAATGTAGCACCAACAGGACTTAATGAGATATTTGGTAGATCTGAATCCATCCAATAACAATAGGAAGGTAGGGATAAAATCAAGATGTAGGGCTGGAGAGATGGCTTAGCAGTTAAAGTGCTTGCCTGCAAAGCTAAAGGACCCAAGTTCAATTCCCCAGGACCCACTTAAGTCAGATGCACACGTCGGTGCATGAATCTAGCCTGGGCTAGATTGACTCTACCTCGAAAAACCAAAAAGAAAAAAAAAAAATTACTTATTTGCAAGCAGAGATAGAAGAGAGAGAGAGAGAGACAAAATCGGCATGTCAGGGACTCTACCTGCTACTAACAGACTCCAGATGCATCCAGCATTTTGTGCATCTGGCTTTTATGTGCATATCATTAAGCTTTGCAGGCATGCACCTTAACCGCTGAGCCATCTCTCCAGTTTATTTTTTTTTTTAAGGTTCAGAGGGATTTTATTATAGTTTAGAGCTGTATAAGGTAGAACTTTAAGAAAAGAAAATGGACTGGAGAGATGGCTTAGTGGTTAAGGCATTTGCCTGCAAAGCCAAAGGATCCCAGTTCAATTCTCTAGGACCCACATAAGCCAGATGCACATGGCGCATGCATCTGGAGGTCATTTGCAGTGGCTGGAGGCCCTGGTGTGCCCATTCTCTTTCTCTCTCTCAAATAAAGAAATATATATATACATATATATTTTTAATATATTTATTTATTTATTCATTCATTTATTTATTTAACAAAGTGGGTATTGCAGTCTGGGTCGCATTGCTGTTAGAAATCACCCAACCAAGAGCAGCTTCTGGGAAAAAAGAGATTTATTTTGTCTTACAGGCTCGAGGGGAAGCTCCACGATGGCAGGGGAAAACGATGGCATGAGCAGAGGGTGGACATCACCCCCTGGCCAACATAAGGTGGACTACAGCAACAGGAGGGTGTGCCAAACACTGGCAAGGGGAAACTGGCTTTAATACCCATAAGCCGGCCCCCAACAATACACTCCCTCCAGGAGGCATTAATTCCCAAACATGCATCAGCTGGGAACCTAGCATTCAGAACACCTAAGTTTATGGGGGACACCTGAATCAAACCACCACAGTGGGAGAGAGTGAGAACAGACATGCCAGGGCCTCTAGCCACTGCAAATGAACTCCAGGTGCATGTGCCACCTTGTGCATCTGGCTTATGTGGGTCCTGGGGAATCGAACCTGGGTCCTTTGCTTTGCCGGCAAATGACTTAACCACTAAGCCAGCCCTCCAGCCCATTTTATATATATATATATATATATTTTTTTTTTCTTTTTCTTTTTTAAAGGAAACTTAGGGGAAGGAAGACATAGCTCTTGCCCAGGGAGGCAAGAGGTGATTTGAGAAGCCCCTCCAAAATTTTTTTTTTCCTTCAGGGTAGGGTCTCATTCTGGCCCAGGCTGACCTGGAATTTTCTATGTAGTCTCAGGCTGGTCTCAAACTCAAGACAATCCTCCTTCAAAAATATTTTTAAATGACTTCTCTGATTTGGACATTAAGAGGCTGCATAATGGTGCTATATTTACTAAGAAGGGAATAATTGAGAAGGATTCAATATTGGTATAAGGACCTAGAATTCACTGTCGTCTCAGGCTGGTCTCGAACTCACAGTGATCCTCCAACTTCTGCCTCCCAAGTGTGAGGATAAAAGGCATGTGCCACCATGCTCAGACTTCTACGTTGTTTGATTGGCTCAGATATGCCAGAGGAAATGGTGAGGTGGCACATGTATATTCAGGTTCAGTGGGGAAGTATGAGATAAAGATTTCAGAGTCGCCAGGCGTGGTGGCGCATGCCTTTAATCCCAGCACTTGGGAGTCAGAGGTAGGAGGATCTCTGTGAGTTCAAGGCCACCCTGAGACTCCATAGTGAATTCCAGGTCAGCCTGGGCTAGAGTGAGACCCTACCTCGAAAAAAAAAAAAAAGATTTCAGAGTCACCAGAGATGGTTCTAAATGGCAGAAATGAGATTCAAATCCAGTTCAGTATGACCTCTGTGTGCCTGATCCCTTGAGGACAGAGCCTGTATCTTAAGCACTTTGCATTCTTCACATGAGCTCATATGGTGAACAAATAAATACAGGAACGAATGTATGCATGTCTGACTGAACAAACAAGGAAAAAATGGTTCCCAAGCTGGACTCCATCTAGAAGCACTTGGAGAATCCTTCTCTGGCTTTACCAATGACCTCAGGATAATCAAACTAAAGGATTCTCCTCTTTTTTTTCTTCATTTTCTCATCGTTTTTTAAAATTTAATTTAATTTTTTTATTTTTGCAAGCAGAGATAGATGAATGGGCATGCCAGGGCCTCCAGCCACTGCACCACTTTGTATCTGGCTTTATGTGTATATTGGGGAATCAAACTCTGGTTGTTAGGCTTTGCAGGCAAGTGCCTTAACCACTATGCCAGCTAGCTCTTCAGCTGTCACACATTCATCTTGACTTGCAAGACGTCATATTCTTTTGATTTTCTTCTAGTTTTTCAACTTACAATTTCTAGTTTTGCAATGTTGATAATTCTGTTCAGCTGATTTTTTTTTTTTTTAACCTAGGGCTGGAAAGATGGCTCAGTAGTTAAGGGCACTTGACTTGCTTACAAGGCTTGTTGGCCCAGGTTTGATTCCCCAGTAACCACATAAAGCCAGATGCACACGTGATGCATGCATCTGGAGTTCAGCTGTAGTGGCAGAAGGCCCTAGCTGCCCATTTTACACATCCTCTCTCCCCACCATGCTTGCAAATAAATAATTTAAATTGTTTATTTGCACGTATGTATGGGTATGTCAGGGTCTCTTGCTACTGCAAACAAATGCTCATCCATCTTTATGTGGGTGGGTGGGGAATTGAACCAGACCAGCAGGCTTTGCAAGAAAGTGCTTCTAATGTGCTGAACCATCTCCCCAACCTCAATGATGACAGTTTTGAGAATCCTGCTCTCCATCCTTGTCTTACTAATCCACATCTTTCCCCACAGACCTGTCCTTTATTTCAGATCCTTTATTGTGGTCTATATGCTGATGAGTGTCCAGCCAGTTTTTGATTCATATGTCCCCCATAAACTTAGGTGTTCTGAATGCTAGGTTCCCCAGCTGATGGCAATTTGGGAATTGAAGCCTCTTGGAGGCAGTGTATTGTTGGGGGTGGACTTACAGGTGTTATAGCCAGTTTTCCCTTGCCAGGGTTTGGCACACTCTCCTGTTGCTGTTGTCCACCTGATGTTGGCCAGGGGTGATGTCCACCCTCTGCTCATGCCATCATGTAGGTTCCCCTCAAGTCTATAAGCCAAAGTACACCATTTTCCCCCCACGAACTGCTCTTGGTCCGGTGATTTCTGCCAGTAATGCGAACCTGACTGCAATAACACCTTAAACCCTCCTGGTTGCAGAACCTCCAATATTTTTCACAGGATCCTTGAATTCTATGTGTTGGAAACCAAACTTCTCACTCTCTTCTCATTGCAGCCCACCCTGTGTCTCATATCTCTCAGTGGACCCATCAACCACTTCATTATCAAGCCAAGGACAAAATTTATCTTTCTGTCCCTCCCCACCCATTTAATCAGTATCAGGGTCCCTCCCTTGAGTCTCTCAGATCACCCACTAGTATACTAGTTGCTCACTTGATATCTATCTTTATCTTTCTTTTTTGTTTTTCGAGATAAGGTCTCATTCCAGCTCTGGCTGACCTGGAATTCACTATGTAGTCTCAGGGTGGCCTTGAACTCATGGTGATCCTCCTACCTCTGCCTCCTGAGTGCTGGGATTAAAGGCATGCACCACCACACCTGACTTCGCTTGACATCTTAAGAGATACCAAAAAAGAAAATAAAAAAACTCAAACTCAACATGTCCAAAATATTCTTTGTGCGCACACATAGGTATTACGTGTGCCATGGCATGAATGTGGTCAGAGGGCCTCGGGAATGTTGGTCCCCACCTTCCACGTTGTTTGACAGAGGGTTTTTGAAGCTCCAAAAAGACCTATGGCTATACCACCCTGAACGTCGCCAATCTCGTCTGATCTCGAAAGCTAAGCAGGGTTGGGCCTAGCTTGTACCTGGATGGGAGGAAGCTCCTAAAGTGTGCAGAGCTCTTTAGGGTTAGGAAGTTAACACATCTTGGGAAGCAATTACCTCAGGAGGCTCATGTGCGTGAACACCTCACAGGTCTAAGGAAGCACCTGAAACACACAAGATTCACGAGGCCCCTCCTGAAAATGATGGAAGGAGCAAGAACTGCTTGCAAGTACCCTAACCCTCACAATTGCCTTTACCCAAGTTACTCAGCTCTGCTTTGCACAGATCCTTGGTCATTTGCCAGCAATTAGCTGTGCCTTCCCCATTCAGCCTGTACTCGGCTCTCTCCCAGACCTCCCCAGTCAGGAGAGTACTGGTCACCATACCCTCCAGAAGAGCTGCCCCTTCCAGACCACCTCCTGACCTCCCCCTGCAGGCTGGTGGCACATTTCTTCATTCTGCCCAGCAAATCACACCCTCTCCCCACCCTGCCCTCCTCCTGCCTCAGTGCCTAGCAGGCTGGGCCGGGTCACTCCAGCTTGCATTCTTCTTCAGGTTGGGCCAGTTTGGCAAATACCTCAAGCTCCTTGGTGCTCTGACTTGCAGCCCCCTCCTCAGGGCTCCTGTGACAACCCCCCCTTCAGAGAAGGCAGACATCCCGGGGTGGGACTTGTTCTTTCTGGAGGAAACATTAGAGATGATGTGACGGATCTCTCTGCTCCCTAAACCTAGGAATGAAGTTTCTGCTGTAGAGACTTAGTCAAGGCTCAGGATCCCTGGTCTTCTCAGAAAGAACCCCACAACTTGGTCCGGTATTGTTTCCTAGAGCCACAAGGCCGTAAGATCTTCCTATTTGCCGGGCGTGGTGGTGCACGCCTTTAATCCCAGCACTCAGGAGGCAGAGGTAGGAGGATCACCGTGAGTTCCTATTTGAGGCAAGAACTTCATACTGACCATAGTCAGATGAGGGTGAGTTAAGGGCCCCCAACCTCTAATTTCCAGGAGACAGGGAAGGGGCACAGCCCCAAATACCCAGGGTTGGTCAGCTTGGCTTCAAATCCTCATACTCACTCTCTCTCTTGAGATAGGGTCTCACTCTAGCTCGGGCTGACCTGAAATACACTATGAAGTCTCAGGGTGGCCTCGGACTCACAGCAATCCTACCTCTGTCTCCTGAGTGCTGGGATTAAAGGCGTGCGCCACCACGCCCGTCCTTTCCTACTCATTCTCTAGACACCAGAGGTAACAAAGGACCATGCAGGACTAATCCCACTGTTAAGGAGCTTGCTCAGGAAGAGGTCATAGGAAAAGGAAGAATCCCACCTTCTGGGAAAGGTTTGCATGCAGTTGGGGGTCATGGAAGATGGGAAGGGGAGCCAACAGACCCCACATGAGAGCTGACCACTCCCGCCCATCTTGTAATGTCTCAGCATTTGTCACCAGCCCTAGAAGAATCCCTTGGAGGAAAGACCCTACCACTTGCTGGGACAAAAAAAAAAAAAAAACCTGGGCCTAGTAGGTCCCATGGGTTCCAGGGATCTTGTGTGGGTGCTTCACAGCACCACCTTGTCAGACTCAAGGTACCATGCCCCTGCTTCCTTTACCTCTTGCAGCTTTGGGCTCTGTTGATATGGGGCCTTCAAAAAGAAACTACCAGGCAGTCCAGAAAAAAGGAAGACACAGCCATCCTCCCTCCCACCCAGCCAGATTCCCCAGGAGCTGCTAGAAGGGTGGGCTGGCCTGTGTCACCCAGTGGATCATCTGATTCTGAGAGCTCCTTCGGTACTGAACCTGAGGAGGTTGAATTTCAACAACTGGAGGGGATAACAAGGGCTCCCAAACTTTCTCACCTTTACCTAGGAGAGAGGGGTTATTGGTGAGAAGTGGGCAGAAGAGGAATGAACAGCTGTGTGGAGGTGTATGTCTATAATCCCAGGACTTGGGAGGCTGAGGCAAGAGGATGGTGATTTTGAGGCCAGCTGGAGCTATACGGGGAGACCCTGTCTTAGAGAGGATTAAGTAGCAGAGAGAAGGCCTCACCTATTCATTATCCCACTGTTTTGTTTGTTTGTTTTGTTTTGTTTTTTGAGGTAGGACCTTGCTATAGCCCAGGCTGACCTGGAATTCACTATGTAGTCTTAGGGTGGCCTTGAACTCATTGCAACCCACCTACCTCTGCCTCTGGGGCTAAAGCTTGCACCACCATGCCCAGCCCCACTGGGTCCTTGTCTACTCTGCTTACTTTGAAGGCATCATGACTCAAGGAAGTCTGAGACAGTGAAGCACTGCCTAGCACATGCAAGGCCCTGGGTTCCACCACAGCACAGGAAAGACACAACAAAACAACATGAAGGAGAGCCTGTCTCTGCAGTCATTTCGGCATGACCTCACATCTTGGCACCCCTGGGTTCCGGAAATCATTTCTTGGGGCCTTCCCCATCCCACATCTTCCAAGTAGTTGCCAGAGCACCAGTCTTTCTGCTCCCCTATTCCAGGCAGTCAGAAAGAAGCATGTGGGTGGAGATACAGGCTCCATGTGGAGCATTTGCCTAGTAAGTGGGAGGCCAAGGGTTCAATCCCCAGAAGCACCAAAAGCTACGGAACACCACAAAGAAGCACACGACCCGGGCACTTCTGCAGGTATGTTTAATGCACTTAGATTATACAGAGGAAGAGGGGACATGGAGGAACAACCTCTAAGTGAGTCACTCACAATTCTTACAAAAGTCCTGAGCTAGCTGCAGCCGCAGGAACCGAGTCGCCACTGACATTAAAAACTAATATAAAAATTTACAAAAGTCTGCTTATTGCAGCATTCGGGTATTTATACAAAAGGAGGGGGTCTCTCTACAGGGCTCCTGACTTGTAACAGGGACCCAGGTACCTTACCTGGTACTGAGGGCTTGGGGGCTAGAGAGGGAAGACCAAGTAAAAAAATACAGTTCCAGGAGTTCTCTGCTGGTTTGCCCCACGGGGGCACCAACCTTCATCGTTTTCTCCTTGCTCTCAACTCAATCTCAAGATCTAGTCCTAGACCTAGGGTCTGGTTTCAAATGTTCAAGCCCTGTAGCACTGTCCCAAGACCTCCCCAATCTCTGGAAGAGGAAGAGTACCGGCTCCCTGGCCGGTGTGAGACCCTGCAGGAACCTCCCTGTCACTACAGAATGGCAGGTGGCATCACCACCCTCTTGTAGTCCACAACAGACCGGTAGCTTTAGGTAGCAGGCATGCAGCACAGGAGGCACCCCTTCTCAGAAGCTCTAGCACTAGGGACAGAAAGGGTCAGAGCAGGACACGGAAAGCCTGGAGGAAGCCGCCAAAAGGTAGACAGAGGGAGAAGGGTGTCCTAATCATGACATGTCAAGGGCTGCAGGGAGGAAAAGAAGCAACCCTTTGCCAAGCATCAGAACATGTCCTAACATCCCTTCTTTCCAGCCAGCAGTTGAATGGAGACCCTCCTCCCTGAGATACCTCTAGACGAAACCAGAGCCCAAGGGAAAGGAGGCCTGGCCAGAGCTGGCTGAAGCCTGCTGCTCTTCTGGAGCCAGTGCACTGTGGGAAACGCGGGGGACTGCTCATGAGGCCCCAGGCTTCCTGGGGTTCTCATCTGGAGCTTCTTTGCCATCCCCAGCTCCCCAAGAACGGGACCACAAACCAACGATCCATCTAGAAACATCCTGCAGGCCTCGGGCAAGTTGTTGACCAGACCCCTCACATATTGATGACAAAGCTTAGCTTCAAACTTGCACCCTCACCCCCAAACGAGGGAAGGGCAGGTTGCAGCAGGGAAACTTTAGGCAGGTCTTTTCAGGAAGGGAGAATTGGGGGAGACAGTGTTCAAGATGGCAAGAAATGGGGCCAATTGATAGCATCTCTCTGCCCATAAAATACCAGGACGTAAGAGCATCAAAGGCAGGGCTGCTATGGGGGGCAATGGCCAGAAAGTGTCCTTGTGGAAAAGTTCCAGGG
Organism: Jaculus jaculus; assembly: GCF_020740685.1. NCBI lineage: Eukaryota > Metazoa > Chordata > Mammalia > Rodentia > Dipodidae > Jaculus > Jaculus jaculus. The sequence continues at coordinate 32,268,270 of NC_059102.1, forward strand.
CAGCAAGAACAGCTGTGGCCCTAGGCTCGAGTCTTGGCTGCTGGGGGCCTGCAGCCAGCCTTTCCCAGATGTTCCAGGTGGTTCTGCCTCAAAGAAGTGCTGAGTTTGATGAAGTTAATCAGATAGCCTTGGGGTGTGTAGAAGGGAGCCGACCTACTGGCTCCTTGGAGGTCCAACTCCTGCTCCCTAGAGAGCCTAGCCAGAGCCTTCATGATCCATCCCTAGAGGCAGTTTTTGGCTGGATCTCTCATCAGAAGGATCCTGCACCTGTTGCCCTCCTAGAGTATCCCGATAGTGCCTGTGTGGGTGGTGAAAGCAGATGGGGCAGGGGGATCCCTGCAAAATCTCTGACAGACAAATGGCTTTGCTTTGGAGAGGAACTGAAGGATGACGGTGGAACAGCAGTCCTGGAGTAAGACCTGGAGCTTGCTGATTCTGGGTCAGGAGTCAGGATTCCAAAAGAGCAACGTCAAAACTGTGGGCCGGACACAGGCAGGCTTGTGGGAGGCAGACAGAGGTCTACAGTACTGGGGGTAAGGGCCTGAGCCCCACAAGATGCCCGGCTGCAGGAAAAGAGACAAGGATGGAAGATGAGGAAAAGAATGGATGTGGGGAGGCCGGGGGGCAGACGGCAGCAACAGCAAAATCGAAGTGAACGGGACGATGAAAGGTTGACTGTTCAGTTTGTACTGAGCCAGAGACCTGCAGCCTGGGGGCTGGGAAGCCAGAGAACAAGAAAAAGGATGGGGCTGTCAAAGAGCTAGAGACCCACGCCCTGAGTAGCAGATGGGGAATCCATAAGGCGATGGGCCTTACCCTCTCCTTGATAGGTTGGGTAGAAAAGGAACTAGATGATGAAGCCAGGGCCACCATATCTTTTGAGTCCCTGAAGTCCCCAGGACCTTGTGGGGGCCCAGTTCACTTGGAAGACAGTGCTATCTGGCTGTAGCTAAACTGGAACCAAAGGTGCTTGGAGAGTGCATCACTTTTCTCCCGCCCCAGGCTCCTCCAGCCCAGCTGGAAAGTAAAACCCTTCCTTGGAGCCGGCTCCTCCAGGACCCAGGGCTGACAAGGCATCACCAGGCACCTTCTCTGGTAGGGGGTGCAGACCCCTGTGTAAGAGAATTATAAAGTTCATTTAGGAATAAAGTTCTGTTTAAAAATCATTATATACATGGCTTCTGGACATCTCTGCAGAACGATAAAAATACCATCCGGTTTCTACAACAAAAAATAAGGAAGAGGAAAAGCAAACATGACGGGAGGAATTGTTCCATGGCTGGAGCAGCCTGACAAGCAAAGGCTTGCAGGGGTTGAGGGGGCCGCACATCCACACGTGGGCTCTGCACTGGGCTGTGTGGCAGGGGCACGTGACAGTGAGGCCTGTCTCCACCCGGGGGCACATCAAGGCTCCACAGTCAAACTTCCAGCAAGGACTTGTGGTGGCTGCAGGTGGGAGGGCTTACAGGTGCCAGCTCACTGGCCCATTAGCATGAGGGCCTGGTCACATGGGCTTGGCCCACTGAGGGCGAGGCCCCTGCGCGCCAGAGGTGAGGTGGGGCCTGGGGCCCGTGTAGGCATTCCCTCAGGCTGTGGCGTGGCACTGTGCAATCATCCTCACATTTGTCCTTTTATTTGTGGGAGTCTCCTTGACGCAGTCAGTTGTCACACTGGGAGCAGCTGGGCTCCCTTTGGCCCCTCCAGGGCCCAGCCCAGGCTAGTGCAATGGACTGTCGAACACCACGTCGGGCAGGATGGAGACTTTGAGTTTCTTTTCAGGCCAGCTGTACTCTTTGGGAAGCTTGAACTGTGGAGGGAGCAAGCACAGATCCAGAACACACGTGGTTAGTAGATTCCTCTGCCTTCTTCTAAGAGTGCCCAGAGAGGCAGGACACCGGACCACCCTGTCCCTGGGATGCTGGGGGCAAGACAGGCCACTGACTGCCCAGTTTCACTCTCAAAATTCACCCAGGTGGTGTCACTTCTTTCCTCTGGCACCGCCAATAACTAGCCAGGTCAAGGCCTGTCTTCCAGCTCGGTGACTGCGCTGACCTCCCTCCGACTCACTTCCTTGGTTCTGCCTCCAGCCACAAGCATGTAAGGAATCTGCTCCCTGAGGCCCTGGGGCTGGAAGATGGGGAGCAGGGCAGGGTGCAGATGCTACAGGGAGGTGGCTTGAGGTCTGTCACTGTCAAGCCTTTCTGTCTGAGGCTGGTATGGGAAGGGTCCTGGAAGCTGCTTTCCATAGCCTTTGCCAAAAGGTCCAAGTTAGACACACAGTCAGTCACACAGTGTGGCCTTGGTGGGAGCCAAGGAGCAGGACAAATGGGGTTTGGGTGTACCCTCATCAGGAACAGATCCCCTGCTACCCACTGCCCCTTTCCATCTCTGCTTCCCAGGTTCTTTGTTTGGAATGATGCCGGAGGTGGTAGACAAGAGCCAAGCAAGGTCTTCCACCTCAGGAATCAATGGTCAGCTTCCGGCATGGTTTCTCCCTCTCACCTGATATTTTGGGTATGGAGAGGGGAGAGGCTGACAGTTTATGCCCTTGATTCTAGGATCTAGCATATAGCCTGACACACAGCTGGTGTTCAGTAAATGCGCATGACTTGGAGTCAGTGCTTCAGAACTTAAAACTCCCACATTTCTGGACTAGGCCTCAAGTCAGGGCCAGGGGGAGGAGGAGAGAATGGTGTTTCAGCCTGCCTGGAGCTGGGCTGGAGGTGGATGGGCCCAGCACTTCCTGTCTGGCTCCCTCTCATGGGGGAACGATCCACGCCAGGACAAAGTAGAGAGTGGGGCAGGGTGTGGGGATAGCCTCTGGACAGGAAAGCAAAAAAAAAAAGTCATTTTTAGTGACCTACTTTTCCCAAACTCCCCTTGGCTTCTATCCCTCTTGCCTGGACTGTCCCCCTCCTGCCCCCTCAACACCCAAGCTCAAAGAGGCAGTCTGGGCACAGTGCCATCCCAGAGTGACAAGGCCTTTCCGGAAGCACTTCTGGGCAGCTGGCTCTGGCCTGACTGAATGGGGAGCTGGGCCTGGGATGGTGACTGTGGAGGTGACTGGCTGGTACAGATTGGGTGCTTGATGACTCTGGAATGTATAAATGAATGAATCGATCAGCTGCATCCCAGCAGGGTGGACAGAGAAGATACTGCTCTACTGGAGTGACCGGCTCTGAGGAGTTCCTGTCCATCAGGAGACCTGGCCCCAGAGCCTGCCCTGAGCCCTTCCTTCAACCTCATGAACATCAGAGGCCTCTGTGCTGGCCCTGCGGCCCTGGGAGAACTGGCTCCTGCCTGGCCCCTGGGAGGTAAAGGAGCGCTTCCCTAAGCACACTTCCCGGCAGGCAGGCAGGGCAAGGGAAGGGAAGGGTCAGTCTCTGCCACAGGCAGGAGAGGGCCCAGAAGTTTCTCCAGAGACCTGGGCAGCTCGCTCTATAAGTCCACAGAGCACAGAGGCCAGGAAGACTCAGATTGTGCCTAGCTGCTGGGTAGTAGAAGGCAGGGGGAGGGGAAGGGACTTTCCAGGATGAGGTAAATCCCCACAAATGAGGAGGGCCAGGAACAAGGAAGAAAAACAAAAGGGGATTATGGACTCCATTCCTGTACCCCAGAGAAGGAGCCAAGGGGAGGCATAATCCCACCTGGCCTGCCAGTTCCTCAGGCTTTGAGCTAGCCCAGAACAGGAGCCTAAGAGGGGCGACTTTATGGCTAGAGAAGGAACGAAGGGAACATGGCTCCTGGGTGGCCCGAGGCAAGAGCAGGAGTCCCCTGCTGCCCACTAGAGCTCCCCAGTGGAATGTTCTCTGGCAGCAGATGTGGGCTTTCTGTTCAGAACCTGCCAGGAACAGCAGGGGCTGGGGGAACTCTATGAGCCTGAAGGCCCTGGCTGCTTCTTCAATGAGGTTCTTCCAGACAATTTGCTGGGTGTCCTCACAAGGGTGGGGGTGGGGCAGCAGATGGTGGTGGTTCATGGAAACAGAAGAAAAAAAAAAAATGAAGCCATTTAGCATTCCCAGGAGCTCCTCTCCAACCTGTCCCAGCATTTCAGAGCAGCTCACAGATACACAACAGACACAAGCGCCTGTGTGCAAGGGCACACACACACACACACACACACACACACACACACGTACATGCTCCTTGACAATGGTCCCATGGTGAGAGAAATCAAATAGACTTACTTCCTCAGGAGAAGTCAGATCTTCTAAATCCTCCAACATTTTCTCTACAAACTCCTCAGTCAACAGAATCTGGGAAGAAGGCAAAAGGCAGGCTTTTACTTTTTAAAATACATGGTCATTTTTTTTTTTTTAAACTAGCTCCAAGCTTTCTTCTAGCCGAGGAGAAGAGGTGGGCCAAGTGATCTGTCTTAGGGACAGAGGGAAGCACTTGAGGCCTATCCCCATCAAAATGGACACACTCAATGCCTCCTACCACCACGTGCCTGTAATACTGGCCGGTGGGGGGGGGGGGGACGTGGGGGACTGAAGACAGTGGAGAAGAGGATGAGGACATCTGGAGGTGGGTAGTATGGCCCCAGCACGGAGAAACTGGTTAGAGGGAACACACACTTTTGAATGTTTGGCCTGCCATGTGTTGCAGGCAGCAGAGGGGGAGCTGGAAAGCCTTCTTGCCAAGGTCCTCCTGGCCTGGTCAGGCTCTTGTGTTCCCACCCCTTCCCCCAACCATGTAGGACAAAAGCGATCTGTTTGGCTTTAGAATACAAGCCCTGCCTGGAATCTGGATGTAGCCCCATCCAAAGGGCTGAGGATGTGGCTGGGGTAGAGCCCTTGCCTAGCGCGTGCAAGGCCCCAGGTTCCATTTGCAGAACTGTGGGTAGGGGTGGAGAGGGAAGAGGTGTTGGAGTTCGAGGCCAGCCTGAGACTACACAGCCTGAGCTAGAGAGAGACCCTACCTCAACGACTCCCCCCAATAAAAAAGAAAAAGTAGGGCTGGGTATGTGATGGCACATGCCTTTATTGTAGGTCTGCCTCAGTAAGTCCTTGCCTCACAAAAAGTGGGGTGGGGGAGGCTGGAGAGATGGCTTCGTGGTTAAGCCCTTGCCTGTGAAGCCTAAGGACCCCGGTTTGAGGCCTGATTCCCCAGGACCTATGTAAACCAGACGCACAAGGTGGCATTTGCATCTGGAGTTTGTTTGCAGTGGCTGGAGGCACTGGTGTGCCCATTCTCTCTCTGCCTCTTTCTCTGTCTCTCAAATAAATAAATAAATAAAAATAAACAAATTAAAAAGAAAGGGGGGGTGCTAGTGATGGCACACATCTTTAATCCTAGGCTGAGGTAGGAGGATCACTGTGGGTTTGAGGCCAACCTGGACTACAGAGTGAGTTCCAGGTCAAGCCTTACCCCTTAACACAAGTTTTCTCAGTCAGTGGGCAATGTCCACTGGTGCTCCAGCTTTTCACAACCTGACAGGTCACTTTCCCAAACTATGGCTCTGGTCACACCACTCTGCTGGGCTGGCCCAAGCTTATCCAATGCCCCTCTTCTAGACCCTGGCCCCTTCCACTACCTTCTCCCTGACCTTGTCCACAGGTCCTCCTCCAGGTTGACTCTAGCTGCCTTTCCACGTCTCTGACAGACCCCAGGCAGCAAATAGAGAAAGACAAGCAATAGCAAAGAGAAGGGCGGGCCTCCCTGTGAGAAAGTTGGGAACCACTGACTTGAGAAAAGCCCCATTAAGTTACTCTGGGTGTTGTCTGTTCTGTTAATGACACAAATTTCCATGTTGTGAGAGAAAGTGAAGAAGGCAGAGAAAGGAAAGTGGGCTCCTTTTTTAAAATTTTTTATTTTTTTGAGGTAGGGTCTCACTCTAGCCCAGGCTGACCTGGAATTCACTATGGAGTTTTAGGGTGGCCTCAAACTCACGGCAATCCTCCTACCTCTGCCTCCCGAGTGCTGGGATTAAAGGCGTGCGCCACCATGCCTGGCCTGAAAGTGGGCTCCTTGAAAGACCTGGCATGATGGATGCAAGGGAAGCTGATAGCCCAGGAATAACAAGTGAGAAAACTGCTCCCAGCTGAGAAGAAAAGTCAACATAACAGGCACTGCACTAACTGCTCACACAGCTTATCTCCTTCACTCTCCTACTGATGAGGAAACTGAACCAAGCCAGACTCCAGGTGTGTCTTAGCATGAAACTTGGTGCCTGACCTGTTAGGTCCAGGGCATTTGCTCAGGTATTCTCTCCTCCAGGGACAGCCATGAGGAAAACTTATTTTCACCCCTTCCTTGGCTGATAGGGCCTTTCTTGCCAGGAAGGAAGGTGACATGGGCAAACAGCTCTGACCACTGAGCCATTCTTCCTTACCAGAGTTCCTGATCTAAGAGTCAGCGGGGCAGGACACAAGTGAGAGGGTAGAGTGCCAACCGGAGGCACCCATCCTTCTTCCTCTGGTAGGCTCCCCGGGGGAGGGTGGCCTGAGTCTTTAGCCTGTAGCAATACCCAGCCACACCTTGACCCTCCCTCCCGCCTGGGGCCTAAGTCCTCCCTCCCTCCTTATTCCAGGGGTCCCCTCCCCCAAGCCCAACGTTTCACCACCAGTTATCACCAGTCTGTTTGAGTAACATAAAAGTCACATTCATATTTTTGGCATTTCCGGGGCTTGTTGCCATCTCTGCAAATGCGAGCACAAACACAAGCATACCTCAAACCCAGTTACATTACAACGGCTCCGGGCCGGGCCGGGCCGCACTCATTTCTAACCCACAAACAATCAGGAGGGAGGGGCTTCTCTGTCAGAATGGTAAATAGGTCTGGGCAGATAACTAATGCTAGCAGTGAGCTGGAGTGGGGGAGGGCTCACAAGGACCGTGACCACCCAGGGAGACTCCAAAGGGAGTTGTTTTTTAACAACAGGAAAGGTAAGGCCACCAACACTGAGTCCAGACCTAAGTGGGTTCCTCTGACAAAGGTCTGGATTGGTGTCGGGAAAGGGTGAGTTATGAAGGCTGTTAGTAGAACTGCCACCAAGTGTGGCGCCATCTGTGTGTGGACTTAATTTTGTACTCAGTCAAGGGAGGGAGTGGCAAGACCCGGAATGGGGACAAATGCTAAACTCCTCCATTTTCACTTTTGGTGAATTGTTGGTTTCTGCTGCAAACCACATTATTTTAAAAGAATTAAAGGGGGAAAATTATACATGAGATCTGCATGATATTAAGGGTGACATTCTCTGCAAAGAAACACGACAGACTGTCATAGCTCCAGGCACCTAATTTAATTTCCTTTGGGAGTTAAACCTTAGAAGCTTGGATTGAACAAACAGGCCCTGTTCTTTGTGTATTTCAGAGCTGGAGCTGAGAATGTTAACAGATCTTATCAACAGGACACTGGAGATAGACAGCTATGATGGAGCAGCTCCGGAGAGCTCTCACAAGGAACAGACCTGCCCTTGTGATGCCACTGTGGGAAAAGCCCGTGCAGGTCTGGTTCTCGAAGCCCACAGTCCCCCTGGAGCTGTCAGGCTCTGCAGACAGTCACGGGAATGGGCTGGACCTGCGGCTCTCCGCTGACCCCTAGACAGTCCTTGGAGGGAGGGGTCTGGGTGCTGACTTCAGAAACAGTGCCTGCCAGGTGGTGATGGAAGATGTCATTTTCCTGTTTGAGGAAGGAATCTCAACTCTAGGTCTTTGTACCCAGGGCTGACTTTTCCACCAGGAGGGAGACGATGGTACCTTTAGCTTCTACCAGTGGCCTGGATAACGTGACCAGCAATCCCACCTCCGCTCAGTTAAACATGTTCTCACCACCTGCTGATTTCGGCAGGGCTGGACCCTGAGGGTTTTTTTTTTTTGGGGGGGGTTGTTATTGTTTGTTTCTGATGTAGGGTTGGAATTCACTATGTAGTCTCAAGGTGGCCTTGAACTCATGGTGATCCTCCTATCTCTGCCTCCCAAGTGCTGTGATTAAAGATGTGTGTCACTACACCTGGCCCAGGAACCTGAGTTTTTACAGACACGCAGCTGCTCAAAAAACAGGCTGACCGCCCAGAAAGGAAGGCAAACCGTGCTGAAAGATAGTTTCCAAGTGTGGCCGGCAAGACAAATTTCTAGGCCAGCCTGGTGAGCCCACAATTTCACCAGTTCTAGTTCCTCTAGCCCAGAAAAAGAGCAGCAGAAATAATGACAATCATGGTGATTACTATATTCTTTTATGTTTGCACTCAACAGCTGTACATAAAGCATTCTGGTTGGTGTGTAAACAGCTCTTGGAGGGCGGAGACCCTCCAGTGAGAGAGGAAAAGTATCACGCTCCCCTGGAAGGCTTTAGAAAATACTGAGATAATGGGTTTCATGACCTGTAGAATCAGAATACCGAGGGAAAGGCCAAAGCATCTGCATTTTCAAAAGGTACCCCAGGGGATCAAGGGTGATGGTGGGGAGTGCTGGGAAATAGGCCCAGAGGCAAGGAGGACTGAGCAGGGACTACAGCAACAATGACTGGTTACAGCCCCAAGACCAGCTGACTGAGCTGTGAGGGCACCATTGGCCAGAGGGGGCCTGGAATCTAGGCCAGTAACTTCAATGGGCTCACACCTTGTGCCACGTGGTGCTGGGCAGCAGGACGGCCTGGCCTGGCGGGTTGATGGTGAGAGGATTGTCAACAACCTTTTAATTCCCCCCCCCCCCCACCCCAGTAAGTTCCAGAAAGGAACCTGAAAAGCGTTCTTTTGTCAGTGCGGGCAGGCCCAGCTATGCTGTGGGCAGGGGCCCAGCTGCTGTAGATCTGACACCGATTCCAAGGTTTGTGGTCAACGGATTCCTGAGTGGATGACAATGCCCACTCCCTCCCCTGGGTATGACAATCCACACTTTGTCCAGGGCCTTGTTTGCTCTTCGTGGTGACATGCTGTTCTTGTGTCTCAACAAGTTTGGCTTTCTCTTGCCTCCCTCTCCATCTCCTGGGGAAGGAAATGTGCTATTTACAGGGGCAGGGCCTGTCAGGGAGCTGGCACCCACAATGGCAGGGAAGGACACAGGGTCCAGCAAGCTCTCCTATCTGCTGTGCCTCTTTCCCCAACTCAAGCCAGAAAGCAGCCTGCAGACCCCGCCATGCTGGGAGGGGCAGAGACGTGCTTGCGGGCAGTGGGGGCACTCGCTCACGTCCTGTTCTCGGTGGGTGGTAAGAAGTTGGCTTGGTGGCCAAAAGCAGGTTTAGACTCCTACTCTGGCTCCTGGCTGCTCTGGGGACACAGCGGGGCATTAGTTTGCTCCAAATCCTAACAGGCACAGACTTGGATAACTGATCTTGGGATAGCACGAGCAAGGGTGGCCACGTCTACCAGTAGAGGGAGAAATGCTAAGACAGCAGGGAGGAGCTGCCCAGGGCCTGGGCTGGAGACTCCAGAATTATTTTCTATACAGCAGGGACTTAACGGGAGGACCGAGCGAGTCTGTTCCTGGGCTGAGGCAGAGTTCAGTAGTGATTTCCCAGCCTGGCTCTCAAGAACGGCAGAGCCCACTTGGAACAGCTGCTGGGCGTCTTCTCCCCAGCCAGGGGCCTCCCAAGGGGGTTGCTAGGGAGTGGCTGGGACTAAGGGCGTCACCTGGGTGAGTTGTCAGACACCACACAGCTGAGAAAGCACTGCAGAATCTAAAAAAAAAAAAGAATTCTCATATTTGGTTGATGTGACCTCTCTGTGACCTGAGATTTCTGGGCTTCCTTTTCCTTGCCCTGGCTGGTTCAGCTCTGGGCTAGGCTCTGCTGTTAAGACTGACAGCCCAATGTCAATAGACCAAGGGAGGGGCTTGAGAAAGCCACAGGAGGGATGGGGGATGCTGCGGGAAGGAGGAGCAGGAGAGTAGTTTGGCAGGCCCGCCTCCCAGCCTGCAGAGCCTGCAGAGCCTCCTAGGAAGCTCTAGCTTTGGCACAGGCTTTATAATCTCAACAAGGTGATACAACCAAGGTAAAGTGGATGGAGTCACATGGCTTCTCTGGAAAGAGGGGTGTCTTGAAGCCTTACTCCTGCCTCTGCAGGAACTCCTAACTTCCCTGGTCCTGGGTCCCCCTAAGGTGGTAGAAGGTGAGATGCTGATGACAGCCCAGGAAGTGAGAGTGGAGGCCTGTCCGGGGCCATTCTGCCAGCTCCAAAAGGGGGCACAGGATCCCTAACTCTTTTCCTTTTGCTCTGGGCTCTCTTGTTACTCTTCCCCAGCACAGAGAGAGTATCTTTCCTTTGCCTTTTCCCCCAAGAGACACTAGGCCTCGGCTGCTAGCCAGAATGAAGGTGTCAAGGCTGGGAGTGAGGGCTTTCAAGGATGCCCAAGGCTGATGCAAGAAAAGTCTCCCTGTCCCTCCAGCTTCTGCTGTGGTCCACAGGGACAGTTTAAGCAGCAGCCCAGAGGACACAAGGACGGATCTCCATATCCTGTGCCTGCTGCATTCAGCTCCTTCCTGCTCCTCTGACGCCAACAGACCTGGACAGAGAAGGCTCAAGGAGACACCCCAACACTGGGAGCAAGTGACAAGATAACTGCAGTCTTTCAGTGTGCCTAGAGCCCTCCTTGACTCAGTGGAGTGGGTCTCGTCTGTACCTGTGAGTTTAACCTTAACCCTAAGCTTCCAGGATCCCGGCAGACTCCCAGGGAGACAGCTGGTCCCCGAGGGAGAGCCAGAGGCCCACAAGTCATTACAGGCCCAGTTCCCACAAGCTAGGGAGCTACATGTGACCACAGAGGCAAGACCCTAAAGGGAAAGGCAGGCTGGCAGTCAGTCGCAGAAAATGCTGACTGCCCTTAGCAGGGGAGGGCTGGTGTGGGTGTTGGCTCCACTGCTGAGAACCCAGCTGGCTGAGGCAGGTCTGAGGGTTTCCCAGGGCTCCTTGCAAAGGGCCTGAGAAACCCCATGGTGATCAAGGGTGCAAGCCTGGGGAGTGGGGCCTCAGCCAGCCTTCCCAGGAGCTCTCCTGAGAGGCAGCCCGTGGTGGACCACACTAATGAGCCCATAACACAGGCCTCTGATTAAGCAGCTCTCAGCACAGCAACTTTATTGAAACATGCCGAGGCCAGCAACTCGTTCCCACCGTTTCCTGGTTCCCTGGGCAACAGCCCACAGGAGGGGACTGAGTGTTGGGAGTCAGCGGGTGCTGAGTGCCTCAGCTCACTGAGGGGCTGCCAGAGTGAAGGGGTTTTAGTGCTGGAAGCGAGAACACTAGCAACCAGGGGCTTGGGAACTGAGGTGGGGTCTAGAAGGCTTCCTTCCAGAAGACTGAAGAGCCACGTAACATCCGCTGAGTCCTCTGGGGGCTGAGATTTCTGAGAAGACGCAACTGGAGATGCCGACCAGCTCAGTCCTCAGGGCAGGGTGTTCAAGAGGGATAACAGAACCCCACGGTTCAGGATGCGCTGGGTGTAGTGTGATGGCGCACGCCTTTAATCCCAGCACTCGGGAGGCAGAGGTAGGAGGATCGCCGTGAGTTCGAGGCCATACTGAGACTACAGAGTGAATTCCAGGTCAGCCTGGGTTACAGTGAAACCCTACCTCGAAACCAAAATAAGTAAAACTGGTAAGGATGTGAAATAAACCTGGGTAGACATCAACCCGGCATGGTGGCGCATGTCTTTAATCCCAGCACTCGGGAGGCAGAGGTAGGCAGATCACCATGAGTTCGAGGCCACCCTGAGACTACATAGTGAATTCCAGGTCAGCCTGGGCTAGAGTGAGACCCTACCTTGAAAATCAAAACCAAACAAAAAAACTGTGAAGATATTGTTCTAGAGTCTGGGGAGACCCCAATCCCTAACTTCCCAAGAACTGTCATTATACACGCATATGCTATGAGGACACTTCTGCCAAGACCATGATGTCATCTACTGGAATGAAGACCTGTGGGCTCTCAGGGACTAGGGTCCCCTGTACTATCCCCACCTCCCACATCCATACTACCTCTGCCCAGGAGAGAGGCCTGGGCCTTCCTGTTCTCGGCAGAGAGAGAGGGGGCAGCTTGGGACAAGGCTGGGGTGGGGGCGGGGGTGGTGGGAGGCCCTTCCACTTGTGCTGGGCTAATTTCAAATGTTACACTTCAGAGCTTTTGCTACAGTAACTACCAACACCACATGGACAGAAATCTAATGTTACCAAGTGGGACTTTTAAAATGTATTTATAACTTTATGGTTCAAAGTAATTTTATTATGAAACAATGTAATAACAACAGTGGAAAAAAGCAAGATAATTTATGGAACACAATATCCCTAAAGCACTAGCTTCCATTTCTACCTCAGCTTAGTTTAAGGAGTGCGGTTGGCATCCTTTGTTTGCTGTTTGTTTTAATTAAGGGTTAGAATTTTGGTGTGTGTGTGGGAGGGGGCGAAGGCTGGCCCAAGGAAGGAGAAATTCAGCTGCAAGCAGACATACACATATAAAAGTATGTCCATATTAAGTGTGTGTGTGTGTGTGTGTGTGTGTGTGTGTGTGTGTGTATACTGTGCAGACCCCTCAGAATGGTTGACCTGCAAAACCAGTATAATTCTTCCTTTTTACTGTAATTCCCCATGATCTCTCCAACACACCATAAGTAAGGAAGAGTCATCTTTCGGATCAGGGGTCAAATTCCTCAGGCCCCAGATTCCCTTTTTTTTGAGGTAGGGTTTCACTCTAGCCCAGGCTGACCTAGAATTCACTATGTAGTCTTAGGGTGGCCTTGAACTCAGGATCCTCTTACTTCTACCTCCTGAGTGCTGGGATTAAAGGCGTGCGCCACCACGGCCAGCTAGATTCCCTTTCTTGATATTCCCAAGAGAATCAGGTTAATCATTCTTCCTCCCACCCCAACAAACAAACGCCAGACTGAAGTGTGGCAGACCAGCCTGGGTACTCTTTGGAGGTCTGGAGCAAGGTGGCCACTGGGAGGAGGCCAACAGTTCTTCACCCCAGTAGCCTGCTTGCTATATGCAGCTCCGATGCTCACTACACGCAGGAGAGCAGAAAACAAGACAAAGTGCTCTAGAAAGGCCAGCAGGTTTCGGAAGGAGAAGGAGAGCAGACATTGTGGCCTGCCTACCCTAGTGCCAGGACTGGCCATAGATGCCCACTTCCTATGAATTCTTTGTGAGACTTCAGAGTTGCTGGAGAGTGGCATCCAGACGCTACTTTACCCTTGGTTTCTTGTACTTACTTGGCTTACCCAGGGTGTGGAAAGTCTTATACTCCTTATACCTGGATTTCTACCACCAATGGCTGGTAGAAATTTCTACCACCACTCGCTTCAGGTGATGGGGAGGAGGTTAGGAAGTGCCCCTGGAGCTGTCAACCCAAGCCGTTGCATCCACGACCACATACAGAGCTCAGGCCTCAAATCCAAGAGGCGGTTAACAACCAATACGGAAGGAGAGGATGCCACCAGAAGCTGCCCAGGGAGAGAGGGCAGGCGGGCAAGGGAATAAGGGAGGGAGGAGGCTTCTCACTTGTAACCAGGGTCCGTGAGCCGCGTAAGGATGCTCCTCAGTGGCAAAGGCACCTTCCACTCCCGTGGAGACAAACGTAATGGCCATGTCACCTGTGATACTCTTATAGGTAAAGTGCCGTCCGTGCAGAAGCCTGCCCCTAGGGAAGGGAACGTGGAGACAGTGAGAGGCGGAGCCTGGAAGCATAGTCCTGGCCAAGGTTCTAAGTCTATGGGGTCATGCTCCCCGAGGGCGGGTTCCTGCAGGTGCTCTGATGGCCCACCTGCCCACTAACAGGGAACTGTATCCAAACATGGTCACTGCAACACCTTCAGTGAGACGCCTCTGACGCTATGCTTCCAACGTGCTCCAAACAACTCTAGATCAGGGTTCAATGGGCCTGCAGGACGGTGGAGGCCACCTCCTCATGTTCAGGTGAGGGCACTGGAGCCTCATAGGGAAGTCAGCACCGTGTCCAGACCATGCCCAGAGCGAAGAGGAGTCACACCTCCTCGCAGGACATGTCAGTATCCAGACAGAATGTTCCACTGGCTCCTGGGTTTTCCTATAACATTTAAACTGCCATCTCAAAGGCTGCAAGTATCACCCCACCCCTGCCAATAAATAAATAAAAATAGAAAGAAAGAAAGGAAGCTGAAGCCAAGTCGGGTCACACTGAGAGAGCTGAAGAAGTCACTTAATCCCCAGTTTGGAAATGCACCTTGGGGAATGGCAGGCAGGGCAACCAATGGGCAGAGATGCTAAGCAGTGAGCTGCTGCTCACTGGCTCACTGCACTCAGGTGGCTTCCGGTTAACCTCTCCCCAGGCTAAAAGCCTGAGCCTGTGCCCAAGAAGCAGCTGGGATGAAATGGTTAGAGTGGCCCTGGGAGGTCTTGTTCACTCTGACCACATGCTACCTTTTACCCTGTTGCCCAGGGTGGTGGGCCAACGTTGCCTTCCCTCCAAATTCCTTCCCCAGGCTCCAAGGACAGTAGGGAAGGTCCAAACCATGCACGGCCACTTTCATCCCTGTTTCCCAAATCTTGAAGGGTTCTTCTTTCAGTATTTTATTTATTTACTTGAGAGAGAAAGAAGTGTGGGGGTGAGGCTGGGAGGGGGAACAATGGCAGATAAGAGAATGGGTGTGCCTCCAGATGCATGTGCTACCTTGCACATCTGGTTTACGTGGGTCCTGGGGAATTGAACCTAGGTCCTTTGGTTTTATAGGCAAGCACCTTAGCTGCTAAACCATCTCTCCACAGCCCTGAAGGGTTCTTCTTGTTGCCTTCCCTCCTAGCAGAGTGAGGTTTGTGGAGGAGGCCAGCTGCAAAAGATCTCGCCCAGTGCCATGTCCCTGAGAGGGGCGCTGAGTTCTGACCACAGGCTGGGTCATGGCTGTATGTAGCAGCAGAAGGGACCCAGCTGGGCTTTCTGCATCCTCAGATTCAGCTGGTCACTGAGTGTTTTGCATGGGAAAAGTGTCAAGCAAGAGGAAGTAGAATCCAATTGATGGGAACCCTCCCCTTGACAACCCAGTGTGACTAACCTGTGACCCGGGCTACCCTGGCCTCTGGGATGGCAGGACTAAGGGGGCAATTCCTGGTCAAAGACTGTGCACCATCTTCTCCCTGTGGAGACCTGACTCTGAGACCAAGCAGTCGGATGAGGGAGCATTGTGGCTCTGTGGCCACAGTCCTTTGCCTGCTTGGGGCTGCCACTGCCCCTGTCTCTAGGAACAAATGACAGGGTCAACTGGCCCCACTGCTTGCAGATTTCTGACCACTTGGGCTGCCCAGGGGCTTGGCCAGGGAACATACTACATGGTCCAGTGACATGAGGGCCACCAGCTGCTTTTTAGAATTCCCAGACCCCAACACAGGCCAGTGAGATGGAACTGTCCAAGCAGTTTTCTTCCCTCCTCAGCCCCAGACTCTGTTTAGGGACATCAGCTGCCCACAGGTAGACAGAATAGCCAGAACAAGTTTGGTGGTCCCTGGAGATTGCAAAGAACCTATGGTGGGGGAAGGTGGCCTGGGGAGGCTCTGAGGTTCCCTCACGGCCATGCTAGGTGCTGTGTAATGGGTCATCTCACCTCACCTTAGGCAGAGAGGAATGAGAGCTCCTGACTCCTGGTTGAATTTCAGATGTACACTCTCAAGCTGCCGTGTGCGGATCAGCTCGTGTGGAATAATGGCTGTGGAGCTGTCACTCTCCAGGCTGTCTTTGCGGCTCCTGGGAAGCAAACACAGGGACAAGTACAACACATGGTGAAAACCATGGGGAAGAGTAAGGAGGGGACTTTCTGGCTGAGCTCCTGACTAGGAACAATCATGATGCCTGATCATGACAGCAGCAGCCACCTTGTACCATGCACTTGCCAAGTGCAGGCGAAGCACGTCTTGCTGACTGGCTATGCCTCATGATGCCCCCATGGGTGTGCATGCTGAGCAGGAAGGCTAAGTAGCCTGTTGAGTCTACCCGCCCAGGGGGGGCAGGGAGCTGGCATTCGGTCATTTCAGGTCTGGTTCTGGCGCCCACATCTTTGGTCAACAACATTCTACATTAAAGTCCATGTCATAGTGGCTCCCCCCTCCCCGCCCCCAGGAATCCACAGTTGCTCCAGGGAGTCCTTTCCCTCTTACTAAGGAGCCAGAAACTCCTGGTTCTCCAAAGCTGGCAGGATAGCAGCATGAGATCAGATTCCAAGTGCTTCCAAGGACCATACTGCAGTGACAAACAGAACCTTCACCTAACCAGGTGTAGTCCCTGCTGAAGGGTAGAAAGTGGGCCCTCGCCCTGCTGAACTGAGGGACTGAGGGAGGCAGGAACCCTGTACCAGATTCCTTCTGACTGTGGCCTTGGCTACACTAAGCTGCTGCTGACTGTTGCTTCGCATTCCCCCTGGCCCAGCTCCCTACTGACAGCCTGTCCCACGGCTGGATCACTGGGTCCCTTGGCATTCTAAGATTTGCTTTTGCTTTCCAAATTCAGCCACCCTCACTGACAACCTCTCAAGTCGGCCTCAGCAGGATATGAGGGTCACCCACTGATCCCATTCAAAAGGCCGGATTCTGGTTTGGGCTAAATCTCAGAACAATCCCTCAAGTGTCCATCATAACTGGGTGAGCAGCATTAGTTTTTTGTTGTTGTTTGTGTTTTTGTTTTTTTTTTTAAATCATTCAAGTGGCAGGCAAGAGCCACCCAGGATGTCTGGGCTAGACAGCCACCCAGGAGCAGGCCCCACTCCTCACAGAAAGAAGGGTGACAACCGGGGCCTGTAGCCAATGAGGCACCAGACTGGCAGCTCCTCCCCGGGTACGTGTGAGGTCAGCAAGGGCAGCAGGGGCCCTGCGGAGGCAGTGGCTTGCAAAGTTCCTGTCTTTAGGTAAAAGGACAATTCGCCTCAGCTGGTTTGTTGCTCCGCATCCACTCCCAGATTTGACTCCTTTTTCAACAAAGGCATTCTTTCCTCCAGTTTCCCAAAGCTTCCTCAGAAACTGTTCTCCCCGGCTTTTCCTTGGCAGGCACTTTTGAGAGGGGTTAGGCGTGGCGAGGGTCTGATGTAGGGTTCCTCCCTGACAGCCTCCCTCTCATTTTCACAAACACTATGGCTAAGAGGGTCACAGTATTTCAGGACTGGAAGGAAACCCAAGATTGTTTGATCTACCTCTTTCCTTTTCAAAAAAGGGTGACAAGGTATCCAAGGTCACTGAGCTGGTCTGTGGGAGATCAGTGTGGGTTCTGACTGCTCTACAGTCCATGCCAGCCTTCTGAAGAGGGCAGCATCAGTCTCAGCCAGACACTACTGAGGGGCTCAGAGGTGACATGGTGCTTCTGGGGCCCAAACAAGAGCAGAAAACGGTAATGGCTGCTCTTTGAGTACTTCCTCTGCTAAATACACTGGGTCCTCACAGCAAGCAGGGTAGGCTCTCTTAACCCTTTACAGATGAGTCAAGTCAAAGGTCATAGAGGAATTTTTTTTTTTTTTTCAAAGTAGGGTCTTGCTGTCGCCCAGGCTGACCTGAATTCACTATGTAGTCTCAGGGTGGCCTTGAACTCACAGTGATCCTCTCTACCTCTGCCTCCTAAGTGCTGGGATTCAAAGTGTGTGCCGCCACACCCGGCCAATTTTTCTGTTCTTGGTGCTTTGAGGCGCTGGGCAAGTCCTCCACACCTGAGCC
The DNA here is from genome assembly GCF_020740685.1 of Jaculus jaculus. Lineage (NCBI taxonomy): Eukaryota > Metazoa > Chordata > Mammalia > Rodentia > Dipodidae > Jaculus > Jaculus jaculus. The sequence goes on from NC_059102.1 coordinate 32,285,860, forward strand.
AGGGTGATGCCCACAAGTATAGTCACTCCCACGTGTCATGTCCAACAGGTTCTCATACCCTCCACTGCCTCGTGCTTCCTCAGGGACTGAGCCTGGGATGGCAGGGCGGGGCCTGCTGGCACGGTCCCAGCCTAGGTGGCACAAGCAAAACTGCTCATGAATAGCCACAGGAGGAGGGGTGGGGGCTGGCAGGGAAGAAGCCACAGCACACAGGCCTAGAGAGTCTCAAGCTGGAGGGAAAAATAAATTGTTGAAAGTCAGCTAAAGTCACCTTGGTAACTGCCACAACACACTCACCCAGAACGGGGACATCAAACCCAACTGCAAGCAGCTTTAAAGAAATGGAAAAGAACTTAATCATCTGAAGAATTAATGTGACAAGTGCCCACATTTACACCTCCCACCAACCTTCAATCATTTGAAAAAACGTACTTTAATCTTTGAAGAGAAACAAACAAACAACAACAAAAAAAGCAAAATGCTAGATGTGCAGCCCTGGAGCTTGGGTATTTCCGGCATGCTGCTTCAATGAAACGCGGCTGCCTCCCCCCCACAAGAGCCCAGCTTTTTGCTGATTTGTTTTTTCTGGACATCGATGCAGAAGTATGAATTATTTGTGTGGGCTGGGTGAGGTATTAAATCTGCAGCCGACACAGGTTTGCGATGTTTTGCATGGCTGTCAGCTTAATCTTAGTCATAAAAAAATAAGCAGTGTGCTCGGTAGCTTGGCCTAATTTTTTCAGCTGGGCTGTTTTTGCCCTGAGTTCCCAATCCCGAAGACAGAGCTTTGGGGGCTGGGAGAGGGGCTCCAAGGGAGGCATGACTCACAGCCACTGGGGACAGCCAGGAGCATGCTCCTGGAGGTGGAGTGGCAAACAGCTTGGGTTTGAGTCCTGTGACCTTGAGCAAATGCCTTCTTTAGCCTCTGTTTCTCTCTCTCTCTCTCTCTCTCTGGTCTTTCTAGGCAGGGTCTCACTGTATTCCTGGCTGACCTGTAAATCTGCAGCCCAGGCTGGCCTCAAACTCACAGTGATCCTGTCAACCTCCCAAGTGCTGGGATAAAAGGTATGTGCCACCATGCCCGCCTTCTCTCTCTTTAAAAAAAAATCCATCCCCCCCCCCCCCGCCTCAAGGTAGGGTCTTGCTCTAGCTCAAGCTGACCTGCAATTCACTATGTAGTCTCAGGGTGGCCTGGAACTCACTATGATCCTCCTACCTCTTCTGCCTCCCAAGTACTGGGATTAAAGGTATGCACCAGGCCCACCTGGCCAAACAAGCACCTTGAACCCCTGAGACACTTTCTGAGCATCCTCCAGTCTCAGTCCACCTGCTTAATTTTTATTGCATGTACACACATGTGAATATGTATCTGGATGTGGAGGCCAGAGATCAAATGACCCAGCTTCTCAGCGCCTCTTTTTCTTGAGGTAGGGTCTTACTCTAGCCCAGGCTGGCCTGGAATTCACTCTGTAGTCTCAGGCTGACCTCAAACCCAGTGAAAAGAAACCCTACTTCAGCCTCCCAAGCACTGGGACTAAAGGTGTGTACCACCATGGCCAGCCTTTCTATCTCTCTATTTCTATCTCTTGCAAAATGCAAGCAGAGGGCTGGAGAGATGGCTTAGCGGTTAAGCACCTGCCTGTGAAGCCTAAGGACCCCGGTTCGAGGCTCGGTTCTCCAGGTCCCACGTTAGCCAGATGCACAAGGGGGCGCACGCATCTGGAGTTCGTTTGCAGAGGCTGGAAGCCCTGGCACGCCCATTCTCTCTCTCTCTGTCTTTCTCTCTGTGTCTGTCACTCTCAAATAAATAAATAAATATTAAAAAAAAAAAAAAGCAAGCAGATGGGCTGGAGAGATGGCTTAGCGGTTAAGTGCTTGCCTGTGAAGCCTAAGGACCCTGGTTCAAGGCTCGATTCCCCAGGACCCACGTTAGCCAGATGCACAAGGGGGCGCACACGTCTGGAGTTCGTTTGCATTGACTGGAGGCCCTCGCGCACCCATTCTCTATCTGCCTCTTTCTCTCTCTGTCTGTTGCTTTCAAATAAATAAATAAACCAAAAACAATTTTAAAAAATGCAAGCAGATAGAAAAACAGAGGGAGAGAGAGAGAAACTGGGTACGCATGGCAGGGGCTCTGGCCACTGCAAACCAAACTCCACATGTATGCTCCACTGTGGTGCGGGTACTGGGGAACTGACCTGGGCCATCAGGCTTTGCATGTAAACTCTTTAATTGCAGAGCCATCTCTCCAGACATATATATATATATATATATATATATATATATATATATGATATATAAAAGAGAGAGAGAATGGGCACAGCCAGGGCTTCCAGCCAGTACAAACAAACTCCAGAAACATGTGCCACCTTGTGTATTTGGCTTACATGGGTCCTGGGGAATTGAAACTGGGTCCTTTGGCTTTACAGGCAAGCACTTTAACCACTAAGCCATCTCTCCAGCCCCCCCCCCCTTTTTTTTGAGGTAGGGTTTCACTCTGGCTTAGGCTGACCTGGAATTCACTATGTAGTCTCAGGGTGGCCTCGAACTCATGGTCATCCTCCTACCTCTGCCTCCCAAGTGCTGGGATTAAAGGCATGCGTCTCCACGCCTGGCTTCCTCTTTTGTTTTTTAAGAGACATGTAGTTCAGGCTGTTCTGAAGCTCATGTGCATCCTTCAGCCTCCGGAGTGCCACAACTCCAGGTGAGTGCCACCACACCCAGTGACTTTGCCTTTCTCTAAACTTCAATATCTCCTTAATGGAAACAGTCATTCTGATTTAAATAAGATGACCCCTGTGAGTCATTTAATATTGTCTGGGGTGCTATATGCCTTCTAACAGGGCTGGGAATATGGCTCAGCAGTTAAAGGCACTTACTTGAAAATAAACTTACACACACGCACACACACACACACACACACACACACACACGATATAGCCTCTAAAATTTCTCTGCGCCTCCTGCAAGAATATTGATGGTATAACAGAAACTTGTTTGCTTTTATCTTGGGTCCAGAATCCAACTGCCTCTGGCAGGGTCAGTACCCCTGCTGAGCAAAGGGCCCTCCTATGCCCAGGAGAGAGTGCTTGCTTGCTTAGCACAGGTTCAATTCCTAGCCAGGCAAAACAACACCGGGCTTGGGAGAAGCCCAGGACTTCTGAGATTGGGCTTGGATACTGCAAACCCTGGTCAACTGCGAGAGCCCTGGGAAGCCCCACTACAAGGCCTCTGCTCCACTAAGGGAGGAGCTGGCTGGGCCCTTTTGTTTCTGTAATACACCTTTCTGCAATTCTCAAACCACTGGCCCTCAAGCCATCTTGTAGTTCAATCTGTCTTTCCACTGACAGCCTTTTGAATCCCTGAGGCTGATCTCACATCCTATCAACAGTTTCTCTTCCTTTTCTCTTCTCCTCTCCCTTTATCTCTTTCTCTCCTACCTTCCTACCTTTCTTCCTTCCTTTTGGACCTATGGTCCCAACTTTTAACTACATTCTTGACAAGGCTCTGAAATCCTCCACCTGTTCAAGTCATCTTCTCTTTTTCATTTTAGCTTGTCAAAGAATGTCATGTCCAGAAGTGAAGTGTCATGTGTGGAAATAAATACAGTCTGTGGTTTAATCAGTGCAAAGTAGAGGCCCTGTGATCATTCTAGTTTGGGACAGTTTATTTCTATTAAAACTGTCATCAAATTGTCTTTCTTTGTAACCTCGTCACACTACCATCCCTTACTCCTTGTCAGCAAGGTCTCACTCTGGTCCCCCTCCCCCCCCTGGCTGCCCTTAGTCCTCATCTCTCCTGTCCAGTGCACACTGTGGGCTCCATGGAAGTAAGAGCAGAACTCTGCACTATCTGGCCAGGGTTTCAGACCATTTGGATATTCTGAACCTGACTCTGGCATTCATCACATACTGGCATTCCTTTCTGACCTCACATCACTGACAAAACTGATAAACTTGCCATCAGTGTTCTCAGCCCAGTCTTTGATTAAACTGCGGACAGGCCAGAGCTAGGCAGTCATGCTGACAGACTGATGGCATCGTTCTCTGGGTCTTCTTATCCAACCAATTATAAATCAGTCCATGCTTCCCCTCAACCTCCTGATGCTCTGGACATTACTGACTTGCCTATCATGATGTCACAGCATTTCTTTTGTCTACCAGACAGGCTAGCACCTATGAGCCTGATTTTGACTGTTTCTCTTAGTGTTCAAAGTCCTTGCTGAGCAACCCAAACCACACTACCTCTGACAGTGATGCCTAGCTCACTGCTCTGGGCATCTTGAACATTTGCATGCTTGCAGTCCCCAACATCCCTCTCCCCATTCCCTAAGGATTGCCTTGACTCTCACCTGCCATTTCTGGTGTTCTGGGACATAATATATGTGGCCCCGGAGACTTGAAAGCATGGCTTCTGTCCTCTCATCACTGCCCGTGTGGCTCTTTCTAAGCCAATAACCATTTGTTTGGAAATGGAAGCATAACTCCAGTGAATACTGTCTTCTTTCTGCCACAGATCAGTGTTACTCATCCAAACAGGGAGGCCTGTTTTTTTTTTTCCTCTTTTTTTTCGGGGGGGGGGGGTTGGTTTCCAAGGTAGGGTCTCACTCTAGCCCAAGCAGACCTGGAATTCACAATGTAGCCTCAGGGTGGCCTCAAACTCACAGTGATCCTCCTACCTCTGCCTTCCAAATGCTGGGATCAAAGGCATGTGCCACCACGCCTAGCCCACTCTCTCTCTCTTTTAAAGTATTTTGGTTTATTTGAAAGAAAGAGAATATGCCAGGGTCCCCTACTGCTGCAAATAAACTCCAGACTCATGTGCCGCTTTGTGAGTCTTGCCTTATGTGGCCAGTGGAGAATCGAACCTGGGCTGTCAGGCTGTGTAAGCAAATGCCTCTAACCATTGAACCATCTCCCTAGCCCCATTTTCTTGTGCCAAACAGAAGTACAAAAAATAAAGTCCCTTTTGATGGTCATAGCATTTTGTTTTTTCAAGACTCAGTCCTTGACCTTCTTAACGCCCCCCCCCCTTTTAATACATCTGTGCTGGTGTAACATAACTCCCCTTCCAGCTATTCAAATTTTCCAAAAATCTGAATTATACATGCCTATACTGGTCTCTAAAGGTATTATGCCTCCTTTAGGTTTTCAGGGAATTATTCACAACAATATTAAGAGGTATCTCTTATTGAGTGAGGACAATGGTGGCCCATCCTGTGCTAAACACTTTATATATTTTGCTTCCTTTTATCTTCATAACAACACTATAAATAGGTGTTATTTTCCTCATTTTCAAAGTGAAGAAACTGACATTCAAAGACTTAGGTAACCAGCCCAAGGTCAAGAGCACACAAAAGCTGAAACCAAAAGCCTAGATCTGGGATGGGGAGATTTCTCAGTGATTAAAGACATTTGCTTACAAAGCCTGCCTGCCTGCCCAGGTTAAATTTCCCAGTACCCTAGTAAAGCCAGACACACAGCCACATGTGTACTTAGAGTTCATTTGCAGTGGCAAGAGGCCCTAGCTCACCCATCCTTTTTCTCTCATAAATATAATAAAATGTACATATATATATATTTTCCAGGTAGGGTCTCTCTCTAGCCCAGGCTTACCTGGAACTCACTCTGTAGTCTCAGGATAGCCTCAAACTCATGGAGATCCTCCTACTTCTGCCTCCTGAGTGCTGCGTATGCCACCATGCCTGGTTTAAAAATATTTTTTAAAAGTCCATATCTTCCTGATGGCAGCTAAAACGCTACTATATTTCTTCCTTAAAATCTCCCATTCCTGGGCTAGAGAGATGCCTTGGTGGTTAAGGCACTTGCCTGAAAAGCCAAAGAACCCTGGTTCGATTCCCCAGGACCCATGTAAGCCAGATACACAAGGGGGTGCATGCGCCTGGAGTTTGCAGTGGCTAGAGCCCTGGCACATCCATTCTCTCTCCCTTCTCTTTCTCTCCCTCTTCCACTTTGTCAAATAAATAAATATATTAAAAAATCTCCCGGGCTGGAGAGATGGCTTAGCAGTTAAGCGCTTGCCTGTGAAGCCTAAGGACCCACGTTAGCCAGATGCACAAGGGGGCGCACGTGTCTGGAATTCGTTTACAGTGGCTAAAGGCCCTGGCACGCCCATTCTCTCCCCCTTTCCCTATCTGCCTCTTTCTCTGTCTGTCACTCTCAAATAAATAAATAAAAATATTTAAAAAAAAATCTCCCATTCCTACTTCCCTTTTTTTGAAACAAAGGCTGGTTACATAGTCAAGGCTGGCCTGAAAGTAGGTCTGTAGCCCAGGCTAGTCTCAAACTTGCAATTCTCCAGCCTCAACCTCCTGAGGACTGGGGTTACATACCTGTGCCACCATACCAGCCTCTTAAAAAGAACTGCATTCTTGGAATATAAGGCTAAGCTTTTCAAAGAGTATTTGAGATACACACACACACACACACACACACACACACACACACACGAAAACATTTTTTTTTCTTTTTTTGAGGTAGGGTTTCACTCTAGATTAGGCTGACCTGGAATTCACTATGTAATATCAGGGCGACCTCAAACTCATGGCGATGCTCCTACCTCTGCCTCCTGAGTGCTGGGATTAAAGGCATGTGCCACCACACCCAGTTTATTTGATGAAATTTTAAGAGACACTTCCAGAAAAACAGGCAAGGCAAGAGCTAGAGGCAGTATGTTGCCTCTCCGATTAGAAACTGACAGAATGTTGGCATTTTGGACTTTGAAGAGGACCACAAAGGGAAAAGAAACTGGTTTCATTGTGTGTAAGCAAGCATTTTCCATTCAGCCAGAGAACCAACTTTTCATGTAACACTTGTCAAAATCCCCTAAAAGGTTGTAGGGACCCCCTTAGGGGAATCTGTGGCCAGGTGCTTCTAGAACAGGGCTCTGGGTTCCCCTCCTCACTCTGCTCGGCCCCGCTACTTCCTCCCAAGGCTCTGTCACTCCTATCTCACCACAATTCTTGCGGTCCAGATTAGATCCACACTGAGTTCTCTAGCATCTCCCTCACCCCAAGACAGATGCTTGTTCTTCAGGGGCTATCAGGTCCTCCGATGATCAATCCCAACTCAGCCTGCAGCTAGGAAGGCTCAAGTTCCCTGGGCTTGCCTCTGTGCAGATGTTGTCTTTTTAACTGGAAGGTGTCATGTATTTTTCCTATTGAGTAGGGCATGCTATAACAGCTCTTAGTTTGTCTGTTCTTTTGTTTTAAAGTATTTTATTTTTATTTATTATAGTCGAGAGAGAGAGGGAGGGCATGGGTTTATAGCCACTGCAAACAAACTACAGACACATGCACTACTATGAACATCTGGCTTATGTGGGACCTGGAGATTTGAACCTGGGTCCTTAGGCTTCGCAGGCATGTGTCTTAACCACTAAGCTATCCCTCCAGCCCCTATTCTTTTGTTTTTAAAGCAGTGTTTCACTCAAACATACCTGTACCTCATTTTGTAGCTCAGGTTGGCCTCAAACTCATAGTGATACTCCTACCTCAGCCTCCTAAGTGCTGGGATGAAAGTCATGAACCACAACCCAGACAGTTCTTGTCCTTTCCTTCCCTCCCCCCACCCCTTTGGTTTTTCAAGGTAGGGTCTTGCTCTAGCCCAGGTTGACCTGAAATTCACTATGTAGTCTTAGTCTGACCATGAACTCACAATGATCCTCCTACTACTGCCTCCAAAGTGCTCGGATTAAAGGTGCTTACCATGCCTGGCTCTTTAAAAAAAAAAAAAAAGTTTATTTGCAAGCAGAGAGAAGAGAGAGAGAATGTGCATATGCCACTGTGCACCTGGCTTTGAGTACTGGGGAACTGAACCTGGGTTGTTCACTTTTGCATGCAAATACCTTAACCACTGAGCCATCTCTCCAGTACTTTAATATATATTTCTATTTATTTATTTGAAAATTTGCAAGGAGCTGGGTGTGGTGGCACATGCCTTTAATCCCAGCACTGGCGAGGCAGAGGCAGAGGCAGGAGGATCACCATGAGTTTGAGGTCACCCTGAGACTACATAGTGAATTCCAGGTCAGCCTGGGCTAAAGTGAGATCCTACCTCGAAAACTCAAAAAAAAAAAAAAATTTTTTTTTTTTTTTTTTTTTTTTTTTTTTGCAAGGAGAGAGAAAGAATGGGCTCACCAAGGCCCCTTACTACAGCAAATGAACTCCAAACGCATGTGCCACTTTGTGCATCTTGCTTTATGTGGTACTGGGGAATAGAACGCAGGCTGTCAGGCTTTGTAAGCAAGTGCCTTAACTGCTGAGCCATCTCCCCAGCCCCCTTCCTTCCTTTCCATTTTGCTTGTGTGTGCGAGTCTAGTATGTGTTGTATGGTGCATGTATAATACACGTATGTATAGTGTACGCATATGTGTGTGAAGATTCACTTGCCCTGTGTGGTGGTTTGATTCAGGTGCCCCCATAAACTTACGTGTTCTGAATGCTTGATCCAGTGGATGGCAATTTGGGAATTGGAACTTTTTGGAGTTGTGTGGCTGGGACAAGCTTAAGGGTGTTATAGCCAGCTTTCTCTTGCCAGAGTTTGGCACACTCTCTTGCTGCTGTTGTCTACCTGATGTTGGCTAGGAAGTGATGTCCAGATTCTGCTAATGCCATTGTTTTCCTTGCTATCATGGAGTTTCTCCTCAAGTTTGTAAGGCAAAATAAACCCTTTTCTCCTACAAGCTTCTTGGGTCAGGTGCTTTGTGGCAGCAACATGAAGGTGACTACAACAGCAAAACTGGTACCGAGAAGTGGAGTCTTTATTGCTGGAAACCTGACTGTGGCTTTTGGACTTTTGGAACTGATTTACAGAAGGAATATGGAAGGCTTTGAAACCTTGGCCTAAGAGACGCCTTGCAGTGCTGTAAGTACAACTTGATGGATTCTGGTCAGAGTCTAAAGACCTGAATACAGGCAGGGTGTATTGGCATACTAGTCTCAGCACTTGGGAGGCTGAGGTAGGAGGATCACCATGATTTTGAGGCCAGTCTAAGACTACATAGTTAATTCCAAGGCTAGACAAGACCCTATCTCAAAAAAAAAAAAAGCCCTGGCGTGGCTAATCTTTCTCTGTCTCTCTTCTATCTCTCTCACTCTCTGCTTGCAAATAAATAAATTAAAAAAAAATTTTTAAAAGCTGGGTATGGTGGCACACGCCTTTAATTCCAGCACTTGGGAGGCAGAGGTAGGAGGATCGCCACCCTGAGACTATATAGTGAATTCCAGGTCAGCCTGGACCAGAGTGAGACACTATCTCAAAAAATAAAAACAAAAAACAAAACAAAAAAATTATTTAAAAAGGACCTGAATGCAGTAAGAACTATGGACAGCGAGGTTTGGCTTATGAGAAGAAAGAACTTGGTTGGGACTGATTCAGAAGTGGCTTGTGTAAGAGGCTTGCAGCATTCTGCTTGCCCATGTCCCAAGAACTTGTGCAGGCTTGAGCTGAGTAGAAATGGACTGGTGTGAGCGAAGGATAGGGCACAGAAAGAAATGAGGTATTTGGGTTGAAACTGCATTTTTCATCTGCAATTGTTTGAGAGATTACAATTATTGAGATTGGGCCAACTGATGTGCACTGGGACAACAGAGAGAATGTGGACTTTGAAAGTAGGGGGTCTGAATGCTGAAGGAGTGTCCTGCTCTTCAAAGTTGGTGACCCACCTGGTACCATGGAGTACAATAAATGAGGGAAGACAGGGTCACTGGATTTGCATTGTGCTTTGTGGTTTTGTATTTTGGAAATGTTCATGGGAAGTGTGAAGCAGCTTGCTGGGTTATCTGAGTGGAGACCCAATGGAGCCATGAGGATGAACCATGGATTGCAGTGGAGACCCAATGTACATGCCAGAACCATGGAATGACTGCCAAGGAGAGCTGCTGGCAATGAATGAAATATTCCTGGACTGTGAGTAGCCTAACTGGAGGGACTGAATTGGGGGGGAGTGGAATTGGAACTCCAGAGACTCATCACTGGTTAGAATTATGGGATTTGGAAACTTATCACTGGTTAAAATAGTCAAACTTGGAGCTACAGAATTTGATGTTTGCTCTGTTTGTTTTATATCTTGTATTGGTTCAATCTTTCTTTGATATATATGATGCCCACTTTCATTGTATGAATGTAAGAGACCTTAGACTATGGGGGTGTTTGAACAGTACTGGGATTGATAAAAACCATGGGGACTTTTAAAAAGCGAACTCCAGGGCTGGAGAGATGGCTTAGCAGTTAAGGCATTTGCCTGCAATGCCGAAGGATCCCTGTTTCACTCTCCAGGAACTATGTAAACCAGATGCACAAGGGGGGTCCATGCATCTGGAGTTCGTTTGCAGTGGCTGGAGGCCCTGGCATGCCCATTCTCACTCCCTCTCTGTCAAATAAATAAATAAATTACACACACACACACACACACACACGTGACTTCTAGTTAAGATGGCGGCATAGAAACCACGCCAAAGCAGCCTAGGGGAAAAAAGCCAAAAAAAAAAAAAAAAAAAAAAACAGAAAAACACACTATTCTACTAAAAAGTGAGGCATATAAGAACTTAAAATGGCAGCAGAGAAGTAGGAGAGATCCAGAGCATCCGGAGCCCACATATGCAGGCCAAAGTGGCGGCACCAGGTCTGCAGGGCCACATCTGTCAGGCTCAGCTTGAGCCACAGGAAAAGCCAGGGGAGGGGATTTTCCACTCACACTGGAGCTCCTCGCAAACTCAAGAAATGTGAAGGTAGAATGGCAGTGAACAACGGAGGAGCAGATCGCAAGGTAGAGGATCACGTGGACCAGCGAGAGAACTAGAGCCGCCATCCACAGCCTCCCCTCCCCCACCGCCAGCGCAAGTGCCAGTGCCAGCAAGCACCAGAGACCTGGGGAAGGGAGATCACAGCACCCAGCACCAGCAACCAGACCCAGCCAGCCTACTTGAACCCACAGTGCACCAGAGCGGGACCCAAGCAGGAGCGCAGCGTAACTGAGATCAAAATCATTTCAAAAGGTAACTGGGATTATACTAGGTCAGTACCCGCCAAATAAACCTGGCATATAGGCCTGAACCAGAAGTGCTCATTGCACCTTTCATATTAGGATAAATTACATGTTAAATCTGATGGGTGGTCAGATTTGCCATTCTTAAATAAGCTGTATTTTGGGCTTGTTATTTGTTGCTTCTTGATTTATAGTGGTTTTGTTTCCTCTTCTGTTGTACATTAGGGAAGAGTCTCACTTGGTCACAAGCTGACTTGGAACCCTCAACAGACCAGAAATCTTAACCTCCTTGTTGACAAGATTAAGAGTGTGGGGCAGCCAGAGGATCTGGTTGTAATAATACCTACTCTTCCATAAATACTAAGTGCTGTTTTGTTTTGGTTTGTCGAGGTAGGGTCTCACTCTAGCCCAGGCTGACCTGGAATTCACTATGGAGTCTCAGGGTGGCCTTGAACTCAAGGCAATTCTCCTACCTCTGCCTCCTGAGTGCTGGGGTTAAAGGCATGTGCCACCACGCCTGGCTAAGTGCTGTTTTTCATTGAAAGTGTACATTGTTTATTTAAATTTTAGAATCTGCCTATATTTTGTTCCACTCAGCCTACTTGAATACTCTCATAGCAGGCAAACCCAACACCGAGTGACAGATTTGTAGATACTCTGAGAGTCTTGAGAGCCACACCTAGCACCTTAAGCTCCTACCCTGAAGATATATAACATCAGATTGATTGATAAATCTAATAATACTGCAGCTAACTAGAAAACCTAAGCATTAAGTTAATCCAAGATACAAAAAATATATACATTATAACACAAGAAACACCAAAATCAAGACAATATAAATCCACCAAAAAGTATTAATGTATTAGAAATGACCTCCAGTGAGAATGAGAGGAAATACCTGAGAAAAATTTCAAAAGAATGATTATAAATATGTTCAAAGAAGTCAAAGAGGAAATCAAAGGAATGAAAGAGAAATCAAAGGAATCAAAGAAGACACAGGAAACTGAAATAAAGAGGTCAATACAAGACAATAAGGAAATAGAAATAATAAAAAACCAGTTAGAATTACTAGCAAAGAAGAACACAGTGAATGAAATAAAAAAACTCTGTAGAAAATCTCACCAGTAAAATGGATGAAGGAGAGGACAGAATATCTAAACTAGAAGACCAGGTGGAAGATCTAACACAGTCCAACAAAGAGAAAGACAAACTAATAGGAAAGTATGAATGGGAATTTCAAGATACTCGGGATACTATGAAAAGATCAAACATAAGAAATCAAGGCATAGTAGAAGGAGAATTTCACACCAAAGACATAGTAGGCATTTTCAACAAAATCATAGAAGAAAACATCCTCCAAATTGGGAAAGAGGTACCAATGCAGATACAGGAATCCTTTAGAACACCAACCAGACAAAACCTGGGAAAAACTCTCCTCACCATATTATAATTAAACTACCAAACATACAAACCAAAGAAAAAAAATTGAAAGCAGTTGAGAGAAAAAGCAAGTTACCTACAAAGGCAAGCCCATCAGGCTCACAGCAGATTACTCAACACAAACTTTAAAAGCCAGAAGGGTGTAGAGTGATGTATTCCAAGTTCTGAAAGATAACAACCGTCAACCAAGGTTACTTTATTCTGCAAAGGTATCCATTCAAATAGATGGAGAAATAAGGACATTCCATGACAAAAGCAGGTTAAAGGAATATTTGAAGACAAAACCAGCTCTACAGAAAATACTTGAAAGAATTCTCCATGCTGAAGAGAAAGAAAAGCATACATATAAGGAACCTGGAAAAAAAACAAACAATACTCAAAGGTAAAACCAGAACTACAAAAAAAAAAAAAAATGGCAAAAATAAATACACCCCTTTCAATACCTCTTAATATCAATGGCCTCAATGCCTC